>NC_090935.1:375771239-376507535 GCF_040938575.1 Ambystoma mexicanum | reverse complement strand
GCCTGGTGGAGGGTGCCCCTGGATGCTGGATGCTGGGGGGTGGGGGTGGTGGGAGACATGAGTGCGGGCCTGGTGGAGGATGCCCCTGCACTGCTGGGGGGTGCGGGTGGTGGGAGACATGAGTGGGTGCCTGGTGGTGCTGCCCCTGCACTGCTGGGGGGTGGGGGTGATAGGGGCCATGAGTGGGGGCCTGGTGGAGGGTGCCCCTGGATGCTGGGGGGTGGGGGTGCAGGGAGACATGAGTGGGGGCCTGGTGGAGGGTGCCCCTGCACTGCTGGTGGGTGGGGGTGGTGGGAGACATGAGTTGGACATGAGTGGGGGCCTGGTGGTGCTGCCCCTGCACTGCTGGGGGTGGGGGTGATAGGGGCCATGAGTGGGGGCCTGGTGGAGGGTGCCCCTGCACTGCTGGGGGGTGGGGGTGATAGGGACCATGAGTGGGGGCCTGGTGGAGGGTGCCCCTGGATGCTGGGGGGTGGGGGTGATAGGGGCCATGAGTGGGGGCCTGGTGGTGCTGCCCCTGCACTGCTGGGGGTGGGGGTGATAGGGGCCATAAGTGGGGGCCTGGTGGAGGGTGCCCCTGGATGCTGGGGGGTGGGGGTGCAGGGGGACATGAGTGGGGGCCTGGTGGAGGGTGCCCCTGGATGCTGGGGGGTGGGGGTGGTGGGAGACATGAGTGGGGGCCTGGTGGAGGGTGCCCCTGCACTGCTGGGGGGTGGGGGTGGTGGGAGACATGAGTTGGACATGAGTGGAGCCTGGTGGTGCTACCCCTGCACTGCTGGGGGGTGGGGTGATAGGGGCCATGAGTGGGGGCCTGGTGGAGGGTGCCCCTGGATGCTGGGGGGTGGGGGTGGTGGGAGACATGAGTGGTGGCCTGGTGGAGGGTGCCCCTGCACTGCTGGGGGGTGGGGGTGGTGGGAAACATGAGTGGGGGCCTGGTGGTGCTGCCCCTGCACTGCTGGGGGGTGGGGGTGATAGGGGCCATGAGTGGGGGCCTGGTGGAGGGTGCCCCTGGATGCTGGGGGGTGGGGGTGCAGGGGGACATGAGTGGGGGCCTGGTGGAGGGTGCCCCTGCACTGCTGGGGGGTGGGGGTGGTGGGAGACATGAGTTGGACATGAGTGGAGGCCTGGTGGTGCTGCCCCTGCACTGCTGGGGGGTGGGTGGGATAGGGGCCATGAGTGGGGGCCTGGTGGAGGGTGCCCCTGGATGCTGGGGGGTGGGGGAGCAGGGGGACATGAGCGGGGGCCTGGTGGAGGGTGCCCCTGCACTGCTGGGGGGTGGGGGTGATAGTGGCCATGAGTGGGGGCCTAGTGGAGTGTGCCCCTGGATGCTGGGGGGTGGGGGTGATAGGGGCCATGAGTGGGGGCCTGGTGGTGCTGCCCCTGCACTGCTGGTGGGTGGGGGTGATAGGGGCCATAAGTGGGGGCCTGGTGGAAGGTGCCCCTGGATGCTGGGGGGTGGGGGTGCAGGGGGACATGAATGGGGGCCTGGTGGTGCTGCCCCTGCACTGCTGGGGGGTGGGGGTGATAGGGGCCATGAGTGGGGGCCTGGTGGAGCGTGCCCCTGGATGCTGGGGGGTGGGGGTGCTGGGTGACATGAGCAGGTGTGCAGGGTAGTCCCCTGTGGTGTTGGCTGCCTGCAGGGGCCGTGGAGGGTGTACAGGGAATACCTGGGAGCACACAGCCAAATCGCATGTAGAATTTCCCGCGTACCCCTGAAATACACGTACCCAGCCAAATCGTGTGTGGAAATTCACGCGCACGTACCCGGCCAAATCGCGTGTGGAACTTCCCGCTCACCCCTGAAGTCCACGTACCCTGCCAAATCGCGTGTGGGACTTCCGGCGCACCCCTGAGATCCACATACCCAGCCAAGTCGCGTGTGGAAATTCCCGCGCACGTACCCGGCCAAATCACGTGTGGAACTTCCCGCGCACCCCTGAAATCCACGTACCCTGCCAAATCGCGTGTGGGACTTCCCGCGCACCCCTGAGATCCACGTACCCAGCCAAATCGCGTGTGGAAATTCCTGCGCACGTACCCGGCCAAATCGCGTGTGGAACTTCCCGCGCACCCCTGAAATCCACGTACCCTGCCAAATCGCGTGTGAGACTTCCCGCACACCCCTGAGATCCATGTACCCAGCCAAGTCGCGTGTGGAAATTCCCGCGCACGTACCCAGCCAAATCGCGTGTGGAACTTCCCGCGCACCCCTGAAATCCACGTACCCTGCCAAATCGCGTGTGAGACTTCCCGCGCACCCCTGAGATCCACGTACCCAGCCAAATCGCGTGTGGAAATTCCCGCGCACGTACCCGGCCAAATCGCGTGTGGAACTTCCCACGCACCTCTGAAATCCACATACCCTGCCAAATCGCGTGTGAAAGTTCCCACGCACCCCGGAATACACGCAGACGTTATTTTTCAGTCAGCGGGTGTCCGTGTTTGTGGGTACCCCTTTGCACGTCATTTGTCCTGGAGGGCCACAGTATAGGACATTCACCATGGCTGTATATAGGTGCTATTTGTTGGCGCACCTTTTGGCGCACATTTATTACAGGCGCAGAGACGCTACCGCCTGCTTTCTTGTGGCGGTCATGTTTGTGCCTGTGCGCTGGTTTGACCGTGCCCTTTTTTGCCCTATTCGATTCCATGAATACGTGTTGTAGGCGAGCGTGTGGGCGTTCTGCGCACTTGCACCCTGTACTTCCCCCGTGACGCCCACATTTTGGCAAGTTGTTCCCCATTCCGAGTGTTACGCCCCGTGTTCCGCCTACTTTTGTTGTGTGCGCCGCGCTATGTGCGATTTTCGCTGTGGCCTGTGCGATTTTCGCTGTGACCTGGCACACGCCGTTAGATGGCCTGTGCGCCAACGTGCGCCGCACACTTTTTTAGCGCACATCCGATGGTTTTCTCGCGCACGGCCTTCCATGAATCGATGTGCGCTGCTTTTCGTGCGATTTTCGCACTTGCACTGCGATTTTCGCTATTCCACTGCGAATCGCACGTTTTTGGCCACTTGCGCCGCGCTAATTATTCCATGAATCGGCCTGTGAAACTATATTGAAAAAATGACAATATGTCAGTGAATAATTCACCAATAGAAACCTTGTAAAGACACAGCGCTTTAGAGTTTGTTAACTGCTCTGTAAGCCAGTGTGACCAGCCAGGCTAACCAACAACTTTTATGTCAACCGTCTGAGAATTAGGAAAATAAAATTCAGATGGAAATTGAGTAAATAACACTATAATAGTACTGAGGTGAAAATCAGAAGACTGTAATACCTAAGTGTTCAATTTCCTGTAATAGGAAAAATCGAGGAGGAAATTCAACAATGAAGATAACAAGCAGTGCAATGGTGATATCGTAGTAGACTGCAGAGTTGTTTTAGGATTTGAAAAGTGTGTGTGTATGTGAATTTGTCATGTGGAGGGGCTTACCCTAGATTTTGTTTGTCGTTTTTTAGGGGCGTGATGTAGTATGGTACATATTTGGGTATGTGTAAAGATTGATGGAGGTGAAGGAAGGATGATGTCAAATTTCAAAGAAGAGTGTGGGCATCTATAAACAACTATTATGAGTGCATGCTCTCAAGTGAGAACTGGCTTTGATGAGGCCGGGGGTGTTTAAGGATGAAGCGAGTGGAAGAGCCAAGGCCATCGCCGATATTCACATACATTTCTTGAGTGCAGGGACAGGGTCTTTAAAGGGGAGTATGGAGGCACTGGGCATGGGGTGGTCATATGGCCAATGGTCCCCATGAGAGAGACCCCTTTGAGTTGTACATGGTATTCGCAATAGGTCCAGCACCTTGTCAAAGGACTCAGATTGTTTTTTAGTGCAGGGACAGGGTCTTCACAAGGGAGTACGGAGATGTGGCCAATGGTCCCTATGGTATTCAGCACCTTGTGCATTCACATACACATACCCCATGGAGTGCGCATAGTCCCAAGTGAGAACTGCCATTGGTACAGGAGGGGAGTGGATGTGGATAAAAGTAGCGCAATAGGCCTGGCAGCTTATCAAAGGACACATAGATATGTTGATTACAGGGGCAGGGTCTTCAAAGAGGAATATGGAGATACCGGGTCCCCAGGAGAAAGGCCACTTTGAGTTGAACATGGTATTCAGCACCTTGTGCGTTCCCATCCACCCACCTCCATTGCATGCGCATGGTTCCAAGTCCGAACTTCCATTGATATGGGAGGAGGATGGATGTGGATTAAACTAGACCATTAGGCCCATCACCTTACCAGAGGACACAGCAATTTGTTGATTTCAGGGACGGGGTCTTCAAAGGGGAGTATGGAGACAACTGGTCTGGAGTGTCCATGTGGCCAATGGTCCCCATGAAAAAGAATCTTTGAGTTGTTCATGTTATTCAGCACCTTGTACGTTCCCATCCACCCACCCCCATTGTATGTGCATTATCCGAAGTGAGAACTGCCATTAACACGGGAGAGGGGTGGATTTGGATGAAACTAGTGCAATAGGCACTTTCCTTGGCAAAGGAAACAGAGATATGTTGATTGCAGGGACAGGGTCTTCAAACGGGGTTAGTGAGACACCAAGTTTTGGATGGCCATGTGGCCAATGGTCTTTAGTGGCCAGACCCTTTTGCAGTTGTATATGGTATTTGGCACCTTCTGCTGTCCCATCCACACAACCCCATTGTGAATGCATGACCCAAGTGAGAACCGCCATGGATAAATGGAGGCGGGAGGGAGATGGATGTGGACGTGGAGAGCGCAATATGCCCAGAAGCTTTTCACCTGCTGGGCCAAAACAAAAAACACACAAAAAAGCATTGAAGAAATGATAACAGTGTCTTTGGATAGATTATGACCAGGTGAGAGTGATATTTAAAACTTATTGATGCCAGTAACAATCATCTTTGTTGATCCTTATGGTATAGCATACTATGTTGAATAGCATAATTGGTGGTGTTGGTGACTTGGACAATCACTTTCATTCATTTACCATATTACCTGATTGTTTTTATTTAATATGACTGTAAAAGTGTGATCATTGTTAACTATTATTGAAAGAGTTTATTCTTAAGTAAAATTGGAATGAAATCTAGATTACCTGAAGAAAAAAGTAAAATTTGAAGAAATTATAAAATTGTGATTTGCAATCGCCTTATAATGCAAGTCCAGATTATATTGTATTTTTAGTTAAGGGATTGTGGAATGGTGTATGTTTTTGGAAACTGGACAGTTAAAAGGAAATCTAGAAACTGGAAATGAAACACAATACATTTAAATATTTAGAAAATATACTATACAAAATTATCAGATAAATATATTTTTTATTGAAAGTAACATTTTGTAATACAATGAATGTTTTTAGGTTGATCTAATATGCAAACTACAAATTATATTTGTCAGGTAGTAGTACTGTCTGTAAACATCCCTTCTATTGTTTAACAGTACTAGGAAATTGATCACAAATGGTTTGAAAGACACAGGCAAGTATCACACGTGGAACGCGGCATCCCAGTATTCCACTTCCATGAATCCACCATGTAAACGCTTGATAGGCCGCAAGCCTGTACCATCTCTGTAAAAGACCTTCTAAAAATGAATTCCAGAACGTACTCTGTGATTAAAGTAGACACACTCCAATGCTTTTGAAGAACGGGTTATGTAAAAATGTATAGGCCCTTTCAGAAAACAAAACATAAGAAGATTAATTTTGAATAGCTTGAAAGTAAATTAAATTATTTTGTATAGTCGCAAAATGAAAGATGGAATCGTTTGGCCTGAACAAAGTACTATACATTTTCAAATATATCAAAATATATATCGTCAGTGAAGCCATGGCATCATAATGAACTAGGAGAACATCCTAAATGGCTACAGTTCAAGATTGCCAAAAATAAAACATACAAACACAGCACTTACTCATTTCTCACAGAATGAGGGTGAACAGTTGCTTTAAGTTTCTGCATCAGCACCATCATCATTCTCAAAACGGATCTTGTAAAACACTCTGCCCTGAAGTCATACAGCTGAGTAACACATGGTGGTGGAAGCTCGCCTTCGGCTGTATAGGCCAAGTAGCCAGAGTTTTCTCTGCAACAACAGTTCTCCACTAAAGTTGGCATTACCTCACATCGATAGCAGTTGCACCAAGTGGAAACATCTTCAATGCGACAAGGATCGGGACCATAGGATTGATTGTCGCGACTTTCACTAGATTCACCATCTTTTCGGGCTACTTTCTCTCTCAACCATTTCCTCTTCAGTATACTCCAGGTCGTACTGGAAGGGCTGAATAGATGCCATCATTATTGAGGGTAGAAGAAGTGGAAAATCCACTGGGTCTCATTACACGGAAGGCGGTAAGGGTTAACGGTCACCGGTGAGGGTACCGGTGACCGTTAACCCTTACCGCTTTACTACGAGGTCCCTTTGCGGGACCCGACCTTAACGGCTGGTGTAGACCAGCCGGCAAAGTTGGGACCCGCAAAGGGACCTTGGTGCTAATTACAGTACCGCAATTTGCGGTACCCTAATTAGCTCCTTCCCCATTCCCATTATGCCCTATGGGGCAAAAATGGGAATGGGGAAGGGCCATGGAGAAAGGGGGAATTACCGCCCCGCCAACCTTGGAATGGGGTGGTAATTCCCCTTTCCTCCATGGTGATACCGCTATGGTACCGGCGGCAACCATGGTGCTAATAGCACCATGGTTTACCGCCTACCGTGTAATGAGGCCCACTGTGTGAGAAAAATAAACAATTATTAATTTGGATGAAGTCATAAATGTAGGTTTCATTTTAAAATGCCATGTAAAGGAAAATTAGGAGAAGAAACAGACACGTTTTGAAAACCCATAGTGTCAAGCCAACAGGAATAGGACCAAAGTTGGAAAGTTTTCATTGGCACATAGAAAAAAGAACTGATGTAAATATACACTTTAGATATGATTTTGTTAAAACATTTTTCAATTATGTTACAATTATTGAAATGGAAAGCACTTACAGAGTTACTTCAATGGAGCTAGTGTAAGTAACTTTTTCAGTGTAATTCGTTGTAGTTGTTACGTACCTGAGCAGAGTAAAAATAATTTGTCTATGCTCAAAATGAAACAAACAGACACTAAGGCAGCAGAAACTCCAATGTTGTCTGACCAGAAAGGGTTTGTTTACACTTATTGAGGAAAGAGGTGTCTTGAAACTTCCATGGAGACATGCCAGTAGACTGGACGTTGAAAGGCGATGTGCACTGGCATTGTGACAAGGGGCATAAACGTCTAGTGATATCAGCTAGAGGGGCGGGTGATCTGATTTACTGACGCAAGGGCACTTGAACTTAGTATGATGGATCAACGGATCCGATTATTTATCAATATAGTGGTTTCCGACCGTGAGTTTCCCATGTGTAAAAATGTGTAAAAATCGAAGGTAAGCTACATTGGAAAAAAAAATTGGATCGATTTATATACGGTAAAAAATACTTGCCCTATCCTTTGGCCCAATAACATTCGTGAGAGAACTTCCCCTTTAATTGTACAGAAGGCCTCAATCACTCACACATTATAAACATGCTTAAACTGCCTCCATGAAACCTCTCATGGGTTCCAACACTTCTTAACCACATAAACATTTAGAACTAGCAACTGACATAACCAAAAACACCACTCTGCAACCATTCGCATTTCTTTATGCGTACCTCGGTTAAGGGGTAGACCTCAATACCACAGCTATTTTGAGCAATTGATAATGACATGCCGCTTTAACTAGTGCATGTAATTGATGAATTGCCTATGTACTTATTATGCAATACCACAAAATGAGGTAAATAATTCTGTGCCCATGAATTAAGAGCCCGCATTTGCATTCATTTGGACAAGGACTCCTCCTACCCTTGGCTTACAACTCACGTCCGCATTTTAAATACAACACTGAGAAGCCTCCAAGTAGGTTACGAAATTAATTTGTCAGCACACATATCTAGAGTTATCAGCTGACTAGGCAACCTCACCCCACCCTACAACGATGCACATTAGAAACGGCATTATTACTGTGCTGGCAAAACCTTGTTAAAGAATACATGTGAATCCCACTGCTATTTTATACCATTGAACATTCAAAGTCTTATTGATGCCCGTGTAATCCAAGAATGCTGTTGTTACGGTGCACATCATTCACCAATGCACGAATGAATGAAATGCCATTTCTTTTGCAATGTCCGATCTCTGGCACTTGAAAACCCAGGTCAAGGCAATACTATATTCCAACAAAATCCCTCATGGCTGCGGCATAGTTCCAATGCCAGATAAGAGCTTTACTGTAATGTGGGACAGCAATATGGGCGTTCATGGTAACTCAGGTAGAGCCACGTCAATGATGGGTCTTGGGATCCAATTGGAATTATGATAATATAGAGTCTGAGGTTGGCCATGCAAAATGCAGTCAAAGATGTGGGAGAAAGGCCAGGGAGGCTGTGCATATACCATTGGGGAAGATGTGGGTGACTGTCACCCATGGAATGTATACGGTTGCTACAGTAAATAAGATGACTTTATAAAGGCAACTTTCGAAAATGCATGATTGACGTCATGGAGGGATATTCACGCCTGTGTCTGCTATGTCTGCTAGGCTCTCGTAAATGAAGCCATCCGGCAGCAGCCTCCATGGTCTGTTCAAGACGCCTTCGTATGTCAAGGACGATCCCTTGTGAGTTTGGACACAGCTTTGCTTCTGCATAGCGTGCAAGGTGGCATGACATTGATGCTATGATGTTTGAGTATGGTGCTGTGGCTAATACCACTATCCACTGCAAGTTAACCCCCTCCCCTCCCTTGTAGGTCACATAGGTCCATCAGCTACTGGTTTTAGTGAATGGTGAGTCCCATGAACATGGACTCCCACGCGTTTTATAAGACTTTCTTCAAACACACTAATTTATGACAGATATTGCATTTAAGCAACATTGTTGAGTTGCATATTGTCGGTTCCTTGTGTCTTATGTCTACAGTATATCACGAGGCACATGACTTGACGTCCAGTGTGCGCCCATGTCATGATTCCTGACCATTTGCAATATTGCCCACCAACAGTCCGTTTCGCGTGCAAGCAGATGTTCCAGTTGTTCTGTAATAACCTTGTCACATCTCTGATATCCTTGGAAATGCGATCATTCTTTTCCCCATCAGTCATGAAGCGCCCAATGGTTTCGATTCTGTGAGGTCGCCAGAGGTTTGCGGTAGCCTATGCCGGTTACACTTCATTGAACATTTTGCATAAGAACTAGACTAGCATAGTTAGGCGCATCCAATGCTATCTAATTTTCAATTGTGTGACATCACTGATGTGGTGTGACTGGGCGCAAACCTTTTGACACATGAACTACAGCATTTAATTTGTCTGTGCTTCAGAGCCTTGTAGTTGCCACTGAGGTAGATGAGCTTTACAAGAATGACTGCAACATTGCCTCAAGGACGTCACTTCAGGATGCTCCGGCTTGCTCACAGGATGAATACACTGAAGGGTATTTTAGCTCACTTCCTGCTGTATTTAGTTCTCTTGGTTGTCTCCTCTGGTCACTTCCCATGTTATCAGTAAGCTTGCTAGGTCGTGTGAAGACCAGGCTGCAGTGGTGTGTCCAGACTCGATTGACTGGGGTGGCCCAAGTGGGGCACTGACTTATGCAGGGGCGGCATGATTTACGAGTGCACACACACACACACACACACACACACACATAATGATCATAGTTAGGATAATGGGGTGGCACCTGGGGTGGCCAATCAGATTCCAGGGGTAGCACGTGCCACTCCCTGGACACGCCTAGGCCAGGCTGGTGTATACTTCCTCCTGCCATTGCATATGCCATACAAGATGCTGCAAGACGTTTGGAAATGCTGTTCTCCTCTATCCAATCCCGTGTTAGGAAAGACATGTGCACACCCTTGGCCCATACAGGACATTTGGCTTTCCTGACACTGCCAGGTGTGGCCAGTCTCAGGGTCGTGCACCGATGTAGATGAGGTAATACCACGCCTCACAGGCCCCTTGTTAAAGGGGTGCAGTGTTAATGATGGTATCACAGTACTGTGCTAGGGGAGTGGTAGTTAAGAGTAGGCTATACGTTAAGATGCTGCTATGCACTGTGGCATAGCATCTCATTGTGTCAGTGGTGGCTTTGCTTATCCAATTGATTCTGTCAGCGTGTTCCAAAGATGAGAAGTGTGCGTTGGTGGGGCACCATGGTTGCAGACACTGACGCAAGCCTGCAGGCATGGCTAGCCCCTTGCATGATGTGTGGTGTACTAGAAGACTCCTAATACCAGGGCTGGGGCATTTATTGATGGATATGCCTCTGCCCGTGCCCTTGCTGGATACTTAATACTCAATGGGCCTCATTACACGGTAGGCGGTAGGGGTTTACCGGTAAGGGCATCGGTACCGGTAAACCCCTACCGCCTTACTACGAGTTCCCTTTGCGGGACCCGACTTTAACGGCTGGTTTTACCAGCCGTTAAAGTAGGGTGCCGCAAAGGGACCTCGGAGCTAATTACGGTACCGCAATTTGTGGTACCATAATTAGCACCTTCCCCATTCCCTTTATGCCCTATGGGGGCAGAAATGGGAATGGGGAAGAGCCTTGGTGAATGGGGAATTACCGCCCCCGCTCACCTTGGAGTAGGGCGGTAATTCCGCCATCCATCAAGGCGGACACGGTAAAACACCGGCGGCAACCAGGGCGCTATTAGCGCCATGGTTACCGCCTACCATGTAATGAGGCCCAATGTCTTTAAAGTACAAGCACCACCATAATAATGGACAATATTGGGACCCCTATGAATTTTCTTTACAGCTGGCTGTGTGTATATTCCGGTGTTGTTCCATCAGGTGGGCTGCTTGGTGAGGCTGATTGTGTGCATGCACGTTTGCTTATGTATCAGCCTAAGGCCTTCACACTTATGATTCATGGATTCTTAAACTGTAGCCAGTAAAGATCTGTTAGCACAAGTGAGCTAATACTTGCCATATGGACCTTTGGAAGGTTCCTCTTCCCACTCATAATCCTGTTTTTTTTTCTGTTGCCCTTATGGCAGGTTGAACTTCCAGGCTCGGCATGGGCCTTCTGCGGTTCCATGTAATAATGTTCCCACGAAAATGTCCCCATGCAAAAGATGGGCATTGTTTGCGGAGACATTATTACATGGAACATGAAGGGGACACCCACAACCCCCGTCCCTATGTATATGGTCACCTAAATAATGTCACCACAAACTTTTCCCAGCGACATTATGTACATTATCACCTGACACCCCTTCTGCATGGTTGAAAAACCTGCATCAGCTGAATGATCAGTATAGGGTGATTACGCCGGAGGTAGGACACTGCATAACATAAACGCTGGTGTAGTTCCGCTGTTCGACAGACATGTCACTCAGCAAGAATGCCTGTGTGGCTGCGACAGAAGGCAGCATGACCACATGCAAGAGTGAGCTGCATCAAATAATAGTAAGGGATGTGAGATATGTCCTGATACACAAAGCATGCATGGAGCCTCTGCCCGGTCTGCAGCGGGAAAGGTGATAAGCAACTCCCACCCTGGCACTGGTCAGAGGGAAACTTAAGACCAATCTCTTTGACTATGCCTACTATGTATGCTCTTATGCCTGTGCGCCCAGTGGCAATACAGTTTGCTAGGTTGTTTTGTCATCAGCACATTACAAATTGCCCAGTCAAGCAATAGGGCCTCATCATGGCTGACAAGACTGCTAAAGGGCTGCGTACATCCATTAACGAACAAAAACAAAAGATATATATAGCTCGGGATACATTAAGAAAATTCATTATTTAACAATCGCAAGATCGTTCAAACTTAACAGCAAATAATACCCAATGATATCCAAGGCGAGGGCAGCAGTGTTCCCTGCTGCATGGTCCCTTCAGCTCTCTCCCACGCTGTTATGGGCTTTCACTCTTAAGGTTGCCAGCAGGGCTGCATAATGTTTAACTGTGGCTGGCCAGATGTTGACATTTACCTGGAAAGGACCTATGATCCCTGCTGGGACACGCCAGAGGTGGCAGTTAGCTGAAGTGGCCAGTCAGGTAAGTCAGGTGGAATGTCTAAAACGGTGGCTGTGTTTACATGTTATTTCTTACAGTAATTTGCAATACACACCTTAAAACACACCGTTTTCAGTTTTATAAAAGCACAGTTCTGTACACTTATAGTTCTGAACAGAAATGCAATAAAGTGTTTCCACAGTTTAAAATTAGTATGGGTCATTATTGTGCGCTGAAAACTATTTTTCCATGAGGTGAGAGGTAGATTCTGGAAGTCTCAGTTCAACATTTTGAGACTTCCAGGCTGGGCTTGGTGACTTGGCCTAGGCATATCACTGGTTTCGAAGACCTGGGGATGGCATCTTCAGGTCCATATGACGATGACCATGAGGCCACTTTGTTGCAGACCCCCGTAGGAGGCTAGGTGATATTGAGGCGGTATTAACCGAGGCAGCGGGCCAACCCTGTCGCTAACACCCTGCCACGAGTTAATGGCCAGAGCAAAGTGTAGTTTCCCTACACGGGTGCCAATGATGTGTTGGTCGGCTGCGGCAGTGCTGACAGGTAAGTCCATGTTCCATGTTGATGACTGTGACGTCATCAACATGTACAACTGACTTCCTGAAGAGCAGCACTGCTGAAGCCAAGACCCACCACATAGGCAAGTTTAATTTTTCTTTTACTTTTGGGAAAAAGGTCACCAGAAGCTACACAGGTGCTAAATAGTGAAGGGGGAGCGGGGAAGGGAAGTGCCCGTCACCAATGAAGATGCTCAGAATGCAGGCTTTCCTTAGTAAATACAGCCCGTATTATGAGCATTCGTATTGGTGGATGGTGCCTCCCAGGGTGCTAATTCAGTTTAATAGTGAATGTGAATTGTGGGCCACGCTAGGGAGGCCCTTGCACAATTAATTGCATTGCAGAACAAGAACGTATGTCATGTTCACACAGATACACGTTATTCAGCACTATTGCTGGCATCCTTAGAAGCCATGAAAGATATAAATGTCCACCAGTAGGTGGTGTGAGAGTGTCCTTTGTTTTTCCCTTGAGGCTACATACCGGCGACTGAGGGGTGCATGGCCCCAGCACCTATTCTTCAATGTATAGCCCGTGGGTGGCATGAGGAGGGAGCCTTGTCCCTCCCCACAACATCACAGCCTGGAATGAGGACCAGCACCTGAAGTCTACTATTGTTTCAAGCTCTCTGTATTAGCTTACATGTGCGTGGGGGGAGTGGCCAGTATTTTAATTTATAGTTACTAGTGATATGATAGCCCTGAGACTGTGATAAAACATATGTACATCATTATTTAATTGCACATATAATTAATTATTTGGTAAAATCCGGGTGTCATTTTAGGCCATTGCAAAGGGTTTAAAATCCTCTTATTTTGTGAGGGAAGCTTGGATTCTGATTCTGTTTACTGTCTCATATCCCCGAGTACCTGCTGCTTCTTTCTATCCACTCATAATTTGAGGGTTGAGAGAACATTGCAGGGGCAAACCTTAACTTGGGTGCTATCTATCTTTTGCTAGCACAAGAAGTGCTCCTATTCAATTGTGCTTTGGATATGTTCTTGTAGAAGGTTACTTCTTTTTTTTTTATTGATGTAAATGATAAATTAACTTTTCAATACATAAGTACAAAAAGTTATAAAAAAACAAAGATATATATAAAAAAAAGAAAAGAAAAGCAAATCACATAACGACACATCAAATCACATCATATTAAAACAAATCATATTAACTCGGGTTACAGGTTATATGACGTAAAAACGTACACCGGCAGGCAATTTCGCTAAAAAGCAGTAAATTGGAAAAAAGAGATATTACATTCACATTTCATATTTTCACTTTCTGATTGAGCACGAAAGAAAAACATAAATGTATCTTAACAACAAAATATTAAAATAATTATTGCAACTGCCTAGCCTTTCCTATCTCTAAAAGTTTTGTTCTAGTGATGTTATATTTATTCGGTTAGTCCTGAAACCTGCTATTTTTCTGCTTCAGACCGTAGTTACAATTTCACTTCAGGGTCTTCCTTTAATTTCAACGCTGTCAGGTAATTGACAACTGCTAGTCTTATTTTTGTTATTTGAGTATTATACACCAAATGCCAGAAAAGTTCAATCGATAAGGGAATATATGTTTCAAAATGTCTTTTGATATACTCAACTCTTTTATCCAATAACATAGGACATTCCGCAATCAGATGGGCTGTGGTTTCCAGAGTTCTGGGATCTTTGCAGAAGCAAGAAATGTCATCCTTCTTTGTAATGATATTCCATTTAGCTAGAACATTTCTTGTATGCCACAGGTTCATTCTGAATCTTAAAAATGAGTCTTTGGCTTTAGCGCCAGGAAATTTCAGCAGATAATTTTCAGGCGTTCTTATTTTCTTCATAATTATTTTATGGACTTTAGCATGTTTGGTGTTTTGGCATTGCTCATATGTATTGATCCAATCCCATATCATGACCTTCTCCTTAGCTCTATTAGGATTTGTTATTAATAATTCCTCTGACACCTCAGCACTTTGCAGGAAACGTTCCACACTTTGACGCCACGTACCCATGGCCTTATGCTCACTTGTTTTCATATAGATTGACAAGACATGCAATAGAGAGCTTTGTTGTTGACTCATAATGCATTTTCGATACAGACTACATAGTCTACACATGTACATACAATATAAAAAGGATAAGCCCAACTCATACCGTAATAAACACATCTGAACTGTCTTGGGCACATGTAATATGTTTTTCCAGAATTGTCCTTCCAATCTCGACCAGGCCATCTAATTCTTCCATGATTTAGACTCAGCACCATATAGTACCATAGGTACTACCTTTTGACAATAGAACATGATTATGGGTTTCAAAGAGAAGGTGCTGTATTTCTGATTTATAATGGAAGCTTGCGAGGTGGCGGTTTGGAATTTCTTTTTTAATTCTTCTAGATACGGAATGTCAGAGGTGGGTATATTGACATTCATCCCCAGATTACATTTTCTAAAGGCTGAGACATTAGAGACCATGAAAGACGAGATGCTCTGGCTTTGCTGTTGGGTACATTCTTCATTATTTTTGTTTTGGAAACATTTATAACAAGATCATTTTTTTCTACATATTTCCCTAGCTGATCAAGTAGGGTCTGGGAAGCCCCTTGGTGTTTTTGCCAATAGAACCAAGTCATCGGCATAAAAAAACCAAGGGACTGCAGATGCTCCAAACTACCATTTGCAGTAGTTACTCATTGTAATTATCCCCCCATGGTGATTGCTGCCCAATATAAAAATTGTGTGATTTTCTTTGAAATTAAAATAAATAAATATTGTGTTACCACCCAACTGCCCGGTTCATGGTCCATTGTGACCCGGGGTATTTGTAAAAGGGGTGTGAGACGGGTCGGGTATCGGCTCAATTTGAATTCGTTGAAATGAAAGAAAAAGCATTCTAATTGGGCGCTACATCTACGGCTGAGGGCGAAAGTCCTGTTCCGGTGTGTGACGCCCGATTGTAATCCTTCACATAATAACCAAATGCCCTTGACTTTTGACTGTTAATAATATTCTGTCGGTATCCTTGCTGTACAGCTGTGTAACCTAAGCTGAAAATAGCCATGTTTCTTCTGCGCCCTGATACCCTCGGGTCTGGCGCGCATTACAAATAATAAAACAAACAAACAAATTCTAGCCACTGCAGATCGGCATCCTGATTCTGAAGCTTGGGACAAGCATTATCAACCTCAAACATTAGTTGCACCCAAGTGACATCAGTTTGGTAAGTAACATAATTTGTTAGTGGTGTGGTCTGAGTCTTCCTGCTTTTCCTCTTAGGCCTCTAAAACATTAAAAAACACAAGCATTATTTATTTCACACTTGCAGAACATATGATTATCAACCTTACAATCTATTACCAATTAAACAAATTCCAAATAACCACTTTTTAAAAATAAAAACTGAAAGGCCTGGATGGAATGTACCCTTGTTTTATGAATGTGCTTTGATACAGCCAATACTGAATTGCCTAGTTCATCACCCAACTGTAACAGAACATTCACAAAAAGTTGTAAACGTCCATAATATTCTTCCATGTCATGACACATACATACAATTACAACATGAACGCAATTTCACAATGTAGAACACTTTTCACACAATCAAAGTAGCATTAAAATTTCAATCGATGAAAAATGATGACTATCAGTATTATTTGAATACCTGCTGTGCATGTGTCTCTTCCATCTCGGCTTCTTCAGTAATAGACTCCTTGTGCATAACAAATGCAATAAACATTGGATAATAGCTATACAATGTAATGTTAACATCTTTGATAACAAGGATTACATCTTGATAAGTAACCTTATATGATTGTCAAATTTCAACCACAAGTTTTACATACAACAAAGAAAATTTACATATGTTGAATACAATTGTTGAATAAGAAAATTGTATTTAAAATTTAAATGAAATGTATTTTTTAAAAAGAGAAGGTTGACCATTGTAAGCAAATATAAAAATGTTAACAACAATTGATTTTGAAATGCACCTGTTGAACTTCACTTGTGTCAAAGAAAATTGGTGTTAGGGTTAGCACTTTACTGTTATCTTTCAAAAATAAAGATAATTAATTATTAAAACAAAAAAAATACAGAGTGATAATGTTGATTTTCATGTCTTGCACTTTCGATGTCCAGCAACAGTACATTAAAACATACATAGACCATTGGGAGTATAAAATATTCCATTTAATTTAGCTACTATCCGAGTTTTTGTAAATGGATTACTGTCAATGTTGCGTGTAGGAAGGTGAATGACACTACTACATTGATGTTTGCATGCATTCAGATTTTGCGACAATGTTATAACTTGTAAACAAATAATCAGTTATGTTATTACTGCAAAATAAAGTAAGATTTATGTTATTACTTGAAAGATCATTCAATAAAGTATCACGTGTCATACCTCATTCGCCTGATCAGTCGCAACAGAAGAAGAGTATGTTGTGGAAGTACCGTTATCCTCCTGTATATAATTAATTATTGTTTTTTTTTAAATTATGTTAGGATTGAATTTTAGCCATAAAATTAAATGAAAAAGAGAATAGATACAGTGGTACAATTAAACATTCTACTCTTTATCAGTACAAAATATAAACAATAACAATTATCAATTTGTTCAAAGGTCGAACATGACCGTATACCTCTATAGTATAGTCACAGATACATCTATACTTGAAAAAAAATTACTTTAAACGGAAATCAGTTTGCTGTTGCAGATGATGAAGCTTGTTACTTTATTCAATTTATATATGCATAACAATAGTAACAAAAATGTATTATTCATAGAAAATAAGCAATTTAATACACTATAAATCAGTTTATGTGCATGTCAGTAGGTCTCACTGTTTGGATATTTAAGGTGTCTGTCATTCCCTCAGTTATCTCTGTGAAATGACAAACAGCTCAAATATCCAAATGGTCTGCACTTCCAGCAGTGTACTCTACGTAATGACAGACATTGTAATGAAAACATTATAAAAATAATCAATTTACAGATTTTGCAATTAAAGTTTTTAGAAAGTCTGTCATAGCAGTGAACTTTCAATGCATCACAAAAGTCGGTATTTATTCAAGGACAAAGTCTAAAATTTAAATACATGTGCAAATTTAAACACAATAGAAAATGTAACTCAAAAATAACTATACCAATATTACACCAAAAAAACAAATCTTTTCATCTCAATTCCTATTGGCACACAATGTCAATAAAATGTGTGATCATTATTTCTAGATATATAAATATATATACTACAGGGCCTGCAGTAGCATCCTTGTAGTTATGGGTAAGTTGCTCAACTCATAGAAAGAACACTTTTTGGGTGGCTTATAACTTCACCACCCCTGGACAAATCCTCATGAAACTTTGCAAAACAACTATATGGCCTCCTTGGAATAATTCTGTGAAGTTTGATGTAGTTTCATACAGGGGGGAAACGTTATAGGAGGGGTCCCAGAATCACGCCTACAGCCCAAACCGCTGGTTGGAATTTCACCAAATTGGCGCCAGGACTGACGGCTTGGTGTAAATCTGTTCAGTCGTTTTTTTTTTAAACGGCCAAAAAGTAGGTAAAAATAATTGTGATATCTGGGACGCACCCGCTGATTGAATGGTGAAAAGCGTGAGGGAGTCATAATGCTCTGAACGGTCACCATGTTGGATCCGTGGACAGCCGCCACTGCCTGTGGATAGTGCACTGGGGAAAAAGTCCGGAAAACCCATTTTGGGTTATTTGGTGGTCAAAAGAGGGGCTGGAAAGGGTGGGGGAGTGGAATAAAGATGATATGGAGCTGTTTTTATATGTGAAAAAAGGGCATGCTGGTGCCGTCGAGTCTGCAGTCATTTTGGTGTCTGCGGATATGATGTGGATGGCAGCAGGTTCAGGGCGAGTTTTGTTATTTGAAGGTGTATTGTACATACTTGTTATATGGTTTAATTTTACTGTGGTGGTTGTGCCCAGTGGCCAGATTGTTAGGGGCATGGCTGTAGGCCATTGTGAGTAACCTGAAAGTGTCTCACCAACTAGTCCCCGGGGATCTGTCATCCAGGTGGCCAGGACACAGCCATCGCTTTTGGATCCAGTTCCTGGGTGTGGGCCAGTGTGGAAGGATCACCTGGATGGGTGGTCTTTGGGGAGTGGAAGTCGGACACTGGACGGCAAGATGTGGTATCCCCTTCCCTATAACACCTTTACCCCATCCTACCAAGTAGGATACGTAGGGATTTGACCCAACACCGCCCCCCTTTTCTGACACAAACACTTTCTCAAGGACAACTCACTGTGACTTGTAACCTTTATTTTCCTTTGAAAATAGAAAACGTAAGACCAGGGATCAAAGCTGAAGACTCCTGCATTGTGTGTGTGTGTGGAAGGTAACCGGGGCTCTCCCACGTCGATAGCCAAGGTGGGGAGAAGTGGTTGCCGCCGTGGTACTGTCCTTGACTCCTACAACAAAGAAAAAACAGTCAAGGCAGCACAGCCAGTGAGTTGGGGAGACTGATACCAACCCGGATTATCTGGAACACATGGTTGCAAATGGCAACATTGTATGAAGATATTTGAAGAGGACAGTGTATGAGGCGTATGTGACAAGTGATACGAACATAATTAAAGCACTAAATGAGTGACTGAACTTTTGAAGCAATGATAGATACCATGAACATAGTAGTATTGGCCCTTTTATTTTGACAACAGACCACTAGGACTGCGTTATTATTATTTGATGGTTGTAACTTGCTCCCATCTGTACATTTAGGATTAGATAGGAGTTTATCATACCATTGTTAAAATTCAATAAACACCCATGAACTGTGGTCACTTGTGTCTGCCTTTCTGTTGATACCATGCCTTCCTTACATGTGGTGTCAAGGGTGGGATGTGACTCAATTAAAACAAATTGGGGAACCCTAACATTTCAGAAGCTTAGCAATAGTGCCTCAAGACTTGTCTGTGGCCACAAAAGAATTAATAGCTTTTGATATTTGTAGCAGCAGAGAAGCTACTATCCTTCCAGGGATAACAGGGATGATCCCCACAGACAGAATTGCACAGGGAATTCTTGAAACATCTCTATTTCCTCGTTTTAAAGAGAGTGAACTGAAAGATACGGAGAGAGGTACCTTAGTTTTTGGGGAAGGTGATGAAGCTTATTTGTATTTGTATTTGTATTTTATTGATTTATAAAGCGCCTTACGCCAAAGCGCTGATACAAATTAAGAAAAAAAGGAAGAAGAGTTTACTATTTTTCCCGACCTAGCCTTCGCTCAGCGAAATGATCCAGCTCTTGCTGAGGCTTTCTTGCAAGCAATTCCTGAAGGGGAGGAGATAGAAAAGGGAAGGTTTTTTTTCTTCCTAAAACAAGGATTACTGTATAGAAAGTAAAATTCCACAGAAGGCCTAAGCAAAACTCAGTTAGTAATCCCCAAAACCCACCGAATGATCGTACTAGAGATTGCCCATTCTCATCTGACATGGGGACACTTAGGGCAATCCAAACCCCAGGCACATAGCAGTGGGAGGTTTTTCTGGCCAGGTATCCATGCTGATACAAAAAAAACTTTATTCAGACATGTGAGCTATGTCACCAAACCATTACTGACATTCCCTTGCCGTCCCCTCTGAATCCTTTACCAATAATAGAAATCCCTTTCTCTAGGATTGGGATGGATATCATTGAACCTTTGGAAACCTCTAGACTGGGTCACAAATATGTACTCGTGATTGTCGATTATGCAACCATATACCTCCAGGCATTTCCTATGCGGAATAACACCACCCAGCAGATTTTCAAACACCTATTACCATACTTCTCTAGGGACTGTTTTAGTTCAAAGTCCTCCCTTTTGGCTTACACGGGGCCCCAGCAAATTTCCAACAACTCATGGATAAAATATGACAGCCCTGCCCTGAATTCTGTGGAGCTTATATTGACGATATAGTAATTTATAGTAAAACCTGGCAGGACCACCTTTTCCATCTTTTTACTATTATGAGAGCCCTCGGGAAAGCCGGCCTAGCTGCCAATCCATCCAAATTCAGGCTGGCCCAATCAGATGTGAAATACCTCAGCTTCTTTGTAGGGAATGGTAGTGTCCAACCTCAGCCTTCCTTACATGTGGTGTCAAGGGTGGGATGTGACTCAATTAAAACAAATTGGGGAACCCTAACATTTCAGAAGCTTAGCAATAGTGCCTCAAGACTTGTCTGTGGCCACAAAAGAATTAATAGCTTTTGATATTTGTAGCAGCAGAGAAGCTACTATCCTTCCAGGGATAACAGGGATGATCCCCACAGACAGAATTGCACAGGGAATTCTTGAAACATCTCTATTTCCTCGTTTTAAAGAGAGTGAACTGAAAGATACGGAGAGAGGTACCTTAGTCTTTGGGGAAGGTGATGAAGCTTATTTGTATTTGTATTTGTATTTTATTGATTTATAAAGCGCCTTACGCCAAAGCGCTGATACAAATTAAGAAAAAAAGGAAGAAGAGTTTACTATTTTTCCCGACCTAGCCTTCGCTCAGCGAAATGATCCAGCCCTTGCTGAGGCTTTCTTGCAAGCAATTCCTGAAGGGGAGGAGATAGAAAAGGGAAGGTTTTTTTTCTTCCTAAAACAAGGATTACTGTATAGAAAGTAAATTTCCACAGAAGGCCTAAGCAAAACTCAGTTAGTAATCCCCAAAACCCACCGAATGATCGTACTAGAGATTGCCCATTCTCATCTGACATGGGGACACTTAGGGCAATCCAAACCCCAGGCACATAGCAGTGGGAGGTTTTTCTGGCCAGGTATCCATGCTGATACAAAAAAAACTTTATTCAGACATGTGAGCTATGTCACCAAACCATTACTGACATTCCCTTGCCGTCCCCTCTGAATCCTTTACCAATAATAGAAATCCCTTTCTCTAGGATTGGGATGGATATCATTGAACCTTTGGAAACCTCTAGACTGGGTCACAAATATGTACTCGTGATTGTCGATTATGCAACCATATACCTCCAGGCATTTCCTATGCGGAATAACACCACCCAGCAGATTTTCAAACACCTATTACCATACTTCTCTAGGGACTGTTTTAGTTCAAAGTCCTCCCTTTTGGCTTACACGGGGCCCCAGCAAATTTCCAACAACTCATGGATAAAATATGACAGCCCTGCCCTGAGTTCTGTGGAGCTTATATTGACGATATAGTAATTTATAGTAAAACCTGGCAGGACCACCTTTTCCATCTTTTTACTATTATGAGAGCCCTCGGGAAAGCCGGCCTAGCTGCCAATCCATCCAAATTCAGGCTGGCCCAATCAGATGTGAAATACCTCAGCTTCTTTGTAGGGAATGGTAGTGTCCAACCTCAACGCAAGAAAGTAAAGGCTGTTCTAGATACCCCTATGCGTAAAACTAAGAGAGACCTTAGAGCATTCTTAGGGCTAATTGGTTATTACCGAAGGTTTATCCCTAATTTCTCGCACAGAACAGCTAAAATGACCGACAAATTAAAGAATGCCAAATCCCAGAAAATTCATTTGACTGACGAGGACGATGTGTGTTACACAATCTAAAACAAACCCTGTGCCAGAATCCGATCCTAAAGGTAGTAGATTTCTCAAAAAAGTTTGTATTACAAACAGATGCCTCCCTTAAAGGGCTCGGAGCAGTCTCGTCACAAATGTGTCATGGATTGGAACACCCCATCTTATTTACTAGTCGCAAACTCTTCCCATATGAAATAGATTACTCTGTGTTAGAATTAGAGGCCCTTGCCATCAAGTGGGCCATTACCCATCTTAGATATTATCTCCTAGGAAGAAAGTTCACACTCGTCACGGATCATTCCCCCTTACTTTGGATTAGCCAACGGAAAAATTCTAACCCTCGAGTCATACGATGGTTCTTAGACCTGCAACCCTACTGTTTCACTGTGGAGCACTGAAAAGTCAAAGATCAAGGGAACGTAGATCTCCTTTCTCAGTTCCCTTGTAAATCACCTAAAGTGAATATTTGTGGAAATCCCAAGTGGAAAATAACTTCATTTTTGTTTGGTTGCATCAGGTCCTCTGAATGAAGAGACTTTGAGGAGTAAAGAGACTTACATACAGAAGGTGCCGATGTTATTATTGAACTGTATCCTCATGCTAAAGAAGCCAGACACTGTGCTATGCTTGCGTGAACCACCCTGTGCAGTGCTAAAAACGTAGGGCCATATCATTTTGAACGCTTTCTTTCTTTTTTCTAATATTGGTAATAGGTTTTTTTAGTATAGGCCCTTTTATTTTGACAAGACACAACTAGGACTGAATTATTATTATTATTTGAAGGTCGTAGCTTGTTCGCATCTGTAGATTTAGGATTAGATAGGCGTTTATCATACCCTTGTTGAAGTTCAATAAACACCATTGAACTGTGGTCACTTGTGTCTGTCTTACTGTTGATACCATGCCTTCCTTACATGATGCCCCCAAGAATCTGGCCACTGGCCATACTATGTGTATAGTAATTGCAGGTAATGCAGGGGGAGTATACAGTATTTGCAATATGGTGGAGTGATATAATTGAAGTGGATAGTGCTCCTTGATGTCTTGCCACCTTTCACACAGTGAACCATTGTACCCTTATTAAATGGTTACATGATACCTTTAGCATCATGGACCGGAAACTGGACTGGCTGATCTGTTTTCCTCACTAACCGCCATTCCCAGCTGCAACTGGGCTGTTTGTACTCCACCACCTCACTGTGTACGTGAAGATTACCCCAGGGCTTTATCCTATCATTGTGGCAATAACATATGTATTTCCTCCCTCTGGCTCACCTGATGTTTTTCTTCTTTTCTCATTTACAGTGTTTGTTAATGACATACAGCTTTTCTTTAACTTCCCTGAACTAATTTGTTCTCCTCATTTTTTATCCCTGATTGTCTGACCGCCATTGAGGCATTGAGTGTGGCTAACAATATAAGTCTGAATGCCGGTAAGTCGGAGATCATTCTTATTATGACATATGTACCCTGTTTTTCTCCTACCCTGTGGCTGCTGTCTTTGGGCTGTCTACTCTTACCATTCGGTGCAGCAAATAATGTTGGGGTAATTTTTTAATCTATTCTCTCTTTACTCCTTACACTTTGGAGCTTGAAAAGAAAGTCTGTGGTTTCAGCGTGACCTCCTTACAGGCATTGTACACTTCCTTACTTTCCCCGAAAGGTCATATTCTGTAGAGCTCTGGTACTGTGTAGGCTAGACTACTGCAACAGCCTCTTCCTTAACTTCCCCATTTGTTGTCTATACCCCTTTCGGCTAATGAAGAATAGGGCTGCAAGACTTATCCTTGGCCTGAACCTATGGGGTGGTATCGCTGCAGACCAAAAAAGTATAAGTTGGGTCCTGCTAATTGTAAGGACTATAATATGTCCAACTTTGTTTCCCTAAGTACTGCATTGCTACAGCACTTCGCTGCTACACCGCCAATACTCTGCTTTTGAAATGCTTTTTGAAACAGTGAGCGTGAGGCATGTCTCTGTCTTCGGCTATTGCCTCTATTTGGAAAAGCCTTCCCGCTCCTTTTATACTTGAGCTGGAATTTCTTAAGTTCCGAAAACATCTCAAAACTGTGCTTTTGTGTTCCTGTTTTACTTAATCCCTTCCTTGCTAACTCATACCACTGCCGCTGACACTAGTGGCTTGGTCCCTCATAACCCTCCCAGGTTCCAGGCCCTATATCTAGCCGACACCAATACACCCCTCCACCCTTCAGCACTGCCTTTGCGGGTGTACCGCAGGCCGGCTGTGTAACTTTGCCCCAGCAGGTAGTTAATGGCCTCCCACTTTGGTATGTCTTGGTACTTTCCTTCTGGGCTTCTATGAGCACTTGGTAATCCCTACTTCTCATTCCATTCATGTACTTCTTTTACTGCACAATGTATATGTGCATTTATAGCAGCAGTGTGTACCATTTTCTTTGAATCAGCAAGGTTAAATGCCTATGGAAAAGATGTGTACAACATTTATTTTTAAGTGGTAGTTGGTGTATGGAAGTTTAATATGCTGATAGGGTTATCTGCAGAACTTTTCTAACTCATTTCAGGATATATGTGTGACTGTGTCAAAGCTGGCAATGAGGGAATGGTACAAATATAACCGTAAAAAGATTAGAGGGGCTGTCTTGTGAGATGGTGGGCACCTTGAATCTGTTTTTTTTTTTAATAAAGTGGCCTACAGAGGGTACTGCAGAAACCGCAGATAGTCATAAAGACCATGCATTATGGTCCTTATTGCATGCTAGAGAAAAGTATTTAGGACAGAAAATTGTTTCTGTGTTTTGTTCTTTTTCTCTAGTATACTGTTGTCCATTATTTCCATTAGCATAGTAGAAAATGCTAATGGGAATGTTGGAGAATCTTATTGAGTCTAACTACTTTACTGAAAAATGTAAAGTAGATGGAGTCTATAAGCTTATATTTTTTTACTTCTATTTTTTTACTGTGAAAGGTGTTTTTATAATCTCATCTTTGATGTTCTGGGTGTTAGCAGTGCACGGTGGCGCCGCGAGTTATGGTTGCTTAGCTTACCATTACTGGTGATTTTCTGGGATTTTTCGGTTTTACTTGTAACCTTAATGTCCCTTTAACAACGATTTTTTTACTGAATTTCATAGGTTTTTATTAGTGCAACTTAATCATAGCGTCGCTTTAACAAAGTTTTTTCACTCAATACATATATATGCACATAAGTGGATATATAAACATACATTAATCATTCATGTTCACTACTCACCTTACTCAGTGTGTGTTGAAAAAATGTTGGAACTGCGATGCAAAGTAAATTGCGAAGGAGTCTGGGTAGAACTTTGATGGTTTGTACATATCTTCTGAGAAGTGCATGCTGCAGATGAGGAATCAATTGCCCCTCATGTCCTCCGAGGCATCCTTGGCTCTGCTGTCAATCTCAGATACTGGAAATCCACAATTGACCAACCATGTTCATATCGACAACCTATCCTTCAGGAAAATGTGCATAACTGACCCAGAGTTTTATCATGGCTGATATTAGGGCACCCAAAGACAATCCCAGGCGGTAACCATGGCATTATTTGCGCCATGGTTGCCTCCAAAACCTTACCGATTCCGGCATGATGAATGGAGCAATTACTGCCCCATTCCAAGGTTGCCCCCATAGAGCTCAATGGGAATGGGGAGGGCGCTAATAATGGTACCGCTAATTGCGGTACCGTTATTAGCTCTTAAGTCCCTTTGCGGGTCCTGTCCTTAACACCTGGTAAAACCAGGCATTAAGGGAGGACCCGGAAAGGGACCTCGAAATAGGGCGGTAAGGGATTACCAGCACCAGTGCCCTTACCGGTACCGGTATTCCCTTACCGCCCGGGTCGTAATGAGGCCCAATACATGAAGGCATTATTTTATGTGCCTGAAGATCTAGCAAAAACATTAAAAATATATTGAAATAATTAGAACATGTCAGTGAATAATTCACCAATAAAAATCTTGCAAAGACTGCGCTTTAGAGTTTGTTAACTGCTCTGTAAGTTAGTCTGACCAGCCATACTAACCAACAACTTTTATGTCAATGGTCTGCCACATAAAGATATGTATTACTGGTACATTGATCATCCATTGTGAAACTGAAAAAAACAGGGATGAAAAAACAATAGATATAAAAAAGAAAACCCTATAATGTGAGGTAGTAATTCAAGATATAATATTAAATAGAAAGAGTGATAATGTTGAAGTAATTGAGATATATGAAAATAAAATTCAGATGGAAATTGAGTAATTGAGTAAAAAAACACTATAAAAGTACTGAGGTGAAAACCAGAAGACTGTAATACCTAAGTGTTGAATTTCCTGTAATAGGAAAAATCGAGGAGGAAATTCAACAATGAAGATAACAAGTGGTGCGATGATGATATCCGTAGTAGACTGCAGCAATGTTTTAGGATTTGAAAAGTATGTGTGTATGTGAATTTGTCATGTGGAGGGGCTTACCCTAACTTTTGTTGATCATTTTATAATAGGGGCGTGTTGTAGTATCATTCCATATTTGGGTATGTGTAAAGATTGATGGATGTGCAGGAAGGATGATGTCAAATTTCAAAGAAGAGAATGGGCATCTTCAAACAACTATTATGAGTACATGCTCTGAAGTGAGAACTGTCTTTGATGAGGGCGGGTGTGTTTAAGGATGAAGTGAGTGGAAGAGCCATGGCCATCGCCAATATTCACATACATTTCTTGAGTGCAGTGATGGGGTCTTTAAAGGAGAGTATGAAGGCACTGGGTCTGGGGTGGCCATGTAGCCAATGGTCCCCATGAGAAATACCCCTTTGAGTTGTACATGGTATTCCCAATAGGTCCGGCACCTTGTCAAAGGACCCAGATTGTTTTTTATTGCAGGAACAGGATCTTCAAAAGGGAGTACGTAGACACCAGGTCTGGGGTGGCCATGTGGCCAATGGTCCCTTTGGTATTCAGCAACTTGTGCATTTCCATACACATACCCCCATGGAGTGCGCATGGTCCCAAGTGAGAACTGCCATTGGTACAGGAGGGGGGTGGATGTGGATAAACGTAGCGCAATAGGCCTGGCAGCTTGTCAAAGAACACATAGATATGTTGATTGCAGGGACAGGGTCTTCAAAGGGTAGTATGGAGATACCGGGTCCCCCGGAGAAAGACCACTTTGAGTTCAACATGGTATTCGGCACCTTCTGCATTCCCCATCCACCCACCCTCATTGCATGCGCAGGGTTGCAAGTGCGAACTTCCATTGATGCGAGAGGAGGATGGATGTGGATGAAACTAGACCAAAAGGCCCATTACCTTATCAAAGGACACAGCAATTTGTTGATTGCAGGGACGGGGTCTTCAAAGGGGAGTATGGAGACACCTTGTTTGGGGTGGCCATGTGGCAAATGGTCCCCATGAGAAAGACCCCTTTCAGTTGCTCATGGTATTCAGCACCTTGTGCCTTCCCATCCACCCACCCCCTTTGCATGTGCATGATCCGAAGTGAGAACTGCCATTAATACAGGAGAGGGATGGATTTGGGTGAAACTAGTGCAATAGGCCCGGCACCGTTGCAAAGGAAACAGAGATATGTTGATTGCAGGGATAGGGTCTTCAGAGGGGAGTAGGGAGACACCAGGTCTGGGATGGCCATGTGGCCAGTGGTCTTTAGTGGCCAGACCCTTTTGCATTTCTATATGGTATTTGGCACCTTCTGCTGTCCCATCCACCCAACCCCATTGTGAATGTATGACCCAAGTGAGAACCTCCATGGATAAAGGGATGGGGATGGATGTGGACGTGGAGAGCGCAATAGGCCCAGAAGCTTTTCAAAGAGACAGAGATATGTTGATTACAGGGACAGGGTCTTCAAAGGGGAATATGTAGAGACCAGGTCATAGGTGGACAATTGTCAATAGACGCTAGAACATGTGCAGTTGTACATTCATTTAAACTGTGGTGAACCTGCTGGGCCAAAACAAAAAACAAATGAAAAGGCATTGAAGAAATGATTAACAGTGTCTTTGGATAGATTATGATCAGGTGAGAGTGATATTTAAAAAGTATTGATGCCAGTAACAATCATCTTTGTTGATCCTGATGGTATAGCATACTATTTTGAATAGCATACTTGGTGGTGTTGTTGACTTGGACAATCACATTCATTCACTTACCATATTACCTCATTGTTTTTATTTACTATGACTGTAAAAGTGTGACACTTGTTAACAGTTATTGAAAGAGTTTATTCCTAAATAAAATGGAATTAAATCTAGAATACCTGAAGAAAAAAAGTGACATATGAAAAAATTATAAGAATATGATTTGCAATCACCCTTATAATGCAGGTCCAGATCATTTTGTATTTTTAGTTTAGGGATTGTGGAAAGGTGTATGTTTTTAGAAACTGGACAATTTAAAGAAAATCTAAAAACGGGAAATGAAACAACGCATTTAAATATTTAGAAAATATACTATGCAAAATGATCAAATAAATATATTATTTTTGAAAGTAAAATATTGTAATCCAATTTTTTATTTTTTATTAAAGGTTGATGTAATATGCAAAATACAAATTATATTTGTCAGGTAGTAGTACTGTCTGTAAACATCCCTTCTGTTGTTTAACAGCACTAGGGAATTGATCACAAATGGCTCGAAAGACACAGGCAAGTATCACACGTGGAACGCGGCATCCGAGTCTTCCACTTCCATGAATCCACCATGTAAACGCTTGATAGGCCACAAGCCTGTACCATCTCTGTAAAAGATAGAGAAATATTTTGGGAGAATGAATCAAATAATTGCATTTATCTTGTTTGGCCTATCTTCTAAAAATGAATTCCAGAACATTCTTTGTGATTAAAGTAGACACACTCCAAAAACTTTTAAAGAACGGGTTATATAAAAAATGTATAGGCCCTTTCAGAAAATAAAACATAGGAAGATTATTTTTTAATAGCTTGAAAGTAAATTAAATTATGTTGTATAGTCGCAACATGAAAGATGGAATTGTTTGGCCTGAACAAAGTACTATACATTTTCAAATATATCAAAATATATATCGTCAGTCCAGCCATGACATCACAATATACTAGGAGAACAACCTAAATGGCTACAGTTCAAGATTGCCAAAAATAAAACATACAAACACAGCACTTACTCATTTCTCACAGAATGAGGGTGAACAGTTGCTTTAAGTTTCTGCATCAGCACCATCATTCACAAAACTGATCTTGTAAGACAGGCTGCCCGGAAGTCATGCAGCTGAGTAATACATGGTGGTGGAAGCTCTTCTTCGGCTGTATAGGCCAAGTAGCCAGAGTTTTCTCTGCAACAACAGTTCTCCACCAAAGTTGGCATTACCTCACATTGATAGCAGGTACACCAAGAGGAAACATCTTCCATGCGACTAGGATGGGGTCCTAGGATTGATTGTCGTGACTTTCACTAGATTCACCATCTTTTCGGCTACTTTCTCTCTCAACAATTTCCTCTTCGGTATACTCTGGAGCGTACTGGAAGGGCTGAATAGATGCCATAATTCTTGAGGATAGAAGAAGTGGAAAATTCACTGTGTCAGAAAAATAAACAATTATTCATTTGGATAAAGTAATAAATTGAGGTTTCATTTTAAAATGCCACGTAAAAGAAAATTAGAAGAAAGAGACACGTTTTTTAAACCCATAGCGTGAAGCCAACAGGAATAGGACCAAAGATGGAAAGTTATCATTGGCACATAGAAAAAAGAACTGATGTTAATATACCATTTAGATATGATTGTGTAAAAACATTTGTCAATTATGTTATAATTATTGAAATGGAAAGCACTTACAGAGTTACTTCGTTGGAGCTAGTGTGTCTTTTTCAGTGTAATTCGTTGAAGTTGTTACGTAGCTGAGCAGAGCAAAAAGAATTTGTCTATGCTCAAAATGAAACAAACAGACACTAAGGCAGCAGAAACTCCAATGTTGTCTGATCAGAAGGGGTTTGTTTACACTTATCGAGGAAAGAGGTGTCTTGAAAAAGTACGTTGAAAGGAGATGTGCACTGGCATTGTGACAAGGGGCGTAAACGTCTAGTGATGTCAGCTAGAGGGTGATCTGATTTACTGCAGCAAGGGCACTTCAGCAAGGGCACTTGAATTTAGGGCGATGGATCAACAAATAAGATTATTTATCAATATGATGGTTTCTGACCGTGAGTTTTGCGTGTGTATAAATGTGGGAAAATCAAAGGTAAGATGCAATGGAAAAAAATATTGGATCGATTGATATACGCTAAAAAATACATGCCCTATCCTTTGGCCCAATAACATTCATGAGAGAACTTCCCCTTTAATTGCACAGAAGGCCTCAATCACTCACAAATTATAAACATGCTTAAACTGCCTCCATGAAACCTCTCATGGGTTCCAACACTTCTTAGCCACATAAACATTTAGAACTAGCAACTGACATAACCAAAAACACCACTCTGCAACCATTCACATTTCTTTATGCGTACCTCGGTTAAGGGGTAGACCTCAATACCACAGCTATTTTGAGCAATTGATAATGACATGCCGCTTTAACTAGTGCATGTAATTGATGAATTGCCTATGTACTTATTATGCAATACCACAAAATGAGGGAAATAATTCTGTGCCCATGAATTAAGAGCCCGCATTTGCATTCATTTGGACAAGGACTCCTCCTACCCTTGGTTTACAACTCACGTCCGCATTTTAAATGCAACACTGAGAAGCCTCCAAGTAGGTTACGAAATTAATTTGTCAGCACACATATCTAGAGTTATCAGCTGACTAGGCAACCTCACCCCACCCTGCAACGATGCACATTAGAAACGGCATTATTACTGTGCTGGCAAAACCTTGTTAAAGAATACATGTGAATCCCACTGCTATTTTATACCATTGAACATTCAAAGTCTTATTGATGCCCGTGTAATCCAAGAATGCTGTTGTTACGGTGCACATCATTCACCAATGCATGAATGAATGAAATGCCATTTCTTTTGTAATGTCCGATCTCTGGCACTTGAAAACCCAGGTCAAGGCAACACAATATTCCAACAAAATCCCTCATGGCTGAGGCATAGTTCCAATGCCAGATAAGAGCTTTACTGTAATGTGGGACAGCAATATGGGCGTTCATGGTAACTCAGGTAGAACCACGTCAATGATGGGTCTTGGGATCCAATTGGAATTATGATAATATAGAGTCTGAGGTTGGCCATGCAAAATGCAGTCAAAGATGTGGGAGAAAGGCCAGGGAGGCTGTGCATATACCATTGGGGAAGATGTTGGTGACTGTCACCCATGGAATGTATACGGTTGCTACGGTAAATAAGATGACTTTATAAAGGCAACTTTCGAAAATGCATGATTGACGTCATGGAGGGATATTCACGCCTGTGTCTGCTATGTCTGCTAGGCTCTCCGTAAATGAAGCCATCCGGCAGCAGCCTCCATGGTCTGTTCAAGACGCCTTCGTATGTCAAGGACGATCCCTTGTGAGTTTGGACACAGCTTTGCTTCTGCATAGCGTGCAAGGTGGCATGACATTGATGCTATGATGTTTGAGTATGGTGCTGTGGCTAATACCACTATCCACTGCAAGTTAACCCCACTCCCCTCCCTTGTAGGTCGCATAGGTCCATCAGCTACTGGTTTTAGTGAATGGTGAGTCCCATGAACATGGACTCCCATGCGTGTCATAGGGCTTTCTTCAAACACACTAATTTAGGACAGATATGGTATTTAAGCAACATTGTTGATTTGCATATTGTCAGGTTCTTGTGTCTTATGTCGTACAGTCTATCACGAGGCACATGACTTGACGTCCAGTGTGCGCCCATGTCATGATTCCTGACCATTTGCAATATTGCCCACCAACAGTCCGTTTCGCGTGCAAGCAGATGTTCCAGTTGTTCTGTAATAACCTTGTCACATCTCTGATATCCTTGGAAACGCGATCATTCATTTCCCCATCAGTCATGATGTGCCCAATGGTTTCGATTCTGTGAGGTCGCCAGAGGTTTGCGGTAGCTTATGCCGGTTACACTTCTTTGAACATTTTGCATAAGAACTAGACTAGCATAGTTAGGCGCATCCAATGGTATTTAATTTTCAATTGTGTGACATCGCTGATGTGGTGTAACTGGGCGCAAACATTTTGACACATGAACGTCGACATTTCATTTTCTGTGCTTTAGAGTCTTGTAGTTGCCACTGAGGTAGATGAGCTTCACAAGAATGACTGCAACAGTCATTTCTTGGCCCCCTGCAGGGCTCCTGCATTGCCCCCGGGACGTCACTTTAGGATGCTCGGGCTTGCTCACAGGATGAATACGCTGCAGGGTATTTTAGCTCACTTCCTGCTCTACTTAGTGCATCCTGTGGTATGTTACCATGTTTCGGTGTTCTCTTGGTTGTCTCCTTTGGTCACTTCTCATGTTATCAGTAAGCTTGCTAGGTTGTGTGAGGACCAGGCTGCAGTGGTGTGTCCAGACTCTTTTGACTCGGGTGGCCCAAGTGGGGCACTGATTTATGCAGAGGTGGCATGATTTATGAGTGCACACACACACATAATGATCATAGTTAGGATAATGGGGTGGCACCTGGGGTGGCCAATCAGATTCCAGGGGTAGCACATGCCACCCCGGCCACTCCCTGTACACGCCTAGGCCAGGCTGGTGTATACTTCCTCCTGCCATTACATGTGCCATACAAGATGCTGCAAGACGTTTGGAAATGCTGTCCTCCTCTATCCAATCCCGTGTTAGGAAAGACATGTGCACACCCTTGTCCCATACAAGATATTTGGTTTTCCTGACACTGCCAGGTGTGGCCAGTCTCAGGGTCGTGCACCGATGTAGATGAGGTAATACCACGCCTCACAGGCCCCTTGTTAAAGGGGTGCAGTGTTAATGATGGTATCCCAGTACTGTGCTTAGGGGGAGTGGTAGTTAAGAGTAGGCTATAGGTTAAGATGCTGCTATGCACTGTGGCAGAGCATCTCATTGTGTCAGTGGTGGCTTTGCTTATCCAATTGATTCTGTCAGCGTGTTCCAAAGGTGAGAAGTGTGCGTTGTTGGGGCACCATGGTTGCAGACACTGACGCAAGCCTGCAGGAATGGCTATCCCCTTGCATGATGTGTGATGTACTAGAAGACTCCTAATGCCAGGGCTGGGGCATTTATTGATGAGCATGCCTGTGCCCGTGCCCTGGCTGGATACTTACTACTCAATGCGCCTCATTACAACTCTGGCGGTAGCCGTGCCCTTGTTAAGGGCACGGCTGCCGCCAGAGTTGCATTTTTTCCGGCACCCGCGAATGGGCAAGAACCGGGTCATGCTGAGCTTGGCGGACCAGGTGTTTGTCCAATTCCGGGTGCCGGTATCAAGGGCGTCCCAATCCCCATTCTGCCCCATAGGGCTGAATGGGGATGGGGACGTCGGATGCACCGACACATTCAGAGTTGTGCCGGTGCATCCGGCATGCTCTGCTCGCGGGTACCGTTACACCCAACTGGGAAAACCTGGTGGGTGAAACGGCACCCGCGAGCATGGCACGAATTATGGCGGTCCGGGAACTACAGTACCGGCACGCTTACCGGTACCGTAGTTCCCGGACTGCCATGGTTGTAATGAGGCCCAACGTCTTTAAAGTACAAGCACCTCCATAATAATGGACAATATTGGGACCCCTATGAATTTTCTTTACAGGTGGCTGTGTGTATATTCCGGTGTTGTTCCATCAGGTGGGCTGCTTGGTGAGGCTGATTGTGTGCATGCAAGTTTGCTTGTGTATCAGCCTAAGGTCTTCACACTTATGATTCATGGATTCTTAAGCTGTAGCCAGGACCTTTTGAAGGTTCCTCCTCCCACTCATAATCCTGTTTTTTTTTTTCTGTTGCCCTTATGGCAGGTTGAACTTCCAGGCTCGGCATGGGCCTTCTGCGGTTCCATGCAAAAGATGGGCATTTTCTGCGGAGACATTATTACATGGAACATGCAGGGGACACACCCAAAACCGTCCCTATGTATATGGTCACCTAAATAATGTTGCCACAAACCTTTCCCGGCAACATTATGTACATTATCACCTGACACCCCTTCTGCATGGTTGAAAAACCTGCATCAGCTGAATGATCAGTATAGGGTGATTACACCGGAGGTAGGACACTGCATAACATAAACGCTGGTGTAGTTCCGCTGTTCGACAGACATGTCACTCAGCAAGAATGCCTGTGTGGCTGCGACAGAAGGCAGCATGACCACATGCAAGAATGAGCTGCATCAAATAATAGTAAGGGATGTGAGATATGTCCTGATACACAAAGCATGCATGGAGCCTCTGCCCGGTCTACAGCGGGAAAGGTGATAAGCAACTCCCACCCTGGCACTGGTCAGAGGGAAACTTAAGACCAATCTCTTTGACTATGCCTACTATGTATGCTCTTATGCCGGTGCACCCAGTAGCAATACAGTTTGTTTGTTTGTTTTGTCATCAGCACATTACAAATTGCCCAGTCAAGCAATAGGGCCTCATCATGGCTGACAAGACTGCTAAAGGGCTGCGTACATCGATTACGAACAAAAAGAAAAGATATACATAGCTCGGGATACATTAAGAAAATTCATTATTTAACAATCGCAAGATGGTTCAAACTTAACAGCAAATAATATCCAATGATATACAAGGCGAGGGCCGCAGTGTTCCCTGCCGCATGGTCCCTTCAGCTCTCTCCCACGCTGTTATGGCTTTCACTCTTAAGGCTGCTAGAAGGCTGCATAATGTTTAACCGTCCCATAGGGGTGACTGGCCTGATGTTGAGATTTACCTGGAAAGGACCTATGATCCCTGCTGGGACACGCCAGAGGTGGCAGTTAGCTGACGTGGCCAGTCAGGTAAGTCAGGTGGAATGTCTAAAACGGTGGCTGTGTTTACATGTTATTTCTTACAGTAAAGTAATTTGCTAAACAAACTGTAAAACACACAGTTATTTGTATTATAAAAGCACAGTGCTGTACACTTATAGTTCTGAAGAGAAATGAAAACTATTTTTCCATGAGGTGAGAGGTAGATTCTGGAAGTCTCAGTTCAACATTTTGAGACTTCCAGGCTGGGCTTGGTGACTTGGCCTAGGCATATCACTGGTTTCGAAGACCTGGGGATGGCATCTTCAGGTCCATATGACGATGACCATGAGGTCACTTTGTTGCAGACCCCCGTAGGAGGCTAGGTGATATTGAGGTGATATTAACCGAGGCAGCGGGCCAACCCTGTCGCTAACAGCCTGCCACGAGTTAATGGCCAGAGCAAAGTGTAGTTGCCCTACAGAATTACCAATGATGTTTTAAAAAAAAAAAGGAGGAAACGTACCTTTGTTTTGCAGGTCGGTTGTGGCAGGGCTTTCAGGGAAGTCCATTTTCCATGTTGATGATTGTGACATCATCAACATGTACAACTGACTTCCTGAAGAGCAGCACTGCTGGAGCCAAGGGGCACCACAGCAAGTTACATTTTTCTTTTACTTTTGGAAAAAAGGACAGTACTAGCACCCGGGTACGGAAGCTATACAGGTGCTAAATGGTGAAGGGGGAGCGGGGAAGGGAAGAGCCCGTCACCAATGAGGATGCTCAGAATGCAGGCTTTCCTTAGTGAATACAGCCCGTATTCTGAGCATTCGTATTGGTGGATGGTGCCTCCCAGGGTGCTAATTCAGTTTAATAGTGAATGTGAATTGTGGGCAACGCTAGGGAGGCCCTTGCACAATTGACTGCATTGCAGACCAAGAACGTATGTCATGTTCACACGGATACACGTTATTCGGCACTATTGCTGGCATCCTTAGAAGCCATGAAAGAGATAAATGTCCACCAGTAGTTGGTGTCAGAGTGTCCTTTGTTTTTCCCTTGAGGCTACATACCGGCGACTGAGGGGTGCAGAGCCCCAGCACCTATTCTTCAATGTATAGCCCGTGGGTGGCATGAGGAGGGAGCCTTGTCCCTCCCCACAACATCACAGCCTGGAATCAGGACCAGCACCTGAAGTCTACTATTGTTTCAAGCTCTCTGTATTAGCTTACATGTGCCTGGGGAGAATGGACAGTAATTGGACAAGATCACTAAAGAGAGAACAAAGGCTGGGAGAAAAGGATTTGAAGGATAAGAGGAGAATGCAGGAATAGTTCCGGGATGCTGGCTGAACAGGCAGCAGCTTAAACCAGGAGCCCCTGATTCCCTGATCTCTGATAATCCAAAGATATAAGGAATACCAATATCAAACAAAAGATTCAGACCCTGGAGAACCCTGCTTAAAAAAAAAAGCGGGTACAGAAGAGACTCCCAGAGCACAGGACATTTATTCTCTACTCCTGAAGGTAACTCAACTTGTAGGTGAGATGAAGGACTCAAATGCTGACTTAAATATTAACGTTTCTAACCTGGAGGGAAGAGTTGGACAATTTGAAAAGGATTCTGCAGGCCTATCAACAGAGATTGCTGGGAGTTATAGAGCCTACAATGATTTAAGAAGGGAAATGGAAGACATGAAAATTGAAAATTTCACTCTGGACTTGAAGTCAAGATCACAAAACCTTAGACTCAAGGGCCTACCTGAAAATACAACCAAGGAGGGGCAGTTGGAGGCCACCTTACTTCAAGTATTGTCAGAGATTTATGGGCAAGATGTTTTAAACCCAGGAAATCTGGATTATGCTTTTAGAGTCGGGAAACCTGACAGCACACAAGCAAGACAAATATTAATGGTTTTCACAAATATAAATGAAAAAGAATGCCAAAGGCAGCTCGGGAGAAGGGTCGGTTTTTTTTATAATACGGCACATCTAGCAAAGGAATTAGTGGAAAAAAGAAAATGATTTACAGACGCTAAGGGATTGACAAAGGAAAAAGACCTAAAGGCTGCATTCATTAAACCAACAGTTTTTAAGATATATTTCCCAAATGGTCTGGAAATTACAGAACACTCAGATAGGCTAAAAGATGGATTAATGCCGTGGGATTCCGAATAATAAGTCACAAAGGTTTTAGTTAGGCAACCTGGGATAGAAGAAGGAGTATGACTCTTGGTATGAATGGTTCCCAGTTAATTACAAATAATATAGTTTAGTTTATTTTAGTTATGTATACTTTTGCATTTACTTTCACAGGATATTGAGGGGTTTACAAGACACATAACATGTATTTTTAAAGTATTTGCTATTAAACACATGGGGCCTCATTACGACTTTGGAGGCAGCCATGGCGCTATTAGTGCCATGGCTGCCTCCAAAATCGTGTCCGGGTCCGGGTTCCCTGAATGGGGAATTACCGGGCCATTCCGAGTGTGGAAGGCCTGGTATTTCCTCCTTCAGGAAACCCGGGCCCGGTCCTTCCCCATTCCCATTCGAGCCCCCATAGGGTTCAATGGGAATGGGGAGGGAGCTAACAATGGGCCGTCAATGACGGGCCCGTTGTTAGCTCACTGGTCCCATCGCGGGACCCGCTATGGACGTCTGGAAAAACCAGATGTCCACAGCGGGTCCCGCGAGGGGACCTCGTAATAGTGCGGAGTGGGTTTAACGGCGCCGGCACCATTACTAGCGCCGTTAAACCCATTCCGCACTTCTCATAATGAGGCCCATGGAGTCAAAATGGCGCTGAGCAACTGCCTAGAATCAATCATAGATTTGATTCAGCGTGCTGTATGATCACAATGAAACGTAAATATGTTTTTTTTTTCAGAGAAACATGTGTTAAGGTACGTTTCTCTAGGTCCTTTCCTCCATATAATTTGGCCTCGTAATATCCGGAGGTGCCTGTCAGTTCCGAAGGTGAGAATTCAAACAGATTTATATAATTACATTGGTTAGGCATAACACTTGTGATATAATTGTCACTGCAGTTTAATTCAGATCACCGATGGTCTACACAGAAACGGCCACCCCCCATTAGCTATCCGTGCGCTGCTCTGCCGGCAACTTGCACTTTGGCTTTTTTCTCAGTTCTCCACACTCCTTTTCTGGCCGTGAAACTTTCCATCCGTTTCATCCATGATTTCCTTCTGGGACTCGCCGAAATATTTCATATATTGTCCGGGCTGGGAAAGATGAAAAAGCAAAGAGATTTGCCGTTTACAATCACCAACTTTCATGCTCCTGCCTCCAACTCTTGTTGCCCTCACAGGGTCAGACTCCAATACTATCGTGTGCATGAAGGACCATTTCCCATGTCCAATAATTATCAACCATATAAGTCTTTCGTTTGATACGAGCGACTGCCCACACTGCAAACTTAAACCTCTGGTTTGTGGTGTTTTACTTCTCTCATATACACCAAAGTGAGGCAGCTTCAGGGAAGTCTTGTGCTTTTATTTAAATCCATTTCCAGAACCTGTTGGCAACCCCTGTAATAGCACAGGCCGCATAGTCATCTTGCAGGAGCACTTTGAGCAAATGTGCAATTTGGGATGATGCTATAGGGCCACGCCCTTCCGACCCAGGCTGCACTCCACCTGTGGCCCCCTCTCGTCAATCCGCCAAGCCCATGAGTGTGGCGTTCCCTTACTATCAGCTGCTCCTCGGGTCTGCCGCGCTGCACCTTGTTCATTCTCTCCCCTGCTGCCCTGCTGTTTTGGCTTACTGCACAAAAACCCAGACTCGTTTAAAAGTGGAAAAGGTCGCTTTAATGTGACAGGCCAAAGCTTACAATCATAACGCATAACTGGCTCCATGGCCTAACAAACTAAATGGCTTATTTAAACAATCAATTAAATAACTTCAACATTTCCCATTTTCCCCCAACAATTAAATAATTAAATAACCCATTTCCTCCCTAATGATCCCTTGGATCCTACCGAATCCTTGCCCCTTTTCCAGGCGTCCCGCTTTTTCCCCAGGGGCCATGCCCCTCCAGGCTCAATACCTGATCCACCGGGGTGACCTGCTTGTGCAAGCAGCGCCACCCCCTCCTTTCCCGTGTCATTCCCCCATTCTGCTCCCCCCCCCCACATCAAAAGGGGCCATGCCCCCGGCACCCCGGACACCTTTGACCCCTTGAAACTCCCCTCTACACCAAACTCCTCTTACCTGGGACCTGCAGCCAGCCTGACCTGCCACATCAGCAACAATATTACACATAACTTCCCCGATGCCCTGACCTGTCACACCAAGCTACCAACCCTGCCCTCTTAACCGACCCCAAAACCCAAACCCCCCCCCTCTTCCTCATCATCCACTACCACACGACCCCCCCATATAAATAAATTCCCTAAACAAAATGAAGGGGTGGGAGGGCGGGACAATCGACAAGTCCTAACCGTCGCCTGCCTCCCGAACCTTCCCTGAGCCCTTAAGTACCCCGGGAACAGGCGCTCTACACCCCGCGGCCACTCGCTGGCCGAGTGCAGCGCCAAAATACTCCCCGGGGGGAAACGCTTCGCGTTCCCCCCAGGGCCCCCCTTTTGGCTTACTGCACAAAAACCCAGACTCGTTTAAAAGTGGAAAAGGTCGCTTTAATGTGACAGGCCAAAGCTTACAATCATAACGCATAACTGGCTCCATGGCCTAACAAACTAAATGGCTTATTTAAACAATCAATTAAATAACTTCAACATTTCCCATTTTCCCCCAACAATTAAATAATTAAATAACCCATTTCCTCCCTAATGATCCCTTGGATCCTACCGAATCCTTGCCCCTTTTCCAGGCGTCCCGCTTTTTCCCCAGGGGCCATGCCCCTCCAGGCTCAATACCTGATCCACCGGGGTGACCTGCTTGTGCAAGCAGCGCCACCCCCTCCTTTCCCGTGTCATTCCCCCATTGTGCTTCCCCCCCCCACATCAAAAGGGGCCATGCCCCCGGCACCAGAAAAACCCTCCCCCGAGGAGTTCTTTCTGCCCCAAACCCCCCCCCCTCTTTCTACCTCAAACTTTTCACCCAGTCTCCCTGCCACGAACTCAAATCCGCCAGGTAGTAACTGTTCCCGTATATGGACAAGTGTACCCCACCCCCTCTAAAAACAAGAAACCCCTCGTATGTTATCTCCTTATGGTCCATGACCCTCACTTTCATTGACGCACAAAATTTCTCCATTTCTCTGTTTATCCCCTTCCTAGCCCGCTCTATCGCTCCCTCATTCCTTGCACCCCTCCAAACTCTTCTTGGCAACAACTTAGTCCACACCACCACCGCTTGAGGCCACATATCCCTAACCCAACCTAAGTCCCTCTTCATCTTTCTCAGCAGCGCCACCCCCATATCCCTAACCAGGTCATTCTCCCCAGCATGCAGCATCACCACGTGAGGAACTCCATATCGCTCTCTCATTCCTGCCAATATGGGCAGCAGCTGATCCCATCTCAGGCCCCCCAAACCATGCCACCTCACCACCACTTCTTTATAACTGCACCCCAGCTGTCTACCAAACACCCTTTTCTCCGCCTCTTTGCCAGCCCACTTCACAATTGAATGTCCAACAATCCAAACTTGCGCCAACTCCCCCTTTCTTTGCGCAGCATCTGAAACAAAAATTACACAAATTACTGACAAGTCATCTTATTACCACAAAAAACACCTCGCCCCCCAGTCCTCCACTAACTGTCTTCAGTAATCCCTTTTCCCAAAATCCCTAACGTAACCCTTGTATTTTCCCGATCTCCAACGCCCCAAGCTTTTGACCCGTTCTTCAGAAAAGCCCAGCCTGCTACCCTCAGATGCCGCGCCCATCCTAAAAGAATGAGTCCCAAACTCCTCCCCCTTTTCTCCTACCCTGCACAGCGCCTTACGCAATACTCCCAAAACCTGCGCTGCTGAAACCGGGGATCTATCCGCATGCTGGAAAACCAAACCAGAGTTAAACCCACAGCGCTCCTTCCATACCTTGCCCACCTTAATTGGGCATAGGCCCTCGCTCCCTCGACCCAGCCGGACCCAAGAGCCCTTTCCCTTCTGATCCGTCTTTGACTTTTTAATCTTGATGTCTAGACCTTCCTCTGTAATCTGCACATCATCCCACTGCAGCCCCCCTAGCCCCCCTTTTCCCCCTACCAACTCAGAAACCCTAAAGGCCCCAAAAAATAACCATGTAAAACAAGCTGCAAACAATTCCATCTCCCATGCCGACCAGCAAACTCCCCCCAAAACCCCAATCAAACTCTGCAGTAATTCCGCCGATATCGGCCTCCTCCTATCTTTGTCCCTCTTACTCTCCCTTGCCCATCCTTCCAACATCCTACTTGCCATCTCCCCCCCACTTGGCTGAAAACCCCAAAACCATTTTCCATAAAAGGATATCCCTGCTAGTTTTCCTGTTATCGTTGCCCTTGACCAGCCCCTGTCAATGCACCTCAATATGAAGTTAATCACGTCATCCCTCCTCCGCTCTTCCGCATCCCATCTACCCCTCCAACTACTAGCTCCTCCTTTAATAAACTCCTCCCAGGCCCTCCTGTATGACTTCTTGGATGCCGCGGCCAATGAACCCTCCACCAGTGCCAGCGCTCTCATCCTCCTATCTTCCACAGCTCCTTCGGAATCTGCCGCCCCTCCCGATCTGCCTCTGGAGCCAATCCACGGAATCTCTGCCATTGAAAACGAGATAATGCATCAGCGATGCCATTATCCTTCCCTGGCACATGTGTTGCTTTAAACACCACATTCCATTCCATGCAACGCAGGACAAATTCTCTCATCAACCTTGCCACCCTCTGATCCCTCGCTGACTGCCTGTTCACCACATGGACCACGCACTTGTTGTCTACATTGAAATTCACCTTCTTATTCCGTAGCTCCTTCCCCCACAACTCCAATGCAACTAGTAATGGAAAAAACTCCAAGAACGCTATGCTCCTCCCTTCCTTCAACCATCTCTCCGGCCATTTTTCGGCACACCATTTTCCTCCCCAAAACACTCCAAATCCACCCGCCCCTGCTGCATCCGAGAGAATCTGAACTTCCCAAGTCACTGGATCTCCCTGCAACCACATAGACGTTCCATTGAAACTCTCCAAAAAACGCAACCAAATCCTGCAATCCTCCCGCACTGCCCCCGATATTCTTATCCTGTGATGTGGGCACTTTGCTCCCGCCATGGCCCTTGCCATATTTCTGCAAAACGTCCTCCCCGGGGCCACCACCTTACATGCAAAATTCAGATGTCCCACCAATCTCTGCATCTCCACCAGCATCATTTTCTTGGCCCCCACTGTCTTTTCCAGCAGTACCACCAATTTGCTCACCTTGTCGTGCGGCAAGCGTGAGGTCATGGCCACTGAATCCAACTCAATTCCCAGGAATGTTAACACCACTGCCGGCCCTTCTGTCTTGTCTTCGGCTAATGGTACCCCCAGCTCCTCCATCAAATCTTGGAACAACTTTAGCATTCTTCTGCACTCCTCTTCCCTTTTTGCCCCGCTAATAAACAGAAAGTCATCCAAATAGTGCAACACACTCTCCCACCCTGAGCTGAATGAGAAAACCCACTGTAAGAAAGAGCTAAATCGTTCAAACAGTGCACAGGAGATTGCACAACCCATAGGCAATGCTTTGTCTATGTAAATACGGTCCTCAAATTGCAACCCCAACAACCAAAAATCCTCTGGGTGCACTGGCAACAATCTAAACGCCGCTTTGATATCGCACTTGGCCATGAAGGCCCCTCGCCCTTCTTTCCGTATTAGCTCCACCGCCTGGTCTACACTCGCATACACCACCCCACACTCTTCCGGGGCAATGAAGTCATTAACTGACATACCCTCCGGCCAAGACAAGTGATGAATCAGTCTGAACTCTCCTGGTGCTTTCTTGGGCACCACCCCCAGTGGAGATATTACTAGGTCACCCGGTACTTCATCAAACGGCCCCAACATCCTGCCCGCTGCCAATTCCTTGCTCAATTTTTGCCTTACCACTTCCATGTTCTCTCTTGCTGATTTCAGATTTTCCGCCCACCTCCGCACCCTTGGACCCTGGTAACCTAATCTAAACCCCTGCCCAAAACCCTCCCTCAAAATCTTAGCACCTTCCCTATCCGGGTAGAATTGCAACCAGTCCTCCAGCACCTCCACTTTAATTGGAGTAAAAGCTTTTCCCCCCAACCCCTCTTCCTGCCCCTCTCCCCCTTCCTCTATCTCCTTGTTGAAAACACTGCGTGAGAGGGTGTTTCCCCCCACACTTGCTGCACTCATGCTTGAACCTACACATGGTTCTTGCGCAGCTCTCCTTATTGTACCCCCAGCATGCTGCTGAGGATTGGCCCCTGCCTCCTCCCCCCGCCCCTTCCTGGGCGGGGCGACCAAGAAAGGGCCGGAAAGGCACTGGCAGCCCGCTCGCCGTGTGTAATGTCGGGGCTGGCCTCGTTGGGGCCATCCATTGCAGCCAAAGATCCATATCTATCTCCCCCCAGACCGCCTGACTGTCCTCCGCCATTCTTGCTCTAAATTCCTCGTCATACCTTACCCAAGCAAAGCCCCCAAAGCTCGTGAAGGCCTTCCTTATTACATCCATGTATTTCAACAGAGCCACGCAACGCTCCGGGAATTTTTCGCAATACACGCTGGCATAAATGATAAAGGCCGACGTCCAGTTCTCAATGGTCACCGGGACCCTCGGGCGTGAAGCCAACTCTCTCTCTTCCTCCTTAGACCCCTCTTTCGCTCTCACCTCCCTATGCAGCAACTTGAAGACATCCACAAACTCACCTCCCTGTATCTTCTCCCTGGTTGCTGCCATCAAATGTGCCCCCAATGGCTTTGTTATCCCCATGTATGGCAATTTCTTCTCCTTTCCCTTTACCTCCACCTCTTTATCTTTTCCCGCCTGCACCTCGAGCCCCACTGGCTCCACCACCTTGTCCGTTTGGACCTCCACTGAGCAAATGTTCTTTCCAACCCCTTCAGCTCCAAAAGCCTGTACCCCTACTTCCTTCATCACACCTTGTAGACCACTCCGGACATCCCCCAACCCCCTATTTGTGACCCCTCTCTGCCATGCAGATGACCATTCCCTTTCCCTCTCACCTCTTTCCACGCCTGCCATCTGCGGCCTGGCCTCCACACCGCTGCTCCTCCTCTCCATTCTCAGAGGGCTCCTGCTGCGGGGACAAAACATGTCAGCACAATCGCCCAGCCAATAATTTCCTCGCCCCGTTTCGCCCCGACCCCCTTGTACTTCCCTTTCCCCGTCCCACCTTGAACTTCTTCTCTCCTCTGCCCTTCCCCTTTCCGCCCCGTAATCCTCAAATTCCCAATGCCCCCCATATTCATCCCAACCAACTTCATCACCCCTTAAATACCATCGAGGGTGCGGGCTCCTGCCCGAGATGACTTGCAGATCTTCCTCCGAGCCCGGGGCGCCCGCCCCGCCACTCCTCTGACGTCTTCTCGGCGGGGCTGTGGGAACCTCTGCCTGGTCCTCTTCTCTTGGGCGAGGCGTTCTGACCTCCACCCTGACATCCTCGTTGCTAGGGGCCGTGCTGTGCCCTCTAGGCTCTCCTTGCGTCGACTGAGGAGGGGCCGTACCAAAACCCTCAACCTCCATCTGCACAGCGGGGGCTGCGCAGCGCCCTCCGCCCCCACTCCTCCTACCCGGGGGGGCCGTTCCGCGCCCCACCCTACCCTCCTCAAGTGACGGGGACCTCTCCCTCCTTCTCCCACCCGCACTCTTCTGCAGGTATTTTCCCCCTCTTCCTCTCTGCCCTGCCACCCCCACCTGTCCTCCACCCCTGCCCCCACTGTTGTTCCCTCGGTCTGTACCCTCCCGGGAACTCCCCTCTACCCTGGGGCTATCATACCCTTCCTCCCTTTCTGGCTGACCCCCTGCACTCATTAAACCCCCTTCTGCCCTCTTGTCTATCTCCCTCCTCATCTTCCTGCCCCTAGATTCCCAAATCTCCCCTTTTCCTGCCGTAGCGGTGCAAGCTACCACCGCCGCCAATGCCCCGTCTGCCGCCGCTCTGCGCTGCGGCCGACCCCCACCGCTCCCTTCCTCTCCCGTAACTTCACCTACCGCACTTTCCAATTGGGCTTTAGTTGCCCTGCTAATGATTTCCAGGGCCTTCTTCAAGGCCCCGGCATCCACCAGCCCCTTCTTGCTCGCCCCCCGGCCTGTCATTGTGCACACTAAAATGTGTGTGCCCAGCCAATACAACCCTCAAAAATCGCCCCAAATAATCTATGCCCCCGAGCCGGGACCTACCCGTGGACTAGCCCTTACCACCTTGTAACCTCAGAAACTCAAAAGGAGCAAAGCGCCCCCAAAATTAACCCCAAAACCACCCACGCACCTAGTGTGAAACCTTGAATAATAGCCTCCCTAGTAGAGACAATTAATAACAGGCCACCAATTTAAACTCACCTGCCTAACTGTATATATATATTTTTTTTTTAAATTATTGCTTCCTTACTGATAAATTGAAAATTAATAAATTAACCAAAAAATTTTTTTATTTTTTTATTTTTTTTTATTTTATTATTCCCCCTGCCCCACTACCACTTATAACCCTGCCCTCCCCTTCCCCAACCCTATTACAGAAGCAGGCGCCCTGCAAAAGCTACCAACAGTAAGCCCTTGTTAGCACTTGCTCACACGCAAAACACTGCCACCTGGCTGTGTCCGGAGCGCACCGCACTCCCCAGAAACACACGGGCGCGGCTCCTTTAAAACCGCCGCCCAGCCCCTTATAAGCGCGAGCGTTGATGAAGAAACGCCCACGCACGCGGAAACGAAACGGAGCGGAGCAGGCGGAGCACCAATATTCCCCGCGTACCCGCCTCTGAAGATCAGCTGAGGCTCCGCTCCCGCTTTAGCCCAAACGTCGACCGAAATGAAACTCGGCTGGCACGGAGTCCCACAAGCCTTTCCCCCGCTCGCAGGCCGCCCACCTGAAGGACCCAGAAACTTAAGATGCCGGTAAGCCGAGAGGGGTGTCTTATCTACGGCACCCCTCCTACCCTGCTACCCAAACACTTAATTTTTTTTTTTTTTTTTTTTTTTATATAAATTACCTACCCTCCTCAAAGCTTCCTCAATCCCCTACCTCACCTGCACTAACCGACAGCTAGGCCCAAGGACACAGGGAAGGCTCGGGAGCAGGCAACGGGACCTGTGCAATCGACAAGTCCTAACCGTCGCCTGCCTCCCGAACCTTCCCTGAGCCCTTAAGTACCCCGGGAACAGGCGCTCTACACCCCGCGGCCACTCGCTGGCCGAGTGCAGCGCCAAAATACTCCCCGGGGGGAAACGCTTCGCGTTCCCCCCGGGGCCCCCCTTCTGAATCATGACCCACATAATGGAGATATGCTTATGGTAGGACGGTGCCTGGGCCCAATAGGTGGAGGATTCAAACATTAATGTTCAGCCCAATAAGGGCCCTTTATAGTTGAAAGGCATAGGGCAGAGGAGTGACTGATATATTACACCTTATTGCGCCATGAAATGTGCCCATTTCCCTAGAAAAACAGGGCAAACAAAACTAAAAGAATGAGCTGATGGAAGAGAAAATACTAAAACTTTGTGCTCTTTGTATGTTTAAATTTGCCCGAATCTGCTTCAAGCGATGCCCTCCTGCTGCGTTCATTGCACACAAATGCTGAGAGCCTGGTCATGTTAATTGGTGCAGGATGCCAAACTAATACACGAGTATATAGTGGGGGAAGGTGTGGACGGTCTTTAAACCAATACAGTGATTGGCTCACATGATCGAACGTGGGTCTTTAGATGCGTGGGGGCAGGATTTGGGAGGATTGGGTACATCAACGAGTAGCAGACAAATAATGTTGTTAAGGAAGAGGATTACAGACCCGATATTACGGCCGCAAATAAATGTGAATGTACATATATAGGACTGCCTGTGTGGCCGTTAAAAATAAAGTGGAAGCACTTGCGCAAAACAGCAATATAGCCTGTATGGTGCAGGGGGAATGTGCAGCCCCATTTGGTAACCAGAAGGTTGACTATTATAAAAAAGAAAACAATATAGCGATGTATGATCAGGACTGAGGGGGAGGAAAGGAGGGGTGAAGAAGTGTGATTTCCAATTTGAAAGAAAAATAATAAGGCAGGTGACAAAAAAAAGATACTGAGGAAGTGCCATTTAAAAGAGATAATGCTGAGAGGATGCAGTTTGAGCACGTGTCTTATGTCATCCATCCTTAGAATGGATTAGGGGAGATCCAGGACTGGAATTCTGACCCCTTGGGGAACTTTCAAGTCAGGACAGAATAGTCATATATTGGAATGACACCTTATGAGGCAGTTGAACTTAAATTCATTGCTTGAGGAGACAGGGAGGGGAATGCTCAAGTGGTTGAAAGAGGTGACCAGTTGTAGTTACTGCGCTTAATTCAGTGCAGCTCCGAGTTGGAGTATGTTCTTTAGGTTAAGTCGAATTCATTGTATGTGTATAATTTATTTATTATTTTCCTATTTTTTTTTTATTATTGTTGCAACATTATGTCTAAAAGTTGTCGAAGATATTCTTAGTGATATGGCAGTCCCAGCATATAATTGCGCTGAATCTTTGAATATTGTGTCGTGGAATGTAAACAGAATGAATAATCCCATAAAGAGAAAAAAAATACTTATGCATTTGAAACATTTCAAAGCAGACACCATTTTGTTACAAGAGTCACAGTTGATGGATACTGAAGCAGTTAAGTTGGCAAGAGGTTGGGTAGGACAAGTATTTCACTCCTCATTTTCATCAAACTCAAGGGGAGTTATAACATTATTTAAGAAGAACTTTCCAGGCACTATTATAAGCACAAAACAATCAAAGAAGGTCGATTGCTTTCAGTAACAATAAAGATCCAAGACAGGGAGAAGACAATATGCAATATTTATGCACCAAATATAAATATTGGTCCCTTTTTGAACAGGCTGGGTCATCATCTATTAGATATGGGTGGGAAGAACTCACTGGTGGGGTGCAATTTTAATTTAGGGGTGGACCCTACTCTAGATAGGAATAGTCAAAAAGAGATGGACGGAAAAAAGAGAATCATTGGGGTTACTAATGCAGGACTTTGGATTAACAGATGTTTGGAGATTGCAACACCCAACAGGGAGAGAATACATCTCCCATTCGGGGGCACATAATATATATTCAAGAATAGGCAACTTAATGACCTCGGGATTGGTGACTCAGAACTTTAATAAGTGTGAGTTAGAAAGTATTGTTATTTCAGATCACGCACACATTAGGCTGGAACTCTCACTCGATCATTCTTTGAACAGAACAAAGGTTTGGAGAATGAACATAACAGTATTGACAGATGAAGAACTCAGGGAGGTTTTGGTCAAGGAGGTGGTAGAATACATTCAAGTAAATATATGAATGGTGAGGTGGGAATTGACACAGTATGGGAAAGTTTCAAATGCATATTGCGAGGTGTGCTCATGCGTTTATCAGGAAAAGAAAGGACAGTGAAATGATGGCGTTAAGTGCATCTATAAAAGATTTAGAAAAAGAGGTAATGGAGATAAGGTGAAGCCGATGAAGGTATTGAAGTTGAAATATGTCTTGAACAAACTCCTAAGTGAAAAGGCAGAATATGCACTTTTCAGGATTAGATGCACATATTATGAGGGAGGAGAGAAATGCGGTCGATTGTTGGCTCAATTGCCTGAGACCGACGAACAAGGCAATTTGTGCGAACAGGGCAATTTATGTGATAAAGAGGGATCAAAAAGGTGTCATATGCGATCCTGCAAGCATTAATGAGGAATTTAGGGACTTTTATGTGAACCTATGTATTGAGTCCCAGACAGTTGACCTGGCTAGGATAGACACATTTCTAACAAGTTTACGAATGGAAAGCCTTACAGAAGAGGAAAAGGGAAATTTAGATAATCTGATCTCTTTAAATGAAATTAGGAAGGCATTATGGAGTATGAATACAGGGAAATTTCCAGGGCCAGATAGATTGCTGGCAGAATTTTGCACAGCAATGCCGGAAGAGGTTCTTAGCTTACTCAAAGACGCCTTTACACATTGTAAAAGTGTGGGTATTCTGCCAACCACGCTTAGGCACGCTAACATTTCTTTGATCCTAAAACTGGGTAGGTCTCCATTGGAGCCAGGTAGTTAGAGACCAATTAGTCTAATTAATTCTAATAGCAAAATATTATCTATAATCCTGGCAAATAGAATGGAGAGGATTCTACCAAAACTGATACATCCAAACCAAGCAGGAATTATTAAAGGGAGAATATCAGCATCAAATATGCAGAAGCTTTTACTAACATTGGAGGAGTCAAAAAGATTGAGTGTGGAATCAGTTGCACTATATGTAGACGCAGAAAAGGCCTTTGATCAGATCCAATGGGACTTTCTGTTTAAGACAGCAGAGAAAAATAATTTTGGGAAAGAATACATGAATTGGGTTCAATTGCTTTACAAAAACCCAACGGCAGAGGTTAATACAAATGGGAGAATATCAACTAAATTGTCCCCTTTACTTTTTGTGCTCTCAATAGAACCATTGGCAGTGACAATACGATCTGAAAACAGAATCACAGGAATTAACTTTGATGGCATATGTCAAAAACTGTGGCTATTTGCTAATGATCTTTTTGTAGTTATTCAGGATTTATCAGAATCCATTCTGGCACTGATGAACATGATTGAGCAATTTGGTTCAATTTCAAATTATAAAATTAACTGGTGAAAGTTAAAGGCTTTGCCTAGCAATTGTTTGACTAATGGAGTGTTGATAACAAGTTATGGCTTCAGATGATGCCCAGATAAAATGAAATATTTAGGAATATGGCTGACAAAAGACATCAAGGATATGATGAATTTGAACATGGGATTGACAATAGATAAAATAACATTGGAACCAGAGCAATGGGATTCTCTTGAACTGTGATTGGGAGGCAAAGTGAACACCATCAAGATGAGGATAACTCCAAACATAACTTATGTAATGAGTATGATCCCGCTTCCGGTGAAGAAATCAAAATTGAGAGAACTAGATAGTCTAATCTAAGCATTTCTATGGAAAAAGAAGAAACCCGATTGAAGCTATGGAAGCTGCAACTGAGAAACAATACAGGAGGCTTAAATATTCCAAATTTTGAGAGATAGAATCAAGCATTTCCAATCAGACATATCTTGCCATTCATTGACGAGGATAAGGATGAGTGGGCGGTCGCTGAGGCAAGCCTAGCAGGCCCATTAGACACCCGGCAGTCTTATAATCCACGAATACAGACTGTAGAAATAAATATGCTTTGACAGACTTTCTGAGAACTACTCAGAGAGCCATCGCTTATTTCACTGAATCTGAATCCGGGGCTGTTAAACTCATCTTCAATTTGGTTTAATCCCAAAATTAAGATTAAAAACAAAATATTTTTGGGCCAATTTGGTATCTGGCTGGAGTGGAAAAGCTTAAAGACCTCTTTGAAGGAGGAAAGTGACAATCATTTCATGACTTAAAATGCAAATACATTCTAAGTGATTGTACTTATAGTGAATATCGGAAACTGAAAAGTGCTGTGAACCTACCAACATTGGATTCTTCAGACATATTGGATACTATTAAGAAAATAGGTGGCCAAGAGCATATGGCATCCAAAATGTATGATCTATTAAGCAGACACTCTGAAGGGAATAACAAGTTCCTAGCAACATGGTCAGCCTGCCTGGATGAGGAAATGACTCAAGGTCGATGGGAGGCTCTGTGTGGGAAAATCCCGAGAATGTCATTAAATATCAGAGAAAGAGCCTGACAAGTTAAACTATTGAACAGAGTTTTTTGGACACCAGATCAGATGCAAAAGCAGAACTTAAGTACTACAAATATGCTACAAGTTAAGGGATTTGTGGAATGGAATTACCGAGGTGATGAATAGGGTTGTGAATGAATAAAAGGACTTTAATTTTGAAACATTAATCCTGGGAGAGGATACCGAGCTGGAGGAGCTTGGAAAACACCAAGTGACTTGAATTTTGAAGGGCTCATTGGTAGAAAAAAAGATAGTTTTATGAAATTGGAAGTCGAGTGGACACCCAGAATTGGACTCATAGATGGGGGAAATGTACTCAATTTGTAACATTGAAAGAGTTGTGATGTTGTTACAGAAAAAGGAGGCACTTTAAAAAAAACATTTGGGTTGGTTTACTGAATTTGGAACAGGTTTAATTTGGTCAGGATAGAGAAAACAAGAAAGAGGATAATATAAGTATATTTTCATTTATTTCAATTGAAGCGGAAAGCATTATGAATAATCTTGTTGTTGTTTTTCAAAGATTGATAACGTATTTATAGATGTATTAGGAAACTGTATTTTTTAAATGTTATAGGGGCGATGGTTGGGGGGATTCCTTTCCCTCTTTATAGGAGGTTGCTTTATGGGGGTTGGGTTTGTCCCCTCTCTCTTCCCCATTCCTTTGTTTCACTTTGTGTATATTTTACATAATATGCTTTACCTGTATAGTTGTAGATATTGAATTTAAGTCATACTTTATTTGTATGTTGGAAAACTGAATAAAATAGTTTTTTTTAAAAAGTGGAGAGTGCAGAGACGGACAGAGAAGGGCACTAGTCTTAAAGGTGGAAAGATATGGTTGAGGGACGGAGAAGCTGAAAGGAGTATTAGAGAGTGGTGCGGTCCTTGGAGGCATAGAGCCACCAACTGACAGAGAGTAAGACAAAAAGAGTTACCTCATCTGAAAAGAGAGGGAGTTTGTGGCAAACTGGGAACGTGGTCAGATGACAGATAGCCTGAGAGTCTGCATCCAGTTCTAGAGACACATCCCCAGGAACAAGTGAGCATTGCTTCCATAAGGAGAATAGTAAGCTGGGTCTGGGCAACCGATCAGATCACAATGGCAGAATAGCACTGTAGAACCTACTCAGTTGTCTGGAGATTCTTCTGGCCTACTTCATCGCTAGGAGACACTGTTGATGGCATAGCAACAAAGCTTGGTACTGCAGCAGAAGTGTGTCTTCTACCCCAAGAATGCTACCCATGCTTTGTCCATAGGGAAACATCTACCAGAATATTTTTTTTTTTGTTTGCGTTTTGGTTTATTAAAACCTTTCACACATTAGAAGAATTTTACTAACAACAAAACATCACATAAAATTATATCATTCTGACATCGATTTTTTCCCCCATGTCCATGCCACTTGTTAATCTCCTTCCAACACATCAACACCATTCAATAGTTTCATAGCTGCAAAAATAAGACTCTTATTATCCCCAATTAGCAGTTGCTCCCACTATTCTTATGCGGATAGAGAGCTTACTTCATTAACCAGGTCTGCTAGATAGGGAGTTCTTATTTCAGATAAGGCTTTGCAAGCCACCATCACGTGATGAGACGTTTTGGTAGAATTCCGCAACCTACAGAATCTACAAGTTGAGGTTTCAGCGATTGTTCAAGAGAGGTATGGTGGATACGGATGAATGCTGGTGTTGTGGGAATGGATTGGGTAGTTTGGAACATTTATTATGGGACTGTGTGCGAGTACAGGGATTCTGGCAGGACGTGTGTTGCATCTGTTTACGTATTCTGAATTTGGATGTTGCATTGGATTTCAAAACAATGATCTTGGGAGGTGGTGAGTTGCTTGAGGACCTTTCTGTCTCTCAGAAAAAAATCTTGTTCCGAGGGGCAGGTGTGGGCAAGAAGATGGTGTTAAGGGGCTGGAAATCTCAGATTGCACCTACTGTTGCGGATTGGATTGAAGGGATGACCAGTCTTGCAAATATGGAAAGAGTGATATACAAGAGGCAAGGGAAATTGTCGTTACATGCAAAGATTTGGGATAACTTTCTGAATGTCTACTAATTCTTTATCTGTAAATATGTATATTGTAATCTGCATGTTGTTACATTGTTTTGGTTATCTGTTCATTTGCTTTTATGGACTGTTTATTGTTATTGTGTAAATTGTACAAATAAATAACAAAATTTAAAAAGTTGAGGTTTCTAGTAAGCCCTGTTTCCTGACAAATTGTACTTCTCTAGTTGGTAGAATATTTAACCGAAATCTTATAAATGTATCCCTGTACATAGGAGATGGAAATTTAGATAGGTACAAAGGCAGTTGGTTCATCACCCTCATTTCGAAGGCTAGATCCAAGGACAGGGAGAAGTGTATCTGGCTTTAGTGAGCTGGTTGTCCAGTGACTCCTCTATATTGGCCTGTTATGTTTGGTTGGTGATATTTAGTTAACTGATGAATTAGTATACTCTGCAAACTGTCGCGTTTTGTAGAAAAGCGGATACAGCCAGAAACTGCTATTAGACAAATGTATTGTGATTGATTCCCAAAACTGCGCCAGAGGACAAATCATAGCACTTAAATAGTACTCATAATTTCCTTTTTATTTTGTTTGTAGTGCCCTTAAGCGCGACACGTGTTTTGGCTAATGAAAGCCCTTCTCAAAGCTGGGCAAAAACTACAAAAGCAACATATACAGGTACCAGTAGTTATTCAGCCAAATCAATAGAGTATTTCAAAAGGTAAAAGTCAGAGGGCCTGATTCATGGAACATTTTCCTATGGGATTGCACCATTATAAAAACACTTCCATGAATCAGGCCCGAGTGTTTTAGTGACAGAAAATGTGAGGTCATGAAAAAAGAACTTAAAATATTTCAATACATGTAATATTACAACAGACATCATATTTCGGATGTCATATCCAGACAGAGAATTAGGGGTGGTGTCGAATAAGAGAAAATTTGGAAACGATTGGGAGCCAAGACCAAAGGTTCCCCCTAGCATACCATTGGCAGACACACCACCAGATGGAAGACGAAAGTAAAATAAAATTCATAGGACTACAACAAATTCCTCAAGCAAGAAGAGGGGGTGATAGACTTCTAAAACTGAGACAAGCAGAGGCAAAAATTATCTGCTTTCTGAATTCTACTGTTAATGGGTTAAATTCAGATAATGAGATGATCTCATTTCTTTAAATATTCATCTAAATATTAGGGGCACATATGAGGAACATTTACACAACAGCAACAACCTTAACATTTGGGGAATGTGTGGTGGTCTCTTATTTTGAATCATTATGTTGTTTAAATGTACTAATTGTGCCATCAAACTTTTCCGGTAACATTATTTTCCAGTGTTTAATTCTATACGTATGATTACTCAGTTTACACTGGACAAAGAGATCAGAGGTAATTATATGGAATCTAATGTATTTTTAAAAAAATATATATTTTATTCTCATTTTGCACATTAAGGCCCCTCCTACCACGGCAAGCTTCTAAAATCACACGGTAACGAATGCTATAGTGAGTAAGATACTGCATGTCATTAATGGCAATAACATTAGATTATAGGAACCTTTCAGAGAATAGTTGAGTTATACGTGAAAGAACAAGCACACAACAGTTCACTAATCATAGAGCTTTATGATATCATCTCATCCACTTGCAATCTTCTATGAGGGCCGCCATCAAAGTAGTTTTATCAAACTCCTCACGCCTAGCCAAGTCACATAGCCTGTTTTGCCATGCTAAAGACATTTCAGCCACTTTGTCTAGCCTGTTGTGCACTGAGTAGACTTGTAAGACTAGTGTGACATTATTCGCGAAATAGATTATCATTTGATGTAATTTATTGCTTTGCTTATACACAAACAGATTTGCAAAAATAATTGGGTATTTATCCCCATGTATGAGCATTTCGACTTTTTAGGGAGTCTTTATGTTTATTGTTGTTTTTCTTTGTTTCTTTCTTTCATGTCAAATATTACTATTGAATCTGTGTAATTATGACGTTTTATGTAAAATGGTAAAATTTGAGTTTGTGGAAAAATTATATTTCTTGTAATAAACTGTGACCTTTTCTACTATGACGTTCCATGTAGAATACAATTGATAACATGGCAAAAATGGTTAACTAAAGTATATGATTGAGTCTTATATGTATGTGATACTGTGTTGAGCAAATAGCCGACAAAAGGAACTACCTGAGGTAGTGACTAGTAGCAGCCAGCTAGTAGTGATCCTTTCTCTTTCTTTATTATTTTTGGAGTAAGATAGGGTGCAGTATATTATTTAACTGCACCAACTATAGATCATTTTCCTGTGGGGACAGCTTTTGTTGATTTTGGATAGCCTGTTGTGCACTGCATTAGCTAGGTTTTCCAAGTAAATTAATGTCGAGTGCATCATTGCAGAAGGGTATCATTTAGAGACTCGTAAAGCTTGGAAAAGGGAGCCGACGAGATGGTTAGGGCTGCCATGATATTGTTCTGGCAGGCCTCTAGCTCATAAGTGTCTTTTCTTTGCCAATCTAATACAAAAGCTAATTTCCTGATTCGCCAGGAGAAAAAAAACAACAATCCTGTTGTGGAGGTGAATGTGATTCCTCCCCAGTAAGTGAATTTCCAGCTGGAATAAGTTAGAGACACGGCGTCCCTGCACCTTTGGGGCCCCAGATAAGGACTGCAAAACAGGTGCGTCTGATGGAAAGGTGCTCACCCACTCATACTAGCCTTTTTATGGCTTTCAATTTGCGTACATAATTACTCAATGTCACGGCCCCACCGCACCTTAGGGATCAAATGGTGAGTTTCGTGGCCTTGGGGAACAGACTGCAGGAAGCTATCCATTGTTGATTTAGCACCCTCCAATGAACTTCCAGTTGGAATTATGACCACAAACGGGGGTGGGCACAACGCAGCACTTTGGCCAGCAAATTGCTCCGAAGCCGGTCCAAGACCAATAGAAATTACTGGCTCCACTTTCAAGGTCAGGGGCTGGAGCACAGAAGCCATATCAATTTGAAGGTGGTCAAGATTAGCTGAATTCCAGAGGTTACCACTGCCCTCCCATAGTACTACATCCAACCCCCCCCATTCTCTGAGTTCGCCGACTGAAGGATGGGTCATGAGGTGTCTGGGATCATAGAAGTAAGCAGTTTTCCAGCGTGAGTGAAGTATGGAATGTGCGCTACCATATGGCCCTCAGAGATCGTGTTTGAAGCCATATGTTCAAGTGGAGAAGAGGCACTCACCTTCGATGGTGTTTGTAGGCTCGAGGGTGAGTGAGTGGACCTTCTAACGACATCCTGGAATGACGTCAGGCAAAAAAGAAGTAAAAGAGGGACACAATTTCTAGACCCTTCAGAAGCCAAAAGCCAACACCAGCTCCCCAGTCAACACAGGACACAAGACACACTGCCCGCGCTCCGCGCTGCCGGTGAGTATTTGTAGAGTGGGTCCACCTCCAGGAAAAAGAACAGCAATGGAAGAGAGACTCCTTTCAGCAGCACTGGAAGTCCAAAAGAGTGTCTTGCAAGGTAGCAAGCACAAGACATACTGCCCACACACCGTGCACGCTCCTCTCTACCGGTGAGTATTTGTAGAGTGGGTCTGCCTCCAGGAAAAAGAACCGCAATGGAAGAGAGACTCGTTTCAGCAGCACTAGAAGTCCAAAAGAGTGTTTTGCAAGTTAGCAAGCGCAAGACACGCTGCCCACACACCTACCAGAATCTAGAATACCATCCACAGGAGCCAAGCATTGCCAAGAGACTGCAGGTGAAAGTAGGAGTGATGAGGGAATTGTAGCAGCAAAGGGGGTGTGGCAGCTGTAAGGCAAAAGGGCAAGGAGGTGATATTTAGGGAAAACCGACCCGCCTTGAAATAAAGCAGCCTTTCGTTAAACCTAAAAAATAAGTAGCAGCGCATCATTGAGCATCATGTCTCCCAGTAAATCCAGAAAAGACGGACGATTCTTGGAGTATGAAATTAGGTACATGGTAAGACAGGCGTGCAATGTCATTGAGCTGACTGGGCTGAAGCCCCCACCCACCTGAAATGTTAGCTGAGGGGCGGGGCTTCGGTGCCCTTTAACAGTTCAAAGGGTCAGAAACATGCTTCTGGGCACATTTCGTTTCTTCCGTGGCAAATCTATGATCTGCTCTGCTCGGCTTGGATGATCAAGCAATGCCCGTTTCCCAGAGTCACAGCCCCCCTGAGACACACAGGCTGAGTCCCCGATGAACTCCACAACATGTTTATTTTGTCATCAGCAGCATAGCCTTTCTTATGCATAATGGTGAATTTCCAAATGAAAGACCACCAATCACCTTGCAAGTCTGTGACAGTTAAAGGGAGCAACAAAATAAAGCACCCTTTGAACATGTGCTCATACCCATAACGTCTAATAGCTTCATATGCTAAAAAGTAAAGTTTACTTTGATGTCCTTAGTTGAATGTTCTTAAACCATACATAACAACACGCTGGAAGTTTGTGATGAGTCTCCAAATCTAAGTGAGTGTATGACGCAACTTATTTTATTGTGTGTCTTAAAGTGCTGAAAATAAAGGGGGTCAATAGATATTTTGCCTTTTGCATCTTATAGTTTTCCATTCAGGATGTGAAAAATAAAGGTACACTGATATTATGCTGGCCCAACATGCTGCTATAAGGATTTACACGTTGTCATGATTCTTTACTATGCAAGTTGTGAATTTTGCAAGTAAACTCTAAAGGACCAGTATTATTGTAGATTTTCACACCCAAAACTTAAATATTTGTTCCAAGTAAAGCAGGGAAGAAGGTGGCCGTGCCCAAATTGCAGAGCGGGTTAAAATCCCTGCTTCTCTGTTTAGCGTAAGTGTGTGATCCTGGGAAAATAATGGAATCTCACCCTGACTTCAACTGCAAAAATTGAAGTGCTTATTAGTGATTACGTTTACACCCTTGCAATAGGACAGTTCTAATAAGGGTAGGGACAAATTGGTGTACCCTGATGCTCCTCTGCTAGTGGCTCCAATACTGTCACATAGAATGCATTATTTCTGCACTGACCCTCCCCCAGTCTCGTATTACTAGATTTGACAGGCAGACAAACTCTCACTAGCTGGTCAGTGCACCAGATATTCTAGTATAGCAGACTAACTGTGGTAGAACCAACATTAAGGGGGTAATTCATAGAATTCAGCGCACAAGTGGCGCACAGTGTGCGCCTGCGAATCCCTGCGCCAGCCGCGTGCGCTAAAATCCATTTCCGCGCACAGCATATTCATGGATTCCAGCCACCAAAACCAGCCGTGGCGCACAGTGGCGCAGCGACCCTGCAGCAGCGCCAGTTACGCCCCCAAGAACGCCTCTCGCGCAGGGAAAAGCCATCAAAATCCCCAATCCAGTGCAAAGGGCTGCGCTAACCCTGTACCAGCACGGCAAGCGGGCTACGTGTATCACTGGGGTGCGCGGGAAGGTCCACACGCGATTGGCCCCGTGCGAGCAGGGTACGTGTATTTCAGGGGTGCGCGGGAAGTTCCACACGCGATTTCATCAGGGTACGTGTATTTCAGGGGTGCGCGGGAAGTTCCACACGCGATTTCAGCAGGGTACGTGTATTTCAGGGGTGCGTGGGAAGTTCCACACGCGATTTCATCAGGGTACGTGTATTTCGGGGCGCGGGGGAAGTTTCACACGCGACATCAGCAGGGTACGTGTATTTCAGGGGTGCGCGGGAAGTTCCACACGCGATTCCATCAGGGTACGTGTATTACAGGGGTGCACGGGGAAGTTTCACATGCGATTTCATCAGGGTACGTGTATTTCAGGGTGCGGGGGAAGTTTCACACGCAACATCAGCAGGGTACGTGTATTTCAGGGGTGCGCGGGAAGTTCCACACGCGATTTCTGCAGGGTACGTGTATTTCAGGGGTGCGCGGGAAGTTCCACACGCGATTCCATCAGGGTACGTGTATTACAGGGGTGCGCGGGGAAGTTCCACACGCGATTTCATCAGGGTACATGTATTTCAGGGTGCGGGGGAAGTTTCACACGCGACATCAGCAGGGTACGTGTATTTCAGGGGTAGGCGGGAAGTTCCACATGCGATTTCAGCAGGGTACGTGTATTTCAGGGGTGCGCAGGAAATTCCACACGCGATTTCATCAGGGTACGTGTATTTCAGGGTGCGGGGGAAGTTTCACACGTGACATCAGCAGGGTACGTGTATTTCAGGGGTGCGCGGGAAGTTCCACACGCGATTTCAGCAGGGTACGTGTATTTCAGGGGTGCGCGGGAAGTTCCACACGCAATTTCATCAGGGTACGTGTATTTCGGGGTGCAGGGGAAGTTTCACACGCAACATCAGCAGGGTACATGTATTCCAGGGGTGCGCGGGAAGTTCCACACGCGATTCCATCAGGGTACGTGTATTACAGGGGTGCGCGGGAAGTTCCACACGCAATTTCATCAGGGTACGTGTATTTCGGGGTGCGGGGTAAGTTTCACACGCAACATCAGCAGGGTACGTGTATTCCAGGGGTGCGCAGGAAGTTCCACAAGTGATTCCATCAGGGTACGTGTATTACAGGGGTGCGCGGGGAAGTTTCACACGCGACATCAGCAGGGTACGTGTATTCCAGGGGTGCGCGGGAAGTTCCACACGCGATTCCATCAGGGTACGTGTATTACAGGGGTGCGCGGGAAGTTCCACACGCGTTTTCATCAGGGTACGTGTATTTCAGGGTGCGGGGGAAGTTTCACACGCGACATCAGCGCTTATTAGTGATTACGTTTACACCCTTGCAATAGGACAGTTCTAATAAGGGTAGGGACAAATTGGTGTACCCTGATGCTCCTCTGCTAGTGGCTCCAATACTGTCACATAGAATGCATTATTTCTGCACTGACCCTCCCCCAGTCTCGTATTACTAGATTTGACAGGCAGACAAACTCTCACTAGCTGGTCAGTGCACCAGATATTCTAGTATTGCAGACTAACTGTGGTAGAACCAACATTAAGGGGGTAATTCATAGAATTCAGCGCACAAGTGGCGCACAGTGTGCGCCTGCGAATCCCTGCGCCAGCCGCGTGCGCTAAAATCCATTTCCGCGCACAGCATATTCATGGATTCCAGCCACCAAAACCAGCCGTGGCGCACAGTGGCGCAGCGACCCTGCAGCAGCGCCAGTTACGCCCCCAAGAACGCCTCTCGCGCAGGGAAAAGCCATCAAAATCCCCAATCCAGCGCAAAGGGCTGCGCTAACCCTGTACCAGCACGGCAAGCGGGCTACGTGTATCACTGGGGTCCGCGGGAAGGTCCACACGCGATTGGCCCCGTGCGAGCAGGGTACGTGTATTTCAGGGGTGCGCGGGAAGTTCCACACGCGATTTCCGCAGGGTACGTGTATTTCAGGGGTGCGCGGGAAGTTCCACACGCGATTTCAGCAGGGTACGTGTATTTCAGGGGTGCGTGGGAAGTTCCACACGCGATTTCATCAGGGTACGTGTATTTCGGGGCGCGGGGGAAGTTTCACACGCGACATCAGCAGGGTACGTGTATTTCAGGGGTGCGCGGGAAGTTCCACATGCGATTCCATCAGGGTACGTGTATTACAGGGGTGCACGGGGAAGTTTCACATGCGATTTCATCAGGGTACGTGTATTTCAGGGTGCGGGGGAAGTTTCACACGCAACATCAGCAGGGTACGTGTATTTCAGGGGTGCGCGGGAAGTTCCACACGCGATTTCTGCAGGGTACGTGTATTTCAGGGGTGCGCGGGAAGTTCCACACGCGATTCCATCAGGGTACGTGTATTACAGGGGTGCGCGGGGAAGTTCCACACGCGATTTCATCAGGGTACATGTATTTCAGGGTGCGGAGGAAGTTTCACACGCGACATCAGCAGGGTACGTGTATTTCAGGGGTAGGCGGGAAGTTCCACATGCGATTTCAGCAGGGTACGTGTATTTCACGGGTGCGCAGGAAATTCCACACGCGATTTCATCAGGGTACGTGTATTTCAGGGTGCGGGGGAAGTTTCACACGTGACATCAGCAGGGTACGTGTATTTCAGGGGTGCGCGGGAAGTTCCACACGCGATTTCAGCAGGGTACGTGTATTTCAGGGGTGCGCGGGAAGTTCCACACGCAATTTCATCAGGGTACGTGTATTTCGGGGTGCAGGGGAAGTTTCACACGCAACATCAGCAGGGTACATGTATTCCAGGGGTGCGCGGGAAGTTCCACACGCGATTCCATCAGGGTACGTGTATTACAGGGGTGCGCGGGAAGTTCCACACGCAATTTCATCAGGGTACGTGTATTTCAGGGTGCGGGGTAAGTTTCACACGCAACATCAGCAGGGTACGTGTATTCCAGGGGTGAGCAGGAAGTTCCACAAGTGATTCCATCAGGGTACGTGTATTACAGGGGTGCGCGGGGAAGTTTCACACGCGACATCAGCAGGGTACGTGTATTCCAGCAGGGTACGTGTATTCCAGGGGTGCGCGGGAAGTTCCACACGCGATTCCATCAGGGTACGTGTATTACAGGGGTGCGCGGGGAGCACCACACGTGAATTGCACGTGTGGGTCCTCCCAGGTGTTCCCTCTACACCCTCCACGGCCCCTGCAGGTGGCTCACACCACAGGGGCCTACCCTGCACATGTCCTGCAGGCATCCCATCCATCATGGCCATGCCCCCCAGCCAACCCACATGTCAACTTGCACTACTGCCCACCAACGCATGTCCCCCTGCACCCCCAGCCACCAGGGGCACCCTCCACCAGGCCCCCACCCATGTCTCCCAACACCCCCACCCCCCGGCACTGTGGGGCACCTGTCAGCAGGCCCCCACCCATGTCCAACTCATGTTCCCCACCACCCCCACCCCCCAGCAGTGCAGGGTCACCCTCCACCAGGCCCCCACCCATGTCTCCCACCACACCCACCCCCCAGCACTGTGGGGCACCTACCAGCAGGCCCCCACCCATGTTTCCCACCACCCCCACCCCCCAGCAGTGCAGGGTCACCCTCCACCAGGCCCCCACCCATGTCTCCCACCACCCCCACCCCCCAGCAGTGCAGGGTCACCCTCCACCAGGCCCCAACCCATGTCTCCCACCACCACCAACCCCCAGCAGTGCAGGGTCACCCTCCACCAGGCCCCCACCCATGTCTCCCACCACCCCCACCCCCCAGCACTGTGGGGCACCTGCCAGCAGGCCCCCACCCATGTCCAACTCATGTTCCCCACCACCCCCACCCCCCAGCAGTGCAGGGTCACCCTCCACCAGGCCCCCACCCATGTCTCCCACCACCCCCAACACCCAGCAGTGCAGGGTCACCCTCCACCAGGCCCCCACCCATGTCTCCCACCACCCCCACCCCCCAGCACTGTGGGGCACCTGCCAGCAGGCCCCTACCCATGTCTCCCACCACCCCCACCCCCCAGCACTGTGGGGCACCTGCCAGCAGGCCCCCACCCATGTCCAACTCATGTTCCCCACCACCCCCACCCCCCAGCACTGTGGGGCACCTGCCAGCAGGCCCCCACCCATGTCCAACTCATGTTCCCCACCACCCCCACCACCCAGCAGTGCAGGGTCACCCTCCACCAGGCCCCCACCCATGACTCCCACCACCCCCACCCTCCAGCAGTGCAGGGTCACGCTCCACCAGGCCCCCACCCATGTCTCCCACCACCCCCACCCCCCAGCACTGTGGGGCACCTGCCAGCAGGCCCCCACCCATGTCTCCCACCACCCCCACCGCCCAGCAGTGCAGGGTCACCCTCCACCAGGCCCCCACCCATGTCTCCCACCACCCCCACCCCCCAGCAGTACAGGGTCACCCTCCACCAGGCCCCCACCCATGTCTCCCACCACACCCACCCCCCAGCAGTGCAGGGTCACCCTCCACCAGGCACCCACCCATGTCTCCCACCATCCCTACCCCCCAGCACTGTGGGGCACCTGCCAGCAGGCCCCCACCCATGTCCAACTCATGTTCCCCACCACCCCCACCCCCTAGCAGTGCAGGGTCACCCTCCACCAGGCCCCCACCCATGTCTCCCATCACCCCCACCCCCCAGCAGTGCAGGGTCACCCTCCACCAGGCCCCCTCCCATGTCTCCCACCACCCCCACCCCCCAGCAGTGCAGGGTCACCCTCCACCAGGCACCCACCCATGTCTCCCACCACCCCCACCCCCCAGCACCTGCCAGCAGGCCCCCACACATGTCCAACTCATGGTCCCCAGCCAACATGTCATCACAATCTAGATCCCTGGTCCCTATGGTCAGCCTCCAAATGCAAAACACCCACCCGAGTATTGCATCCACCCACTCATAATTGGCAATTACATGACAGAACACCAATTGCAAGTTCCGAAACAAACACATTTCCCTCACATACACCCAATGGGTGTCAGTGAATCTCAAAACCCATATCATGATATGCATGAAACCAATGAGATACTACACATTGAAGTTCGATAAAAAAATATGTATTAAAGGAAACATAAATAGAATCAAAAATAAAGAAACAGAAATGGGAATGTACAAAAATGAAAAGAAGCATGTCTGTGAAAAAAAGCAAAACCAAAAATCATAATCCAAAGTAATGGTGTCCAAAGTCACTGTCCACAAAACAAAATACAATGGGAAATAAAATTGAAAGCCATTGCTCCATGGTTAAAATGTGAAAGAAAAAATACAATCCAACAGTGAACTATGTACATACGAACAAACCAGGGTCCATTATCCCAACAAAAGAAATGAAACCTATCTAACTACACTAACTAATAAAATAAACTGTATACAAAAATGTGGCCAATGTCCAAAAGGTCCAAAATAAATTTTAAAAAAGGAAACCTAACACTACCTACATAACTATGTACAAGGGCAGCGGGCTAGTTTGACGGCTCACTTTTGGATGTCCCGGGCCAGGGCATCATCGAACTCCTGCTCAATGTCCCAGAGGCGGTCCTCCTCCATGGCCCCGAGGGTCTGCAGGGCCGTCGACGTGTCCACCTCCAAACCCCTGCGGATTGCCTCGAGGCACTCCGCCCGCCTCAGGGCCCTCCGCATGGAGTTCTCCGCCCTGACCATTGTGAGCCGTGCCTCTTCCGCCCGCTGCCGCTCCGCAACTATGGAGTGGCCCAACCGCTGCCACACGGAAGACACTCTCTGTCCTGGGTCCTCCTGCCCTCCGGCCGATGCCTGCCCCTCCGATGTTGAAGGCCCCGAGCCTTCATGGCTCCCACCACGTTGCTGCTGCTGCTGTGCCTCTGCCCGTGCACTGCCTCCTGCTGCCTGCACATCCTCCGCCGGCTGGGGTGCAGTCGTTGATGTGGCCACCCCTGCTGGACGTCCGACTCCCAACTGTGGCAGGGATGCCTCCTCCACCAGCCTGGCCGCACTGTCAGAGGCAGCTCCACAGGGCACCCAGGTGACTGATGGGTGGGAAGATGGCACAGAGGACGACTGGCGCGTAGGGGGTCCAGTTGAGGAGGGGGTCGTAGCAAGCCCCATCATACGGAGGAATCCTGCCTGGGTGACCTGTCCCAGCAGGCTGACGTGGTCAACGAGCCATTCGAGATGACGTGCAGTCTCCTCATGAAAAGACTGCAGGTCACCTCGCATGGCCCGTTGACGCAACGCCACACCAGTCAGGACAGGCTCAACCCGGACCCGGATAGCCACGTCCCCAGGCAGAGGAAGGCCAGTTGTCGTTTGCTCATCCCCTGCCTGAAAACGGGTCTGGACGTAGGCATCCCTGCTGGTGCAAGATGATGCAGGGACAGGATCAGGGACAGGATTGCACACAGGCACCTCCACTGCGGCCTGTGCTGCATCCTGTCCCTGGTCCTGCACTGCACCACTAGCACCAGTGGGATCCCCACCTCCAGACCCCGTCTCTGTTGCTTGCACGGCCTCCTCCTCCACCAAACCCCCCACCAACCTGGATGACTCCGTGCCATCTTCCCCCGTTGGGCCCTGTGGGGTCCCAGCTGCCCCTTCTGCTGCCGAGGAGTCCAACTCCAACCTCCGCCTCTTGGACCTCCCCCCGGCAGCTGCGGCCTGGGACGTGGCACAGGACTCCTCACTCCACGACGAGATGACAACATGGGAGGGGAGCCGGGCCTTGCGTCTCCGGCTGGCGGTGGGATCCCCGCCGCTGTGCTCCACAGCACCTTCTCCGCCCTCTTCATCAGTTGACGCTGCAGACAGGGAGAAATAAAACACAGGCATCAGGGCACCGTACAATGGACACATACACACATGACAGTTGTACATGAGTGGCATTGGCAAACCTCAGACATGCCATCACAATCCCCAACACACATGTCATTTCAACTTGCACACATGAGCCATACCACAGCCATATCGCAACTGCCAGCACCATCCATACCCATACAACAGCATGAGCAGGCAAAGGTGAGCCAGACATCACATGCAACACAGGAAGTGCACCACACATGTACACACACCACCACACTTGCATGCATGTGTACACCTCTGCCAAGTGTCGCAGTGTTCAGATGGGCATCCATGTCACATCTGCCAATCAGGCTTCCACATACCGCTGTCACATGCATCCATGTTGCATCACGGTTGCACCCTTGTCAAATACACACAGATGCACATGTACACAGTGCTGATACATGCAGCTGAAAACAACATACATGTGTGACATCACGGACATGTCTACTTACATACACATTCATCCAAACATGTGTGCCAACACAACTGCACTTGGCATGCAAGCCTACACACACAAGCAGCATCCATGTCTCACACATTCCAGCCCTTGCATGTGTTAGCCCCACGGCCCTGTACACCTCCACCCATACTCGACCCCATACAAACAGATGTGCAACCTGCACACTACTGAAAAATCACCACACGCACAGCTCACAATCAGGATGCATGTACACTTACCGCTCGACTCCAGATGGGTCTGCCTTTCAAGGACCTGGACGTGGAGCGCTGGGGATATGCGTTCCAGGACCCTCATCTGTTCTTCCGACAAGTGGCCCCGGCGCCCCTTGGCATCCGCTGACTTCAAGAGGCGCCGGGCCTTGTTCAGGGTCCTGGACCTGAAGTCCTCCCAGTGCTTCTTGACATGTTGGAAGTCGCGGACTGCCACCCCCTCCGCGTTGATGGCAGTCACGATATCAGTCCAGATCCGAGTCCGTCCTTCCTTGTCGGCGCGGGAACTTCCGAAGAGGGCATCATACTGCCCCAGGACTTGCTCCACCAGGACACCAACTTCGGTGGCACTGAAGCTGGTGCCCCTCTGCCTCTCTGGCCGGGGGTTGTCAGTGGTCTCAGATGGTGGTTGCCCCGACATGACAACCCCAGAGGCAGGAGTGGGTGGGCAACTGGGTCCTGGGGCTGGGCTATGGAGCGATGGAATCCCAGTCGGGAGTCTTCGGTTCCAGCAGGGGTGGTCACAGCAACAACACCCCTGGCTGATGTGCAGGCAGCAAATGGCAGGGCACGTGGGCAGCAGGCAGTCAGGCAGCAGCAGATGGCAGGTGGGAGCGTGCTCGGGGCTCTGGGGGGCAGAAGTTCGGCCTTCTGGGCAGGAGCGTGGTCTTCCGTGTACTTACGCGTGGCCAGCTTGATACAGAGTGATTTGGCACGTGAAAATTCGGCACGTCAGCTTGTAATTCGAGGAAAGGCCCTTAGCGCGTAAGCGCGTCTGCACGCATACGCAATTTCATTGGACAGAAGGCCCCTGAAGCGCAAGCGCCCCTGTGACGTGACGCGCACAGGCGTGCATGGGCATTTCAGCGCGCGTGAAAAACTGCACGTCCGCGTGTAATACGAGGAAAGGGCCCATGCGCGTGAGTGACGTGACGCGCGCGTGTGTTTCCCTCAGCACGGGTTAAAGGTGAGTGGGCCCAGCAGTTCGCTGTACGTGCCTTTCGTGGAGACCGACGTGTGTTGCTGCTTCCTGTTGTTTCGCGCGCCATCACAACTTCACAGCTATCAAGGACGTATCTCTTCTTTTGGCGGGGGTATTGGCTACGCGTGTTTTTCTGCATCGCACTAGTCAGACGGTGAGTCGCACACGCTCTTTTTCCCACTGCGGGTGTACCTGTGTATCGCACCCATTTTCGATCTCATAGCAGCCTGCGTGTCCCACGCGTACGCGTTATTCGTGTTACTGGGTTCCATTGCGTACTGCGGGAGGTTGAATCCACGCACGTAGGCTGCAGGGTTGCGTGCACGGTTTTACTGCAGTTTTGGGGTGCCTGAGCGTTGCGTGACCCGTCACCACATCACCGGGGTAACATACAGCCTTGCAGGTACAGGGGGCCTGTTAACATCTTGCTTCCCACCCCTACACCCCAATTGCCCAGGTCAATTGTGGTGTACACCTCCCATTGGCACCACTCCATCTGTGCCAGCATCAGTGCCATGGTTGGGAGGCCACCAAAGGTGAGGGGCGCCTCAGCTGGGCGGCCTCCTCGTGGTGGGCGTGGTCGGAGACATGGCCGTGGTGACCAGGGAGTAGGGGGACTCCAGGGTGTCCAGGGCGGCCACAGAGGGGGAAGAGGCAGGGGTGCGCCACTTGAGCACAATGTTGTGCCATGTGTCGGTGCAGTCATGCCACCACCCCCTGTGGTTCCGGGGGATGCAGCTCCTGCATCTGGCACCCGTTTGACCCGGCAGTCCGTTCCATCGACTGCCACGGGCCCAAGGGTAGTGGTAGCTGCAGGTGCAGCTGTGGACACCGCCACCCAGGCTCAGGGTCTGCCAGCGCAGGCTGCGTTGGCACTTGAAGAGCCCTTGGTAGATCTCCAACAGGCCAGGGGGGGAAACCATAGGGGCAGGCCGGGCTGCTTAGACCAGGACACGTGTCCCTGGGGCAGTCATATCATCTGCTGCCCCGAACAGCCGTGCGTTGGCAAGTGCAGGGGCAGATGCACCCAACAGCACCCCGGTTGTGAGTCTGCCAACCAGGACCGTTGCGGTCAATGACCCTGCCATAGCTGATGTTGCTGCGCAGGGTCCATTAGTGGGCACCCAGCTGCCACTGACACAAGTCAGGCCTTTGGTCATCCCTCCACCTGCCACTCCCTTGGCTCAATCCACCGAACCCACTGGCCATACTGGTCAGGGCGGCATTAGCCAGCCAGGGTCTGCGCCACAGTCCAAGAGGAGGAAGGTTGCACCTGCAGCACAGGCTGGGACCCCACACACAGCCACGACCTCCTGCACGTCGAGGAAGAAGCCTTTCTGTAAGCAGGAACTGGACTTCCTCGTGGACTACGTGCGGGGCCACAGCCGTGACATGCTAGTGGGTGCCAATAGTCAGACTACGGCTGCCCAACGTGACACCCACTGGAAGCATGTTGCGGAACATGTCAGTTCATTCGGGCATGAGGTGCGCACGGCGCAAGAGTGCAAAAAGCGTTGGAATGACATCAAGCGCAGCACTAAGGCTAAGCGTGCCTCTAATTACAACTTGACTCTGGTGATTGGCGGTGGGCCTGCACCAGAGGAGGAAGAGCTCACTCCGCATGAAGCTCTCGTTGCGGAGTTCATACCACCTGAATTGGTCGAAGGAGTGGGAGAGATGCTGGACTTTGATGCGCAGTCCAGTGAGTGTTGATGCGTGTTTGTTGAGAACGTGTGTGTTTCACTTGTGGGATGTGTTGTGCATGATTGCCGCTACATGTGACGTGTATATGGTTCTGATGTGTAAGTAATGCAATGCTTCCGTCATGCATGTCTCCTCTGCCTGCATGCGGGACTCCATGTAGGCATGCTCCCTTGCCCCTCCTCCGCCACTCTGCACCCCAGTTCCACCTTTGCACTGGTCTGCTTCAATCTTGCCAATGTGTACTTTCTTGTTCATGTGTCCTGTGTAGATGCTAACTTCCAGCGTAGGATCTGCCAGACATATGCCGTGTGGTACAGCCTTAGTACTCGATGCAGGGTATCTCACTTGTACTGTGCATGGGTCAGATGTCCCGTAGGGACATGAGTGCCCATTCATGCTCCATGTGCATTGCACGCATGCCCCTATGTGTCCTTGACTGGATGATCACTGTGATACAAGTCCTTGGTTACATACATTGCCTGCCATCTCATCAGCCTTCCCATGTCAACTGTGGCTCAGTCCTGCATTGCACACATGTTTAGGCTCTGACAATCTGTGTGGCTCACAGGCCTCAGCCTGTTCAATGGCCAATGACTCTGTCCTACTCTTGTTGTGTCTTCTTCACACGTGGGCGGCCTCCAGAGTTTTCATCATGTGTCCTGCCTACTGTCCCAGCATCATTTGCAGTGTTGTTACTTGAATCACATTAAGCTGTTGATGCCAGTCAACACTGCCTGTCAATACACAGGTGTATGGTCAGCCTTTTGATACCATGCTAGGCATCCCTGCTTTGGTACTGGGGTGGAGGGGTGCTTGGCTTCTAGATATGGTACACATTGAATGCACAATGCATGTGATGTCTGAATTTGACATTGCACTGCCTTCACATTTCCTGGCACACACCATGGAGTCCTTGTACATGTAGGTAGTGAGTGGCGTACACATTTTCTGCACTGCATAGACCCACTTCCATGGAAACTGCCACCTTTCAACAGGTCTGATCACAGAAGCTATTCAAAGTTGACCCAGCATGCATGCCAGGTTATATGTTGTGTGTCACATGTCTGCCGGATGCATTTGCTGTCGGTGTGTGTGTGTGTTGTGTGCTTCTGACATGTGTGGTGACCTCTTTTCTCTCTATTTTTCAGGTGATGACGCAATGGAGGCGGAGGATGTTGTTGTCATGCCAGACACAGGGTTGTTACCACCACATCAACCCGGCACTAGTGGGGGTTGTGGGGTGGTAGGCCACGAAAACCCCCAAGTGCTGCAGTCTGACTCTGACATCCATGTTGAGTTGGATGAGCATCAAGTCCATGTGTCAGGGGTGAGTGATTCTGATGTGGGCACTCCTCTGTCTGCGACCCCTGCACTGAGGGATCAGACAGTCTTGGTTCCTCCACCCGTGGTGGATCGGGACGCAGGGTCACCCTCCACACCAGTCACTGATGTGCCTGGGACATCACGTCGACGGGGGCATGTAGTCGTGCAGCCGCGGGCGGTGCCAACACAGCGAGGACCTCCGGTCCTTGGGTCCTGCAGGGGTCATGCCCGGCAACGCGGTTGCCGCGCGCAACCGCAGTATACTGAGTGGGAGCAAGACATGACTGCCAATTCCGAACGGCAGGGGGCAGCAATGGAGAACATCGCTGAGAGCATGGAGCGTGTGGCCCGATCTGTGCTCCCCCCTGCTAGGCAGGTGCTTCTCCAGCAGCAGGCGGCACGGTCCACGGCCCGCTCGCTCAGGCTGGGCATGGTGGCCTCAGACAGGGCACGCCAGGCTGAAATGTCGTCTCTGCGTCAAGCAATTGCTGCTCACGCAAAGGCGCACATGGATGCCCTGAGGGAGGAGTATGCTTCCCTCAGATCCACTCTGGGTGTCCTTATGATGTCCCAGAGGCAGCAGGCAGAGGAGAGGTTTGCACAGCTTGAGCGTACCATCTCGGCTGAGCTACAGGCTTGCCGGGAGGTGCTGCTGTTGTCCAGCCAGGCCTTGCAGGAGGAACTCCGTGTTACACGTGCTACCTTGCAAGAGGAAGCACGTGTATCACGTGAGGTTCTGCATGCAGACCTACATCACATCGCCACACAGAACCAGGCTCACCTGTCCGGCAGACTTGCTGCCGACGAGGGGCAAGCTGTGGCTAGGCGTGGCCAGGCTACTGTGCCACGTCCTCCTTTACAGGATGAGCCAGACTTGGACGACCATCTATCTCCCACATAGGTCGGGCTGTGCAGGCGTTGAGCCCATTGAGGTTTTCTTTTTGGCTCAGCATCATCGCATGTGGATGTTGAGCAGCACCCTGTACCTCCCCCCTCCTGGGTGCCTCCCCTCCCCCCCGGGTCGTATGTGGCCATTTTTGATTTTTCTTTTAGTTTAGTTAGTTAAGTTTCTGTTTGATAGTTAGTTTAATTAGGTAATGTAGGTTTTCCATTGTTAGTGTAATTAGTTAATAGTTGATTTAGTTTAAAATTGCTAGTCTATTGTGCTTTCATGTGACGGTGCGGTGCTTTGTGGCTTTTGAAGGCATCCACTGTCTGTTCCAGCTGGGCCCTTCAGGCTTGTCTTGTGTATGTGTTTGCTGCTTGGGGTCCTTGACTCACATATGCCACTCCTGCCTCCCTTATCCATGGGCTCGCAAGGATGGTTCGGTGTTACAGAATTTTACACAAGGGCTTTGGACTGTCATATCTGTGGTATGTCTGGTGCTGTGTGACTTGTGTTGACACCCCTAGTGGGGATGATTTTGGTGTTATTGTCCACTGTTCAGCTTTTGCTAGATGGGGTGTGTCATGATTAATGTGTACATTAATTGCTATGCATTGTGTAGTATGTTTCATATCTTTACTGTACACGTGCTTGTTGCAATTCATGCTGTAGATAGTGTTCCACACTTTGGATGTGAAAGATGGACTGATGGTGTGATTTGTGATGTGACTCTCTGACATGGTCAAGTAATGAGATGCCTGATGAGACACACACAGATGGCTTTGAAGCATTAATCATGTGTTTCATGCCCTTTCTGCAGGGGGATGAGCCTCCAGAGCACCTTTGCCAGGAGACATGGCCCATTGGACGACGGAATTCTGGACACGTTTGTTGGTGCCCTCATGCACATATGTGCACAAGCAGAGGCACAGGGATTGCAGACCCACATCCTAGAACTGCTGACATGTTGCAAGGAACTCCAGGCAAGGTGAGCAGCACAGGTGGGCCATGACACAGCAAAGCTTGCACCAGGCGAGTTGCACATGCAGGCTTAGTCACAGCACTGAGGGTGAGCTTAGACGAATATTGGTGTTGAAGCACACAATGCAGCTCAGATGTGTTGGTGGACTGATGGCTGTTGATTGTAAGGTTGTCTGGGACACATGCAGGGGCAGTGGCACATACCCTCCGGTACACCAAGGTCCATTGAGGCACTTGTATCAACCATGTAGCCTTCCGAGACATGGAAAGGGGCAGCTCACAGGGACATACAGCAAGGGACATACTCGGGTGCAGTGCATGTCTTTTCCATGTACTTTATGATAAATGCACTGCCAACTTTGTTTCGGTCATGGCGGTACGCAACTTGCTCAGAAGTCATGGCTTGCTATATGGGTCTGTCTGCTTACCCAGGGTACATTGCATGTTGTGTGAATTGTGACACATTGGTGTCCCATTTGCCACGCACCCACCGGCGGCTGACTTACTGCATTGACTGTGTATGACCCGTCACAGGGGTGATGTTATATATGGGTACGAAGCATCTACACCAGATTGTCTGTTTGTAGAGTAGTTTGTTGCTATGGGGCATGTTTGGTGTTGTGTTTTTGTGTAATTGGCACGTACAGGTTGTTGACTGTGGCTCTCTTTGCAGCATTGCAGTGCTCCTGTAACCGGACCTGAGAGTGCGCAGGCAGGAGGCCAGCACTCAAAACCAGAGCTAAGTGTCTTGTTGTTTTTCTTTCAAACTGCTCTGCATAGGCTTGCTGGGGAGTGTACTAATGCATGGATGTATGTGTGGTTCAATTTGGTATGTTTTTCCCCCTAATCACCCGTAATCCTATGCAAATTTGAACCCTGTACACTCTACCCAGTGTTCCTGCTTCCCATACCTATCCAAGCAACGTTCCCTGACCCTCTTTCCCCGCTGGGGTTGCGGATGCCTGTGTAAGCCCCGAAATTGCAGGCGCCAAAACCCTAGAGCGGGTGGTTGGTTCGTACCACTCCTGAGCCTGGACTACAGAAGGCCATGACAATGATGTCCAAGTTTGTTTGGATTGTGTATGTGTTCATGCAGGTAGTACATTTTTGTGCATTCCCTAGTTTCATGTGTCATTCCTCCTCCCCTCTCCTGCCACTCATTCCAGTCATCCAGTGTGTCAACACCTGTCCCGACTGCATATCCCTGAACCTCCTTCCCCACCAGGGTCTCAGGGGCCTGTGTGAGTTTGACCTTGCAGGCACCCGGGACATGGTGGGGGTGGTTGTTTCGTGACACTCCCGCGCCTGTACAGGGGACCTGTGACAGTACACATCCGTTCATGGTGCAGCATCCTATGTCATGTACCACACATGTTTCACATCCTGTTGTGACATTGTTTTACTGTGCTACCTTGGTTGTTGCATCATTGTGGTAGTACTTGGCCTTTGTGAGGTACTGCTACGTCATGTCATCTACTGGAGGGTGTTCTGGTTCGTTTTTCTGGCTTGGATTTTGTGATTTTGGATATGAGTGTGGATTATGAGGGTGCAGGCACCTTTTTACACACAAGGTGGGAGATGGTGACGAAGGGTAAAGGTGATCTTGTGGCCAGGTGGAATTGAGGTTTGAAGGCTCCATGACCCAGGTGCAGTTGTTCAGTGGGTCATGGTCATTTGTGAGGGAGGGGGGGTTGTTGTTGATAATTGCCTTGCCCTGCAGTGTGATGGGAACTCTGACATTGTAATGGTGGTATCCTATGTACATGTTGTGTTCTGCTGATCAATGCCCGTTCATGTGTTGCGTTTACCTTTCAGGTGCGAGGGGATAGTTGTGGTTTGACATGCTGGGGTGTACACATGGTGAATGTTCACATGTGATGTATAGAGAACACTAATGGTCACTTGAGTGCACATGCATATGTGGAGTGCATGTTCTTGCAGAACCACACACTTGCACTCTGATGCACTACATGTACTCCCACCCTTGCATATCCATGTGTACACTGTTTGCCTTCTGGTGCCCACTGTGTCCCTGCAGCACATGTTCTGTGACCGATTATGGATCCTGTACATGCCTAATTTGCTGTTTGATGTGGTCTGTCACTTAGATGTGATGCTCAGGGTGTGCATCACACACAATGGCTGTTCACTGTGCTGTGCGCTGAGCAGTGTGTTGCAGGAGTAGGACACAGCACACATGAGCTGCAGTGTTGATTTTGCAATGCACAATGTGCATGTAGACAAGCATTCATTGTTATGTTACGTCTACAACTCTTGTAATGCATTTGGAAATGACTTATTTTGGGTGGGAGATTTTGTTGGTCTGTCATTTCATCTGATTCCGTGTCAGGCATCATTGTCTGATGCCACTGTAGATTTAGGACATGGCAATGTGTACCTTATCGTTACTGTGTTGGTGTATGGGTATTGCTTGCCATGTCATGTTGTGGTTTGGGAGGGTTTGAGTGACATGACAGTGATGGCCATGGCCTGTTTTGCAGGTGTGTGTGATGCACACCTTGCATGTCAGGGTCATCCGCTTCTCAGAGCAACTAGCTGGGGGTAGATCTCTCTCCGCGGCAGGGCCCTCCCTCTGGAACAGCCTTCCTGCCTCACTTGAACTTGAGGGGAACCATCTCCGGTTCTGGAAGCACCTCAAGACCTTCCTCTTTGCTTCTGCTTTCTCTCTGCCTCTCCATTGCGGAATTCTTCACTGGAACTGCACTGGAGCTGCAACTGGGCCACTCTCACCGACCTCGGTCCCTGGCCCAGCCACTCTCCACTTGCACTGCCTCCCTGGCAACCCCTGCACTGCGGTACTGTCTCTCTACCCCTACAGCCCACCCTTCCCAGCACTTGTCTGCACTTAACTTTGCAGTTGCCACCAGCCGACCTATGTATTTGGTTTTTGGTCTACTTCCCCTGTTCTGCACTCCCCCCCCATCCCCTTGCACGTTTCCCTTCCCCCTACCCCTGCACTTGCACAATCTAAATGACACCTGGCCTAGTAGTACCGTTGTCTGTCTTCCCTTGTTCCCCCCTCCCTGCCTCATCGCACCTTGAAATACTTGTGTATAGGCCATATCATGTCATATGTCATATGTGTGCCTTTTGGTCACACGGGATAGCTTGTGTTTAACTAGCTAGGCATGCAGACGATGTGGCACTTCCATGGCAACTATCTCAGGGTGGTAGGGTTGTGACAGTTGACTGTCTCTTTGTCATCATCGATTGTCACCTGGTATGTGCCAGGCCTGTGTGCACTCCGCAGGGGTGGGAGTTTAGGTGAAAAATGTGGCCACAAGCTGGGTCCAGGCTTCCTCGCCACGTGCCCTGTCCCCTCCCATGGGCAGCGCCTGTGCCTGTGGTTCGGGATGTGGGGGCACCACCATGTCCACCGGGACGCCCTGCCGTGTTGCAACATTGTGCAGGACACATGCTGCCACAATGATCCTGCACACTACTGGTGGAGCATAGAGTAGTTGCCCGCCAGAGCAGTCAAGGGAGCGAAAACGTGACTTGAGCACTCCGAATGTGCGCTCCACTATGGCCCTGGTTGCAATATGGGCAGCGTTGTATCTTACCTGGGGTGGTGTGGTGGGGTTCCGGATTGGCGTCATCATGTGGTTGCTCAGAGGGTAGGCACTGTCCCCTGGGGAGGTGATAATAGTTGAGATTATTAGGGTTTGGGTATTTGTCTGTGTGTGACTTGCATGCATGTGCAAGGGCATTTGTACTGACCTAGGAGCCATGTGTCGCCATGCTGCCCAGCTTCCAGGGCCCGGCTCAGGGTGGACATTCTGTATATGAAACTGTCATGGGTGGAGCCAGGGTAGTTTGCATAGACAGAGGTGATGATTCCCTTTGCATCGCATACCACCTGTACATTGATGGAATGCCAGTGCTTGCGGTTTCGGTAGATGTGCTCAGTGGCCCTAGGTGGACGTAGGGCCACATGGGTGCAATCTATGGCACCGAGCACTTTGGGGAAGTGTGCCACCCTGAAAAAATCCAGGCCAACGGCCTGCCTTTCTGCGGGTGTTCTGGGCATGTATATGTGCCTGCGGACTGAGGGGCGCGCTGTCATGATTGCCAGTACCTGGTGTTGGCAGCGTGACTGCGTGGCCTGAGAGACCCCCCCCCCCACTATGGCAGAAGTCCGCTGAAATGACCCAGTGGCCAAAAAATGCAGGACATTGAGCAGCTTCTCCAAGGGGCTCAATGCTTGGGAGCAAAGGGTGGGAGATGTAAGGTCATCTTCCCACTCCCTGACCAGGTCTAGGATGATATGGGGTGGAAACCTATACCTGCCATAGACCTGGTCGTCAGGCATCCCAAAAAGGCTTGTCCGTGGTGCGAAAATGCGTGCCCTGGCTATTCTCCTCCTCCTGCGGTGTCCCACGATCAGTGCTGCGACAAATGGGGCATTCATCGTAGCTGTATATACGTGTTTGTTGTTTGCGCGCACTTTTACACTGTCCGCGTGGACGCTTCCGCCTGCCTTCGTGTGGCGGATGCGTTGACGCCTGTGCACGTCTTTTGCCGTGCGCGGGTTTCCCGTATTCGTATCCATGAATATGGGTTGTTCGCGTGCGTGTGGGCGTTCCGTGTAGTTCCCTGCAGTACTTCCCCAGTTACGCCTTCTTTTTCACGCATTGTTCCCCATTCCGCGTGTTACGCCCACTGTTCCGCCCACTTTGGTTGTGTGCGCCGCGCTATGTGCGCTTTTGCTGTGCGTGTAGCGCACGCCGTGTATGCCTGCGTGCGCCATGGCTGGATTGGGCACACGGACAGCGGGAAACACGCGCAGTGTCTTCCTTGTATCGCACGCGTGCGCGTGCGCTGCGTTTCTCACGCTTGCGCTCCCTTGCGCCTGTTTGCGCATGGATTTTCGGCGCACGTTTGTTCCATGAATCGGCCCCAAAATGTTCTCCCCTGTTGCTCCCAGCCACTGAAGGTGATTGGGCCGTCAACAGTACTGCCCCACACTCTGCTATGTCCTGTTATGCTATGATATTGACTCTTTCATTGCACACCATCTCTTATTTTCACACTTTCTAGGACCTTCAGGTTCTGAAAGAAGTGGGTGTCTCAGACTTAAAGGAGAGAGTTTACTGATTGTAACATTGAAGCTGCACTAGACTAGTCTCGTTACAATGAGTAATGACGTTAGATGCCCCTACACAAGTACGTTTGCCACTCCTCCACTGTCTCTGTAGTTTGTGTTTGTTCAGAAAAAGGTCAAACTTTAAAGCTGCTACTTTCAGGTAAGCATTCCATTGCCTCTCTGCATATTGAGCTTTAAAATGTACTATTTGAAAGTTGGTCCCCACACCAGACCATGGGGTAGGGATTTAGAACAGTGGGGGCGGAGCCTCCACGTTTTCCCCGCCCATTTTCTGAAGTGGCTCCTCCCATCACCACTTAGCCTCCCCCACATGTAGGTTTCGTTGCGCCCCTATTGGTAAGATGAAACGTTACAGTTGTTCTAACACTGATGGTTGATTTCATGTATGCATGTATGTGAATGTGAACTTCCCACCTCCTTCATATGAGCGTCAATGAGCGGAGCAATTTGCATTTCTTAAGATAAGAATGGCCACTGTTCATGTGGGATTTACCACCCACACCTGGCCATCTGGAGGCTGAAAGGCATCTGTAACGTCTACTGCAGTCTTTCAAAATATTCCGTTTATCAGGCGATTTTCTAACGTTTATTCAATGACACTTCATCTAGCGGTGGCCTAAGGCCAGCCACACAGTGGCTTCCCAAATACCGCACGGTTAGGAAAACAAAGTCTTAAAATCCATTTGGGGTTTTCAGACCGGCATTGAAACCACAAGAGCAGGCTGGCTTCTGCCCAAACACGGGCTAGCGTTTCAAGACGTTCCTGCTCTGTCCACCAGGCACATGCAAGGAAGGAAGTCCTGGTGTGTCGCTTTGATGCTGCACGACATATGCATGTAATAAAGAGCTCATTTGGTAAAGAGTTTGTCAGATGCACAGAGCCTGGCCCTGACTACATGAGTTTGAAGAAACCAGTGGTGGCCGCTTTAAATCCTGCCAGTGAATGTGTAGGCCGCTTTACGGCCGGACACACGGCACCACCGTCTCCCCTCGCCCAGCTTTGCAATAAAATAGTTCGGTGTCATTTCACAACCTGAGTCCTGAGATAGTAAAAGACGACCTGGCAGCGCATCCGCGGGGCTTACGTTTTGTGCTGAGTATTTTTATGCATTTCCTCAGGCGGTAAGCAGATCACACGTTGCGTGAGCAGAGAAGACGCGGCCTGCCCCGTGGGCTCGCGCTTCTGAGGAGTAGGTATCGTAGTTCCTGTGCTGATCCCTGCACCGGAGCTTCAAAGCCTTCCAGTGGGACCGAGTTACTGAAATAGCTGGGATGCTTTGCAACTCTGAGTAGAGCCGTACTGCTGTTATAATTGGGTTGGAGGCGCTGCCTGGCCGCCTGTCAGTCACAGCCCCGGGAGGAAATGCTCCAGCAGCGGCTCTTGCTTACAGCAGGTCTCCTCTGCTTCCTGCCCTAAGCCATTCCGCCTAACGCCCCCGTGTGCTTGCCTCCTTAGAAATAAAGCACTGTGCGTTCGTTCGCTGCATACTGCTTTTGATAACACGTCGATGTGGCAACTCTTCATACAATCGTATAATAACAATGTGTGTTCTTACCTAGCGCTGCCAGAATCCTACTGCTTCTAAGCACTGCAAAAGCTGGAGTTGTTATTATTGTGCTATTTCTTGACCTTGGAAGCATAAAGGGCCGAGTTGTCCTTGCAATGTGACACTGCATTGCGAAGTGCAGACTGGCCCCACGTCTGCCCTGGGGCGGACTGGCCTATAGGGAACTCTGGAGATTTCCCAGTGGGCCTCTGCACCCTGGGCCTCTTTTGTGTGGTAGTTCCATATTTTTTCATAGGAAAAGCATTGGGCTTTCTGAAAATTTGTCAAATGGGGCCACTTTCAAAATTATTTCCAGGGCCTCTTTTGGTCCCCAGTAATTATTTCCAGGGCCTCTTTTGGTCCCCAGTAATTATTTCCAGGGCCTCTTTTAGTTCCCAGTCCACCCCTGCGTCTGCCGCGAGCACTTAACTCTTGAGCTGTGCCTCCTTCCTGGGATGATGCGGCTATGACTTCCACCAGCTCGAGTGGAAAGGACATCAAACCAATTACATAAGTTTAAAGGTAAATCTCCAGGATTCTGCACAAGGTCAGGCAGAATAAAAGCAAAATAGTAAATAGTAAAAAACAGAAATGCTACAACGAAAAAAAATCTACATATTTCCCATCTACAATTTTATATGAAATATTTGTGTATGTGTGTGTGTGTTTGATGGATATTGTTCCCAGCACTGTACTGTTTTCCGCTAACTGTAAGTGAGCGTCATCTTTGGGGCCCAGAACATACATTTATTTAGTTCCCGAATGAACCCCCGCCCTTTTTCAATGGGCTACTTAAAAAGCATATAATTCTGATGGCACCATCTGGGAGCGGCTTACATTGCTAGTATGGTGGCAGTGAATGGATTGTGTGTGGAGGTCCACGTGAGATGACTAACCCGTCACAGAGTACATCAGGGGTCTGCAACCTTGGATGTTTTGGACAACTCCTCTGCCCAAGCATGAATAGTTAATGTTGTATGATGATAGGAGGAGTCATAGGGCCTCATTACACGGATGGCGGCACCTTGGTCCATGCCGGTAAAATACCGGCACTGCCTTGGTGGAAAGGGGAATTACCGCCCTATTCCAAGGTTGGCAGGGCGGTAATTCCCCTTTCCCCATTGCCCTTCCCCATTCCCATTTTTGCCCCATAGGGTTCTATGGGAATGGGGAAGGCGCTAATTACGGTGCCGCAAATTGCGGTACCGTAATTAGCTCCCTGGTCCCTTTGCAGGTTGGTTTTTAACGCCAGCAAAAAGCAGGCGTTAAAATCACCAACCCGCAAAGGGACCTCGTAGTAAGGCGGTAAGGGTTTACCGGTACCGGTAAAATACCGGTACCGGTAAACCCTTACCGCCTACCCTGTAATGAGGCCCATAGTCGGAAACATAGGGGGAACTGCAGGTTGCAGACCCCTGCAGTACAATCTTCCAGTATCCATCTCCAGTGCTTAAAGTGTGCTGGGTCTCACCAGGACCAGCATCACTGCCAACAACACCTAGAGACCTTTCCCTGTTGGGTACCTCATTTCAGTCAAGATTGGCCGGGTGGTGGGACGTAAAGGCACCTGTTTGAATTCACTGAAGTTCCCAGAGATCCTTGTTTGCTGCCGGAACCTGCTCCCAAGCTGATAAAAATTTGCAAGCAAGTAAGCAGCAAGGGATATACATCAGTACAACGTTGACCATCCAAATCAATGCATAAGTCAACTGGCGCAACAGACTGTTCCTTGGCACAGTGCCAACACTCAGCATTCAACCACTTGCACATATGTTCGTTTGTTAGGTTTTGGTAGCTAAACGTTCTTAAGAATTTCGCACAAAATAACAAACACATTTTCTGAACACTGAGTAGTAAGATAAATCAGACATGTTCTGCGTAAAATGCTGAAAGATAATGTGTGACATTTCCATTCTGACACAGTGCTACGGAATTGCAATACATGTGCAGCCTCTATCAATGTTAAATGACTGCATTTGCCTTTCTCTGTACAGAGCATACATTCTATGCAAGAGAAACATCGTGCTGCAATTATACCACAGGCAATCTCACAGAATTAAAACAGAATTAAATGTAATTTATTTGATGCGCTTGACGACCAGCCATTAATTTTCCGGGTCAGTGTTTAAAGGACACTGTTGTTCTTTGAAGCCGAGCTGGCTTCACATTGAACAACTCTCAACTAGACCCATGTCAGTCGGGTGTAGACCAACCAGTTCTGATTTCTGTGTTTTATTTCTTTGCACCCTGTTGAAGACAACCTGCATCACCTACAAAGAAGTCACAAGCAAAACACAACTTCACCTAACTGAGAAACTCAGCCTCTCTAAAAGGCCAGCACCACCAGATGCTGTCCAACTCTAGGCCTCGAGGGCAGGAATCCTGACAGGTTTTCAGGATATCCCTCATCAACATTCATGAGAACAAATTTGCATACATTTCGAATCATAGTATGCACATTTATCTCATGAATATTAATGAGGGTTAACCTGAAAACCGGACATGTTTCGGGCCCGCGAATCCTAGAGTTGGACAACCCTGAAATATAGAGTCAGACTAGAAGAAAAGAAGTACAAGAGGGGAAAAGGAAGCTTTTCCTGCTATGCTGTGACCCATGTCTCTAGAGCAAGTTACCAATACTGGTTAGACTGGCCCTCCTCCATGCTACTCTTAATGAAGAACCTGAAGACCCTCATCTTCCAAGACAATCTTCCCAACTGCTGACCGGTCCTCTGCTTCTCTTCTTCCCCTCTTGCGCTCCCCCTTTCATGTGCCCGCACAACCCGTCCCAGCAACGGCTGCTACTTCACACCCGGCATGAAATCCCCTTGGTATGTCCCATATGAACACCATGCTGTCAGCAGAAGGCTATTATCTGCCCTATTGGAAAAAGGGAACAAACCCAGCATGACCAATTGTAGCCCTAGATCTTTACTAGAAAATGTCCTCAAAACCTTTGGTACAGTCCTTCTAGAAAGATTACAAAACTCGGTGGATACAGCTGGCATTCTGGCCATGACACGGCTGGGATTTAGGGGTTGAAATGGGCACTGACTTTCAGAGCCGCAACTTATGCTCACTGGCAGCCAACTCAATATTAATTAAAGGGGAGAACCTGCGCGTGGCATTCATGGGCGGGGCCGCAGCATTTGATAGAATGGATCGGCCTGTCTGTGGAAGGCACTGGAGGAAATGTGCGTGCCAGATGACCTCATTTGCATTATAATACATCTCCATCATCATAACAGTGAGGTAGTCAGTTATAGTAAAAACCAGCAGTGTGACTCACCCTATACAAGAGCAGAGGGGTGCAAGACAAGCTTGTGTCTTAGCCCCCCTATTGTTTAACCTATTCACTCATTAGTTTTCAACATTTTTTTAAATGTTGAAACCCGGCTTCCACCAACATTTGTATGTCGCCTCATTACCTTTACACGCATAGAATGCCAAAACCCTTCTAATCATCCTCGTCCTCTGTGTCTAGGCCTAACTACCGCACATTTCCATTGATCCACTTTCGCATCACATATGATGACAAAGAAATCCCCCCAGCTTCATTTATATGCTGCCAAAACGACTTCACAAATATACAATGTTTAAGCCCCTTTCTTCACCCTCAAGCTGCTGACAGGGCTGGTTGTAACCTGCCGGCGGGGACCAGCAGTGAAAAATGACTCTGTTTCCACTGGGCTTTGTCAAAGTCCAGATGCCTGACAGCTGGAACAGTGAAATGCGTCCGTGTGATGAATACTCCCTTCCTGCTCCTTTCTTCCCGGCGTCTGTTCGAGTGCAGCACAATAGCTACTGCACTGACTGGAGTGCAACGTGCAAGGACAGTTTGTGGGACCGGTAACCAGAGGAGGCAAGCATTGGGCCTCATGGAACCACAGCCTTGGATGGATCCTCACTGCAGGACCTTGTGTAACAATCGGAAGAAGGAGATGGTGTAGAAGTGAATCCTGGATCCGGTCTCCTCCTGTTGTCTGAGGTTTCTCGAGCACAGCAGCAGATGAGGTGATGTATGAATGCCAGGCTATGGCAGCTGCAGTCACATGATTCCAGCAGAGGGAGCTCTAGCAGCTTGTAATTCAGGTAGGGGTAAACGAGCTTGCACAAAAACAACAACAACATTCTTTGAGGGGGGACAGGGAAAAACAGATGGGAAAGTACACATTTAGCTCATTCAATCCCAGTGGGTGCAACCCACTGAGCCCTTGACCAAGTCCTTCCTACAGAGGAATGTCTCAGTGGACACAATGTCAACTCTAACATCCTTAACTAGGTGCAAATTCAGTCGACTTGACAATAACAGTTGAGAATATCTGAAAGAGACCCATCAAGAAAGCCATGCCACTCAAAGCACTCTGGAACAGGAAGGAGCGGCTCTTCATTCCGCAGGGTAAAGCAGTAAACTTGAATGACACATCTAGATTAGACATCATTTCACTCTGTTTTGCCAGTAACTCATTTAGTGTACCTGTACAAGTGTGGCTTTATGTGTTCCGAACCTTAGTACAAGAGAGCCAGTCTTATGAACCAACCCCTGCAGTAGCAACACACACAGGCAAAGCTACCAGTGTTGGTTTTTGTTCAGGTATGGGGTACGCATTTTCCAGGCACTGCCATGATGGTACTACCGGGTCATAACATGGCTACGCTGGAAAATGGCAGGAATACTTGGGCATATGATGTATGTGCCTGGAAACACCTATCTAATACCTAAACAGAAGCCAGAACTGTGGTTTTTCAAATTCTTTTTGTGAGGACCCACCTGTTGCTTAAAAAAATCAAGTGACTGAAACCATACTTGGTTAAGCAATTTGTATTACAATAAGACCTCTTGTGCAGGTGCAATGAATAACGTGGACAGGCCCCATACATACGTGTAATGTTACTATGTCACAGAGCTACCACAAATCGATCACAGAAGGGTGTGTTTGAGTGGGGAGAGGAGGTAATAGGTGGGAATGGCCATAGAGTTTAGCAAGGCCATGAGTAGTCAAAAGGTTGGTAAATAACCAAACAATGCTGGCAGGCTGTGTGCCCCCCTCTCATATTCCTTCCATTTCCCTCCTATCTATACTCCAATGCAATTCATTTGACTTATAAGTGGTGCTGAAGCGCCCAATATAGCCACCTAATAGCAAAAACTAAAAAGCGCATAGAGAGCCCTTTCTGAATACTCCAGAAATAGGCATCTATAAAATAGAGATCCAGATGATCTAGCTGTGCCAGCTTGCCAGGTGAGCGCTGGAATCCCCTGCCTCAATACAAAAACATAGCAAAGTTGAAGAAATTCGGCAGGGGGGGTGGGGGGGTTATAAGTACTTTCCTTCTTTTCCAACGCCACCTCAACAGTGAATCCTGTGTAACTCGGAAGATGGTCCTGTTAATTCCTCTGTAATTTGAAGCCAATGGTGATTACATCAAACACAATGATCACCATCACAAAACCATTTTCTCCAAGTCAATGCAAAATGACATCTATAGAAATGTGGAGATATATAAGGAACCTCGGGAGCGCTTAGACTTACAGCCTTCAATCTCAGATGCATTCGCCCTGACTCCAAGCAGAATGCATGCATGCTCAGGCTGAAATAAAGCATGAAATGGAGCATGTGCAGGCAATTGGCAACATGACTAAACAATTTAGAGTTTGGCTGGTTAATGAAAGGAAATGACAAGGCAACATCCTGAAGTAGGTGTCAGTCTGGTCAATTAAGTATAAAAAGAACACCAAAAGGACATTTCTGAATTGAAACTCAAAGTAGGACGGCCTGGAGAACAGGTGGCAAATGTCATATTTGAAGATAGACCACAGAGGGGGTTGTGGGGACTTGTCTTCAAGAAATACATAGTAAATTCTTATCCATTATTTTACCAGAAAAGTTGTAAAAGAAAGTATCCAGGCGATTATGACACCCAATAATTTTGCGCTTTACGGACCTTTACACGATGTGACATCAGAGGAGGCAGAAACTAGATGAAACTCAGGACTCTTGTTGTAACATTTAGAGAACTGAGAGCTCAAGATTAAGATTAACTGAGAGCTTTAAAATTGCTGGATTACTTGCAGAATCCAGCAAGATTAAATATCACGTTAAGAAAACACAGATTTATTATTTGAAAGAAAAACAAAATTGGATCAAAGAGAAAAGTAGAATGTAGGACCGAAATACGAGCGACAGAAATGGAAGAAACTGGCAAGAGCAGTCAGAAAATTCATAAGAAAATAGGTCACAAGTATAGCCACGGGATAGCAAAAAGCCACATCAGAACATCAGCAGTAGGTAGAATGCGTGCAAAGGGCAGTCATCAGTCACTCTGTCTTACTGCTGCTGGCATGGAGCAGGTGCCCTCAGGACCCAGAGGAGCCAGCTGAATGGGGAGGCGAAACCCACTTGAAAACCCCCTGGATTCATGAAGAGTAGCAAAGGCTGCATAGAGGGCAGTCGTAAAGCAGACACTGGGCCTCATTACGACCCTGGCGCTAAGCGAAAAACAATGGCGGTAAATGATTACCGCCATCGTTTTCCGCTAGGTACGATTATGACCCTTGACCGTTAACTACGATGCCATTAGCGGCATCGTAGTCAACGCTGCCGCTATCTGCGCCAAGGACGCGCGCACGCGACCTCCCACACCGTACTTAGCGCCATGGCGGAAAGGTACGCGAATGCCGACCCAAGCGAACATGCACCTAACGCCATCACCCAGCCTGTTAAGTACCTTACCGCCATGGCGCTAAGTACCCCATCGCGAACCAACCGTAAATGGCCATGTAAAGTGAATCCAGCTGCCACAGATGCACAGAAACAGCACAGGTGGAGGCAATACAGACTCAGGAAGTACAAAAAGAGCACACCCCACCCCTTCCCACACCCAGTCACACTCCACAATGATACCAATACGACTTGCAATGTTGGGGCTGTAGGACCTGATAGCAATGCAAGTGCTACTACAACAACAACAACAACAACAGGCAGCACAGAGGAGACGCAGGAGGAGAAGGAGGGCAAGGCAGGGCCAGCAAGCCCCACCAGCACAGCCAGTGCCACCACGCAGGCAGCCCCCAATCCCACGCATCAGAGCCAGTCCATTCAACCTCACTGCTGAGCAGATCCACACCCTGTACCGTTTGGACTGGGACACCATCAACGCCATCGTAGACATGACACACAACGACATCGTCAGCATGATAGAAAGTCCAACCGCCATCCCACCCCTACTGAAGGTAGTGTCTGTACTCCACTTCCTGGCCACAGGCACCTACCAGCACACAATGGGGCACTTGCATGGCATTTCACAACCATTATTCTCACGTACACTTATCCAAGTGCTCAATGCCCTCCTCAAGCACACAGACGACCACATCTCATTACCACGGACTGCCCAGGAGATTGCAAACACAAAGTGGGTTTCCATGCACTAGCCGGCAAACCTGGTTGCATTGGTGCCATCGACTTCACCCATGTGGAATTGGTGGTTCCACGTGCCATGGAGGCACCGTACCGCAACCGGAAACAATTCCACTCAATCAACGTGCAAATGGTCTGTGACTCCAACAAGATCATCACACATTGGGCCTCATTACGAGTCAGGCGTTAAGGGTTTTACGGCGCCGACTCTTAACGCCTGATTACAAGGTCCCTTTGCGGGATGGTGATTTTAACGCCTGCTTTTTGCAGGCGTTAAAAACCATGCCGCAAAGGGACCTTGGTGCTAAGTACGGTGCCGCAATTTGCGGCACCGTACTTAGCGCCTTCCCCATTCCCATTATGCCCTATGGGGCAAAAATGGGAATGGGGAAGGGCCATGGCGGAAATGGGAATTACCACTCCGCCAACCTCGGAATGGGGTGGTAATTCCCCATTCCGCCATGGCGGAGTCGGAGAGTTACCGGCATGGACCATGGTGCTACTAGCACCATGGTCCATCCGCCATGGTCATAATGAGGCCCATTGATGTGCCCGATTCCCCGGATCAACCCATGATTCAATGGTCCTGAGGAACTCCACAATACCACGCTACATGGAGCGACATGCAGGCCCAAGATCCTGGCTACTCGGTGAGTCTAATGTCATGACCATGGAAATGTGAAGTGGGTAGGTGAACGACGTACCAATGCATACTCCACCTGGCAGAAAGGGGGGGGGGATGATGCATACTCTACCTGGCTGAAAGGGGGGGGGATGATGCATACTCCACCTGGCTGAAAGGGGGTGGGGGGGAATGATGCATACTCCACCTGGCTGAAAGGGGGGGGGATGATGCATACTCCACCTGGCTGAAAGGGGGGGGGAATGATGCATACTCCACCTTGCTGAAAGGGGGGGAATGATGCATACTCCACCTGGCTGAAAGGGGGGGAATGATGCATACTCCACCTGGCTGTGAGTAGCAGAGAGAACGGAGACAGATGATACCCTAAAGCAACCCAAACTCCACCCAACACCAGTAAAGCCAATACCCAATGTATGCAGCCCTACCATGTGAATGAGGTTGCGTCCCAACCATGACACAACCATCTGCAAGTGCATTCTACCAATCCAGACCACATTGTCAACAATGAAATGCACCTACATGCACGTCACCAAACACCATCAACCGAAAGGCCTGTCCCCCATAACTGCCCACGAAGGAGGCACATGACGGACAGAAACATCAACACACCATTACACAGACAACAGGGCCCCTAAAATGTCCCTATCAACATCAGCATTGCTCACTGGGGTCATGATGAGGCCCACAGCAATGTTGCAATGATGTGCGCATTGACATCACAGGACACGTGCCAGGCCAACAAAACAAACGGCATGAACGGACACAGTGGATGGGCACTCACAATGCACTCCACCCCTCTGCATACATTGGGTGATGGCATGCAAAACAGGCCATGAGAGCCATGAGCATATACTGGTCGCATTGTGTGAATCAATTAGTGCATTGAGAAGTGGTCCAAAGTAACAGTTGGATGCAATCCATGGTGGCACATCATGTTCTTGATCAGACGTCATGACTGACACATACATTCTCGCCTACATACAGGTGATGCAGGCTATCCCCTGAAGAGGTGACTCCTTACACCAGTCCGGAACCCGCAGAACCAGCATGAGGAGGACTTCAACCGTGCACATACACGTACCCGTGTGGTCATTGAGCAGACATTCGGCCTATTGAAGGCACGGTTCCGATGCCTCAGCAGGTCTGGTGGGGCACTCCTGTACCGCCATGAGAAGGTGGCAAAGATGGTCATGGCATGTGTCATGCTACACAATATGTGCGTCAGACGAAATGTGCCCCTGCTCCCTGACACAGAACTGCAACCACCTGACGATGAGGATGAGGAGGGTGCAGATGGGGCCGCACCTCATGGAGGAGGCGATGCACAGGAGGGGCGTGAAATGCGTCAAAATATCATCGACCAATGCTTCTAGCACACACGGCTGGTGTGTATCACATGGAGACGGCACTTGGGGCACTGTGTGTCTCTGGGACATGCACCCTGTGGACTGTACAACAATAAAGCACACATATGCAATGAAAATGTCCACACATTTGATTTCGGAAAAAGGAAAAAGTGTATTTTAATCATAAATTGTCGTGACACACACCCTCCGCCCTCCCCCTGCACACCCCAACACACCCCCTCTCCCCTCCCCCCTCACCCCTGCACACCCCAACACACCCCCTCCCGCCTCCCCCTTGCACACCCCAACACACCCCCTGTGAGTGTCAGTGGGCACAGGCTATTACAAGCCCCCTCTCCCGGCCCCCGGGGCACCCCTGCCTGTGGAGCGCAGGTTCCGTCCTGAACGTCGGACGGGGCTGCTCTGGGCAGAACTGGCAGCGGAGGATGTCCCTGCCTGCTCCCGTGCATACATGTCCTGTAGGGTGTGGGAGAGCTCTGAGAGCACACGGCGCACCCCGGCAAGTTCGCCACAAATGTCCCTTGACGTGGACTAGATTGCATCCCTTAGGGTGTCAGTGCTCCGCGCAATTTCGGCCCTTAGGGTCTCCGTAGCCTGTCCGATGGCTGCCCTAGCCCCCACACATTCCACAGCATGCTCGATGAGTAGCGTGGACAGCTGTTGCTGCCGTTGAATGATGTCCTCAAGGGACTGTTGCCCCTGCTGGGCCATGCCCATTGCCGGTGGTGTGATGGAGGGGCTGCTCCCCTCCTCTGGACTTAGAGCTGGGCATGGGGTAGATGGCCACTCCTCTTCCTCTGTGTGCCCCTGTGTGGGATCCTCATGGGGGCTGGCATGGGACAAACAGGGGGAATGTGGAAGGTCAGTGGGGCGTCTGACGTCGTGCTCCTCAATGTCGGAGTCAGAGCATGCTGCAATGGCAGCTGATTCTCCAATGGTGCTGCTGGCCGCAGAACCGGTGCCTTCTGTGGCAGGCAATGTTGGAACAGGTGGTGCTGCTGCTGCTGGCCTGCTGCCTACTGGGGTGCTTGCCGGTGGGCCGTCCTGTTTGCTGGCAGTGGATTGTGGTTGCTGTGGGGTCTGGCTCACTACAGCTGAGGTTGAAGGTGCGTGAATGGTTGTCTTGGCCTTCTTGGCTTTTTTTGTCGCAGGGGTGTCCTCGTCCTCGGGGTGTGATTCTGAGCCTGTGGTGGAGCAAAGGAGGGAGAGCATTATTGATGGGTCTGCGGACATTGGAATGACAATGATTGACATGATTTTGGTCAATAGATGAGACACATTTGAGGCAGGGGCATGCAGGTTGTCTCCTTTTTGTGTGGAATGTGGATGGAGGTATGTGGGTGCCGGCAGTTAGGGTGTGCATGCTACATGTATACAGGGTGGAGCTCGCATGTGGCTGTGGGCAGTGTCCAGCTAATGTGTTGCATTTACACTCTAGGGCAACATTGTGCTACACATGAATGGACTTCAGTGACTATGGCATGTCTTGATTTGAGGCACCTACCTTCATCGCCTGATGTCGGTACTCCTCTTTCCATCCCTCCGACGCCTTCGATGCCTTCCATGCCTATCGTGCTGGCACATATTTCCTCCCACGGTTGGAGTTTCAGTGGGGATTCACAACCTCCACCGGTAGCCAGGGCAAGGTTGCGGTTGGCGGAGATGATGCTTGTTACGCGTAGCCTAAGGTCATCCGCCCGCTTCCTGCACTGCTGTGGGGTGCGGGGTACGGTCCCCACCGCGCTGACACGCTCTGCCACCAGGGCCCATATGGCCTTCTTTTTGGCTATCGCCGGCCTGGTCATTTGCGTAGCAAAAACTACGGCTGCATTGTCTTGTAGAGTCTCAGCGAGCATGCTCAGTTCCTCCCGGGAGAATCTGTCCTGGCGCTGGCGATCGCATGCCTTCTTGACAACTTTGGGCATTTTTGGGTGGTTAAGTGGGTGGGTGATGGGTTGGGACAGGTGTCAGGGTTGGATCTGGTGTTGTTGGGAAGGATGGCAATGGATTGTGTTTTTAAAGATGGCCGCCGTGCTGTTTCCCGTTCCGCCGCGATGATGCTATTTCCGGTTCCGCTTTTTACGGTGACCGCTAATTACGGCCACCGCTGATTACGGTGGCCGCTAATTACGGTGGCCGCTGAGATGGGTGGTGGTAGTGCACCTTGCGCGGCCTACGATGCCGGTAGGGGCCCTTTCCGCCATGGCGTTATTTACATTACCGCCATGCATGGCGTAATGCTCGTGCGCGATGGGTCGGAATGTGGTGCTCTTTCCGCCATCGGTCCATGGCGTAAACGTTCATTACGCCATGGCAGTAATGTCGGCTACTTACCGCCAGGGTCGTAATGAGGCCCACTCTGTCTTACCACTACAGGCATGCAGCTGTTGTGTAAAGGGCTTGATCATTGGGGCACGGCTTACTGGTTCCTGGCTGTAATAGGCTTCCTCCTTTTTTCTGGGAGGTACCGGTTCGCAAGTCATCCAGGATGCTCTGGGTCAATGCAGGCAGGAGATCCAGCCCCCTTCCGTCCCAAGCGTATAGTGGACTTGGGCAAGGTCAGGGACCAGTTCCCCCACAACACGAGCTTGATTCCCCTCCTGGCGGTTTAACATGGTGTAAGGCAGTGGAACTACTAGAACGCCACAGAGCCGGGAGGCAGCTGATGGTCTTAAGTATCTGAGAGGAGCCTCTATCTGACAAGGAAAAGGTCTCAAGTATGTCAGAGGAGCCACTATGAGACATGGCAAAGAAGAGGAACAAGGAAGTTGGGAGGAAGGAAAGGGCAAAGGCAGAAAGAAGAAGAGCAGGAGGTGGAAGAAGGGAAGAGCAGGACAAGGCAAGAACAAGGAAGTGCACAAGGCAAGAGTGCTACAATGGCTGGAAGGAAACCAAGAGCCATAGAGGGAAACAAGGACTCAACCGTGGGAGCGATAAGACTCACCCGAGCAAGCGTCTCGTCAGCCTTATAAAGTCCGGGCGAGGTGTTCTGGCATCAGCGGTTTCACTGACAACCACTTGCCATTGCTGATCAGCTGACCCTAGTGCAAATGGGTGCGCCATCACGTTGGGGTGCCGTAGCTCCATCCCGCAAGCAACCTGGGTGACTGCAGCGTCCTCGGGACAATCCTCACGGCACCTCCCATGTCTGCAGGCATCGCAGAGACTGTAGACGAGAACGTGTCCGCCCACAGCACCGGGGATACAATCTCCACATCCCAAAAGATAAGTAGTACAGGCAGCGCGAGCAAGCATGGCAGTGCGTAACACTTTGCCCCCTGGAGGGGGGCAACCAGACAGCAGGCTTCCAGGAGTACCAGAGATAGAAAAGATGTACCAGATGGGGAGCATGTACATGAGAGGCTGGTTCCCAGGTGCGATCCGCAGATGCGTAGCCATCTGAGTCAATGAGGTAGTATAGACACCTCCTACGAGAGTCACAAATGGAACAGACCATGTACTCGGGACATCCATCGATGTCCACAGGAGCAGGCCAGGCAAGCAGGCAACCATAGGAATCTGGTATAAAAGGCTTCAACAACGAAACATTGAACATGGGATGTATCCACCATGTAATGGGCAGCAGGAGGTTTTGGGCCACCGATGAGATCTTCTTCAAAACCGGAAAAGGAGCCATATAACTAGGAGCCAGTTTAACACCGGTGTGTTACGCAAAGGGAGATTTTTTGATGATAACCATACCTGTTCACCATTCTGATATGACGGTTTCGTGCAGCGATGCCTGTCTGCCTGCTGTTTGATACGAGCCTTGGTGTCCCGAAGAATGGAATTCTTAAGCATGTGTATTTGCTGAACGTAACGTACCATGGCATCGGCCAAAGGTACAGGGCTGTCCATGACGTGATCCATGGGAGACATTCTGGGAAGCTAACCATAGGTGACAAGAAAGGGCGGTCTTTGGATGGAGGAATACCAAGAATTGTTATAGGCTAATTCAGCAATATCCAAACAAGAAGACCAGTTATCCTGGATAGCAGTAGCGTAACAACAGAGGTATTGTTCAAGAGTCTGATTAGTCCTCTTGGTCTGGTTGTTGGTTTGAGGATGGTACCCAGAGCTGAGTCCTCTTTGTACCTTCTAGTGTTCACACAGCCAAATCCAGAAATGAGCAAAGACTTGAGAACCACGGTCAGAGATGATTTTGGATGGTTAACCATGTAAATGGTAGATCTCATGGATAAAACACTGGCCATTAGTGTAGCTGTAGGTAGACCTGTCATGTGCATAAAGTGAGCTGGTTTCGAGAAGAAATCAACCACCACCATTATGCAAGTGTTATCATATGACTTGAGGAGGTCCACAATGAAGTCGACGGCAATGGTATGCCAAGGTCTAGATGGTATCGCAATGGGTTGCAACAAATCCGCAGCTCTTTGTCGACGGGTTTTGGACTGGGCACATACTGGGCAGAAATGTACATGAGACGTGATTTGTTTGTTCAGTTCGGGCCACCAAAAGGTGCGAGAAATCAAGTCTACAGTGGTCTTAACACCTTTGTGTGCGGCTTGAGGGGCATCATGACAACCACACAAGATCTGTTAGTGCAGCGCAGGAGTGGGCACATATAGCTGTTCAGAGAAATACACCAGTCCATCCTTCATTTGGACTTTCTGCTAAGCTAATAGTTCGGGCACCGAGGAAACCCTGGACGCAGCAGAACGGACAAGGCCAAGAAACGGTTGTACCATTCCGACAAAATGTTTGTGATTCAGGATGGTAGTAGGACAGAGTTCCGTGGGTGGCAGCTGAATCTAAAGATCTGGACAATGCATCTGCTCGTATATTGGCAGAACCAAATGTGTGAGTAAGGACAAAATTGTACTGAGAGAAAAAGAAGGACCACCGTGCCTGGCAGCTATTGAGACATGGCAAAGACTTCAGATGTTGAAAATTCAGATGATCGGTGCATACGATTACAGTGTGCCTTGCTCCCTCGATATGATGTCTCAGTACAAAAGCCCCCTTAATGGCCACCAATAGTTTTCCGATGACTGAGTAGTACACTTCGCTGGGAATTAATTTGTGGGAATTATATGTGATGGGGTGTTCGACAGACGTTTTAGGGTCAGACTGTAACAACACTGACCTGATGGCTCTATCCAAAGCCTCGGCTTCGATGTAAAACAGGGCTGAATCATCAGGATGACGAAGAATGAGGGCAGACATGAAGGCCTGTTTTATTTCTTTGAAGGTCTGTTTGGCTGACGGGGTCCACTGAAATGTTATGTTAGTACGAAGCACCCGTGTTATATTCAAAGACTAATAGGCGAAATTGGTGCTAAAGTCACGTAATACTTTGTGAAACCCACAAATCATTGTGTAGCTTTCCAGTTACTGGGACTTTGCCATTCTATTATGGCTTGAACCTTGCTGTCATCCATCTGGATGCCCAGATTGCTGATGTTATGGCCCAGGAAGTCTGTCTTCTCTTTATGGAAAAGACAATTGGATGGTTTGGCATACAGATGATTCGATTCAAGGCGATGCAATTATTGTGCGACGTGTTCCTGGTGTTTGGCTAGAGTGGAGTGGAGGATATAGTCGAGGTATGCTCACATAAACATTCCGATGAGATCCGAAAAGATGGTGTCCATAAATCTCTGGAAAACTGAAGGTGCATTAGAAAGCCCAAAGACCATTACTCTGTATTTAAAATGGCCCTCAGGAGTTTTAAATGCTGTCTTCCACTTGTCTCCTTTTTGTATCCTGACCAAATGATAAGCACCACGCAATTTCAGTTTTGTGAAATAACGTGCCCCCTTGAGAGATTACAGGATGTCGCGGATAAGAGGCAGGGGATACCGGTCTTTCACCATGATATCATTCAATAGCTCGTGGTCAATGCATGGTTTTAAGGTGCTTTCTTTTTTCAGCACAAAGAATAGGAGGGACACCTGCAGGAAAGAGTGATGGTACAATATACCCCTTCCGTGGACATTCTTTCAGGTACTCCTGGAGTTCGTGTTGTTCACAGGTGACAGAGAATAAATCCTTCCATGTGGTACATCTTTGTCAGGTAGAAGGGTTATGGCACAGTCGAAGGACCGATGTAGAGGAAGTCGTATGTCATCTGGTTCGGAAAAGACATTTCCGCACTCTGTATACACAGATGGAATCCCCTGAATAGAACAGACCATGGTCACAAGGCTGTCTGGGTTGTGCAAAACAGACACTGTATCCATTCCTTTGGTGTTCGCGGAGCAACACCGGGTGGTACATAACTCAGAACCGAATATGATGGTTTGGGTCATCCAGTTGATAAATAGGTTGTGGACTATCAGCCATGGAATTCCAAGTGCCAGTGGGTATGAAGGTGTTTGTCTAACATAAAAATAAATTGTTTCTTGATGTTGATTTATTCTTAGATCGCTGGGCATCGAGTGATGGTTAACAGGACCAGAAGAAAGCAGTGAACGGACAATTAGGGCAACGACCATGGACGCTTTTTCTCAATCGAAGATATGTCATGTAAGGTTGCAAAGGCCTGATCAATGAAGTTGCCAGATGCCCCTGAGTCCAACAGTGCGATGGTGGCAATCGTCTGATGTGTCACTGTGTTTTAGAGACGTATGTCCAGAACTAACAGACAAGACGTAGGCATCAAACCCTGGGTGAGACTGGGAAGTGAAGAGGTGCTGAGGGACTTGCTGTCACCTTACCTTCAGACAGCAAGCCTACTAGTTTTCCTATGTCCTAATAGGTCTGACTGGACACAAGCCCAGGAAATGACCAGGGGATCCACAATACAGTTTCAAGCAATTAAATCTTCTTCTCTTCTTCAGATAAGGGACCATGTACGGCCCCTAAGTCCATTGGTTCCGCATGAAGATCTGCTGAAGTCATCGAACGTTGAGCCGGAACTGGTCTAGTAGGTAGGAATGGTTGCCGTCTTTCTCCCTTTCTTTGGGTTAGATGGTGGTCAATGCGGATTACCAGTTCAATCAAGGCTTTAAGATCTTTTGGTTCCCCATAATGCACGAGTTCATCCTTCAATTCTTCCTGCAAATAGCGTTTGCATATGGTTGACTGGATTGCTACTGGGCACTGTGTGTCAGCAGCTTATTGACGAAAACGACCAATGTACATGATCAAATTTTGAGCACCCTATTTGATGTCAACCAGCTAGTTCTGGGCTCGATTTGGGGATTGAAACATTTCAAGAAATACCCTTTCAAAGTCCTGGAAGTTGGTCAGAATCAGGCTGGAACAGGAACTGAAGTCTACAGTGATTCACAAATTCCATCAATTTCTGGGGGTCGCCATCAAACTTTATGGTTGTGGACTGGGCTACAAAGTTTTCAGAGGCTGAAGCCACGACATCATGCGCCATAGCTGCTCTGAGGTTGTTATTTTACTGTGTCAAGGATGCTACTTCCAAGCGCAATGCCTGCAATTCGTCCCAGACTTCTTGCAGCACCTCCATGTCCCGTTTAGACTCATGGCATCTTATTCTGTTAAGAGCTTGATCACTGGGGCGCAGCTTACCGGTTCCTGGTTGTGATGGGCTTCATCTTTCTTCTGGGAGTTACCGGTTCACAAGTCATCCAGGATGCTCCGGGGTCAATGCAGGCAGGAGACCCAGCCCACTTCTGTCCCAAGCTTATAGTGGACTTGGACAAGGTCTAGGACCAGTTCCCCACACCATAAGCTGCAATCGCCTCCCGGTGGTTTAAAGTGGTGTAAGGCAGTGGAACCACTAGGACGCCAATGAGCCAGGAGGCAGCTGATGGTCTTAAGTATGTCAGAGGAGCCACTATCTCAAAGGGCAAAGGTCTCAAGTATGTCAGAGGAGCCACTATCTGGCAAGACAAATGGAAAGGAGCAATGAAGGAGGTAGGCAGGAAAGGGCAAAGGCAGAAAGAGGAAGAGCTGGAGGAGGAAGAAGGGAGGAGCAGGACAAGGCAAGAACGAGGAGGTGCACAAGGCAAGAATGCTACAATGGCTAGAAGGAAACCAGGAGCCATGGAGAGGGCAGCAAGGACACGACTGTGGGATAGATGAGACGCACTGAGCAAAGCAAGCGTCTCGTCAACCTTTTATAGCCCAAGCAAGATGTTGCGGCATCAGTGGTTTCCGTGACAACCGCTTGCTGTTGCCGATCAGCTGACCCCAGTGCAGAAGAGCACGCTGTGACGTCGATCCCAGAAGCGACCTGGGAGACTGCAGCATCCTCGGGACAGTCCCCACCAGCACCTCCTGCGTCTGCAGGCATCCCAGAGACTGTAAGTAAGAACACGTCCACCCACACCACTGGGGATACAATTTCCACTTCCCAGCGGGTAAGCGGTTGAGGTGGGGCGAGCGAGCATGGCAGCTTGTAACATGTGGAGACAGAGCCCACTATAACAACCACGGCAACCACAGAGCGCCTCAAAGGGCATGCAAAGTGCAGTCATCAGGCAGTCTCTCTCGGTAATGTCGGCATGTAGCTAATGCCCTCAGTGTAATGCTGTGCCCCCATAAGCATTCACGAGTCCCTGCTAAGGGCTTGTGCTGATGTCACATGTCTGTGACATGTGACCAAGTAAATAAAAGAGACAAGCGGTTTCCCGCTCGACAGTCAGATCCACCAGACTCCTGCCTGATGTGTCATTCTTGCAGCCCTGCGGCAACGCTGTGTTCCAGGCAGAGGGCCTTCCCTGCAGATCCCGCCACCATGGCAGTGCCCCTGTGAGGCAACACAGCCCACCTGTAATTAGCAAAGCCCCGCTGGGCAACTCTTCATCAGTGTTCCAGAACCATGCCGGGCAACTCGGTCTGTCTGTGCTGGAATGGCCTGAGTGCCCCCAGGCCATGGTGCACCCGGGCGATACATGTTGCTGTATGTCAGCTGTGTGCCCACAGAAACCATGTGCCTGGACCCTGTGCCCTGGGGGACAGACAAAACACTCAGGAGCTGAGGAGCCAGATGCCTGTAGAGGGACGGAGCCCACTTCCAAAATCCCTAGAACCACAAAGGGCAGTCATCAAGCTATCTACAGGTGGGCATTTGTTCTTCTCTTTCAGGTCTAAGACTATCCCAAAGTCTGAAGTGCAAAGCTTGCCTCTATGCAGATGGCACAGTGTTAACCTTGAAAAATCTCTATCTTTTATACCTTGTTTTACATAATTCTCGAATGACTTTCCAGAGTGGCTATTGCTCCAAGCCTTTGTCCCGGTCAGATGTGTGTTTGCTTGCATTGCGGGGCATGCATTCGTATGGCTGCAAGCTTCTGCAGGCTTTCCACAGATTATTTTCACTACATGTTTTGGGTGCAGTGGCCATGTGTTTCCGCTCATTACAATCATATGTGGGTTCTCTTCTAAAGGTCCTCTATCTCTCGATCCCTCTCAAAGTATTCTGACATCATGACCGAGCAGAAACTCACTGATCCGGATAGGAATGAGCACTAACATACATACCTGTTGATTTAAATTAGATTCTGGCTTATTTAAGGAAAGCTGTTACTGAGCTGGATTACCCCATTCTGTTCCACCCTCGCTTTTGAACTATAAAGTAGCCCTCGCATTACAAATCATACCATTGTAAGTAAAGATAGGGGGACGATTCTTTTAGATCTTTTATGGTTGTCTGGTTTATGGTTGGCCTGCGGTCAGCTGGTATCTCGGAATTCAGGGGTCTTGGGACTCAGATAGTTGTAGGGGCTATAACTTGTAGTTGGCTGGGTGGGGGTCAGAGGTTTGCTCTGGCCTGGTTGTGATAACACGTGCAGCAAGGCGTCTAGCACCGTCTCATGGCCTTGCAGGGCATAATCTTTCTTGGGATAAAACATATTGGCAACAGAGGGTTTCTGTGGAAATTAACAGTGCAAGTCTCTCTCTCTGGTCAGCGCTTGAGCCTATTCAGGTTTCTTCATCCGGTTTGTGGCCTGTGTCTACCGCGCTGCCGCTCAGGCCCAATGTTTCTGCCATAGCTACAAAATGGCACCTGTTTATATGCGCGCACTAATTCTACACATCTACAGTTTGCATAATAGTATGTCCCTGCAGAGTCTCTTAGCATGCCCCTGGTATATCACAGGTTTCTTCATGGGATTCGCCTCACCCTAAAGCGCCTAAGGTTGTGGCATAGGCTAATTTCCTTCCCAACAACGTCAAGATTGACTGCACATGATGAATCATCTCCAACTGACACAGCAGTAACTCTTCAAGGCGTTGATCAAGAAGATTAACAGAACTACTTTGTAGAAGCGGATGATTTGGAACTGCAAACTGTTAAATCACTTTTCCCTATTGAATACATTGTTTTTAATTTGGACGAACGAGCAGATCATGATGGAATAATCTTGAAACCAGCCATCAGTTTTGGGGGAGACCAGCATGATTTGCTTGTTCGTTCTTTGGGTTGTTATTCTCATTGAGGTTGCTTGGGAACTTAGGGGCAAAGGCTTTGAAGACAATGGAGTATAATTTGAAGGAAATGTGTGCTTGCATCGGGACACAGTGTATTTTGATGAGGGCTTGGTTGATGTGGTCGAATTTGCTGAGTCTTTTCATGAGTCATGCTGCAGCATGTAGGACATACCACAGGGTGCCAAGGTGGTCACCGGAAGCTTTCTATGAGTGCCTTTCCACACTCAAGGTAGGAGAGGACCATAACTTGGACAGCAGATATGGAGTTGTTTACTGGGATGAAAGGTTTCATTTCCACATGAGGGAAAACTTGTCCCAAGCTGTTTGTTTCTTACTTGCAAGTTTCTGCTGGATAAAGAGGTGTCTGTTGACATAGAGCCCAAGGGACTTGGCACAGGGGGCCAGCTTGGGTTTGAAGTTCCTGATAATCATAGGGGAAAGTCAGGTCTGTATGTTAGGGTGTTCGGAGTTGTTGGTCAGCAGGAGGAATATGGCCTTGGAGGTCTTGAGCTTGAGGTGAGCACTGGATATCCAGGACTCGATCAATGTGATGCAGACCTTGGACTTGTGGATGTCTTCAATGGAGGAGCTCTTGGTGTAGAGCTGCATGTCATCTGTATATTGGTGGATGTGGATATTGTGTGGAGCCAGGAGTGTTCTGATCGATTCCTTGTAAAGTTTGAAGACTAAAGGGGAGAGGATGGAACCTTTTGGGACTGTACAGGTGATAGGTAGAGTTGGTCACCTGGGGGAATTCAGTTGGTGATGTACCAGTGCAAGTCACTGTGCGGTTTCTACCTAGGAAATATTGATGGCACATAAGGTGGATTGGCTAGAGTCCCACCTGAAGCAGTGCAGGGTTGATGTAATTGTTCTTCCTTTTCAGTCTAGTAATACATCAAGTGCTACTTTGCCAATCATTTTCCATTTTTGTGCATTTCTCATCTTTTTAAATACAATCAAGCAACCCAGAAGACAGTGGATTATAAGTCCACCAGAGGACAGAGCAACCATGATGCAGCACCTACTTCTGTTACTCAGGTTGTCAACCCCAGAGGGAGGGCGGCATTGCTATCTCTGTTTCAAATAGATGTGATGTGCTCACATCAAGTGGGATGCTGATTGAGCAATATTTGGAGATTATGGCCCTCAATCAGGTCCATAGGATGCTGAATAAGGTACTTATTCTAGACCCCTAACTGATTTTAGACTCTTATCATGAAATATGGCAAGCCTAGATCGAAACATGAACATGACTATTAAAACTATTTTTGGGATGAAATGATTTGATATTATTCCAAGAAGCTTGGTCCCGCTCTCCCACTTTATCTGATGGTTATTTTACCAATGCAAAGTCTGCTATTAAAACATTAGACGCCATTATTCAGGACGAGGAGGGAGTTATGTATTTGGATTTCTGTTTCTTTGGACCTATGAAAGGTAGGAGACTGTGGTTGCATGCCCACATACCGCGTATTTAGGTTTTGTTTTTAAGTAATTTGTAATGTTTGTTAATTACCTTTAACAATTCACAAAGCACTATTTCTGATGAAATCCTTTCAATTGGGACGGGGGTTTCAACCTGAAACTTGGAAATAGACCCTGGGAGAGCTTTGTGATACTGAACTGACATAAGTCATGGCATTTCCCCCTGTTACTGCTATTGTAATTCTGAAGGCCTGCGTCTGCAGGTTTTTAATTGAGTGGACAACGAGATCTATTAATAGAGACACCTTCTGACCAGCCCTCCGAGAAGACATTTCAAAATACCAGTATTACATCCATAATAGACTACATTGTCTATCTGCCCATGATTGGCATTATGTGACAAATCTAGTCGTTTTTGATAGGGCTGATAGTGATCCCTTGCCTCCCCATTTAATACTTATTCTTAAGCCTCGCCTCTCTATCGAGACAACTTCAGTTAGTGGTTGCCTTTGTGATATCATGATTTCTCCCGATTGGGAGATCGAATTGCTGGGCATTGCTGTGCCTGGATGAGATCTTTGGCAGGGTTATTGGTAGAGGTACCCCCGAAATTAATATTTGTTTGAATGCTGAGACATCTGCAAGTGACATCGGAACGACATTCCAGAACCTCACATCTAAGATTAAATTTGTTCCTACTGTGACGGCAAAAGTTGTGAAGTCCATTCGGCTGTATGAGTGTTCCAGATGGTTTGATAACACATACAAATCAGCTAAATTAGCCCTTTTACATGTATTGAAAGAGACAAATATCAGAATACACGTAACCAGGCCAAACTCAACTGGGCAAATGAGGCTTGAACAGAAGTTGAATATGCCCTACCATCCAAGAGAAAAAGTCTGTTTTGAGGTGTAGTGGCAGCCGTACCAAAAAGGTTGAAACTTAGAATAACAGATATACTTGTTCAACCTACTGCTTGCATTGATTATTTTTCCTTTATCCTACTCCAAATTGTATAATTTCTGTGGCACACACCTTCTTTACTGAAAATGAGATTCCATTGCAAGGAGTCTCAGTTTAGGAAGCCAGTATGGTAATCCAATCCCAGGCCCCACATAAAAGCCCTGGTCGTCAATCTGTATGTGTTTAAACATAATCCTGACTTGTGGGCTTCTACCTTGACAAGATATTCTATTGCCATTTGATTTTGTGGCATGATCCCTGGCATTTTGTGCCAGTTGTGCCTATTTTCAATAAAAGGTGACTGTTGTTTTGCAAAATTGTATCATCCTTGTTACAAACTATTGGGTCAGTTGGACTTTTTTGGACTATTGGGTTGGGTCACTTTCAGCAATATCTTGACTGAATAACATGGAGGGTTTTGAGATGGCATTGCGACTTGCAAACCGATTCTGAATCCATATCTTCTGATCGATAAATACTAGCCCTTATATCACAGTGCCATCTACCTGACATAGATTGCCTTCACTTTCGCTTTTGATATTTTATGGGGAGTAGAGCTATTAAAGGCCCTTGCTGCCATAAGGACCCCAACTCTGTTGCTTCCGATTTTACAACTTTAGACCAGGATATAGTGCTGTGCATTAGGTGGGACTTTGTAGGCTAATGTACCAGGATGTCCTTGGTATTTAGGGGCATCATACAAGGCTGTGTGTTGGCACCCCTATTGTTTAACCTATTCACTAATTACCTTAATGATGCCTTAACAAAGGAGTCTTAAGATGTACCTAGTGTAGATGGGACATTAATACCTGCAATTAATTGTGCAGGTGAGGGAAACAGTAAATGTTCCACAATTGGATGCGCTGCTTAGTCATACACATTTATACATCTAGAACATGGTAATTCCAAATGGGCAGTTAGTACATTCCATGTAGTACAACTCAGACTTGAATTAGTTGGAGCATTTCTTTAATTGAATGTATATCCAATAGCAGAGTCATGTGCCAACACGTGTTTCAACCTCAACAGGTCCTTTTCAAGGCAACACTCCAGATCTTAATCTCACTGATAAGAGAAAACAGTTTGAGATAGCGTTCGTTGTTCCAGTAACAGCCCGCCTTCAGTGGCGATGCGTTTATAAACTGCCGTCTGTGTCTGTCCGTCTTATTCCAATATGTCCAAACGCGGAAATGCCCGTGCAGGTGACACTGTGCTTTCAGGCAGACGTCCTCCCTATTTTCAGCAGTTCATTAAAATGGGTCACTTTTATGACTCAGAGGGAATTATCTATCTGTGCTGTTAAATCCCAAGTGCTAATCATGGGAGGAAAAATTAGCTCCAGCACAAACTTTCCATTAAATGGTAAAAAGCTTGAACGGGTTAGGGATTTGTTTACCTTAGTGTTGCATTATCAGAGAACCTGAAGAGCCTTACGCATATTTATTTTATTTATTGAATTCAATTGTTGATAGCGCCCAGACCCAGAGGTATCACAGCACTATAACATACTTAGTAGCAGGCGTTACAGTGCAGTCATGACAAGATAGACAGTAAATGTTTATACATTTTTGTTGAACAGTACAGTTTTTGTTTTTTTCCTAAAGACGAGATAGGAAGGCTAATTTTGGATGCTGGGAGGCAGGGCATACCAGAGGGTAAGGGCTATGGCTGTGAAGCCAGCTCCCTCTGCTCCTTTTCTGGAGTATCTAGGCATGGCGAAGGCCAAGGTAGTGGATGAGCACAAGCATCATGCTTTGGTACTTTTGGAGATGCGATGGTTTCGGTATATGGGTGAAGTGTTGTGCAGGCATCAATGAGTAATAGATATCATTTTAAACTCATTGAGGCCTTTGATGGGCAGCCACAGGGCATCCTGTCTTGTTTGCGGGAAATGGTCTGTATGCTTCATACCCCAAATTGCAGGAAGAATGTTATTTTGGATGAGTTGAAGCTTGGTTATGTTTTTGGTCAAGGTGCCAGCAGAGATTTGGGACTTTGAGAATGTTGCTTCCGGACTGAAGGTTGACAACATCATTTCTACAATGTCTCTTGAACCTTTGCAGGTCTGCCCCTTCCTATGCCGTGCACAATGAATATGGATCATTCATAAATGCTCGCAGCAGCTCGAAAAACGTCTCAAATCAGTCAAGCTAGCTCGGAAACAGATTAAAGCTGGGAAACGGATCTAGAGTTGATCCTTACATTCTTAGAGCTGAAGAGACTCAATGCAGGATCTCCTCAGGCCAGGTGAATCATTTTCTGCTGATCCTCCAAGTCAAGAGGGCTGAAAAGCACATTTGCAGGGTTCTTCCACCTTTAGTGATCCTCTAGTGAGCAGGGTCCTGGGTACCAGTGTCTCAGTTGCAGAAGGCCTGGTCCAGCCAGCTGGTCAGCACAAACCTCCCTTCGGGTGGGTAGGGAGCAGAGCCTCTGCCTTGTATCATTCTGTGTTCACCAATGTGGCAGAGGATTTTCCAATAGACTGTATTCCCAACAGAGTTCTAGGTGAATCCCTCTTGTCTTGTAGTCCAAAGATGAACTAAAAAAGGGTGGGCTTACCTCTCCTTATTAAGTCAAATTGCTACAGCATATTGGTCCAAAGCAAGCCTGTTGTTAGGGGTCCAGGCTGCTGTAACAATTATGCTTTTACTCCTGAGGTCATACCCAGAGATGTTGCAACCACGCTCTTGGACTGAAGTTCTCCCCTGGGCTACTCTACCTCCACCCCCTTCTCGTGTCTGCCTACTTTGAAAACCTCCAGTCATAAGCATCCTGGTGTCAGAGTGTCTTTGCTATGTCAGAGCTGTATTTGGAGCACTGGTTCCCAGGGGGATCTCATGGGGAGAATTCCTGTGCCCTGGAGGAAGAAGTCTTCCTTTCTACTGGGGAGCAAAAGGAGTAGCTTCCTGAGCAGGGTCCAAAATGGTTGTTGTTGATGAGACCCCACGTCAGAGCTAATACACGACAGCCTTGACATAAGTGAAGCTTATATTTACAGTTTGATACACCACCAGGTTCACTAGGATACATGAATATTATGTATTGAATCAGAGGTGCAGACAAGAAAAAAGCCCCCTTGTTGTGTTCCAGCAGCTGCCAGGAATGCACATGTGATCTGTGAAACTGACCGGCTACCACTGCAGGGCACTTTATAGGGTTGTCAGGAGATTGTCGATAAATGCACAAGTACACCATGATTTTCCTTAGTGCAATATGAAAGTGGATTCTGATAAGCCGACCTCCCTTTCAGAAACAAAATTAACTGCATCCTTTAGTTACTAAAAATCAAAAATGTTCAGGTTATCCTGTCCTCATGTGAGTCATTGTGTCACAATGGGCATAGTCATGGAGTGTGAGGAGGTTAAGAAGTGGGGAGTAAACAGACAAAGCTAAATAATCACTTAATTGCTATTAGATGGGATGGGAAGAGCTTTAAAATTATGATGATTGAGGTCATAAATATAGAGGGGCTTTTTGTTGGATAATACGCCAATTGGGTTGCAGCGCACACTCAAGGCCTTCTATCAGTTTTCCAAAAGTCATTATTTGGCTGTTCAACAAAATCGAATCAAGTATCATGTGCTTTGCTTCAAGTTTGAAATCTCTTGGCTTTAATTGGTCCTTTCATGGGAAGGAGGTAGAAGTAACACACCATTTGGTGTATTCGGAGTATCCTTTTTATTGGAAAAACAACATTACCGCTATCATTGAAAGACTTAAATAGAGTGAAGATCTCCGTCTCTGCTACCCAAATAAAATTAATAAATGATAAATATGGATGTATTTCATACGTGCCACTTGAACGTCTACAAACAAAAAGGTACCCCTGGCTTAATATATGCCTTAGAGATACTTCAGAATACGGACGCAGAGTTCCATAGCAAACTGGAAGGCCTCCCTTGGAGCAATGCTTTATGTCTTCTCCCAGGTGTCCGAGGCGTTTCTATGAGATATGAGCAGTGTGTTTTCTTTGCAAGCCCCTGTGTATTGGCACCTCCTTACAATTTGCATAAAGATTTTATCCCCTGCACAGAATAAAATACATGTTGATCTAAGTAAAATTAAGTTAAAGATTCCTTCTAAGTGGTGGTAGAATATAGTAGATCATAAAAGAAGCATAAAATACTTTTTCTAATTCATTAATTAAATTAAATTATGTCTTTTCTTAGTAATACTAAAAACTAGCACCCTGTCCTGTACTTAAATTTTACAAATGCAACTTGCTTAAAATTCACAATTAAAGTCCTCCGAACACTAACTAAAATAATTTCATTAGCAATCTTTATTTCTGATAAGAATGTAACCACCACCGGGATAATGGATATGTGTTTATCATACATACACCCGGCCCAAAATTCTTCTGAATGTAAGAATGATGGATCATTTAGAGAATCTCTTAAAATGGTTACATCTTACATCATCTACAGCAACTTACTGTAATATGAGGGGTAGGGGTGTACCGAACTTAGGCTTCGAGTAAGTATTCGCCAGAATTCCGGCTGAAAAAAATCTATTCGGCTCTGGCCGAATAGTTTCTTGCTATTCGGCTCTTGGCAAATACTTTGACATTCTCATTTGAATACAATCCAACATGAACTCAGAAAGGCAAATATAGACTTCAGTTTGTAAAACTGAATAGAATTAGACCAGACCAATTGCTATCACACAGCTGAAAAATATCTTATAATGTAATCTGCTCTTTAGGGCATGTTTTGTTACAGATTCTTGGACAAAAAAGGTGCTCATCTTTTATACTTAGCCTGCAACCATACAGGAACATCTTTTCTTTTGGCAAATTTTTATATGCAATGTGCACTTTTTCAGTTGGAAAAGACAAACTGAAAGAAATATGCATTGATACTTTCAGTTCCTGTCATGTCACTTCACATTGCGTACGTCATAGTCCCCCCATTTCTTATTTTAAGGACTTGAGTCCTGAGTTTCACATTATCTGATATTTTATCAGGAATTATAAGTTGCACATGTTTGTGTATTGATGAGAAAGAGTGGCGAGGATAAGTGAAAAGTGAGCAGCATTTGTTTGGGTGGGGTGACTAGTTGTGAGATGGAGTTCACGCATTTCAGATTTCCTCTTGACTTGTGTCCTGCATGAGCTGACATGAACCATTTTATAAATTTCTATGTGAGCTGCAAAGAAGTTTCAAAACTCGACTGCATCGACTTTGCAACTGGATAGAGAATGCAATGCATCTGATTCACAAAGGCAGTCCTTTTGCATTTGTGAAGCCTCCTACTTTGACTGGCACTGAATATGCAACAATCTTCTGTACATTCGGTCCCTTCATTTTGGTTAAATCAGCTTTATTTCTGGCTTTTATACTTTAAATACTTTAAATAAAGATGCTCCATTAATTACAATGAAGATAAACAAAATCATAGAACGCATTTAAAATGGTGCTTTATTTGTTTTTTTTAATAAGTGTGTTTTTTGAAGTTTGAACATGATTTATTAAATAAAGCAACTATTCGGCTTCATATTCGGCTTCGGCCGAATAGTTGACAAACTATTTGGTATTCGGCCGAATACTAAATATGCTCTTCGGTACAGCCCTAATGAGAGGTTGAAGAGTCTCCTGGGCATTAGTGGCTCAACAGTATCTATATCTTCTATACTCCTCTGCTAAACATAATCCAGGGCCCAAGACTTCCTATTTCAGAAATGTTCTCCTTTTACATATATTTGGAAAGTGGAATATGGTATGCCCACAAACACTGGCCAAGCATGGACCAATAATGGTGAATGGCCTACAATTAGGGAATCTGATTAAATTTCACTCTGACAGGAGTTCTAGTGACCCATGTAATCAATGCATAATATCCCATAGATGGCAAACTATAGAAATGAACCAAGTTAAAAAAAACAAAACAATAGTCATTAAATAAATATTGAAAAATAAAAAGAGAAAAAATAAAGCTACCGCAATTCAGAAACACATAAGACAACAAGCCAGGGGTATGGCATCAACCACCTAAAGATCCCCAAAGAGAAACCACATGGGTGACATAGAACCAGGAGGAAATATATCAGACAGGGAAGTGTTCTGTGGAAAATCAGACAGAAAACGTACTACCTTTCCTCTACATAGTTAAATGATAAATAGTGGGTTGTCCCACCCAGCCAGTGAGCAGAATAAAACGTTGCCCAATACAGAAGAGCAAGGAGGAGTAGCCCCAAAAGAGAAACACCCTGGAAGATCAAAGCTGTAAGTGTACAATATTAGGAATGAGGCAAATTACATGAATTAGGAACGTTAGTAGTGAGAAGTAAGGTCATCTGCTTATCACACATACAAGAACATAGTAATATGAGCATGATGCTTCCCAGAAGAGAAGCTAACATGTGACAGATTCTCAAAAGTTAAATCACAAAGTAGAAAAGTAGCAGAGTAAAACTCCTTCATGGCTTTCCCGTGACAACGGTTATTGACAAATACATGTCTAACTAGGACCAAAAGGGCCCCTGTAAACACAATCCCGGTGAAGAAGCTTTGTAAATCAGGCCCACAGTCGTTTCAGAAGCATTTCTTTAAAATGCAGGCTAAGAATGCATTATTTGGTTTGAATTACGCAGACAAAGCAACATAATCTTTTACAATGTGATATGTCTGTCTAAGAAAAAGAATAAACAGTCTTCTCTAAATGGAAGAGGGGGCTTAGCACAATAAGAATCAAAAGCAATAATATCCCCAGTTTAATTATAATGAAGTAAACTGCCCACTTATCGGCGTAAGAAACCCAGTGCATTACGATACACAATATTCTGTTTTCCATAATCAAATCACAAAAGGTAAATAATATTAAATACTCTGTAAGAGTTACAACCCTCATGCAATCCAAGTCAGTTACGATACGATGCCCCACCATAGAGGGCGGAGCACAATTCCTGCATCAGAGATATTTGGCATAGCATTATAACTCAGAAGAAATACAGCAGCCTGCATTATGGATTATATTCCTACTTCCCTGAAGAGATGCAAGAACTATGGGAAACAGGTGGCTACATATTAAAAGACATGTAAAGTAAGCAATTCCAGGCAAATTGTAGCTTTTTAGAAACGGTTATGTGCAGAAATATTAACAACTGAAAGCACCCATTTTGAGTGTGACAGAGAGACAGCATCACAAGTTCATGAAGTTGAGGCCTAGAGAGGTATATAATGGGACACTCTTAATTAATACATATGTCTCTGCATTTTGTAAAATAAAATGTGCATTAAAACACTATGGTCCCGATTCTTAGAATCTGGAGCAGAAAAGGCGAAAGGGCCTCACGCAGTGAAAGAGTCTGCGCAAAGAAATCTTTGCGCAGCATGCGTACTCATGGATTTTCTGAGGCGTCAGTAGTCGTGGCGCACGTAACAGCAAGCTGCGTGAGTAATGCCCCCAACACACCGCCAGGCACAGTAAAAAGCAAGTGAAATGCCTAACACGGCGCAAGCCTCCGTGCCATCCCTGGGCCAGCATACAGTCCCCCTAGCAAAATTGCAAGGAAACAACTCGCAATACCCGGCCGCACCCTAGCATAATTGTGCAAAAACACCCCGCGATCCCCATCCGCAACGCAATCACGTGAAAACAGCTGGCAATCCTATGCGGCACCCCAACATAATCGCGCGAAAACACCCCGTGTCATAAGTGCAACTTAGCAAATCATTTCTACTGAAAACAATTGATCCATCACATTTAGATAAAAAAGAAAATTGCCAAATCCTCAACCACCGTGGGACTCTATCCTCATACTATATACCTCATGAAGGATTCTCTATTATTATTTGCCTCCTTCTTCTCTAATTAGTTTGAAATGCTACTGGAGGATCACTTTCAAAGTGTACAGTGCACTTTTCAGGAGTGAAAATAACTGAATTCAACAGTCCCATGTGATAACCTTTAACAGGCAAGGACATGCCAAGACAATGCAAACATGGGTGGAAGAGTGCATCCCTTTGTGAATAAGGGATGTGCTCTGGTGCACCCTTTGCACTACCTGGGTATTCCCCACAAATGAAGCAATCCAGCTGCATGCATGCAGTTTGGGGTTACAAGAAGTGACCATTACCAAATTATATGCCTTTTCAGTACTCGTGTGCAGCTGCCCCTTTCAAACATGGGAAATAGTATGTGAATCGGAGCCATGGCGTACGAAAAATCGTCAATGCATGCTAATCTGTGACAGGCTTGAATGCTTTATTATTTTTTTCAAGGTTTAATTTTAATTTGTCTATGAAAGAGCAAACGTACGTCGTGCACTGTTTCACACCAACAGTCAAATACCAATGTTACATTTTTTTTAAAAAAATGTTATTCGGCTAACAAGTAACCTTTACAAACACAATTAAAAGAACACAAAAGTAAAACAAAAGAACAAAGATAAAAGAAAAGGAAAAACGAAAAAGAATAAGAAGAATACATTTCAGTAAACATCCAAGTATTTCACGAAGATTTAGTACTTTAGTGAGCGCACATAATCCAGATGACCATTATGTCAAACAATTTGTCCTTTCTCATCCATCTAAAACTTCCTTTAAAAAATGAATCGCGGCAGTCGTCCATTTGTTGCATCCAGAAGAATTCATAACCAACTGCCATACCCTACCGGCATGCACCTGAACGTATGGGTGGAGTAGGTGGCCGAAATGTGACATTCGTTACCCCTTTAGAGGTTTACAGTGCAACGATACATGGTTTAACGTATCAACCTCCTCAGAGTTAGCACACAATCTGCATACTCTCAGCTCTCTTGGAACTTTTCTCCTTGCCCCCATAACTTCATTTCTGTGGAACAAATGTAGTTGTAGTCTCATCACCTTTGACCGCCATAGTGCACTGGGGAATCTGCACAGATATTCTGGGTAAATTCCAGATGGTCTGGCATCAATCAGCGTACAGATGAAAAGTTCTGGCCTTGCTGATTGTGTTGATCCAGTCCCATTCCCTTAGCTTCCTTTTCATTTTGGTTAGATTTTAGCATAACGTTTGTTTTGAAATTACATACCTTTTACAAAGCAGATCCCTCTCTGTTTCCCAGTTTTGTAAAGCAGCCCAAGATTTTTTAAGTTACAGTTGGTTTGGTAGCCACCAGATTGACCCCTCCTTGGCAGAAATGATGTTCTTCATTAATGAAAGGTTCTTCCAATAAAGGTGAAATTTTGTGGAAGTTAGCCCTAAATGACTTCCATAAAATTACTGCTGTGGGAATGCCGTTTGGTAGGTGCAAGGCCTTCCTCCAAAACAGGCCCTCCAGGGTATCGCAATCCACCAGAGGTGGCAAGCCCCAATTCTGTCCCCCATTAGTTACTTATGGAACAACTTTTGCCCTATAGAATTCAAGAACCGGAAGCAGGGAAAAACTGCCAAATTTCCGGTTTACAGAGCAAGCTTGAGTTGCCAGCTTGAGGATCTTTGATCGCAGGTGACTTTGGAGCTATGTTTTCTTTTAGATTTCAGATATTCTGCATCCCAAATAGCAAGAATTTGATACCCTTGCCAGGGGCAAAACCCCAGTATTCCAATGGAAGTTTGCATATTTTTGCTTCATTTCTGGTCTAAATGTCAATATTTGTGATTTTGCAACGTTAAAATAATGTGATATGAAATGCTAATTGATGTTTCTAAATTGCCCATTCGGTTTGGGAGCTTGTGAGGAATCTAGGTTTTTTGGGGTGTGCCAGATTGCGAACATTTTAACGTATCTGCAGAGATACCCAGTAGCTGATTTTATCCATATCCATATGCTACATAAGCTACATCCGTTACATTTAAGCGTCAAGTGTCATTGGATTTGTTTACTCATTTTCTAATGTCCCTGAAATATGCAGCAACGTTGGGAGGGATCTGTGTGATTTTTCCATCGCGGAAAAGTCTGCGACGTAAAAGTGCATGAGAAATGTACGCACCACAAAAGGTTCGAACATTTCCCATGCGAACATACATTTAAAACCCCTACAAACCAACACCCCCACCCACAACACACCCCCACCCACACCCCCAGCAAATCCCCACCCACACCCTCAACATACCCCCATGCACACCCTTCTTACCTTTCAAGATGTGCTGTGTCCCTGCGGCGCCGGTTCCCTTTCACTTCCATGATCGGGAACCGGCGTCGCAGGGTCCTTTTCTTTTTTTTCTTTTTTTCAGGCAGCTGCATGGGTTTCCCCTGCAACCCCTCTCTCACTATACTATGTAGTATAGTGAGCGGGCTGTTGCGGGGGACACCCCCGCAGCCCTGTTTGTTTTGTATTTAATCTTATTTTTATTTGTTTTCAGGTGTGCTGCGGGGGTGTCCCTGCAACCCCTGCTCACTATACTGTACAGTTTAGTGAGCGGGGTGTTGCCCCGTTTCTTTTTTTAATTTTTATTTTCTCGGGTGTGCTGGGGGGGGTGTCCCCCGCAACCCCCACTCATTATACCGTATAGTATGGTGAGCAGGGTGTTGCGGGGGACAACCCCACAGCCCCTGCAGTCTTTTTGTTTTTACCTACCTAAAATGCATGCCACCAAAGGTTTGAACATTTGGTGTTCGAACCTTTGGTGGTATGCATTTACAACCTTTTTGTATAGGTCGGAACTTTCGGTGCGGCCATTTTGGCCTATACCGTTGGGAGTACTAGAAGACCTTGTTTTAAAGATGACATACATTATTGCCTTTCTGTGCATTTATTTTGTGACAACTATTTATTTTAGAAAATTTACTGAATATTGTCTGCGTTGTGAGACATCAAGGGAATGCTTTGGTGAGTTTTGAATGCTGTGTTATATTGAGTAAAATGTAATGTCTTGTTTTTCCCGGCCTTGGTCCTGCATGAATGCTTGCTTGATAGAATTCCTGGCAGAATGTATGCCTGTGGTGTGACTGCCCCTGGAGATTGAATGTATGAGTTGGAGTGACCCTGGCCTAGAGTGAGGGGGCTGGTGGATGCTCTCCCTCTGTGTAACTTACCTTCCCTCATATCCTGTTATCCTGAACTTTTACTTTGAACTTAAGTAAAGGTATTACCTTCAGAGTGGCTCCTGTCTCATCTATCCCAGAGAAGATCTTATCATAAACCTAATTCTGATTGCTGATTGTGTGCATAACAATGTTTTATTCATCTTCTGGAGTGTGCTAGTGTCTGGGAGAGAGTGGGGTTGTTTATTTATTCAATATATATATTAATTGTTGTCTTCAATATTTTACATTTCACAAAATACCTTGTTTGGGTGAAACCTTGGTGTATATTCTTTGAAAAGACGGAAAAGGCCTTCAGAAACATAAATTATTTGCCACAAAACAGATCTTTTCATTTCAGTGAGGCACACAACTACCTTGCACAATCCTCAGTGATATTTTATTGTCATTAAAGACAGGGTGGGCAGTCTGAATTATTGTCACTACAGGGAAGAATAAATATTTGTGTAGTAGTCATGTGTGAAGAGCAGGCTGTAAAACAGCTCTAAAATCATCCAATAAAACGAACCTCCTTACAACCATATCCCAAAATGGGATCCAATTTGTGGTCTCTCCAGTGCCGTGACAAGGATCTCAGTCTGTTTTCCTTTAGGTTGATAACATTCCCAGAGGCAATTTTACACTCTGCCAAAATGTCCAAGAATTTACAGTACATAACTCGTTTTGAGGCATAGAAACGGGTGCTATATAGCAATCATTCCTTCACAGACTCTGGGACCCAAAATGTACAAATTCTGAAGGCTTCAAAGGGAGTTGTATTATTAAGGAATATATTAATCTTAGTGTCAAAAAAGTGGCTTCTAACTTGTATTTGGAATAATGCCTTAAAATTATGACATTTGAAAGGCAGCAACATAACTATTTTACAGGTCTTGAAACGGAGCACTTGTTAAAGAGGGGTGTGTTTGAAGGGTTAGAATCCTGCACAACTCCAACTATTTTAGCTAGAGAGAAAACTAAAATGATCTGCAGGAACAGGACTTTCAAAACGACTAATTCCTATATCATAGTTTCTTTTAATATCTCAGGAAACATGAGTTTGGGACTGCACACTGTGGAGAGTTCTATACATGCAACATCCTTTTTGTAAAACAAAACAAATGCTCTTACAAAGCACATAATATTACACAGAATGTGGAACAGGTTTTTATCAGAGACTTAATGGCGCATTTCTCTTGTAATATATCTGCTCCCTACGTCTCTCCCTACGTACAGGTAATGTTGGGGCATAATATATCTTTTGATACACACAATATAAAATGTATACGAATGAATAGTCAAAGGAAGGAAGGGTGTTAAAAAACCTGTGTATAAACATTTTGGTTCCTTAGATGAACTGTAAATTGAACAAGGAATGAATTCAAAATTTATAAATCTCCTGAAGCAAATTGTTCTTCTTGTGAAGGCTGTTTGTAGCTGTGGGTACCTCTATTCTTCTCTGAGACCGTTTTGAAAGGTCATATTTGTGGAAGATGCATTGGAAATATATGTTCTTCATGGAAATACTCCTGTCCTGTATTTGTTATTTTACCAGTGAATGTAGATGATGGGTGGCACACCACACCATCTCAATGTCTACCTATCTTTCACTTTTGACACTGTTATGACACTAAGGCCCTGATTTAAAACATTATTAACATAGGAAAGTCCCATTGAAAACATGTTTGTAAATCAGGCCCTACCTACGTTGCTATTTAAAATAAAGTGAAATGTTTTAATGAGCAATTTTGCAGATTTTGTTGAGATGAGGCTAGAACATTGGCCGCATCATACCCCAAAGTGATTTTGCAGGGACAGTAGTGCAATAAAACCTACTTTAAATGCCATTGTATCCTATTTTTCTGTCTCAATTTGTAAAAAAACATACTATTTTGCAATTTTCTTACTTTTTTCCAGTTCCGTTTTGCTTCCTTTTTTGTTTTTCCCTGCTATTCTGTTCAGTTTTCTTCATAATTCCCTTTGCCATACATTTTTCCCTTCCACCCTTTCTGCTTCATTGCAGCACAATCCCACTGTGATTCTCCCAGTGGAATGCTGCTGCTATTGTTTTATAAATGTCTTCCAAGAAAAGGAATGGGAGGAGTAGGTATCGCATTCACATCCTCCCAGCATCCATCCTCAAGACCCTCCCAGCAGAAGCTCTCCTTCCCTACCTGGAGATCATCAACAGCTACCTAACTAAAGGCACCTTCCCATGGACTCTAAAAACATGACAAATTCTCCCTCTACTAAAGAAACTCACAATGGATCCCGACAACCTAGGTAACTATGGCCCCATCACCCATCTTCCCTTCCTAGGTAAGATCATCGAGAAAGTGGTAGCCATGCAACTGCAGGAACACAACAACACCAACAACTTCCTCCACACCTGCCAATCCGGTTTCAGACCCAGATGCACCATGGAGGCAGCAACCATACAGGTGGTCGACAACACCCACAACATCCTTGACGATGGCCACCCCTGCCTCCTGGTTCTACTCAACCGCTCAGCCGCTTTTGACATAGTAGACCACCAGGTGCTCACAAACACCCTACATCTGTGCATGGGAATCAGTGACCTTGTCCTACTCTGGTTCAAGTCCTACCTCGCCAACCGCCAGCCGTTTCTTCAGATGGACTCCTCTAGATCATCAATGCTACCCATCACCTGTGGAGTCCCCAGTGATCTTCAATCTATACATGGAGCCACTGGGAGCCCCCATAGCCACACACAACATCCACATTCACCAATATGCAGGCAACACACAGCTATACCTCAAGAACGACTCCATCAAGAACATCCACAGGCTCAGAACCTGCCTCTCACTGATCCAGTCTTGGATGTCCAGTGCATACTTGAAGCTCATCCCCTCCAAGACCGAATTCCTACTCCTCACCAACAATATTGAACACCTAGGTATACAGACCTGGCTGTCAACTATAAACACTGAGGGTTTCACACTCGAGCTCACATTCTGCACCAAGTCCCTTGAGTTCCACATTGACAAACGCCTCTCCTTTAAAACACAAATAGCCAAGAAAACTAAGCCAGCTTGGTATCAGCTCTACCTTCTGCAGAAAGTCAAGTCCTTCCTCCCTCCGGACAGCTTTAAATCCACTGTTTAGACACTGGTCCTATCCCACCTGGATGGGGGGAAAATGCCCTCCTCAAAAGACTCAGTTGTTCTCCTTTGTGCCCCTGAGAAGTGTCCTACACGCGGCCGATACGCCTCATCAAGGGACTACACATATACGACCACATCACCCCGTCCTTCTTCGACGTTCACTGGTTCCCACTGCATGCATGAATCTCCTTCAAGTATTGCTACATCATATATAAGGCAGTCACCCTCAAATCACCCAGCTACTTCACAGAGAAACTCAGCATGTCCAAAGGAAAGCGCACCACCAGAAGCCAGGACACATGCAGACTTGAAATCTACTACTTAAAAAAAGAAAGGACCATAAAACAAGCCTTCTCTGCCTATGCCCCAAGACTATGGAACCTCTACAATGTCAGCAACAGACTCCCATGCTCCTACAAGTCTGAAAAGAACTTGAGACCCACCTGTACAAGGAGTCTCTGCTCCTCAACAACTAGGCCATCACGTCACCCCATGCCACCTGACTCGCTAAACGCTGTCTGCCTCTCTGCTCTCCACCACCCTGTACAGCTGTCCCCCTCCTCTGTGCTCCTCTGTATCCTACCCCCGCTGTATAGCTGTTCTGTTGCTACCTCTGTAAAGCACTCCGTTGCCTCTCAAAGCTAGGTCCGCCCTCAGTAAATACCATACTAATAATGTTAATAATAATAATAATAATAATAATAAAAGAGGTGAGCCAGGGCAATGGAAGGTGGTGAGGGACAAGAAATGGGCTTGGTGGGATGGGCAATTGAAGGGGGAGAGTGGCAAGGAATTGGTGACTATGAAATATGTGAAAGGTAAGGGAAGGAGATTAAGTTATGGGAGGTAGCAAAAGGCGAACATAGTACTGAAAGTTAACTATAAGGGGAAGGGGTGAAGAGGCATTGAGGATGAGGTCAAAGGGAAGAACAACTCAGGGTGATGAGCACAGAAAATAGGTTAAATGAGAAAGAGGTACAAATCTGTAAAGGCAGCTCTGCAGATTGAGTGACTACTGCAGGGACCTATGCCTACCCAGCATACCACTGCATCCGATTGTGGGGCTAGCTCTGCCCTGTTCTTTTTTCTGATGAATTGATGCATATTTGCTTTTTGAATGTGTGTTTCTATTAAGATTTCTCTTAATCTTTTGCGCATTCAAAGTGATTCCAAGTGTTGGGCTGTTGGGCTACAACACTGCCACGCCATCTTGCTGCTGGACATTCTACTTTATTTCCAAACACAGACACTCCATGGACAAGAGGAAGGAGCAGTCTAACAAATTGAAGCGAAACGCCATTCTGACGTTTTGAACACAGACTCACTCTCCCAAAATCCATTACAAATGCTCTGGCTCGGCCCCCTGCCCTCTGCCAGGCCGGAAGCCCTATTTCTACTACGGTGTGCGCGCATTCAACGTGATTCCAGGTGTTGAGCTGTTGGGCTGCAATGCTGCCACGCCGTCTTGCTGCTGGATTTTCTACTTTATTTCCAAACACAGACGCTCCATGGACAAGAGGAAGGAGCAGTTTATCAAATTAAAGCGAAACGCCATTCTGACGTTTTGAACAAGGACACACTCTCCCAATGTAAATATAAATAATTGCCCTCCGCCCTCTGCCAGCCCGGAAGCCCTATTTCTACTTCGGAGCACGCGCCTTTCGCGCGCGCTTTCGAAGTGATTCCAAGTGTTGGGCTGTTGGGCTGTTAAGGTGTGGAGGTGTGGGGCGTCGTTGCATCTGTTTAGATTAGAGGATTTGCATTCTCCTACTATACAAGTTAAGGAGGTGCTTCAAGTTGGGGCCTTAACAACTAGCAAAAGTCCACTCTGATTGTATTTTCTAACAAGAATTTAATGTTGTCAGAAACTTCTTCACTTTGTGCTCCTGTTTTTGGCCATTGTCACTTGCTATGAGGTATAATACAAACTCCCCGTACTAGAGATTGTTGACCTGACTGTTAAATACAGAGCAGCTAGGTGGGGCTATTTAGAGCCGACAAGGAAAATCAATATTATACACTTGCCGCACCAAACACATTATAGGTGTTACTTATTCTCATTACGACATGGCTGATGGCTTAAGAAGTGGGTGGAAACTCCTCAGAGATCAGCTTCCATCAAATACCAGGGTCATGGTCACTGCAAATGTAGAATTAGAAGATGATGGCCAACTTAATTTTTCAGCCGACGAACAAATGGAAGAAGCAGCTTTTTGTAAAGTGAAATCAACTTCCCTTGTACCACCAGCATGTAATGAGGAAGATCTTGCTATACAGATGCAACAAATTCATGCTGCATGCACCATAATATTAACAAACCTGCTGATAATATGGACACTCTATCTAGTAAAGAGTCCAAATCGATGATTGACGTAGAATGTTTTGACAATCAAATTGTTGACTGTTCTATGTTGGCCCCGGCAATTCAGGTAAAACTAGGTAGGCGCATAAGGGTCTCGCTAGTGCCATCTACGCCTGTCACTCAGCGTAGATCGGGCATAGAAAATGTTTTTTTATTCAATCAGCAAGGCGTAAATCCTATACAGTCGTATGATGAGGTCAATCATCAAAACACGGAACCACAGCCTTCCAATAGTTTTCCCATTGAATATATACCTGTTTTTGGTCCATCAATTCAAAGAGCTAGTTCTCCAATATTGGATTTGTAAAACTCCAAATCATTTGAGCAAATCAAGCTCATGAAACAGAAATTGGAGAATCAAACAGCTAAAATTGAGATTGAGAATCCGGGGGCAGAGGCTACCAAGCGGGCCCCCGGTATTAGAAGATTCCCTCACTGATGCGAATTTCCCAGTAATTACTCGAATTCTTAAACTACTTGATGGAGGTCATGGGCAAACCCACTGGGAGATTCACGTCATGAGAGATTCCTTAACAGAGATGACTGCAAAGTTAAGTAAAATTGAGGGATTATTATTCACCTGTGATGCAATTGTGGCACTTACAGTGAACCCACGACACACGGTTGGCATTATGTCAAAAGCATCACAAGCTCCCGTTTGGACCGGCTCATCAGAGCGGGAGAGTAGCTCTTATACTGTGACTACAACCCTTAATAATATGAAGGAGAACTTTTTGGGGGTTAGTGATGATGAAGCTGCATATAGAACTATAGCCTTCAATACTGCACAAATAGCCAAACTTGGCAAGGAAATTGATGAGCTCAGAGCTGGCAAAAACCACCAATCAGACAATCAAACTGCAGAGGATGTTGTTGACAGCTTTGGCTCTGCATTACATAATGAGGGGCTTGATAGTCCATCGGCTCTTACAGACCTAATTGCCCTCGCTGAGAATCACCAATTTCCACTAAAACAAACACGAAATGAAAAAAACTAGCCATGAAGGTGCAAAAAAATACCATTCTAAAAAAAGCGCAAGCAATTGCGGAGAAAAAACAAGAAAAAACAAAATACACAAAAAACTGAGAACGATAATTTCAGGCATTCCTCTAATCCACCTGACAATGATGCAATTATCGATCTTCACCAATTAGACGAGGAGTAGAAAACTGTTGAACATTGATTGTGACAAACAAAAGTTATGCCACAGGCAAAAGAAATGTCTCCCTCAACCAAATAAAATAAAAGCTATTCCTAATTCAACTGCAGAGAGCAAATCTCCTAATTCGGTCTCTAAACCATTGGTAACGGTGGAGACTCAGGATCTTACATCTTCTCCTGTAACTAAACACAAACAATCCGATCTATCCTCATTCTTCCCTACAAATGGCATTAAGAGAACCACAAATCATTCTAGGAACGGCTACTGAAATTGTTCCAGTGAACAAAGGAACCCAACTGACTGGCTGTGAGGCTAAGAGTGTAGCTTTGAAGACTGCTCCTACCAATCAGCCTGTAAATCCCCCAGCAATGGGGAATTTAAGTTTGAACACCAATTTAAATCAAAAAGGTACCATCGATCAAGATGGAGACACAAAGACTCATAGGCCTCAACTTGACTTGGGCACTGCGGGAGGAAATGATAAGCTTGGGAAAAAACCTGACCCCCCTTTAACTTCTATTGTTCTTGCTCATGATACATCAACCATAATGGAATGGGAGGTCAATGCGACAGCAGATGGCAACATCGGCCTAAATTGCTCCCATATGCTTAAAACATTAAAAAAATACCATTGTTGCGAACACTAAGATCAGGCGACATCAATTGGATAAAGCTGAACTCAAACAATCCCAATCGAATGATATGCAATTTTTATTCTCTCATTATTGTAAAACTGATATGCGACCAATGTGATGACTTTGCTTACATAGGATTAACCCCTCATTTATTCAACTCTTTTGATGAGGCAATAATATTCTTAGAAACTACAATGCCACATATTGAGACAGCTAGAGATACTGCTTCAAGTGGATTGTTGGCCCACCTAAATGAGGACTTAATTAGACAATTTACTGCTCTTGCTTCTGCAATAAAAAATATTCCTTGATTAGAGTCCCACATTCATGAACCATCAGGTCCAAAAGATTTGCCCCTTGGACGGTAGCCAGAAACAAATTGTAATTATACATTGGAATGTATGTGGCTTTAAAAACGTTTTACACTGGTTCAAGTACTTAGAAATACATCAACAACCTGGGATTATGCTTTTGCAAGAGACAATGCATAGCTTTCAAATACATCTTGAGGGATATACCTCTCATATTCAATTAACAAAAAAAGGCATTATGGGGCGAACGTCTGGAGGTCTAGCAGTATTGATAAATTGTGCCTATAATATTTCATCCCGTACAATAGAGTGATGACGCAATTTTGGCTGTCCACCTCAACTTTCGAGGGGAAACCATAGGATGTGTCTTGATTCTATGTATAAATTGGAATAGAACAGTTCAATTATTTGATAATATCGCAGACCATCTCAATTCTATCCTTGAACAAGCCCTTAGTCTTAATCGCCAAATTAGAATTATAAGAGGGGGTTACTTTAACGCCATCTGTGCCTCCTCGATATAAAATAATCGTAGAGACCTGGGTAACTATATGTTGGTGTCACTCTCAAATGGTCAGAGATGGGTTGACTTTTTATTAGAATGGGATCTTCAAATGGTCCAGCATGACACAACAAAGTACAATTATACCTGGGCTCGAGCAAACAATTGATCTCTTATTGATTATTTTGTCATCTCTTCATCATTATTTGTATTGACAGTACAAATTCATATATTTAATCCCCACTGCGGCAATCACATGATAATTGAACTGGTGCTGCCAATTTCCTGCACCCAATTTAAAATTGGTATAGGACTCTCGTTATTAGAACCAGATTGACACAAGCTCACAGTGAGATGGAATCCAAAACTTTGACGGCTATTACTTAAGCGAATTCAATCTGATCCAGCCATTAACCTGAATATAATTACTTTAGGTTGTTCTCTTGGTGAGCTGGAAGAGTTAATCAGAAGCAAATTCAATATCATGTGACCAACATCGCTTTTGAATCTAGGCATTATTTGCGCCTGTCAAGCACCAACACTGATATAATGTTACTATTGCTCAATTAAAAACAGAAAATAATAAACAGCTTAGACAGCTACATAGATCAAATGCATCACAAACTGATTTTTGTAACCAACTGAAACATATTCAACAGATATATAAGAATAAAATAAAGAATATCAAACAACAACTTGCACTCACTACTTTCTGCCACTACAAACGCCATAGTGTGCCACTTTTCACACTACACTTAAATACGGCACCGCCATGTCTCTTTATGTTACTGCTAAATTATGCAATCGCGTTATACATAGTAGTACATAGCATGCCTGCAAGGTCTTAAGCAAGCCCTGCTGTTGTAGCCAACTCGAGCACATAGATGCTTAGCTGCATTTAGACTGTTACAATGTGTTTAGCCAGTTCTATTTCCGCCTTACCCAGCACACAGGTGCACAGTCGCTTTTAGGTTACTCGAATGTGTTTAGCCAGTTCTAGATCTGCCTTATCCAGCACACAGGTGCACAGTCGCTTTTAGGTTACTCTAATGTGTTTAGCCAGTTCTAGTTCTGCCTTATCCAGCACACAGGTGCACAGTCGCTTTTAGGTTACTCTAATGTGTTTAGCCAGTTCTAGTTCTGCCTTATCCAGCACACAGGTGCACAGTCGCTTTAAGGTTACTCTAATGTGTTTAACCAGTTCTATTTCTGCCTTACCCAGCACACAGGTGCACAGTCGTTTTTAGGTTACTCTAATGTGTTTAGCCAGTTCTAGTTCTGCCTTACCCAGCACACAGGTGCACAGTCGTTTTTAGGTTACTCTAATGTGTTTAGCCAGTTCTAGTTCTGCCTTATCCAGCACACAGGTGGACAGTCGCTTTTAGGTTACCCTAATGTGTTTAACCAGCTCTAATTCTGCCTTATCCAGCACACAGGTACATAGTCGCTCTTAGGTTACCCTATTGTGTTTAGCCAGTTCTATTTCTGCCTTAACCAGCACACAGGTGCACAGTCGTTTTTAGGTTACTCTAATGTGTTTAGCCAGTTCTAGTTCTGCCTTATCCAGCACACAGGTGCACAGTCGCTTTAAGGTTACTCTAATGTGTTTAACCAGTTCTATTTCTGCCTTATCCAGCACACAGGTACATAGTCGCTCTTAGGTTACTCTAATGTGTTTAGCCAGTTCTAGATCTGCCTTATCCAGCACACAGGTGCACAGTCGCTTTTAGGTTACTCTAATGTGTTTAGCCAGTTCTAGTTCTGCCTTATCCAGCACACAGGTGCACAGTCGCTTTAAGGTTACTCTAATGTGTTTAACCAGTTCTATTTCTGCCTTACCCAGCACACAGGTGCACAGTCGTTTTTAGGTTACTCTAATGTGTTTAGCCAGTTCTAGTTCTGCCTTACCCAGCACACAGGTGCACAGTCGTTTTTAGGTTACTCTAATGTGTTTAGCCAGTTCTAGTTCTGCCTTATCCAGCACACAGGTGCACAGTCGCTCTTAGGTTACCCTAATGTGTTTAGCCAGTTCTATTTCTGCCTTACCCAGCACACAGGTGCACAGTCGCTTTTAGGTTACTCTAATGTGTTTAACCAGTTCTATTTCTGCCTTACCCAGCACACAGGTGCACAGTCGTTTTTAGGTAACTCTAATGTGTTTAGCCAGTTCTAGTTCTGCCTTATCCAGCACACAGGTGGACAGTCGCTTTTAGGTTACCCTAATGTGTTTAACCAGCTCTAATTCTGCCTTATCCAGCACACAGGTACATAGTCGCTCTTAGGTTACCCTAATGTGTTTAGCCAGTTCTATTTCTGCCTTAACCAGCACACAGGTGCACAGTCGTTTTTAGGTTACTCTAATGTGTTTAACCAGTTCTAATTCTGCCTTATCCAGCACACAGGTGCATAGTCACTCTTAGGTTACTCTAATGTGTTTAGCCAGTTCTAGTTCTGCCTTATCCAGCACACAGGTGCACAGTCGCTTTTAGGTTACCCTAATGTGTTTAACCAGTTCTGATTCTGCCTTATCCACCACACAGGTGCATAGTCGCTCTTAGGTTACCCTAACGTGTTTAGCCAGTTCTATTTCTGTCTTAACCAGCACATAGGTGCACAGTCGCACTTAGATAGCTCTGACTTGCCTAGTCATTTCCACTATTGCCCTTATCCAGTTCACAAGTGCACAGTCGTTTACAGACTTCCCTGAGGCGTGTAGTATTGCCTTGTCCAGCACACAGGTGCTCAGTCATCTAGACTGCTCGACTGTATAGGTGCGACATTCCAGTTACACTAGAACTAGTCGCACCCGGCCAGCCTTCCTCACTTAACCAAACCATGCAGGTTGGTTATTACTTACGATGTTTCCATTCTGCATTGTACCGTATGATAAACCCTGCACAGGCTCCCACTTTATTATCCTGGATAATGGCCTCTCCAGAGTAGCATGCCCCCGTCATCACCCCACCCCCTGCCCCACACCTTTCCTGCCTCTGACTAATCCGTTTCCCCAAGATCGCCACCTGATTAATGGCTATATAGACCATATAGGGATCCCAAAGCCACAAATAACAAGCTCACACTACCCAACTACCACCAATAAACCACCTACAGTGACGTTTCCGGACCTTAGCTCACTTAGACGCACCAGACTTAGATCTCGAACCGCCACCACGCTATGCTCTCCGATTAGAAACTGCCCTAAAGTTACGCAAACTAAACAAATCCCAATACTAGGACTCTTAAGAACCCAAAGTCTAAGATCCCGACTCTTAAAATATCCTAGCATAAGTACCTCCTCATCCTCTACCACCATAGGAAATTCATCTCCACTAGTAACCCACACTGAATGCCTCAAGAATCACCTCCTCCATTACACCTGAAAGCAGCTCTCATTAATGCACGGTCCATACCTGCACACGCCACAGAAATACATGACTATATCACCGAACAACAACTTGACCTACTTATAGTGACGGAAACCTGGCTCCACCAAGCATCAGGACCCTCACTCTCCATTGCCATTCCCCCAGACTACACCATCCTCAGGACAGACAGAATAAAATCAGTAGGGGGGGAGTAGCTATTATTGCTAAAACCCATCTCAAAATAAGAACCTGCCCTATCGAGAACCCAGGCGGCTGCGAAGTCCTGCTAGCCAAGTTAGCTACTAATCACAAAACCACTATAAACATAATAACTATTTATAGAGCACCTAATGCTAAATCTCAGCCAGACTCAGATACACCGCTACTGCTAACGCCACTTATTAAACCAAATACTAAATGTCTAGTCCTAGGAGACTTGAACTTAGGATTCAATGACACCCAAGACCATAAAGAAGCAGCACTATATAGTGCACTCAATGACATGGCATTCACACAACTAGTGAACGCCCCCACCCACACAAAAGGGAGAACTTTAGATTGGATACTAACACTCAATACCACAGTATCCATAGATTCCATTAACCCAATACCCTGGTCAGACCATCACAGTATACAGTTTTCTATCTTGTGTAATGAACCAGATCCAGCTAAACCTATCATTAAGGAAACTTATGTAACAGGAAAGATCCGGAAACTTACAGCAGAAAATCTGAACCCTCTTTTAACCAACTCTCTCAATAATAAAAATATCAATACTGAAAACCCCTCTGCCATAGCCGAAATTTACCACAATTGTCTTACCAGTACAATGACACCCTAGCACCTTGTGTCAACAAAACCAAACGTAAGGATAAAAAATCCTCTTTCTGGTTCAACGAGGAACTAGTCGCTCTTAGACGGATTAAAAGATCGTTTGAACACCGGCTCAATAAAACCCATACATTAGAAGCTCTGGAAGCTTTCAATGCTGTAAACAAAATCTATAAATCAGCCATTATTACCCTTAAAGCAAATGCCTTTAACACCAGAATCAGTAATGCATCCTCTAACAGCAAAGAACTGTTCGCCATACTTAAAGTTGTTGGAGAACCCGATCCCCATAATCAACCCAGGCCAACCTAGTAAAGAATGGTGCACCACTATTCAAGATGCGCTGGCATCCAAAATCAAACTACTACAAAATAAAATCATCTCCAAAAGAAAGATCCTTTCCGATAAACCGTCCACGTCCAACCAAATTCCCATGAACATAGTATATACCACCCCATTCTTTAACTTCTCACCAGTCTCACATGATGTAGTACTTAATACCATAACTACACTTAAAGCTTCAAACTGTTAAGGAGACAATTTTCCAGCACACCTCATCAAATTATGTGCCCCTACTCTCACACCCATAATCACCAATTTCGTGAATGCCTCTTTCCTCACCAACCAGGTCCCAACTAGCATTAAAGTGGCATGGGTCATACCTCTACTAAAAAAAACACTCTAGATCCATTAGTACCCAGGAACTACCGGCCCATAACGACTGTCCCCTTCCTCCTTAAAATTATAGATAAAATAGCCTACAACCAAATACAAACCCATCTCGAACAAAACAACCTACTAGGTGCCAGACAATCTGGATTTAGACCCAACCACAGTACAGAGACAGCCCTCCTGGATTTGAAAATCCAATTGGATTCTATCAGAGACTCAGGCAAACTAGCCACCCTACTGCTATTGGACTTATCAGCAGCATTTGATCTAGTAGACCATGACAAACTTTGCGATACCCTAAAAAAAGACTTTAATTTCTCTATTAACGCTACTCAATGGATCAAATCTTTCTTATCGGACCGCACCTCCAGGGTTGCCATCGGTAACCATGCAGCAGACCCTATAGTAGTACCCATAGGAGTCCCCCAGGGATCCTGCCTCTCACCCACCCTCTAAAATGCATATACCAAACTCCTTTTCTCGGCTCTTGGTGATATGGGTGTCATCTATACCAACTTTGCAGATGACACCCAGACCCTCATCCCCATCACAGGTGACTACACCCAGGACACTGACACTATCAACAAAGTGTATTCTATAATTCAAAACTGGATGGCCCTAAACAGTCTCTGCCTTAATGATGAGAAAACGGAGGTCCTCATTGTGGGCTCCCAGAAAAGAATAAGCACACTCCATGCTAACTACTCTCATATCATCATTGACGGTACACAGATCCCAGTACTCAAACAAGTGAAAACCCTTGGGGTATATATAGATGCCAATCTCATCATGCACAAACAAATAGCAGCCCTTTCCTCCTCCACAGCCTATATAGCAAAACGTATTGCACTCAGCCGCCAATTTCTCAATCCTACAAATTGCATCACACTGGCCAGAGTGCTGATCTTAACAAAATTGGATTATTGTAACATCCTCTTCCCAGGAACCTCCAAAACTAATTTAAATAAATTGCAACTACTACAAAACAAAGCACTTAGAGTGGCTCTCGGCTAGCCCCCTCGCACTGGAACGCACTACCCTTTAGTATCAAAAATGAGGACTCCCCATAAGATTCAAAAAAACTCTGAAATCTTGGTTATTTAACAAATACTAACTTAACTGAATACGTTAAATAATACGTGACCTGCTACTTTGACCAACTGAATTGAGTATAAGAATTGTGATCACATGATTTATTTGTATCTTAAAACATGTTCTGTGCGATGGTAACTGTAATTGTATAAAAATGCCGCAATTTATTGAACTTTCGCCGTGATACCCGTGGGTCTGGGCGAGTAACAAATGTAATAAATAAATAAAAATAAATAAATAAACTTTTCATAGCAGATAATCAACAAATGATGTTTAATTTGGTAAAGCACTACAACAGACAGATATGGGCTACATTACATATGCTTACAACGGACAATTCAATCTATACAGAACCGTCGATATTAGCCGAAGCATGGACTAACTACATTACTCAGAAATATTGCTTTTCTTCGAGATTTTCTCCATCAGCTTGGGTCAACGATACATTTTTTATCACTGAGTATTCGCCCTGGTCTCAAGAGGATATAGTATATGCGATAAACCGGACTAAGAGTTCCAAAGCTGCTGGTCCTGATGGGATACCCCCTTGCTTGCTAAAATCAGATCCTGTGTTTTGGGCAAAGGTACTTAAAATAAAATTTGATTCCATCTTTCAATCTGGTGCGTTCCCATCCACATGGTGCTCAGCCAATATCATTCTGATATATAAGAACGATTTAGCCACTGACCTACTGAATTTTAGGCCGATCGCACTAATGGATACAGCTTCGAACATATTTTCAATACTCCTACGAGATACTGTGCAAGCATTTATTGACCAAAATAACATCTTGCCCCGAAATCATTTCGGATTTTGCAGATCTATGGAGTGTCCTCTCAATGCAGCCATTGTCGCACATCTGCAATATCAAACCAAACATTCAAAGTCAGGGCCTGTATATATGGCGGCTTTAGACCTAACAGCTGCATTTGATACAGTTATAAGAGAAGTACTTTGGGCGAAAATGATTAAACTGGGCTTCTCTGCAGCTTGTTTCCATCATAGCCCTTTTGCACTGTAATACAAACTACAGGATTCGACTCAATTGTGAAGGGGCACTTACAGACCCTATCTCCACGTACATCAGAGTGAAGCAGGGCTTTAACTTGGCAGCGGTACCTTTCAATTTACATCTATCTGATCTAGATCATTCCTGGAAAGATCTTCCTATGTACCCCATTAAACTAGGTCCTCTTATCTTAAATTGGATTGGTTTTGCAGATGATCTGCTGTTCTTTGATAAGACGGTGTTTGGGTTCCAAAACAAGCTTAATCTGTTTGCAGATTTTGCCCGAAAACACAATCTTCAACCAAACCCGCCCAAAAGTCATATTCTAACCTTTGCAGACGGAAAGCGCAGAACCTCAAGATTTGTTTGGCTGTTGGAAGAAATACCAATCATGTACACATCTACAATATGTTCTCTTGGATATATTTTAACCAACAATTACTCTGTAGAAATGTGGAAAGCTGCATTAAACCACAAAATCAAACCAATTACATCGTAAATGAAAAATATTTTCCATCGATATTGAACGTTTTCTTTATTACCCCTCATTCAGTTTTATCTTCAAAAAGTAGAACCCACTCTTCTGTATGGGCTTGATATCTGCTTAGCCGAGATTGACGCTTTCTTAGACATCTTACAAGGAAGGCTGTGGAAAAAGGTATTGGGGCTGGCCTTATCAATTCCAAATGTCATTATATGTCACAAGCTTGGTCTTCTCCCCATTTCTGTTAAATGGAATTGGCGTTTAATGAATAATCATGCAATGATTATACAGCCGGCCGAGAAACTCTATGTATGAGGAGTTGCACCACATGTATATGGATGCAAAATCTCCATCCATTACAAATATTACATGTAAAATCAATAACATTCTTGAGGCTATTCTGGTAACAAATGAAGATCTTTGTGCCAGACTTCCTGCCTGCAAACATAAATTTCAAAAATAGCATTGGTGTATCCTTACGGACAAAGTTTGTAGCTATAAGTCTAAGATAAGAAAAATCTATATGCGCTACAAATTTAATTCATGTCTTACTAATGAGAAAATTCAACATTGGTACAAAAAAAATGTAAACAATGTGACTGGTATCTGTTGATTCTGTAGTGGCACGCAAGAAAAAGAAACACTTAAACATCTTGTTATGTACTGTGACTACTTTGAAGACATTAGGATTAGAACAATTGACACTTACCTTGCAACTCCCTCAGAGCTCTCACGAGAGTCCACCTGGACCAGATGTATGTGGGGCAATACCCAAATATTGATACTTAAATTGGCAGCTATTTTTGCTATCATATAGGAGAATCTTGTGGCAAAAATGGCAAATACGTGATATAGTAATATATCTGAGTATCTTCAAATGATAGGAGATATTGTAATGTAATTGTTGCCAATGACATTGTATAAAAAATCTATGGCTGTTGTTTCAAATTTAATGGAAAAGTTAAACTTAGAATGTATTCTTATTTATTTCAGAAGTCCAAATCATTTCTATGAAGTTATATGGTTTTTATTATTTGTATAAATGCTTTGGTTTTTGAAGGTTGTACATTTTCATGTGCCATTAAGGCTTGTATTGTATTCTAGTCTAAATGTAAAGATTGTATGTGCTTAGTTTATATGTTAACTTATGTGAAACTATCTTTTTGTAAAGGTTTGTTGCAAACCATAAACAATAAAAAAAAATAAGATTTCTCTTACATCTATGTCAGGTTGCTTGGTCATGTGCTTGGCACTTTGAAACACAGGTGTATTTAACATTGTAAAACTCAGATTTATTGAACAGTGTTCTAGTTTCACCCTTGAATAATAACTTTGCAGAAAGGAAAAGTAGAAGATGACATTTCCTTTGCAATCTACACAGTGTGTCCTAAATCACTGTACCTTCCTGTGCCTTATGTTAATTGCATTTCAAAATTATTTCCACGATACCCTGATTGAAGGCGCCAATATTCTTGGTTTGGGATTCTATGAAGGAGATAATCAGAGGGGAGGTTATTGCTCGCATGGCTGCCTTTACCAAAAGTCTAAAAGAACACTGGCTATCCTTGGAAAAGGAAGTGCAGCAATGTAAGCTGGCTCAAAAAGGAAGGAAACAACATTAAGCTAACAGAACAACCCAGACAATTATCATAACTACTCAGGCTTACTATGCTAAGGAAAACAAGGCTAACAAAATCGTACCCAACAAACTTAAAGCCATACACACCAAAGTTGATCGTCATTATGCTGACAGGCAAAACGTGTACATAATTAGACACTATTTCACTTAACTAATGTTCGGGCAATCCTTATTCTAGGCAATGGCCATAGGTCTGCTCCACTAATGTCTCACACCTTAATGTTTAATGTGAGAAACCAGAAGGTGTCTCACCCACTAGTCCCTGGGATCTGTCATCCAGGTGGCCAGGACACGCCATCGCTTTTGAATCCAGTTCCTGAGGGAGGACTAGTATGGGAGGATCACCTGGGTGCGGGGTCTTCGGGGAGTAGTAGTGGGACACTGGACACTTTCTCACAGACAGCCTGCTATGAGAGAAAACGGACTAACACCAAAGCCGTATACCTGACATGTCCCAATATAATGGTCAGCCAAGGTCAGGCAATTACTGACCATCACACACACCTGACTTCCATTAAGCTTCCCCAGACGGATAAAAGGCGGAGCACGAGAGCACACTCTGAGCAAGACAAAGCGCACTAGGAAACAGCAGTTCCGAGATGGCAGTTTAACAAGGGAAGAAAGACAGAAAAACAGAAGGGGATCGCAAGGAGTGAAGTTCCTTTGACCTTTTCGACAAGTAACCGTTACTTTCATGAGCCCTCGAAATTAGAAAACTTAAGACCAGGAAACCAGCCTGAAGAATCCTGCAATGTGTGTTGGAGATACCCGGGGCCCTTCCGCATTAATAATCAAGGCGTGGAGAATCACCAACCACCGTGGTACTGTCCTTGGCCCCAAGAACAAAGCAGCGTCAGTGAAATCAACATAGCCGGGGAGTTTGGGAGACCGATACAAAACCAGTTTGTGTTGAAGCCAAGGTTGCAAGCAGCAATATTGTATGGCGAGTGCTGGAACAAATTGTGTTGAAAACGTGTGTGATAAAAGACATAAATTAAGCTGAACTGCTGATTAGGGATTGAACTTTCAAAGCAAGATACAATACCTTTGACAAAGTGATCCGGCACTGCATTGCTGCTCAATCGAAGGTCTCTGTAAGGTATTCAGCTGAGAAGTGGCAAAAGTTAGAGTGCGGAAGAAGTTATATCGAGACGAGAACAAGTAATTATGAATCGGAGTGGTCCTGCGACGGGTTGAGCAAAATCCTATGCACAGTCGAAAGTCTTTGATTTTTGGAGTAGAGACAGTTTGGCAAAGTAGATAAAGTGGGTCTGAGCCCGGCGGAGGGGGACCAGAGGTGCAGCTAAAATTACCCGAGAATTTCTACATGTGAAATCCTAAGAAGACAGGAACTTTGATGTTTGTCGTGTTACATCAGGCCCTCTGAAATAAGAGACTTTGAATGGCAAAAAGACTTTGGCAGGATGTTGCAGTTTTGAACTGCATGCTCGTGCTAGAGAAACCAGAGACTGTGTTAAGCTCGAGTGTGCCGCCTTGTCCCTTGCTGAAAACGTGGGGAAGGGAAGCCAACAGATTGAATATCTTTGACATATCATTTCTTGAACACTTTTGATTTGCAGAACATTATTTCCCACACTGTTTTTATTTAGAAGTAAGGATTGGCAATAGGTTTATAAGTATAGGGCCTTTTATTTTGACAGACTCAACTAGGACTGTGTTATTATTATTTGATGGTCCTAGCTTGCAGGGAGAATCACTAGCCGCCGTGGTACTGTCCTTGGCCTCAAGAACAAAGCAGTGTCATTGAAATCAAAACAGCTGCTGAGTTGGGGAGACTGATACAAAACTGGTCTGTGTTGAAGCCAAGGTTGCAAGCAGCAACATTGCATGGCAAGTGCTAGAACGAACATTGTTTAAACGCGTGTGATAAAAGACGTAAGTTAAGTTGAACTGCTGATGAGTGATTGAATTTTCAAAGTGCAAGATACAATACCTTTGACAGAGTTGTCCGGTACCGCGTGGGTGCTCAATCAAAGACCTCTGTAAGGTGTTCAGCTGAGAAGTGGCAAAAGTGAAAGTGAGAAAGAAGTTATATCGAGAAGAGAGCGAGTAATTGTGAATCAAAGTGGTCCTGCGGTGGGTTGAGAAGAATCCTGCGCACAGTCGAAAGTCTTTGATTTTTGGAGTAAAGAAAGTTTAGCAAAGTAGATAAAGTGGGTCTGAGCCCAGCAGAGGGAGACCCGGGGTCAAGCGAAAATCACGTGAGAAGGTTTTGTGCTAAAGTTGGTCTGAAGACGGCAGAAGGGAACCCGGGGTGAAGCGAAAATCACCTGAGAAGGTTTGTGTTAAAGTGGGTCTGAGCCCAGCAGAGGGAGACCTGGGGTAAACAGAAAATCACCCGAGAATTTGTACATGTGAAATCCTAACAAGACAGGAACTTTGATGTTTGTCGTGTTACATCAGGCCCTCTGAAATAAGAGACTTTGAAAAGCAAAGAGACTTTGACACAGAGGCCATGATGTTCTTTTGAACTGCATCCTCATGCTAGAGAAACCAGAAACTGCTAATCTTGAGTATGCCACCTTATCCTATGTGGAAAATGTGGGGAACGGAAGCCAACGGATTGATTATCCTGACATACCATTTCTTGAACAGTTTTCTTTTGCAAAACATTATTTCCCACACTATTTGTATTTAGAAGTAAGGATTGGCAACAGGTATATTTGTATAGGCCCTTTTATTTTGACAGGCTCAACTAGGACTGCATTATTATTATTTGATGGTCGTAGCTTGATCCCATCTTTAGAATTAGGATTTAGGATTCAATAAACACCCTTTAACTGTGATCACTTGTGTCTGTCTTACTGTTTGGTACCATGCCTTCCTTACACTAACAACAGAAGGATTTAGAAAATCTAACTACTAGTACAAAAATAGAGGCAGCCATTGCCTCCCTTAGGAATAAAGCTCCAAGACGCGAATAGTAAACAAACCCCACTGTATAAGGCATTCAAGCCCCAACTAATTGAGGATGGTAGGGTGAGGCTCGGGAGAATGAGCACAAAGGATGTTACCTCCATGTAATAACGTTTAAGAGAAGGGATGGAGTCAAGAGCCACAGAATGTTAACAGAGGTGTCTGAAAGAGAACATTTGAAAAAAACAAGGGTAAATCTAGAGACATCGCTGGACCTACAGCAACCGGATTAGTCAGGAACAAGGTCAGGCAAGATATAGATGGTAATTTTAATATGGGTTTAAGATTTCCTTTTAGATGACAATGTTTGTTAACAGAAATGTCCACATCAGTAGCACTGATGAGTGTAACCGTGTCTTCATGAAATCAGACCTGCTGCTTTATGACTTGGCCCATGGCACACATTTCTCAATAGGTTCTAGTACACATTTCCTATTGGATTCAGCTACATGTGTATAATTCCTAATCCATACAACAAAGTGAAATGCATTAATACTCTAAAATGTGTTTGTATATTTATGGAGTTTATGAAGTCTGGAGTAAAATTAAATGAATAGTGGATGTGGTTTGAGAGTGATTCCAAGTCTGTTCTGCTGGAACAGACCCTGTAATCCTTCCAATATATCTTTATTTGCCAACAATAAATGTTCTTTTATAACTTTCTTTTTCAAGGTGTAACTCTTGAATAGTAATATAAAGAACAGTACATATCTTAAATGACAAAATGGCAGCTTCAATGTATAGTTGTGATGAAATGACTACTGCTAGCAGTGATAGAACTCCTACTCAACACCACACAACTCCTAAACAAGCAGTGATCCCAATCATAAAGGTGACACCGCCACAAAATGAACAGTATCTCTCTTTCACATCTTTAAGATAGCATGGAGTGATGGCATGCTACACACTTAAAGATGGGTGTGAGGAAAAAAGAAGCTACCAAGTGTTAGGGGGAATTCTCATAAAAGTGCTAATTCCCTTCACCTTAGAGACCCCCAGCAACTTTGCTGGATTTTGAGGACTTGATTTTTTTACCTGGAGAGAGTGGAAGCCTTTTTTCCCACTCTCTCATGTATTTTGATGTGTGTTTTACTCTTGTGTTCTTTGATTATGGAGTTTTAGACACCTCCACAGGCATCATCTTTTCATTTGTGTCACATAGCACCCTCAGTACAGTGACACAGGGGAAGCCTTTTAGGCTGTTCCAAGGTTAAAATACCTTCTTAGGGATAAACTACTGTTTCCCAGAGAAAGTAAAGTGAAATTGACTTTACTAGTCTTTTCAAATTCCTAGCCCCAGTACACACTATCTTACAATAGAGTGCTGGGGGATTACCTAGTATCCCCTATGTCTAGAAGATCATGTAGCAGTCAAATGCTACCCTTTCCTATCGAAATGGCTGGTGGCAGTGGTTTTACAACAAACTACCATGATTTGGCCCAACTGTGAACACTGCTGGCTGAAAATCGCGCGAGCCATGTTTTTTGAGATGGCGTCTGAGACCCCTTTGTTTAAATAGGTCCCGGTCTTCTTTTTTCGCAATTCTTTTTAGAAAGGTCCTGAAGGCAAGCGTCCCCAACCAGCACGATCCTCCCCGCAATGAGAGACAATGAAGGACTCTCCCAGGATGGGAATAAGGCCAAGACAAAGTGCGGGTGAGCGTAAATGGGAGTTTATCAATCAGAATAGGGCATGCAAAGAACTCTGCAAACTCCGAGAGCGCTCTGTCTGACAATAGCAAAGACAGGCGTATATATTTACAAAAAACGTCATCAGAACCTACATTCTATAGGGGGCACAAGTTCAATGGGATTGGGTGGCGACGACTAGCTATAGGTGCTGCTGCAATGTGGTTGGCCTTGGCTGGAGGACGTCACTGGTCAGCCTCGTGGGTTGGGCTGGGCCTGGCAGGTCTGCTGGGTTCATCCGGGCGGTGTCGTTGTGCCACTGTGGCCAGTGTCAGAGATGAATTTCTTTTCCTGACTTATTTGCCCTAGGCCATGCACACCGCAGTCATTCAGTTATTGCAACATTATCTTCTTTAGTAAATCTTTCAATAGGTTATTCTACAGGTTAATGCAACACAGGAGGAATGCACCTTGAGAGGGGTTTGATGGCGATTCATCAGTACATGGTTACCAGTGTCCTGTTGACCGGGTATCATAGGTCGTGGGGCTAAGTCTCAGGGCATGGGACAGGCGGTACATGTCTTTCTGTCTTGTTAGAAGTCGTTATGAATGTGCTGCTGCATGTTGCCATAGTATTGGGTATCCTAATTTTACAGGGGCCATAATCCTAAGGTGACCCGGTGGGTTGTGGGGTTTAAGAGATGGCGCCTTGGATTTGTGTATTCAGGCGGAGGTTTACTACTGGGCTGTAAATAATGCAGGTGGCGGGCCGTGGCCTTGGGTGCTGCAGAGGGGACTACAAATCTTTGAAGTGGTTCCAGCCTAGTTGGGGGAGGTGGAGCAGCGTGGCGCGGGCCTCTGCCCTCTCGTCTGGCAGGTTCCACTGGGTGGGAGGGGGAATGGCCTTGCATAAGCTCACAAAGGCATCTTCCTCGTGTGTTGCCGATTTGCGGTGAAAACATCATAAACATTCAAATAACATACAATACTAATTGAGTCATTTCAAAGCTCACATCTTAACATTGCTAATGCCTCTCGAATTTAGCCAGTCCGAGCACATTATTTGTACACTATGTTTTAACAACTACAACATTGTGTTATATGCATATACATTTGCAGTTCGTGAGGTAGTAGTGAGGTTGGTGGAGCACATAGGAAATGACTTGCCACCGTACATGACGGTAGTGGCACATAAGGGGCTTGGACTTACACACATGGAGGGTGCATTCTCGCGTGTCCTTCACATGAGCCCTCAGTATGGTTGCATTTGTCTTTCTTTGCACTCTAGCAGCATTAGTTTGGTTGTGGCGCGGGACCGTGGGGTGTAAGCTTTTCAATGAGGCACATAACAAATAACCCCCCCCTGGGACACTTTTATTATTTGCACACAACTGCAGCGGTGTGGGTGCTTTATTGCTAATGCCATGTGAACATGTATTCTGCCATATCTGTACGTTTTACAAATTTTCTAATCAAAGGGGTTTGTGGAGAAAATGCACGTATTGCAAGTAGTTTTGGCATTAGTATTTGGGAACTTTTGCTTTTATTAAAGGACCATTTTTCAGTTCTCGTTCCACCCAGGCTCTGCTGGCCGGGTCATGCTGTCATGCTGGGAGCAGCGATACACTGCGGAAGGTGAAATGTTACAGTGTTGGTATCTTACACTAGCTCATGTCCGTCTCGTTCGTGGGAACGGGCTCACAGCGGATCTGCCAGGGAGCTGCGGCCACAGGGATAATTGAAACTCTCCAAAGGTGGGGGCCGCGCTACAGTGCGCCGAGCTCACACCATCTTTATTAGACAAAATGGTTTCTGGGCCTAGCTAAATTCAATACGTTTGGGCAATGTCTTCAGCAGGTGAGCCATCCACCACCTGGGCCCTGGTGGTAAGGAGGGGACGCCCGATGAGCCATGGCCCTCACCTGGGGAGGGGATGTAGGCAAGGGGGGTCTTTTGGACCAATCCTCCCCTACATTTCTTCTAGAGTTGGTCTCTGCATGCCACACCAGGCTTGTTCCCTTTGTTCCTATGCCTTTGGCGGGCTTCAGGACTGAAGACCGCCTCTGGCGCCCGAGTGTCTGGGGTGGCAGGAAGTGAGGGAGGTGCCCAATACTCCCTGTGCTTAGTCTCCTAGGAGAGCCAAATGCACTCTGGCATGATTGGCTGGCTGACTGTCCAGCAAGTGGCAGCTAGGCTGGAATGAATGGGGGAAAGCTGTTGAAAAGGCGAGTCTCTTGGCTTGGAAGGCAGAGTCGACCATTGGAACGAAAGAACCAAAGACGAGCTGGAAGAGGACGGCTGCTGCAACTCCTGGGCCATTGGTTTGCTCGATGAAGCCCTGCTGCAGAGCTGAATCGCCAAGTTCATCTCGACAGAGAAGCCCTTCAAGGACGACTTCTCCCTTTGAGTTGTTGGGACCAATCAACTCGTAAGCCACCTGGATACCATTCTCAGAGCTGGTTGTATTTTCCTCAGAGTGCTGCAGGAAACCGAATAGCCAGTGACAAGGACACCAGTTTGTGTGCTTCACTACAGCTACCGGAATTGAAGATTTGCTTTTGCCAGCATTTTGACCAGTCCCCATGCAGTGCAGGAGTGCCCCGACATCCTTCCTTTTGTCCCCATGACTGAGGCTCAGGAACAGCGAGATCTGCAGGAACTGCCAGGAACAGAAGTCTTCAGCTGTCTTCAAAATAAGGTACTGTGAAAACACGACCGAGAGAACTTACCTATCACTGCGAAAGTGCGTGAAACTTTGGCAACTTGCAGGCCTAGTCAGCTTGTGACCCAACATATGAATCTTTCTTCTATGAACTACTTCTGAGAACCGTGGCAAAGCGTTTCCGTTTAACTATCAGAGCCGTTTTTACCTATACAAGACTCTAGCCCATTGACCAATTCCTCTGGTGAACTCAAACTATTTGCACTGTTTAAGAGTAACTGTAATATTCGTTTTCATTTTATTAACTTATGCCTTTTTGCTCCTACTTCAAATGCTCTGAATGCCATTTTGCTCCTCCTTCAAAGTAGCTTAAATGTCACAGAACCGGATAGTGCGAAGTACTGTAGTATATTTTTGTGTGATATTAATATCCTCCTTTTAGTGAATGTTTTCTAACTGACTGTGTAATAAATTAATAAGTGTTTTACCAAGAAACCATGAGTATAAGTGTCTATCTGAATACTTGTGATTGTAGACCTCGGTGTAACATCCTTACAGCTCACATTCCCTCTTGAGATAAGCCTGGCTGCTCAGCTCGCTACCAAAAACTGAGTGGTACAGACTTATACCAAAGGTTGGTTTTGCTTACACCTGTAGTCATAGTTGTGTGTAGTGGTCCCAGAGGGTACTGCATGCAAACTTTGCCTAACACCAACCAACAATAGTACTGGGGTTACAAAATAAAATATTTTTCAACCAAGGTTCTATAAACATAGGAAAACCCTTAAGCGAACCTCTGTAAGAGAATACATGGACTATAGAGACTTCAACATAAAAGAGGCTTTCTGGATCTATAGATGTTTTGGACTGCAATATTTTCAGCAGGAAATGTTCAAATTCAACCACAATGTTTTTAAAAAGGAAAGGAGTTACATCCTAGATGTCACTAAGGTCCTTTAGGACAGAGTAAGGGGACACTACAAATACCTTTTATATCTGTTCTTGAGGTTCAATAGGCTTCTAGGCACTTTAAAATATGAATCGAGTGCACTGAGAAAGTCGAGTCGGTTCGGGATGGTCAAACAATGCAATGTGGTTCTGCGGCAGCGATCATCTGGAATCGGATGAGCAAAAGATTGGTGACAGTTGTCTCAAAAACAGCTGCAGCACAGAGGGGTGATGGTCGAGTCAGCTGCTCAATGACTTGAGTCAGATTAAAAAGTGGTGAGTATTTAAGGCAGCTCTGGGTGCTTGCAGTGGCTCAAAAATTGATTCGAGAGTCAGCTTGAAAGTGGATGGATGCTGGAAAACAATGCTCAGAACTGTTCCTTGACTTCTGGTTGTTATGGTGCCCCGTCTAAGCACCGACCGGTAGAGGACTAGATGACGAGCAACGTCAGAATGCTGCCAACGTTGCCTCAGCCTACTTCAGGTATATTCGTGTATCCACGGAAGTTTGTTGCTTTCTAGGTTTGGGCTTAGAGATGAAACTGTGTTTTTTATGGACATAAGCAGGCGACTGAAATTGGTATATAGATGCACAAATTATTTTTACCAGTCAACTTAACAATACCGGGGGTTACCACGAGTAACAACCGAGCCCTCTATATGGGTTCTGGAATAAAGGTTTTTCACCACTTGGTATCTTTAGTGGATGCTCAGAGTGTAGATGAATAAACCGGAAGATATTTGGAATGAGTTTGGTCTCTTTTTGGTGATGAATATCTTGAAACGAAGAAGGATTATAGCTGGAAGGTAGTTGCCCTAGTGGCCAACATCAGTGTGGATTAGCTTGTACTCATGCTACTCTTCATTGATATTTCAAGATGTGTGTCTACTGAGAGGACACGTTTTGAGAAAAGAGTGGAGTCAGCAGCTATCCTGGTCATTGACGCTTTGGTAGGATTATTTTTTGAGGGAGGCAGTGGAGCTAAATTAGCACATATCTGTTAGCTCTTAACATAAACACAAAGAAGTTAGATTCTTTATCAAACATAAAAGGTTGAGATTTATTAAATGTTGAGAAGAGCAAACAAATGTACAGAGCTCAGTCTGTGAAAACCCTGCCAAACAAACACTAAGACATGTACTAATGGATTGTGAAGGCACGTGGCCACTACGATTTAGACTTTTTAGAGATCTCGTGCGGAGGGAGGAAGACATAGTTACAGACTTTCTCTGGGATAGAATTATCTCGGGCACAAAACTCTGCATTGATGTTTGCAGCAACCCAGGTCATAATATAAAGTGGCCTGACAATCTAATATAAAGTAAAGTAGAAGTATTTGTAAATTTGGAACCAGCAAAAATTAGGAACATTTGGCAGGGTTGGTGGATATCAATGAAATACACATGCAAATTTTATAATTTTATTATTTTGTAAAGGCTTGTGCCAAAACAAATAAAAATAAAAAATTACAGAGAAGCAAAAAAGACAGTTATTTGATATTCATGCATAACAAAGGAAATGAGGGGCCCATAACCCTGAGTAGAGAACTTTGCCAAGACCCAGAGAGAACCAGAATAAAATGGTGGGAAGTCCTACAGCAGAACTGAAGAACTGATAAAGCAAATAGCGGAACGCTATTTGAAGATTTTATATTGATGGCGAACATTTCCCTAGGAAGCTATTCTTCAACTCCAGGAGAAGGAGCTCATTCTCCTGGCCCATAGTTGTCTAGGATTAGTGATAGGGTCAGATCAGTAAGGTTTTGGACTGTGGACAGACATTTATTTGGCCTTTGACACTGACGATGAGAACCCTAGTTTTAGTTGTGTTAGGTAGGGCGACCCTAAGGTTAGGGAAAGTTAGGCCTTTTTCATTTAAGTTTAATAAACCACAGTTCAAGCATGGTGAACCCTGGTCTGTCTTATCCTTCTGATTTGCCACAATATATGCTTTTATGTATGTGTTTAATAAATTGCAAACCTAGCTGGGAAGCAATGGAGAGTTGCACAAAGGGGATGCACCCAGGTTTCTACATGTTAGGTGCAGGGGTAGCAGAGGAGCTGGGATGGGTAGGACAGCAAGTAAGGGGGTGAACTCTAGAGAGGGAGAATGGATTAAGTTTAACGATCAGTGATGGGCAAGATGTTCTTTCAAGAGAGATCAGAGTCTTAGGTCTTTCTTGAACCATATGATAGAGGGTGCAGTATTATATGCATTGGTAACCTGTCCCAGAGACAAGGTGTATAGCAGGAAAATGGCATTTTCCTGTATTTTCCCTTCTTGCATTTCTTTGCTTTCAGCCTGGCAATGTTATGACTTCTTGTAGTATGCTAGCCCCTGGAGATGGAGAGTTCCTAGGCCAGGTAGAGTGTGTTTTGGTTGTTACTGCTTCGTAGGCAATGCGTACTTGAGGTGGTGACTCAGTGAAACTATGAGGATGAGGGTAATGTGGTTGAAATTTCTTAGTTCCTGAGTTGATGCTTGCTGCTGCTTGCTGTGTGGCTTTCAGAGGGGCAAACGTGGCTCCTGGGACTCCTGTGACTAGGGCATGAGCACCATCCAGGTAGGAGATTACCAGAGCTTTCAGAACTGTTTTTAAACTGAGGGCAGGGGTGAAATGCTTCACTTGCCAACGTGTGTTATGAGTGAATGCCAGTGGGGGTTAGGGTGGGAAATCTGTTGGTCTTCAGGTCAGCTAATTATGGACTTGGGAATGCTTGGTAGAGTTTCCTAGGATCATTAATTTTAGGTCCTCATCACGGGTTAGGTAGAGCGGTTAAAATGCAGTGGTAACGCTATTACTGCCGCATTACCGCTCTGCCCGGTCCCGAGTTTGGGTGGAAAGTTGGAGGTGAATCTGCCCACTTTCTGCACATTTTATGGTGCTATTACCGTGCCGCTTTTAGCACTGCAGTAATAGCACCCAAAATGCCCCAATGGGAATGGGGACTTACCACCCCCACCGCAACTCGGGATCCGGCGTTACTAGCACCAGACCGAGTTGCAGTAACGCGGAATCCCAATGGATTTACCACCAGGATACCGCCCAACTTCTGATGAGGCCCTTAGTCTTCATAGGGTTGAGCTTCATATAGGTGATTGGCATCAGGCTCAATACATGAGTGGCAGCATGGCAATAAGCATCAGACTGAAAATAAATAATCTTAGATATGAGTGGGATGGAAAGGAGGGAAAATACAAAGATTTATATTACAGCCTCAGGTCTTTGGAAGCAAAGTATATCACTAAGTTTAGATATTATATGTTTAGACAGCAGAGCTACCACTCAGATTGCACAGGTCATACAGGTTCAGGCAGCCAAGACATGTCTTAAATGCCACTGATCGAGGAGTCGCAGGGCAAAGCCAGGGCTTTAAATGGGGTCAGGGCTAGCAGGAGCTCAGCCCATGCAGGCACCAAAAAATGCCGGTGAGCCGGAGTTCAGCCAAGGCTTCCTGAAATGACTTTCTGACCTGATTTCACTTACTTTAGCATGCTACGAAAAGATGATGCGTAACAATACTGCTCTTCCTCAGTTAGAGACATTTGGAATTAGTTAGCTTTCTAACACTGAAGGGAAGGGAAAGTATGATATAGAGATTACACTGTTCAAATTGTAATTAAGTAATATGCCCCGAGCCGCGGGCCATTACCGAGTCAGGTAATGCCCCGGGCCCATAGTAAAAAAAATTACAAAAAATAATGGCCGCTGGGAAAGGGAAAACGGACTCCGTTTTCCCTTTCCATGGTGGCCATTGCGAGCGGATGCGCTGAGCACGTCTGCTCTCGGAAAAACAAGGTAAGTTGGGGTGGGAGGGCGGGGAAGGGATTATTGGAGGTGTGGGAGCCAAAACACTCACTTCAATCCCCGGCGGGGAAGGATGGCACCCTCCTGCCCTGCAGAGGCTCAGAGCGGGGATTACTCTGTTCTGAGCCTCCTCATTGGCTGAGGGGCTGCCACTCTCCCCGCTCACCGGGGACGAGAACGAAGCTGAAGCTTCGAGGGATTCTCGGCAAGGTATGGACTGGGCGAGGGCCAATCAGAATGGTTGTTACATTCTGGTTGACCCTCGCCGGGTACTAATACATATTATAGACTTCTCATTAGAATGATTTAATACAATGAATATTAAAAATAATATTAATAATTAACTGTGAGGAATTCCCATCTGACAAGAGTGTAAAAGTCCTGGCTTTTATATTTTTATTAATAAATAAAATGACATGTTTAAATTCCATCTCAGTAAAGGGTGACCTGCTACCTAGGGCCCTCATTCATAATAAGCTCCACGCTAAAAGCATAGTGTACACCTGTGCCCTGCTGAATCAATAGTCTGATTTGCAGCTCCTGCTCTCCAGTGGCACAGAGCATGTTCAGGTCACAGGTGCCATGTTGACAGCTGCAATGACGGCCAAGTCACTACAGCACAGAATCTGCATTTAAGATATGCATCTCTGTCACAAAGACTACATAACTATGAGAGTTGCTATTCTGGTGGCAGTTGTAAGCATTATGAATAATCCATACCTGAGTTTAAGGTGTGGTGGCTATTAGCTCTCATAATTATCCAAGTCACTTCACTTTGCAAGCTTATGTGTGCCCCCCAGACTCCTGGTCAAGCTGTCTGCTGCTTCCAGCAAGACTGCAGCCCTGCGGTGATGCCTCTCTTTGATACTTTGGGAGGAAAGGCAACACCTCTCTCCAGGGAGACAGCCACACCATAGAAAGGTGTCCTGAAAACAGGAATCAAAGGGCACATGCTTCACAAAAGGACGAACCTCATACCAGAGTGTTGCATACTAAAAGGGCCTTTGAGGCTATTGGCAAGGGAAGGGGGCTGGGTTAGCGTACACAGAGGGAGCTCCACATAGCTGGGGAAAGATTCTGCAAGCTTGTTTCACTCTATTTTACCTCTTCCTTCCGTCCTGTCCCCTCCACTTCCTTTAGTACAAAGCACTTTGGGTGTGATGTCAAAAGGCAAAACGCATGTGTCTCAAGTACAGGGATTGGACCTTTTAAGGCAGGCTTGCTTTTATCCAATCACCTGTGGACTTTTGCCTTTAAAAGAGAGGTCTCCCACTTCGTAATTGATTCATCTGCTGACTTCAAACCTTCAAGAAGAATATGTTGATCCCTGTTGGAAAGCACTAATTTTCAAAGTCCTCCAGTTGTGAGGTGAAAACAGATAGTCCAAGGCAGAGGCAAGCTCTGCTCCCTAACCATCCACAGAGCCGATTGGGGGTGGCCTGCTGCAGAAGCAAAACCTGTCTCTCTGACAGCTACAGTGGTACCCAGGAACTCACTGTGCTGAAGGACTCCTGCAGGTGTGTGCCAGCCGCCCCCTTCTTTCGAAAAGGCAAGACAGAGCCGAGGCATTATTGTCTGATAACTTCCCAACGGTCAATTTCTGGACCCAAGATAATTGCTGTGTCACGTAATCCCATTTGCTACAAGGATATATTCTTTTCAAGGAACACTGTGATTGTTGTTGCCTTTTCTCCCCATCTCATTACCCAGAGTGTTGCATTGTTCTATCTGTGCATATTCGGTGTTCTTTCTACAGGGATGGGTATTTGCAGTGTTTTGAATTTTTATTTTTTATTTATTTGTTATTCGGATGCACAGCAACCTTTAACAACATTTAACATTTCATTCATACACAATACATAAAACATCAATACATTGTTTTTTTAAAACAAATAATTTTAAAATACAATATCTAAAACTAAGTTAGCCCTCCACCAATTTATTCATAATTTATCCATGTATAAATTCTTAGATCATAAGCTAAAACACAGATTCAACATCCCTAAATTAATTTCATATTACTTACAAATAAGTCAAAAACATACTAGTTATGTTATACCTGAGAAAAATTGCTTTTGTCAAGTTGAGGATCCAACGGAACCTCAGAAATTAATTTCTCGCAGATCAACTAGGGTAAATAGACATAAATGGTGCCACCATTCCCTGTTTCTTATGGTCCAACAATAAATGTGACAAGGAAGAGTAACCATGCATTGATTCAATAGTGTTAATCCTATCGCAGGTTCTCAAACGTGTTTTAGTATGCTATGGTCTTAATTGTAACATTCCCCTTGATCTTAAAGATTAGATGCCCAATTCATATCTAATGATAACCATCGGAAGTGAATTTGAGACTTTAAACAGCTTCCTCCAAATTAGCGCCTTCAGAGCAGGAAGCATACTCAAAATTGAGTAATCATAGATTTCTATACCATAAAGTAATTAAGTTATGATTTTACCTGGGTAACATTTCAAAGCCATAAATATTGTAAACTTCCCATGTTTCCCATCCACCTTTTTGAATTGATTGATTAAACCGATGGTTCTCTGAATCAAATGTACCCTTGTATCAGCCTTAGTGGGATTAGCTGTTTTATAAAAGCCCAAATACATGATGGAATCGTCATCCACCAAGACAATGGAACAACACTCCTTTTTCTTGTGAATCTAATGGCCTTTGTCTTGGTTGGGTTAATAATAAGGTTTTTATTTTGGAGTGTAAAGCAAATGCATCAATCAATTTCTGCAGACCCTGAGGTGTCTTGTCGAACAAAAGTAAATTATCTGCATAGGCAATCCAAATTAAACCTTGATTATTCAGCCTGGGAGATGCAAATGCACATTTCTCCAAGTCTCCCCCAAATCTGATGTATATAAATTAAAAAGACAGGGGCTAAGATGTACCCCTGTCTAACTCCAGAGATGGTACAGAGTGGTTGCTTCCTCCTGATATTCAGTCTTACCCTAATATTTGATTTTTCATTCAGGGCAACAAGGAGTCTTAACAACACAGCAGGGATATGCCAGCTAGCCAGCTTCCTCCATAAAGGATTTCTGTTAACCATATTGAAGGCTGCCATCAAACCTCTACTTGCTACATGAGTGGCATCAACTTCCCCTGAAAGGGCTAGGTTTTGGACATATCTCAGCAGAAGACCATTAAGATTAGTACTATAGTTCTTCCGGAAGCCAGTCTGCCGTTTTTTAATACGACCAACTCGGGTCAACCAGGCCTCCAAATCTTTCAATAGCAAGGTCGCAAAGACCTTACTATCGGCATCTAGAACCGAGGTAGACCTATAATTACACAGGTTCTTCTGGTCCCCTCTCTTAAAAATTGGGATCTATTGGGCAGTTTGCCAACAGGCAAGCTGTGATCTTTTAAAATTTGATAAAAATATAAAGCTAATATGGTTGACCATGTAGCTGGATTATCTTTAAATAATATGTTTGAAAGCCTATTTGTCCCTGGTGCTCTAGATTTGCTGCAGGTCTTTATAATATCAAACACTTCATCAAAATCAATTGAGAGATGCCAATTATCACCCACATTATCTGACTGTATAGGGCGTGGAAACACTAATGAACAATTCTGCCCACATTTTTCCTCATAATAAGTGATCCATTTGTTGGTCCCCAATTGGGTTTAATTTCAAATCTGCCTGATTTCACCCCAAATTATTAATGAGTGGCCAGAATGATGTAGCATCAGATTTACACAAGGATTCTAGCATCAATGCGGCATCATTCTGTAGAAGCTGTTTTTTATGCAGTCTACTCCAATTACAATGGAGTTGTTTTGCCCGTTTAACTTCCTTCGTTTGGAACCTGAGATCAATGTGCGGTTTACATTTTAGTTTCTTGATTTATTTTCTCAAGTCACTTTTTTGACCCACACTATGGGATCAAGCTGATGGATACGTTTGACAGAGCCAGATTTAAATTTGGATTCAGCCTCAATTATTAGATCCCCTAAAAAACTCTCAAAGTGATCACAGTTAAATGTTTCCATCTTCCAATCCAAAGAGGTAGAGGCCAACATCCCAGCCGCCCTCTTATTAACAAGAGAAGCTTTGTATTGGTTCTGGGTATTCTGTTAGCCCCTTGGTTGGCTGTGATTGCGGGCAGAGTCCGATCTAAACCCTTATTTAAGGACATTTCTAACTCCGCTGCAATCATATCATGATCACTCCATTCACTTGGGATCACTTTAAAGAATAAGCATACATGAAAAAGACCTCCACCCAGAATTATCAAGCCATCAATCCAAGTGGAAGACCAATTCAATTTAAGCTCAACCACCTCTTTCAGTATGGAGTCCTTTTTCCCTTTTTACCATCCAGGCTACCTCTTGACAGCTGTACCGCGTGTGTTTGTTCCACGGTGGTCCTGTTCCTCCTTGTTCATTCTTCTCCGTCTCAGTATTCTTTTGCATCAAGCTTGGGTAAGTCTACATCTTCCTCATCCCAGTTTTATCAAAGATACCCTCTGCTTTTTTATAACATGTTGTGGTATGGGGAACCCAAGAGGCCTGAATGGGGGATGAGGTGAGTTGGGACACCAAAGGGGTAAATGGATACCACGTTCTCCCAGAGCTATCACCAGTCCCATGAAGGATTTCCCTCCCCATCAGATCTACCCACTGAGTGCCACCCCCAGGGGGAATATCGGGTAGGGGCCTCACCTCCCTAGCTCATGGAAAGGGGCCTCCCTCATGGAAGCAGTGACAATACCATGGGATTCGTCACACAGTCTACATTCTGGATGATCTCTGATAGGTGTCCAATGACAATAGTATCCAGATGGGGTTAGGACGAAATTACCTAAGTAGAAAAGTCCTACCACCAAATGTCCAATCCCCATTTATTCGCATATGTATATGTGGGGGGTAAAGTTAATAAAAATGTATAGGTGTAAGGTGGGGGGTAGGTGTGGGGGGTCTCCCCTCCACATATATACATATATGCAAAAGAATGGAGGAATAAAAAAACAGACTTTTGGTGGTCGGACTTTTCAACTCGGTAATTTCACACAGATCCTCCGGATGCAGATCCTTTTGATCCTAACAAAAGCCCTTGACACCATTCACTATCCGCGTTCGCTAAAATGGCACCATGGTATTGGTATCCAAGGCAATACTCCATTATGATTTGAATATTTCTTTTCTGAAAGAAATATAATCTGTCATTATGTCATCTACAAGTCTTTTATGAGACTATTCATTTTGATGTTATTATGGATTAGCTTGCTAGCCTTTACTGTTTAATAAAGAATGCAACTATGCAACTCTTTTTGCACATTTCGCCAAGTATTTCACAGTTTATATGCATGCAAATGACACCCTTGTCCACCTTAATCTAAATGGATAACTGTTGTCAACCCATCTACAAAACTGCCCTTTCACAATTGCCTGGTGAATGCTGCAGAACTGGCTGAATCTAAATTCAGAGAAGCAGAAATGTAGCTCCTTCTAGCTCACCGGTTAGTACAGAATGTGCCTCTCGTCTCTTGCTTTGAGTTCTAATCCAGCATGAACCTTTATTGTAAAGAGTGTGTGGGTTCACATCAATGCTGGCATGGTCATGTTGGAACAGATTTGTGCTGTTTCACATAGCTGATTTTGCTACCATTATCAACTCCTTTGCATCCATAGGATGAGCCCCTCACCTTTAACCCAAAAGGAAAGACAACTCATTGTAATACAGGTTTACACAACACTGAGTTCTGTGTGTTGTGTTTTGTTTAACTACCAGGAGAAATGTGCACCCGTGAACTGCACATAGGCGCCTTCTCATGTAACCTGACAAAAATATACGGATTTCACCACCAACTGTGACATTTCTCGAACTGCATATGTGATAATGTGAGAAATACCAAGGACTGGAGTCTGAAAAACTTTAAATTAGCAGCAAGAAAGGCTGAAAGCACCTTTTTGAAATGAGACTGTCTAATTTACCTGGAAAGTGCTTTCATGTATTTTCAAATGAAGCATAACATTGTACAAGGCTTTGCTTTAATTTTGCAGTGCATTCCATTTAGAAGATGTGAAATAATGGCAAATATAAAATTATGTAACTATAAAAAGTGAGTAATGTATACTAAATGTATCAAGTGTCCATAATTACATGTTACACTATTAGATGTCATACAGGGAATACATTACTATGTAATCTGCCTGACAAGATAGTAGTTCTTATTTTTGCTTAGCCAATGCATGCTGCAGCTGGATCTCCAACGAGTCTGATAAGCTAAATTTCTGTTCTACATGAAAATGCATTAATAATGGGGAAGGCCTACGGTCCCATGGGTATTAGTTTGGCCATCTGGAAACCAGTTCCTCTGACATAGCCATCAAGGAAACACATTAGGTTAAGTACAACAAAAGGATCATGTGTTCAGGGCTTGGGAAAATATCCATCATGTTCATCTTTGCACTTCAGTACAGCCCAATCCATGCTCCTGCAGCTGATAAAGATCTAGGTTGGCCACATGGTATGGAGACCTAAAAGTGTATTTTTGAAGCATCAAGACCAGAATGCACTTAAGGTTTCACCTCTTAATATTAGCATTCACCTCTTAATATTAGCCTACCAATTAAAATCTAACATCTGCTATACTTCTCAAAGAACAAAGGGCGCCTCTGTCAGCAACTCCCATTAATCATTAACTAAAGGCAAGCCCAGACATAAAGTTTCAAGTCCCCAATTTGAAATAAATAAATATGATCATTGTACAAGGAAATTTAAGATGCAAAAAACTACTTTTAACAAAGCGCCACAACAATATGAGCCAAAAGAAAAAGTGTTCAGAAATCAGTGAAAGGTTCCCCTATACTGTGAGTCCAATTACGACATATTAACATTTATAATTGATCAACTCATATAATTTAATAACCTTATAAGCATTAATCTTATGATTTCATGATGCATCTGCCTACATTTGTGGGGAAGAGGTGAATCTAGACTTCCATATTTCATTGATGGAAGGGATTCCTGTAGGGAGAAATGGGAGAAAGTAGGATTATGAGTTCAAAGTGTTAATAACATAACCCTGTCAAATGCTGAAATAGTTCTGACCTATTAAAAGAACGGATATGTTCTCAGGGCGTATCAGCCTGTTAAGCAAGACAATGGAAAGTCTTGACCAATTAAAAATGTGATGTCAGTTAGGAAACACTGTGGAGAAAATTAGACATTGTATAAGCAGTAACACACAGGAAATTAGAGTGAGTCCTGGAAATGGGAGGGCTGCATAAAGGAAAACCTCTACCAAACTGGAAGAGTGCTGAGCTTGGATACTATGAATGGGCCTTGTCCAGAATGAAGATAGCACAGATTTTACCTGCAACCGACCTGATTCCCTAGAATTAGCAGAAATGGACCAGAGGGGTCTTGCTGACCGGCTAGGGAAAATAGCATGGAAGCTCTGTGGGTACATGCCCTCTTAAACAAATGATACAAAGTGAATGTCAAAATGTCCCAATTCAATTACAATCACTTCACTGCTAAGTCCTTGGCGTGCGGATGTCACTGGTGGAAACTGATCCCAAACAGAATGCTTTAACATTTTAGTGGAGAATACAACATTGCTTTTTTCAGTATACTTTAATCCAAGTGAAATCTGGATTTATTGTAGAATTAATAGCATTTTCCACTGCATAACGCGCACTGGCTGATAAACTATTGCCAATAGAATACCTTAGTATGTTAGTGGAAAATGCACCTTGCCGTCTGACTAACTTTAAAGCCAAGGGAAATTTCAATGGAAACAAATAGCATTTTCCTGTGCTGTGTGCACAGTATAAAACATAAAGCATTTCTGCACAAGGAGAGTGTACTACTTAGTAAACCTAAGCCAACTAAAATCCAACTCTGCCTGGTACATGTTTTCACAGGTGGATTCTTACACTGGATTTGTGAAATGTATACAGATTCCACATTTCAATGACTGAATGATAAATTGTGACCTGTGAAAACCATAGATATTTAAAAAGGTGTGTTGGGATGAAAGGGATTTTGCAATGGCATTTCCTTATCTATATAAAAGATGCAATTTCAATTTCATCTTGTACATGTTCACCAATGGTATTGTGTTATAGTGAGAGGACCATGATTTAAATGCACCCAATCCATCCAAAGCAATTTTGGTTATTGTTGTTCTTTCAGAAAATCATAATCTTGCGTGATTAGATAGTGTAGATAAATCTATATCCTGTATGCATTGAATTAAAAGAACAACTTCCCTAAACACAAGCTTGTAGATTGCAATGCAACTCATTTGTCTTGTATTTCCTTTATATGCATATGATACAGACCCACATCACCATATCTGCATGTTATTATGTTGGAGAGGGGGGGTTAATTCCAAACATAGCATGGTAATGTGAGGTTAATACAACCTCTCTCTGGTAAAACTACTTATGATATTGGAGAAAATTAAGTAGTTCTTAAAATCTGTCATTCATTCAAAGAAAGTTAGTTTTATGTATATGCTGTGTGGATAATGTAAACACACTGGCCAACAAGTGGCGATCTAATGATGGAATGATATTGTGCTGCCTAGAAGTTACATTGTCCCATAAGAAAAAGAAATATTCAGGAATGTAATCCTTCACCTTTGAATTGATTTTTACTTTCATAAAGAGAAATATTAAGTCCTAATACAGGATTCTGTACCAGAATATGTTTAATCAGAAGTTCACACTTAGTGAAGAACTATTACGACACACCAAAACAGTAACAAAACAAGAAATCATAGGAAAAGTAATTGCAAAAAAGTTAAATCTAACCACTACCTTTCTACAATTTCACAGTAAAAAGTGTGCCACATGGATTGTTGTTTCCCACATCCTGCTACCTGCATATACAGTACAAGTGTATAGCAATGTATACACTGTAAGTAAATATACCATTGTCAGTTGTATTCCTGTGCTTTGATATAAAATGTATTATAAAATTGCAATCTTCCACTGTCTGTAACTACGCCGTGATACCTCCGGGTCCGGGCGTATAACAAATGTAATAAATAAAATAAAATAAAAATATAGGTTTAGAAATCGAAAAGGAAGGACTGTAACCAGGTAAAATAAGGTTTGTGGCATGAATTAATTTAGCAAAATTGTACTTGTAGAATTTTGGGTTCACTGATGTTGTAACATGTGAAAGGAACCACTTCCTGGTGGGAGGTGGGGAATGGGTGTGTTGATTCACCAATAAGCAGACAACATTCAGGATTGCATGAAATTGTCTTGGCGCATGAAGTACTGTCTTGGTGTGTAATATTGAAAACATGATGTCTGATCAATGCATCTAAATTAACTACATGAAAATGGAACTGGTAACTGCTTTTACTTCACCCAAAACATTCATCTACATTTACCTCTTCTACATTCACTTCTTGAAACATTTACTTCTTCTTACTTTTACTTCATCTGCATCTTCGCATCATCAAGCTTATACTTAGGTTTATGTTTAGGGATAGTGTTGGGGCTCAGTTCCAGACTAGAAATAGGATCATGGCTAGGGTAAGGGTTTAGGTCAGGGTTAGATTTTAAAGCAGAGTTAAGGGTTAGGGTCTAGTGTATCAGAAAAATAAGAGGACAAAAGAAGGGTGATTCTAGAGACACTCCCCATATAATGAAATTGTGCATTTTATCAGAGGAGGGGGGTTAGGGCTAGGCTAGGGTAAGAGCTAGGATCAGGGTTATTCTAATGCTAGATTTAAGGGTATGGGTAAGGAAAAGGCTAGGGTGGAGAGGTTGGGTGGGGTAATAATAGGGTTATGGGTAATGTGATTAATCTGAAGATGTCATCACTCCTTTCCCTGGAAAAGCATCTCCCCATGTGGCCAGGGGTTGGCAGTCGCTACCTGATCCTGACCCTGGGGGCGGCTATATGGAGGAGGACCACCTGGGGGAGGCAACCCTCATGACATTATTGAAGAAAGGCACATATCCCCATTCCCTTTTAGGGATGTTCCTTCCATTCCTCATGCCCAGATGGCCTATTGCAACACACTCCCTCAACCACTTGCTAGGTCTACTTCAAGTATTCCTCACCATCACACAAGGAACAGCATGGTAATAATTGAGACGAGAACGAGGGACGGAGCAATGAAGATGGCGTAAGACCGGTAAACCAACACACCATTCTAGTCTTTGGAACTTGTTCAATCCTGCTGGGAAATTTAAATCTGCCACTGCTGACAGACAGAAGGAAGAGCTGCAGAGGCTGAGTTATGCCGCATCCTGTGCTGACACTGGCCCAAACGCTGAGAGAAATTACACTGTGGGAAGAGATGTGCAGATGAATCCAGACGGAGGAAAGAGAAGCTAGAATGCAGAAAGCCTGTTGCCTCAGAATGCGAAACAGCACACACGTCGATCCAGAAAATTTAAAGGACCAGAAGTGGCGAAATGCGAGAGACACTTTAAGGGATCTCTGTGATTACTACAACCCCCAGAATTCCGACAGCCGAAAATTCTGACTTTAAAAAGAAAAAAGTTTAATCCACCTTTACACCACATACACATGCAGGGGGAGACCCCTCACAGACCGCCATACTACTATTATATCCCATACCCTCCCACATATATATCAGGTGTAAGGAGGGTCGAAAAATAAAAGTCCGAATTTTGGGAGTCGGAATTCTAAGGGTGACATTTTGGGCCATTACCCACTTAAAGTACCCGGTAAGCTCAATGAAGACGGACGGTCACCAGATTACCTGAAAGTGTGTGCAGTTTGATTAAAAGTAACGTGAGAGATGCAAAGTGTGCCCTATGAGGAGATTAACATATTTCTGAAATATGCTATGAATGGGTCACTGAACCCGTAACGCAGGAGAGAAAGCAAAGTAAATGCGAATGGTCTTGGAAAAGGGACAGAGGTGCAATGTGTGAGAGAAGAAGTAAATATTGAAACAAACTAGCAAACAAGGCTTGATAAGCCAACATTGAGCAAATATCATTTCATGATTAAAGGAAAAGTAACTGCATACAAGTCTTGGCAGGAGAGTATACCAGGCAAAGCTAAATGCTCAAAAGTAATTGCATAAAGGTCCTGGCAGTAGAGTATACCAGGCAAAGCCAAGTGTTTGAAAGAAACCACAAGACACGTGTTTGTATTGAAGTCCTGGCAGGAGAGTATAACTGGCAAAGTCAAGTGTGTGTAATATGTTACAGTAAGAGGAGAACCTCAATGAAGATCCATGACCTTGAGAGTTGGAGTTGTTGTAAATGTGAAAATGAGCCTGGCAGGGTAGTATAACAGATGACCTGTGAGTCTTGGACTCACACCCAAATTGTAATACAGTGAAAAGGAAATCCTAAGGAGGATACATCTTGAATGTGAAGAGAAACTTGGGCACGGGAGCAATTTCCCCGATAACTGTGAACACACCAAGAGGAGGGAATTATCCTCTTTGGTTACAATAAATCTTGTTAGTCTTTATTTGAACTTTTCATATTAGTCAAAAGGAACCTGGGGAAGGGAGCCATTCCCTGGAACAGTGTACATTGTCCACTTTGACCTTTTTTGGTTAGATTTACACCTTTGTGTTGGATTTGAACATGTGTGCACTTTTAAAACCAGAGACGATATCCTTTACACCTTAGAGTTCGTTTTTGAGTGTTAGGGACAGGATAGGATTTCGGAAACACAGGACATATTTTTGCTTTGGGCATCTTGACAAAGGACAGACCCCTTATTTTATGTTAAGATAGGGAAATACCTCATATATTAGGGTTAGTGAGGCATTTTCCAACCCTCTCTTGATTTGATACAGGTTTATAACCAAAAATCATCAGTCCTCTGTGTCTGTGTCTCATTCTTGGCTCCTTAGAGTATGTTTATGCTAAGGGGTATGTGTACATTTAGCTGTAAGGTTAAAGTTGTGTTTAAGGGTGGGGTAGAAGAATATGGGTTCGAAAATAAGGGGGTACTTGCAAGGGGTCTCCTACTGCAATGTAAACGTACATTTTAGAAGTAAAGGTAAGAAGATGCAAATGTGATGAAATTAATATATTATGAATTGAATGCAGATTGAATAAAGATATAAATTCCTGCATGTGTGCCCCTTTCCTCTTCCTCGTATTTGCTAGCAGTGCTATCATGACTTTCTTCTATTTCTTCATTTAGCATTTCTCTTACCCTGATTCCCTCTGCATACTCTTTACCCTTCACCTTGAACCAGGCCCTAAATTTAATGTTACACATTGTTAAGTAGTTAACAGCTAAAATTATTTCTCCTTAAAGTCATGACATTTGTTAGCTCTCCTTATGAATTACAATTTGGCATGAGGCATTAGTAGTTGGTTTCTATACTGGACAGCGCATATGCAGGACTGTATGGTCATCCTGCTTCTTCTTTAGCCCATTTAAAAGTGGTATGCCATTTTGCTGTATGGTTATCTTCCGGTCCTCCGACATATTCCCACTTTACTCCCACCTTTACTACCTCACTCTTCCCTTCTAGACAAACTCAAGATCTGCTACTTCCTCTATAACGGCCTTGTCAGAAAATATGTAAACTATCTAGCATACACAATGAAGATATCTGATGGCACTCGTATCACGTAGAAGAAACCTCTTGTGACTTGATCAGTACTAATCAATACGATTTTTTATGTGTAAAGCCCAACTAGAATAAGAGAAACTCCGAACAGGTTTATATAAAAATATGGACATTTCATCAAACAATAAAATACAAACTAATCAGAAATCGCTAGAAAAACCCACCCCTGTAATGGAAGAGAAAATGCAGACTTGTGTGAAAGGGCACTCTCTGGTAGAGGAGCAGGGGTTTTCAGGCAATAGATTGTCAAATATGTTACTTTTCAAGGATATAATGTCAACAGCAAACTCCCTACTGGGAATAGATGCAACATCGTAGGAGCAATTGACTCAAGCATTGATTCAACTACTGGAAGTCAGACTTGCCAATCTCGAATGATGAATCAACCCAGCAGAGGCATCGTCTCACTGCTGACTCGACCGCCACCCTGAATCATTGGAAGCCATCCTTTCGCTGTCATTTAACTCTGACTCAACCCATCTTTGAAGTAACCCGATGCTAACCACCATTGGGAATACATAGACGGGAACCTCTTGACGCCAGCTTGACCACAGGAAGAACACAGAGAAGCCCAGCTCAATTCTGTTGAGCACCAAAGACAAGAATAAAGGTATTGTGAAGAGGCCCGGTCTCACTGGTTTATTTTTTGGAGTCTTTGAAGCGCCTCGCCATCTTCCTTGTTCTTCAAAGTCATATTCATGAACACTACAAAAAGTCACCTCCAACCGTATTTTTAACAGTCCCATACATAATAATATACCAAATCACACCCAACCATCACACATATTGTGAAATAAACATGTAACTGAACATATAGTTTAATTTTCAATTCTAAAAAATGTTCACGTTCTACAGATAATGACCACCTGTACCATTGAATAAAAATAAAACATTACAGAGTTCTTAATGCCCAAAACATACAAAATGGCCATAACAGATTGAGACCACACGTGCACAATTGCTTGATGGCGGGCAGTTTCGTATCCAATTTGTCAATCCCAAATTGTTTGTGCTTGTACTTGATCCAACTTTTCAGAGGGATTGCTCTTTCCCACATCAGCATTCAGTTCAGAGGCTTCACTTGTTTCTTTCCTTTCCGGCTCTAATGGAACTTCAAGGGGCAAGTGGATGTAAAGGGGCCAAAGAACTAAAAAGCACTAGACAGGGAGGGTGCTGTTGCACACACACAAGATGGATGCCTGAGAAATGAGCTCCTCTCCGGCATATATCCTGAGCCATTAAACATCCTAACTGGGGCCACCCAAGGAGTTCACATGGCGTGCACTTTCTCCTAAGTGCCGTGCAGACCTCCTGGAACAATCCCGAGGAGAATCGGACCAGATTTGCCCGAGAAATCCTGCTCGCTAGATGCAGCGTCCTATGTGGGAGCAGAGACCCAAGCAGGAGCTCTACGCTGTGACCATGGGAGCCCGTGGGCTGGATAATGCCGGGAGGCTGTAAAGGGGGCGGTTCCTACATTGCCGCCTGTTGACACCGCGTGGGCTCCCCTCTATCCACTCACCAGCCGCCTAGCTGTTCGGTGATCGCCTAGTTGGATATCGCAATTACATGATCATCTTCCTGCAGTGACTGGTATTTGCGGGCCGCCCCCCCACAGGTACAGCTGCACCGGAAGCTGCGGACTATTCTGACGGAAAGACAGCGATTCACCAGTAAGCTTAATGACATAACTGTCAGCTGGTGAGCCTGTATCCCGGGACTTGCAGCCGTTGGGCTACTCTGGCTCCCCTGTGTCTCCGAACCCGGCACGAGTGACGCCGTACCTCTGCGCCAAGCTGAACCTCCTTGCCATCTGTATCGATTCTCCTGATCAACCGAAGCTGTCCGCCATAGCGTTGTGGGAGTAGAATTCGGCACCGACGAACCACTGTTGCTGGCTGGCGATGTGGGCACCTAGGGGCTGTGATGCTGGCTGATGAGGTTTTCTGGGGAAGCAATCTGTGGCGTAGAGACGGCTGGTGGCCTGCGACCTGGGGTGCGGACCTGACTGCAGAGGTTCACATCGCGCTGCTGTATTCAGGAGTCCTACCGCTGAACTACATATACATACAACCGGTAAGTTGAACATATGGCGAATATCGTGTTCATCTAAACATTGCCCACACAACTTCCTTGCTGGGCTCACTTAGTTGAAGCTAGTGCAACAGACTATCTGTACCACTTACTGACGACTTGGGATGGCAGCTTTGCATTTATACCTTGCTCGTCTATTGGGCTGAATCGGCGTAGGTGAATACACGCCATAACTTTAATTTTACTGGGAACGGCGAACTATGCCAACTGCGCATTTTTTTTGGGTAGAGTGTGGAGAGGTGATATCGTGCATTGGTGAACAGTACACTGAAGGTTGAGCTCTGAACCACATAAAGCGCCTGGTCAAATTTGGTGTGTTTGCTCAGCAACAACCTATGCCCACCCTATTCGTTTTATGCCTCACTTAGGCCTATTAAATCTCTGTCTACATCAGCAAGATATTTGGGGTGTAATCCAGCATATCAACGCTGACCAACAGCTACACTCCGAGCGGAACAACTGGACCAGTACTCTTTCAGTGTCGCTACCATAGATGTGAAGTTCCTATCGGCTGCCAGCCCGAAACTGAACATATAACAGCACAGGCGGTTGTAGGCCATTGAGAAAAGACCCGCCAGAGGCCCCACATGAGCCCCTGAGTCAGAGACGGATGTACTGCTATAGTTTGAAACTTGTGGTCTGGGTGATAATTGGTTTGCCACTGTGGTAACCTGGTCACCTTCTTTCTCTATCTACGCAGTGGAGACAACATGGAACTCTGGGCCTGGAACCATATGATGTGACCTATGAAAAATGATCTCTTCTACATAGCTATGTGGGGGATCACAACCCATTTGAATGATGCAATATCAGGCAAATCAGCTATCAATCAGCGGCTAATGGTGCGGTGTGCTCCATACACAGACCCACAAGCCCACTCTTCGGTTGCTCCGGGTTCCACAGACCAGTAGACCTGCATTTGGCCCCCTGTTTGATCCGTTGGGCCTCAGAAGTTACATGGGGATTCTCCATAGTTCACAAATGCCCCTTTTACACTGGACTGTCGGATCAGCACCCTTCGCCAACCATATGTAAACGGAACTTTCCTACCCTACACTGCTCTCTTGTTCTATCCCCTCCATGGACCGGGGCTGCCGCAAAGACCAGCTCCCTAGGACACCCTGCTGCGCCATTACCTTATGACCCACTGAAATTACTGTGCTATATGCTCGGCGACCTTCTGTAAAGATATAGCCGATTTATGTATGCTCCATCTCTGCAGTGAAGATCCTCTTGCTTCTACCACGCCATCGGCTGTGTGACACCTGCTTCCCACCTACTCAGCAATGACTAAAGGCACAGGCTCCAAGAAAAAGAAAACCGGGCCGATGGATTCCTTCACAAGCAGCCAGACCTCAGCTGTCATGCCGTCTTCTCCTACAGAACCTTCAGCAGCTTCATCCAAGAACACAAAGTGGATTAATGTTGGTTAATATGAAATTGGATGACATTGTTGCTACCATAGGCTCACTCAACGCCCGCGTTTAAAAAGGGGCGCGCAAGGGTAATGGAAGCAGAGTCTAGAATCAGTAACAATGACGATTCAATAGGCCAAAACACCTGCAACATCACTCTGCTAAAAGTTGAAATGGGCAAGCTTTGTGGCAAATGTGATGACCTAGAATCCAAGTCTTGCTGCAACAATATTCGCATCGTAGGGGTTGCGGAGTCCTTCTGCAAGGGACCCATGGAAACACACATTGGGGCATTGCTAAAGTCTCTGTTCGGGGATGACGCATTCTCAGGTCCTTTTTTGGTGGAACGGGCTCATTGTACGCTGGCCCCAGCGCACTATAGTTGCCAAACTATTGAACTACAGAGACACAGCTCTCCGCTTGGCAAGTGAAATAGGACCCCTCCGACATGAAGGCGACACCATACACATATACCCAGATTTCGCTGCAGGTATATAGGGCCAAAGAAGATCATATGACCAGGTCAGAAAACTGCTCCGACTGCGACAAGTACCGTATGCCCTGATCTTCCCGGAGAGGCTGCGCATACAATATGTGGGTCGTACACATTTTTTTGAACACCCAGCAGCAGCTATGGACTATATAGAGGCTATGATCCTGCTGTCGCCGCAGGGGTGGGGTCGCAATCAAAATAGACCTCTGAATCCTCCAAGTGACATGAGAGACCCTGCTGATTGAGCACGTCATATACAATATCCTTTTTTGTTGATGGTATATAATAAGTGGAATGCCCGGGTGGCACTGACAAACACTAGTTTTGCAGTCGAGAAGGATGGAGCTCAGCTTTGGTGGCGGTAAGCCGCTACATTCGCACCTCCGGAAAGTTCCAGAAGTTGTGTAATGGGGATCATCATCATGTTGGGGTGGATGGTGCGGGTGGGGATTGCAAGGAATTAACAGAATCTTTTTCCTTGACATTACGTTGAGGCCTGTTGGGGATGTTAAAAGTGTGAAAGATGTTGAAAGTTTAAAAAGCAGAGAGTCATACTGGGGAGGTACAGGCGGGCCGGTTGGTTCGCATCAACATATAACTTTGTACACTGTGATATATGGCACGTCTAACTCATCTAAATAAAGGGATGACTGTCAAACTATTCTCCTGGAATGTTTGAGGGTTCAATAACCCAGTTAAAGCTAGGAAGGTGGCAGCATACATTTTGAGACACAGTCCACAGATACTGCTGCTTCAAGAGACGCACGCACTTAGGAAAGTAAACTCCTCTTTCTTCCCACGATGGGGCCCTCTCCTCTATTATACAGAGTACTCTTCCCAATACAGAGGTGTCCTTTCCCTTATTCATCCATCATTAGAATTTAGATAACTGGACAGTAAAGTAGATGCCCATGGCAGGTTTGCTTTGCTTTGGGGGGAGGTGCCAGGTCGTCTAATTGTGGTAGTTAACACCTATGGAACTTATATCGATGATCCAGAATTCTACCTGACAGCACTAGGTATGCTTGACACGCCCGATGAACCATTAGTACTATGGGGGGGGCTTTAATACGATACTTGATGTAACTCTTGACAGATCCTCCACCACCCCACGGGGTATCACAAAGGCAGTGGCCACCCTACGACAAATAATGGCACAAGTACCCCTCATAGACGCATGGCGCTCTCTTCATCCACTTGATAGTCGTTACACATACTATTCAACTGTCCATGACATGGAGTCCTGTATAGATTACTGGCTCGTTAGCACTTCCCTCTCAAATGCTATATCGAGTAGCGAGGTCCATCCCCGAACTTTCTCAGACCATTCACCAATAACCCATGTTCTAACGTTGCAAGACGTCCCGCCACGAGCTAAACGCTGGAGGATGCCCACCGCTCTCCTTAAAGACCTGCATGTATGTGCTACACTCCAAACTGAGATCAATGAATTCTTTGATCTAAATGCAGGTTCAGTTAGCACACACTCTGTACTATGGGAAACGTTTAAGGTATGGGTGAGAGGTATCCTACTGTAATGCTCACCTGACTCCCACGGAGGCGCTGGTCTAGTCTGGGTTGCTGTGGCCTCTTCGAGCGTGATGCGCAGAACTCGGAACACCGACTGAACAGGACCCTCAAATCTTGCTTTTCTGGCCCGTAGGAATATCCTTCTGCAGATGAGAAAGGGGATTAACAGTCTGCAGAATAGTGTGCTTGCTCCCCCCTTCCCCCCTTTGTTCTTCTCTAACTTCCTCCGAAATCCCGGGTTGAAGCTCACCTTATGGTTTGAAAGGATGAACTCTCCATCCTGCTTCTGGTGCAGGGGCGTGTGTTTGTCCAGTTACTTCACTGGTTTTCAGAATGGCGCTGGCAAAATCCACTTGACTTTTCCGAGCGGAACGCCGTAAGTATGAAGATTACAAAAGTTCAAGTGTTGAGCCTCCTTTTCTGTTGCCTTCCTAACCTGTGATCTGTCCTTTATTTCAGGTGCAGAATGAAGGCGATGCGTTGAGGGATTGAATTGCCGATGGTAAACTCAGGTGAGTTAGCGATGGGGGCGATCCCTCTTAATGTCTTTATATTCCTCCAGTAATGTCTTTTGTCCTTTCCCCATAGGGGCCGGGGTGCGGTACCTGCCAACGAAGTGGCGCCGACCCGAAATGAGGAATGGTCCACCAACAGAAGACCGGTAAGTGTTATGGCAGAAAATTAGGCTTTCCTCATATGTTCCTTCTGCTCACCTTTTGTCTCTTCTTCTCTCCCCTAGGCGCAGAGATGTGGCGACCGGTGCAGACAGTCGCGGTGGAGCCAGAAGAACTCCCGAGGACAGGTGAGTGAAGCGCGGCGCTGCAGCGAGCAGCGCTGTGCTTTTAAATGAAAGTCTTTTCTCAGGAACGCTGGCGTGAAGGATCCGGATGCAGGTAAGAAGTTTGATAAAATTCTTGGTTTTCACCTTTCTCTTCTCTTCTTTCCTTACAGGTGTTCCAGGATCGAGGCGGGCGTGGCTGGAGACCAGATGCAGGAGCAGACACGGTGAGCGTTCAGCTGCTTGGATGCAGAACAAAGCGAAGCGTGAGCTACTGTCTGGGCGTGGCTTAAATAGCCCCCAAAGTAGTTGCAGGTTAGTATCCTTCCCTGGCCACGCCCGAGTGGCAAAATAGTCCCAATGAAAAAATAGTCCCTTTCAGGTCTCAGGGAGGCCTGAATCTTGCAGCATGGTCTGCATCAGGTAAGTGCACAAAACAACTTCCTTTATGAGCCTGGCGCCTATGGTGCCAGGACTGATGTCCAACATGAGCCTGGCGCCAACGGCGCCAGGACAGAGTCCAAAGAGCCCCTATAAGGAGCCGCTGGGCTTTTACCCGGGGGCATGATGCCTGCTCCCGGGGGTGCTGGGCCTGGCCTGGTGCTCCGGGGGTAGGCATCACAACAGCACTCCCCCCAAGGCCCCTCCCAAGGTCATTCCCTCTGGAGGTTTCGGTTTGTTTGGGAAATTCCGATGGAACCTTTTTACCAGCTGAGGTGCATGTACGTGGTCGCTGGGTTCCCAAGACCTTTCCTGAGGCCCGTACCCTTTCCAATCAATTAGATAGAAAAGTTTTGATTTTGAGATCTTAGAATCCAAAATGTTCTTCACCTCGATTTCAGGCTCCCCATCTATCTGGATTGGTTCTGGTGGCTTTATTAATCTGGTTCCTGGTTGCACTGGTTTCAAAAGTGACACATGAAAAACGGGGTGAATCTGCATGTTAGCTGGTAGATCAAGCTTGACTGCCACTGGGTTAATTATAGCTTTGATCGAGTAAGGGCCCAAATATCTTGGATTAAAAGTTCGAGGTCCCTTGAGCAATAAGTGTTTGGTAGCCAACCATAATTGATCCCCTTTTTGGTATGGAGGCGCCTCACTCCGATGCAGATCTGCATTCTTTTTGTATTTCCCTTTCGCTTGTTGCAAATGTGCAGTTGCATCCTTGAAGGCTTGAGTTATCGTGGAATGTAAATGGTCCACTGCTAGCATTTCAAGGCTCAGAGGTGAGTCCAGGTCTGAAGTACGAGGGTGATGTCCATATAGGGTATAAAAAGGGCTTTGTCCAGTTCCAGAGTTTACCGAGTTATTGTATGCATATTCGGCCACCCATAAATTATCCTTCCAATTACCCTCCGATTGGTGCAACATACATCGTAGGTATTGTTCAAGGGTCTGGTTCGTTCTCTCCGTCTGACCATCGGTCTGTGGGTGGTGGCTGGTTAAGAGTCTTACGTCGATTTGTGCCAGTTGACAACACTTTCTCCAAAAATGAGAAATAAACTGGCTTCCTCAGTCGGAGACTAGTTAGGACGGGAATCCATGCAAACGGATGATATTTTTGAGGAATTCCTTGGCTAGGACAGAAGCTGAAGATAATCCTTTCAACGGAATAAAATGGGCCATCTTGGAAAATAAATCCACCACAACCAGAATAGTATTGTATCCATTACAAGGGGTCGGGTCCGTGATAAAATCTAGTGACAAGGTGTGCCAGGGTGCTGGTGGAATGTCTAAAGGCTGAAGAAGACCGGCGGGTTTTGTCTTTTGGCCTTTGTTTTGGGCGCAAACTCCACAGGACATCACGAAAGATTTAATATCCTTTCGCCAGGAAGGCCACCAGAATTGTCGTTTAATTTTTTCCTCAGTTTTGGCAATGCCAGGATGTCCTTCCATCAGGGTATCATGATGACAGGAAATAGCCAGTTCTTGCAATTCCTTTTCTGGCAGAAATAAGCATCCTTGGAAGTAAGGTAGGTCATCGTTGACCAAAAAGTAAGACCCTCTTTGGATCCAATACTGCAAGGCTGTAGAGTCCAGGAGTTGTTTTACCCGTGCTTGAATGTCTTCAAGGGTTTGTAAAGAGGTTATCCCCAAAATTCTTTGTTCGGGAATTATCGGCACAGGTTCTGAGTTTGTGTCTATTTCTCCCATTCCTATTTGAGATAGCGCGTCCTCTTTGCCATTCTTACAGCCGGGGCGATAAGTGATTACAAAATCAAACTCAGCTAAGAACAAAGCCCATCGGAGCTGACGTGACGATTGAGCCTTGGCAGTTTTTAAATATTGTAAGTTTCGGTGATCAGTGATCACGGTGATGGTATGCCTGGCGCCAAGAAGATAATGCCGCCAAGCCTTAAAGGCAGACTTAATGGCTAATAATTCCTTGTCGGTGATTGCATAATTTACCTCAGGCGGCGAGAACTTTCTGGACCAAAATGCTGCGGGGTGCAGTTGGTTGGTTTCAGGGTCTCTCTGAGACAGGACAGCTCCCATGGCTAAGCTGGACGCGTCGGTTTCGACTATATAAGGGAGATCGGGACGCGGGTGCTTCAAAATAGGTGCGGACGTGAATTTAGCTTTCAATTCCTGAAAGGCCTGTTCGGCTTCCTCGGTCCATTCGAAGCGTTTATTTTTTCGCAAGAGTACAGTGATGGGTTGTACCACACGTGAAAATTCCGGGATAAATCTGCGATAAAAATTAGCAAAACCAAGCATGCTTTGGACACCTTTCACCAAACTAGGTGATGGCCATTTGAGGATGGCAAACACTTTTCGTGAGTCCATTCGGACCCCTTTAGGTGTCAGGATGAATCCAAGAAACTCAACCTCGGTGGTATGGAAAACGCACTTTTCCAGCTTTGCAAACAGTTTGTGCTGGCGCAATTTCTCAAGGACGGCCCTGACATGCTTTCTGTGATCAGATTCCGAAGATGAGTACACAAGAATGTCATCGATATATACGACAACACAAACATCGATGAGTTCCCGAAGGACATCGTTCATGAAGAATTGGAAGGCAGCAGGTGCGTTGCACAACCCGAAAGGCATCACCCGGTATTTGAATAATCCATATTTTGTACGGAAGGCCGTTTTCCATTCGTCGCCTTCTTTTACTCGCACCAGATGATAAGCCCCCCGGAGATCTAACTTGGTGTATACGCAAGCGTCCTTCACGAGGTCAAGGAGTTCAGGGATCAGAGGCAGAGGGTAACGGTTTTTAACAGTTATCTGGTTCAATGCACAGTAGTCGGTACAAGTTCTAAGGTCGCCTTCTTTTTTGGGCACGAAGAACAAAGCCGAGGATGCCAGAGACTTTGACGGGCAAATGAAACCATTGGCTAGGCATTGATCTAAATATTTTCTCAAATGCAGATTCTCAGGTTCAGTAAGGGTATAAATCCTGCTACAAGGGGGTTGTGCACCGGGCACCAGATCGATTTGGCAATCGTACGATCTGTGGGGAGGTAACGTGTTGGCCTGTTCCTTTTGGAAGACGTCCTGAAATACTTGGTATTCCGGAGGTAGTTGCATGGAGACAGAGGTTACAGACGCTAGACTAATCTTCAGATTTTCTGGGTAGCAGGTTTGTGCACAATCCGGGAAGGTTATTCTCTTTGCTCGCCAATCAATTCGAGGATTATGTGTCTCTAACCAAGGGATTCCGAGAATAACCTGAAACTGTGGAGCCTTGATTACATCAAACACAACTGCCTCCCGGTGGCCGTCCGGACCTATAAGTGTCACCTCAGCAGTGGAATGTGTTACCGGTCCAGAGGCAATTTCGGTTCCATCGACTGTGGTGATGACATCTTTGCTGGTTTTAGGACGCAGAGGGAGGTTAATCCTAGAGACCAATTCACGATCCACATAATTTCCTATAGCCCCACTATCTATGTATGCCTTTATTGCATGCAACCGCTTAGGCTGTTCCAGATCTACGAGGACCATTGGCACAATGAAATGCGAGGTCTGAGAGTTAGTTTTCAAGCTCGGCAAGCGGACCCCTACGCTTGTCGGGCGTGGTCGTTTCCTGAAACAGAGTCTTCATGGTTTTTATCAGCGGCTCCTACCACCTTCTTGGGTGGTTTTGCCGGGCAATCTCGTAGAAAGTGTCCAGAGGACCCACAATAAAGACATAATTGCATCTGCCGTCTTCTTTCACGTTCTTTTTGAGTTAAAGGTCCTTTAACCCCTCCAATTTGCATAGGCTGAGAGACATCAGCACCCTTGGGGTTAGCGTGGGTCTTGACCAACACCCGGGTCTCAAACTTGGACCGATCTGCTTTTCTGTTTTGAAGTCTGTGATCCAATTGGACCACTAAGTCTATATATTCTGTGCATTCTTGGGGCGGATTTGCAACTTGGGCCAGGACATCTTTAAGTTCTCCGCGTAGACCTCGATAAAATAACGTGATTCTTTTATCCTCTGACCATCCAGTTTCCACAATTAGTCTATTAAAGGTTGCAATGTAGGATAGGAGGTCCTGATTGCCCTGTCGCAGGGATAGGAGTTCGTCATCCAGAGCCTGCCCCTGAGAGTGTCGAGCAAATAACCTTTCCATGCTTGCTTGAAATCCTTGAAAATCACAGAGAATCGGGTCATCTTGAGTAACCAGTGGAACTGACCAATCGGCAGCACAGCCGCTGAGATATGACAATACAAAGGCTACCTTGGTCTGGTCATTAGGGAAGGCCACAGGTCTGCATAGGAAGTGCAAACGACACTGATTCATGAACACGGCGAATCGTTTGGGGTTCCCAGCAAAGCGTTTGGGTGGGGCCAGCGGCATGTTTCCAGGTAGATTAATCTGCACAGGATTACTGGGAACCACAGGAGTGGGGTTCCCCCCGGAACCGGGTAGAGGAGTATGTCCAGCTTGATCTTGCAAAAACTGTCTAGCCAGGTCATCAGTTCTTTCCTTTGATACAATCACTTCCCTCCTGAGAGCATTAGTCTCTTGACGAGCGGCATGTACTTCGGCCCGTAATTCCCCCAGTAGTTGGGCCAACTGATCAGTCTCAGAAGTTTCCATAGCGCCTTGGTGGGAATTTGTAGGAAGTCTTCGCGTTCTGTAACGCTCACCTGACTCCCACGGAGGCGCTGGTCTAATCTGGGTTGCTGTGGCCTCTTCGAGCATGATGCGCAGAGCTCGGAACACCGACTGAACAGGACCCTCAAATCTTGCTTGTCTGGCCCGTAGGAATATCCTTCTGCAGATGAGAAAGGGGATTAACAGTCTGCAGAATAGTGTGCTTGCTTCCCCCTTCCCCCCTTCGTTCTTCTCTAACTTCCTCCGAAATCCCCGGTTGAAGCTCACCTTATGGTTTGAAAGGATGAACTCTCCATCCTGCTTCTGGTGCAGGGGCGCGTGTTTGTCCAGTTACTTCACTGGTTTTCAGAATGGCGCTGTCAAAATCCACTTGACTTTTCCGAGCGGAACGCCATAAGTATGAAGAGTACAAAAGTTCAAGTGTTGAGCCTCCTTTTCTGTTTCCTTCCTAACCTGTGATCTGTCCTTTATTTCAGGTGCAGAATGAAGGCGATGCGTTGAGGGATTGAATTGCCGATGGTAAACTCAGGTGAGTTAGCGATGGGGGCGATCCCTCTCAATGTCTTTATATTCCTCCAGTAATGTCTTTTGTCCTTTCCCCATAGGGGCCGGGGTGCGGTACCTGCCAACGAAGCGGCGCCAACCCGAAATGAGTTATGGTCCACCAACAGAAGACCGGTAAGTGTTATGGCGGAAAATTAGGCTTTCCTCATATGTTCCTTCTGCTCACCTTTTGTCTCTTCTTCTCTCCCCTAGGCGCAGAGATGTGGCGACCGGTGCAGACAGTCGCGGTGGAGCCAGAAGAACTCCCGAGGACAGGTGAGTGAAGCGCGGCGCTGCAGCGAGCAACGTGGTGCTTTTAAATGAAAGTCTTTTCTCAGGAACGCTGGCGTGAAGGTTCCGGATGCAGGTAAGAAGTTTGATAAAATTCTTGGTTTTCACCTTTCTCTTCTCTTCTTTCCTTAAAGGTGTTCCAGGATCGAGGCGGGCGTGGCTGGAGACCAGATGCAGGGGCAGACACGGTGAGCGTTCAGCTGCTTGGATGCAGAATAACGCAAAGCATGAGCTACTGTCTGGGCGTGGCTTAAATAGCCCCCAAAGTAGTTCCAGGTAAGTATCCTTCCCTGGCCACGCCCGTGTGGCAAAATAGTCCCAATGAAAAAATAGTCCCTTTCAGGTCTCAGGGAGGCCCGAATCTTGCAGCATGGTCTGCATCCGGTAAGTGCACAAAACACCTTCCTTTATGAGCCTGGCGCCTATGGCACCAGGACTGATGTCCAACATGAGCCTGGCGCCAACGGCGCCAGGACAGAGTCCAAAGAGCCCCTATAAGGGGCCGCTGGGCTTTTACCCGGGGGCATGATGCCTGCTCCCGGGGGTGCTGGGCCTGGCCTGGTGCTCCGGGGGAAGGCATCATGACACCTGCTAAAACCACTGGGCTACTGACGACAGTTAGGAAAGAACTGGGGACAGTTGAGATTAAACTAGCGACCCTTGAAATAAATTACAGTGCCACACATAGTCCTTGCAGACTTACACCATACCCTGGGAGAATTTAATAAAGAATGTTTATAAAGACATAAACCATACCCTGGGAGAATTGAATAAATTGCCAGATAGAGAGGTCGTATATATGACAACCCCTGCCGTACCCGAAGATACGGCGAAAGTAACAGAGCGGGTACATTTCGGGCCAACATGCTTAGAACAGGGGATTATCATAACACGAAAACCAGTACACGTATGGCACAGGGGGAGGTGATAAACATTTATGAAGGCATTAATTCAACCTTCACTGAATTTTATAGAACCTTATACTCTAACCGAGATGTTAAGTCTGGGGAAGAAATAGCTGACTACCTATGAGATCTTGATCTCCCCTCTCTAGATCTGGAAACTTGTGCAGGGCTAGACTTGCCCTTCACAGTTGAGGAGATCACCTCAGCTATTAAGGCACTAACTTCAGCAAGGCCCCTGGCCCTAATGGACTTAGTGCCGAACTGTATAAAGAATTTCAAGATACATTGGCCCCCATTTTGCTGAGGGTATGGGAAGAGGCAACTGAACGCAGCACACTTCCGGACTCCATACGCAAAGCAGTGATCACTGTGCACCTTAAGCCCAGGCGACATGTTTTCTTATAGGCCCCTCTCCCTTGTTAATACGAACACCAAAATCTTTGCCAAGATTCTTGTGACCAGACTTTTGCCACATATACCCACCTTAGTCCATCCTGATCAGTCCGGTTTTATTCCCACCCGATCCACTGCCCTTAACCTGCGAGGACTTTTTGGAGTTATGGCTTAAATTAACCCGAAAGCCGTTGCAGCCTCAGATGCCGAGAAGGCTTTTGTATAGGGCAATACTTCCTGAAATGTGTCAAGCTTCTTTACACCAACTGGAAGCTAGGTTTCTCACCAATCACACTCTATCCACCCTCTTCTCCCTAGGTAGAGGCACTAGGCAGGGGTGTCCCTTCTCTCCAATTTTGTTCGCTCTTACGATCGAACCCATGGCGGAATTCGTCCGGAGAAACATGCACACAGGGAAATCAGGTTGAAGGGTCCTCCACAGATTATATCCCTTTATGCGGATGACACTCTGCTTTATATCCGTGATCCGGTGGTAAATCTGGTTTTGGCCGATATCCACATGTTGGCAGAATTTTCGGGCTATAGGATTAATGTTTCTGAGTCGGAGCTGTTTCCGCTGACCCCGTCCACGCCTGAATTGTCCAATGTCAGTGAATTCAAATGGTCCCCTACACGGGTTCGTTACCTGGGTATTATGGTCTTTAGCAATTAAAGTACACAGTATACTGACAATTTTGAAGAATTACTTCATTCTTTAACGACTAAATTGCATCTATGGAATAAACTCCCTATCTCTCTATATGGTCGAGTGGCCCTTCTCAAAATGATTGTTCTCCCCAAATTACTGTACTTATTCGGTAATATCCCCATATGGCCTGGTAAATCCTTCTTTACGAAACTCCAATCTCTCGTTACATCATACATTTGGGGCGGGAAGACAGCAAGGATGAAATGGGTCAAGATGGTAGAACCTTATTCGAGTGGTGGCATTGCGGCCGCAGACTTTGAGTTGTACTATTTAGCATCCCTATGCACAATTTGCTCAGCACTGGTTTGACCCCAATGACAGATCTGCACATATCCCTATTGAGAAGTACACGGCCTCCCGCTGTGATGTTCAATCTATTATTTTTAATCCAAACCATAGAGACACCTGTGAATTTGACCCGGTCAGCGCCACTGTGCATGTGTGGTCCAAAATGTATAAAAGAGTTGGAATCGAGATACCATATGACCCAGTTGTCCCATTATGGAACTACCCAGGCATTAAGCCCACATTTGATAAAACCCTACCGTTGACATGGGATCCGAATAAACAAATTAAACTGCAAGATATGTCCCCAGGGAACACATTTGTGGAGTTGGGGGACTTTTGGGACACGATTGGGGGTGGGGATGCTTAAGCGTTTTCAATACAATCGCGTGAGAGCTGCGTTTTCTGCCAAAAGGCCCACATTCTCCACTGAGCCTCCCACCCATGAATGTATAAGGGCTATGACATCAACAGATGGTCGGAAGAAAGGGGTTTCGCTTGTGTACACTCTGGTCCAGGCACATTCTGCCTCCTGCACCTCCATACGGGAGACCTGGGAATGGGACCTAGGAGCCACCCTGAGCAAGGAGAAATGGCTGAAATACTGCCAACTCACTAAATCTGTGTCCCTCTAATCAGGTCTGCGGCTGATACAATTTAAAATACTCAACCAGTTGCACTACACCCCCGCTAGATTGGCCAAGTTTGTGGAGGGATGCACAGGTAAATGCTTGAAATGTGATACACCAAACGCAGATGCCTACCATATGTATTAGGCATGCCCCCTTGTGGTGGTTTTTTGGGGTGATGTTGCGGACATCCTCGAGAAGATCACATCAATCCCAGCCTCCTTGTCCCTGGTGAAGTACCTGTTTGGGGACATTGGAAAAGCATCTGAAACTATCAGGCGTCTATTTAATATTGGTTGTGTAATTGCAAAACGTTGTATATTCAAGAGCTGGAAGTCCGCAAGTGCACCCGCTGTGGAAGACTTTCTTAAGGACCTTACGATGGTAAACGAGTGTGAGGAGCAATATATGTTAACGGTGCCTGCCACTTGCCGCCCTAAGGATATTTGGGCTCTGTATAGGAGCTACGTATCCTCTGGATATGATATGATATGATACGATATATGATATGACATGATTATATCATATCAAAGTTTATCCTCTGGATACTGAAAAACACACAAAGCCCTATTTTAATTCTGTATAATGAGTGGAAAGGACATTTAGATATGTTACTGTGACATTTCAAAAGAACAAAAAATGCAGTACTGACATAAGTGTGCGAAATAAACCAGTCGAACTTGTTACAATTGTAAGAGGAGCAGAACATCTCAGAATCTGTACGACAACAGAAAATTCATGAAATATCTTTAGGGAATATCTTCCCACAACTCACGCTAAAGAACAACTGCGCTCAAGAGAAATTGACATCCAAATCAATATAGACATAGAGACTCAAACCTTAATTAAATCAAGAGCAGTGCAGAAGCAAGTACTGCAAAAGGTAAGTAGAAGGCTTTGTGACTGCAGCAATGTAAATGGCTGTCACAGGTGAACACTGAGACATGGGACGTTGTTGCGCCATACAAACCTAGGTAATACGCAAATGTCATTGCATTTGCGTATTACCTAGGTTTGTATGACGTATGGGCCGGACCCAGTGAAATGATGGTCTGTATACATATATATATATATACATATATATATATATATAGTTATACCTCAGTATACCATTAAAACGTAAATATACAAAGTATCAGGTTAGCATTTATCTGGTCTCATAACTGTAAACAAGAAAGCGAGTTTGAATGAAAATAGTTGAAATAAAAAAGATTTTCTTCCATTAAGCATATACACCCATAAGGGTGTGAAATTAGCACAATCTTGGTATGTCACAACAAACTTTGGGTAAGCGCTTACATACTCCCATCATTACTTAGTCAAATATCATACATCATTATAGTAGTCACAACAGGGTGTATGTTTATGGAAAGTGAAATAATGTGAATAAGTTGTACGCAATTGTATTCCATTTGAGTGCTTCATTTAGACCCTTGATATGGCTTTTGGTCAGGGAAATCACTCTCTGACAACTGATAAAAAGCCTTGTTGAATTTGAACTCCTTATTTAAGGAACACTTTTTTTTTTACCACCTTCCATTTTACATACTTTTATGTGTGATTACAATCATGAAATGTCATACCAAGGGGACTATCGTAATAGGAATGTGCATGCAACTACTGCTGTCCACAGAAATGTGTTTATCTTTCTCTTTGTTTTGCCAATCGATAATGCATTACCAGGACAAAATATGATATATATCACCATTGTTGAATAGCAGTGGGAGAAAAAAGCTTGCTTCCAAGGGTGTTCCAGACCTAAATCTATTTAATTGATTGGTTCTATACATACATTTCAACCAAGGGAGGGGCAAGAATCATTGCATTGCTCTCCAGAAATTACAGCTGGCTTCTCTGGCTTCTCTTGAAGAGAAGAGCGAGCAATAAATCTTCCTCTTTCAAATGAAAGTAGAAAAAGTTACATGAAAATAGTTTATATGTGAAAATTGTTCGAGCAATAACAAAAAGATCAGACCCTTTCCTCATTTATTTGTCTAAATAAATGGGAATCAGGCATTTGCACCCCTGGCTGTAAACACCCAGTCACTAACCGGTATATGTTGATGATTACTGTTAGAACTAAGATGATAGATAATAATTGTTGGGTCGTGAGTTATATTTCATATTTTTCTATGGATAATTATATTCTCCATCAGCTAACAATTCATTTGGATTTTGTTACCAATAAAGTTCAGTTCGGAATAGGAGGCAACCCAATAGATTTCATCAATATTAAAAGGGCATTTTGGTGCACTGAATCGCTTTCCTGTGTAGTTGAATTCCAAGTAAAAGATGACTGTACTACTCCTGGAAATACCTGGAAATTACCATTGCCTTTAAAAATCAAAAACGTACAAGCATTGCATATTGTTAAACCTTTATTATCTTTTATGATATTCTCCAGCAACACAGTCTATCTCTATATCTTACACTGCTAGTAGACATGCATGACGACAACATTCAAATATTGTAGGACAATAATGATCCACAAAGTATCATTTTGTGTAAAGACAGCACTGTTGGAAGAGCCATTGATGCTCAATTATTTTAAATTGACCTAGCAAATTCAATTATTAGTCCAATCTAAAATGATTTGTATAACAATACTGACAGCAGCAGAACAGAAACTCCCTAATCTCAACACGTGGTGTACTCCCCGTACATTTATGAGGTGGAGTGTGTTACCTGACAATTTAGAGGATAAAATGGCAGTGCGTGTTACAAGTAAGTACCTCAATTCCAAGTAATCGTCTGTCTAGGTAGACAAAATGAACATAGATCTTTCTAATCAATTTGAGGATAAATATGAAATCAATATCCAAGAGGTGTCTCCAGGCTTTCTTCGGAAACTGTCAGAACAGATTACTCTGGTAGATACCTGCAATACTGATGCTCAAAAACCACAATTGTGATTGTTTTTATTTTTCATTTGTAGAGCATCTTCTCAGTTAACTAGTATTACTGTAGTCATTCATCCATACATTGCACAACAATAACCAGTGACAGATGGCAGCAGAATTTCAGAGACAGTACGTACAGGGTGCATCTTTAGACAATTAAATCATTCTCAGAGATTATCAAAAATGTGGAATCCTGTGGAGGAATTTATCCAATACACAGTAATTTCAATAATCCAGTGCTGTGGTAAAAAACAAAATGGAGACTTTGGGTCAGCTTGTAACAACTAAATAAAAGGGTTCACATGTAAAATGTAGTCCCTCCTTTTTAAATCGACCAAACACTGGCATAGATGCAACTATCTAAAGTGTACTGAGCCCTAGATTTAACAAATGAATATTGGATGGTCCTTTTGCTTTGCGACCACCAACATAAGATTAACTTTACTTTTAAAAACAACCCTATGCATGAACTCCTATGTCCTTCGGGTACATCAACAGTGGGAACAGATTTGACATCTTCCTACATAAAACCATGCCCGACTTTAGCGGAACAAGGTTAATTGTCTATTAATAAAAGGTAGGATAGACAGAAAGTAGAGATCTATAATGTCCTGACACCAACAGAAAACAGGGGTGAAATTAACACTCCAAAGCAAACTTTTTGGACCGTGAAATCACAACCAAAGGCCTTAAATCTCATAAAAAGAATGTTGAAGCCTTAATGAAATGAAAGAACCTTGCATATCTATGTTAAATAAGAAGCCTCTAAGAAATTACTAACTATTGTTGTAAGTTCATAAAGAGTTACTCCAAGATCACTCAGCCCGTAGTTCATCTTTTAAAGGCCTCGGTGAAATGGGAGTATGATGAATCTCAAACAGAGGCTATGAAAAAATTAAGAAGACATGTTTTCAAGCTTCTTGTTTGGCTCACCCCATAAATATGAGTTCTTCCAGGAAAAGGTATTTTCTGGCTGCTGTCTAGCTGTAGTATTATATCAGAAGTATAAAAAGGTAAATAGGTGATCTCCTATGCAAGTAATACATTGTTACCTATAGACGTAAAGTTCAATGAATGCGAGAAAGCACTTCCGGAACTTTTATGGGCATTGAAAATCTACCATCCATTGCTTCATGGGGAGCATAGTGAGACTTTCCACCAATTTCCAATATTTGCAGAGAAACCAGATATTAAATAGGAATTGTCTACATCTCAAGGATCTATACCAAGCATCTATGTTGGGATTGGATAAATGTTGGTGTCTTTACGCAGTGAGAAAACATATACATTACACAATAAGACCATTATTAGCAAAGTACAAGGGGCATGTCACTCATTGACTAGTTGTTTTGATGAAAGCATTAATTATTATAGTGGCATACCAAAACATATTGTACACCTTTTTATTTGTAATGCAAGCACAGACTTATAGGTTTGCTCATAAAATTAATTTATAAAATGTCTTTGGAAACCAGTCTAAGGTGAGGGACTTTCTACCTTTTTGTTGAGGATCATTTGAAATAATAGATGTAATATATCTTGCAGCCTAAAGGATTGACATTCAGGAATGTAAATAGACATACAAATGCTGTTGACCAGCTGAATAGCTGGCATCCCAGATCTGGTGGCCCTAGGACTGAATAAACAGCTATTCCTGGACCTCATATGTGAATTATGTTTAAGAACTGTCCGTTATATGGCATTCAGGTCCAAGAAATAATGAAAAGGGGTGTTCTTCTGGAACCCTTTATCAATAAGGAACAGAGGGAAGCTACATTCCTGCTATTCCCCCACCATTTGAAAAAGGCACATGAACACAATTATAGCTTTCTGTGCAGGTGGGCTGATGACCTATAACATTATCAGGCTGGGAACCTGTACCATTATTTAAAATGATCTGGAGCCTGCGATAAACAGATATCAGCTTTTGGGTTTTCGGCATTTTAAAAATACTTGTATGGAGACAAAAGAAAATAACCTTTTAAAGGAATCAAAAATAGCATATCAATTGCCTGAAAAGTGACGCCAGAAAAATGAAATGTATATAATTTCAACTGTCTTAATTTGTCCTTTCAGAAAATATAACTCTTACATACATTGGAGAAAATACATACATTTAAACATAAGTTAAATATCTCAACGTCTCTGCATTACAGAAGTTTCAGAGTCATTGTGTTGGAAGCCATTAGCATTTACAAATCAAATGTTACAATTTTGCAAACGGTGGAATGCACTTTCACTAATATTTCCACAAAACTAGGATGTGAGGGTGTCATAAAAGGGTTATTGTCATGGAAAAGGTTGAAGATGTGACGCTAAACTGTAGTATTCCAGTGTCCACGTGTGCCTGTCCTCGGGATAACCTTGATGTGGAGAACAGACACACGAGGACACTGGAGGTAGACGGTCAGAAAGGAAAAAGCAAAGAGGAGTGAAGCGGGCAAGATGCCATTTGGTTTCCTGGAGATTAATCTTACCTGCCCATACACTGGCCGTTTGTCTTCATTCAGGTAGTGATTCCGAACACCAAACTGGGGAGTAGTTGGCCCCACAACCTGCCAGCCGACCAAACGCAGAAGAGCTAGCATGGAGACACCTGCCCTCCCCTGGTGCGATACAATCACAAAAAAACCTGCAACCCAATTCCTGGTGTACTGCAAAATTCTAGGCCGATGGAGGAAGCCCCAGAACTCATTTCTAAAAAAGTATTCTCCAACACCGAATGGACCCAATATTGCTATATCCCCACAGCTCCATTCCATACCTAGCAACAGAGGTAGCTTTGCCATTATAAACCTTGAACATCAACTCGACCCGTTTAGCTTTGAACATACCCATAGTTTGTGCCACCACCCCCCATAACCTGTTTGAATCTTGCAGTCTGCTTGGTAACATGGGCTTCAGCACTAGAGTTTGAAGGAAATATGGCCCCCTGATAGTCAAAACTAGAGGTTCTAGGGATCAAATAGTAAAAATAGTGAAATGGTAACTGCTGCCACCAGTTTGTCTTCATGCACACTTAAAAGTAACAAAAAATCCTTTGAGTGCAGGTCTAGGGTGATACAAAATTATCCCCATTGCACTGCATTGTGAGGTGCATTGTGCAACATGAAAAAGTTACCCAAAATAGATAAGATGCAAAAAGGAAAAGGGAAACATAGTTTCCCAGTAATGACAGTCTGAAGGACTAGCCAGTTTCCCCATAATAAATTAGCAAAAGGCGAATATATTGAAGTGTAAGGCTTCACTTTAGTGCAAAAGTCGGGACATGGTGTAAAAACAAAAGCTAAAAGTTTGGGGTTCCTTAGAATATGGAGAAACAGTTGCTTCCAGAGAAATAATTTCTGGCATTTACCAACATCCTGCCAAATTTGTGTTGCAGACAGAAAGCAAAGGTAGAAAAAAGCTGCCGATCTCGATTTCTTTTGGGGGGAGCTAATACTGGAGGCCCCAAGCAAGCTGGGAGCATGAGAATCTCTGCGTGCCTAGAAGCTCAACAGTAGCATTGGAGAGTGGGGGATTTTTGATCCTGGTTTCCATCAGCTTTGGCCTGTTGATTTCTAGACAGAGGAATCAAGACTAAACTGAGGGAGTCCCGCCAGCTTGAGCAGTGTCCCTGCCCTGCTTCCTACTAAAGTCTTTCTTTTTTTATTTATTGTGAATCAGCTTGCATAAAATGTTACACAAATATATCCATGTTAAAATATCATTCAATTTATTAAATTCTGATTAAACATGGCGTGTACTATGTTGTAGAAGGGCCCTGTTTGTGCAGGAATGGTCACGCGGACAATATCTGGAGAATCATTGGAACTAACGTTGGTGTCAATTAATAGGAAATGTCTTCTATTTATCAGATATTGTTTGTAGTGTCTTGCAAGTGAAGTCGTGGGTTCCTCTGCAACACATGAACTTGGTGCACAGGGTGGGGAAATGAAAGCCTTTTAGTAGGGTGCTCTACTATTACCAGAGGACATTATCTGGGGGATCAATGGAACTCGCATTAGCAGCACTTTATAAAAAATATTTTCTATTTTATCAGAAATAGTTTTTAGTGTCGTGCAAGTGAAGTCATGAGTAGTGCTGCAACACACGATCACGATGAACAGGGTGGGGAACTAAAAGCTGTTTAGTAGGGTGCTCGACTATTATCCGCCTACATATTTTCTGTCATCTCGCCTTTAAGCCTGAGTGCCAGCATATTAGCTTGGCAATGCGGTTGTTTATGTTATCTTGCATTTGTATAGTGCCTCCTGCCATGAGGGGGGGATCACATATTTCCCTCAAGCCCGTGCTGGTCCGTGGGGGGGCACTGCCACTCCCCCACGCTCAGTACGTAATGATGTAATGTATGATGTAACCATGACATAATGATGATGTAATTGATGATGTAACAGTTTGATGATGTGATTCATGTATGGCTTTGTCGCATTTGTTGATGATGTAAGAGATGTAATAAATGCTGCCTTTTTGCCTTCCAAAGAATATTTGTGTCTGGTGTCCCTCACTGGCCCTGCTTCCTGTACCACCCACAAGATAAGCCCTGGCATTTAGCCAAGGCGACGGATTGGGCGGTGTGGTGGTGGGCCAGGAAGGAAGAGGCACCTGAGTGGGGGTAGACCAGACCAGTGCTGGGCGGCATGGGAGATCACTTGCAGGGTCCACTGCTTGGCGCCGGAAATTAGTCCTTCGCGGGTATAAAGAGGGGGGTGCAAGGTGATCTCCATCTCTTTTTCCCCGGCTTGGACCAGTGAGCTGCAAAGGCAGCATTCGTCTATTTATCTGCCCACCCACCCTTTTAGATCATGGGTTTATGGGTGTGTTGAGTTAGGTTGGGGCACATTGCATTGAATTGAGCTATGGGCTCAACCATTTGGGTCACTGGGGGGGGAGATTTATTGCTTATTCAGGTTATGATCCCAGGTTTGGTGCGGAACGGTGAGGTGTCATGCCAGGGTCTCACAGAGCGGTCCTCACCGGTCCGTGCAAGGGGGGGAGCGGGTCTGGTCAGTCTAGGGGGGTCACATATTTCCCTCAGGCTCATCTCAGAGCATGGAGGGCATGGCCATTGCTACTCCCCCACGCTTGTTACCCAATGACTTAATTGATGATGTAACTATAACATAATGATGACAAAATTGAGGATGTAACAGTTTGATGATGGCATCAATGTATGACTTCATCACATTTGTTGATAATGTAAGACAAGTAGTAAATGAGGCCTTATTGCCTTCAAAAGAATATTTTTGTCAGGCGTCCCTCACTGGCTCTGCCGCCTGCACCGCCCACGTCCCTGTAACCACTGTTACTCACCCTCTTGTCTATCTGTCTGTGCCATTAAGACTCACGTCTATTCGTCTTGTTCGCCCCTTACCCCCGCTGTCCCCGTTCTATCCTCCATTTTCTCTTCTCCCTTTCATATCACAGAGCACAGTCTGGTCGGCACCCTTGGCGGTGTCACAATTAATTCACACATGGATATGGTTGCTGCACTTTTAAGACCTCTACAGGAGTTACTTGCATTAAAGGCCAGATAGGACATTAAAAAATAAAATGATCAGCTTGTCAATTTAATTGCCTTTTTATATCCAAACATGTAATTGTTCTGAACATTAAAGCATCACCGAAATGAAGAGGATCTAACCATACGTCATTAGAGCAACTAAATAGTTACCTCCCTTACATTTTGACATTTCTTAAGCACATGATTGTGTGGCTTGGTTAGATTAGCTTGCGGTTGTACTTTTCCTGCATACTTGTGCACACCTTTAAATGTTTTGGGATGTTTACCCTTGTAAATTATTCAGAACAGTGGCTCACATGTGTCGATCTAAGCAATGGTGTCTGTTTTGAATAAGTGACTCCCGACTAGCAAGATCATAGCAGGCAGGGTGTGCAATGTAAGGTTCATATGTGGGTCACCTCAAGACAATGAGGAGTAGGACGAGGAAGGAGCCAGAAGAACTTGGCGTGGTCTTGGCATTGTACTCTAACTCAGATCCATCTGTGCAATTCCCTCCTTGGCTACCTACAGCTTGAAACCCTCAATGTGTGGTCGTTCTTCAATGTGTTCGCGCAGTGTGACAGCTCACTTCCGTTTCAGGCGTTCTGCTCTTCCCAGACCGCCTGTCCTTGAAACAACTCGGTGAGTGACGTAAGCTTGAAAGCTGTAAACTGAGACTATGGGCCTCATTACAAGTTTGGCGGTATTCCAGCGGTAAAGCTGCCAGAGTTCCACCAAATGCAATTACTGTTGCTGCCACTTGGTCCGGTGGAATTACCACCAGATTACAAGCAGTGGTATGGTGTTTATACTCCCCATTTGTGGAGATAGGACTCCATGTGATTTTCAGCGGAATTGCTACTGGTAACTAAGCCGATTTGCCGTTTTTAGTATGTAAAGCAGCGGAATTACTGCCAGCATTTTGCTGGAGGTTTTTACTCCTCCTCACCACCAAATCTATAGTACAGTGGTGCGGTAATGCAGTGATAATGCAGTGCTAGTGGCAATAGTGTTACCACTGCGTTACCACCGTTTTTTACCACACCGGCATGCTTGTAATGACGCCATATGTCTTGCGGCCTGCACTAGTGAAATGGGCCAGCCTGGCATCTCCACTGCTTTTCATGTATCTGAAAGCGTGGCCGTTAGGTGCAGGCAGAGGCGTTGCCAGGGGGGGCGGTGGTGTGGGGGGGCTGAGGGGACTATAGCCCCAGGTCTTTTTGTTGTAGCCCTGGATAGAAGCTCCCAGTCCCGACAGTCCCAAAATGAGCGTAGTCCCAGACCTAGCAACACCCCTGGGTGCAGTCCCTAATCTGAGCAGGTCATTTGGTGCAGTACAGCAAAACAAAGGGGCAGATGAACTCTCCTCACACACACACACAGATAACACACCCCGGGAAGTAAAATTGCATTGTGCATCTATTTTGCCAAAAGTACATCTGCTGTTTGTTTTCCATCTGTGTAAATATGTCAAAACGGGATGCGCGCGGCCACGTGATGCGGCTTCTTAACTAAGGCAAACAGTCTCAGTTTTGAATTGTGTAAACAAGGCTCGCATAGGGCCGCTGCGCGCGCAGGGCAAGTGGGCCCCTGCGGTGGGCCCGGCAGGCCTCTGTGGATACTGGCGTGGAGAGGTGGGTGTCTGCATCTGTGCGCCCTCCTGAGCTCTGGCCGTCCAGGAGTGTCCTTAGGGTTGGCGCTGGAATGAGCCGCCTGTATTGCCCACATCAAAGCCGGGGACTGTGTTCTATTTCCTCTTCAATTAAAATGAAAGAAGGCAGCCAGTATCGGAGCCCTTCTCCCTCGGCCTGCCTTGTGTCGTATTAGGGACTGACTTCACCAAGCAGACATGTGCTGGCTCTCAGATCAGATGTGTAGTAGTGTGGGGTCTGACTCCTGTCACTGTATGCAATGCACACCACCAGAAGGCCTTTGTCCACACTAACTTTCCCTAAATAGTACACTAGCTCACCACAGACGCACAAACTCAATCCTTCACACTCCTGAAACACCACTCCGGCAGACACCACCATCACACAAACAATGAATGTTACCAAGCTGGAGCGCACAGTATCTACTGCTCCAGACCACCCACAAAATAAATAAAACGTATACACCACAGAGTCATATTTTCTCATACACGCACACATCAAAGTTGCTACAATGCAACCTTGGCGCCAGGGCCTTTCAACACTTTCAGATATAAGGGGTCTCGAGCCTCAAGGGTGCCCCCAGCAGCTGCTCCCATGTTTCTAGTCAGCAGCTTGATAATACAGCAATAGATTCCTTAATATATTATTTTCATTCTGGGGCTTTAAATGTGCGCTTTGCGCTGCTCGCATTTCAAGCTTCATTTCCTGGAGGACAGGTAGTCACTTAAAGTGACTGCCTGAAGGGCCCCAAGAAATGAAGCTTGTAACTGGAGCATGGCAAAGCGCACATTTAAAGCAAAGAAATACACCCGGCGTTAATAGCCGCCGATTATCAGTAGATGGCCAACCAGCAGGGAGCTGAAACAGTAAATATCCACTGAAAAAAGCTATACATTCTTCTTTGTCACCAAGGGTCTGATGTGGAGGACCTGGTGTTAAAAGACAAGGGGCCTCATTACGACTCTGGCGGTAGGAGGTTAACGGCGCCGGTAGAGCTGCCGGCGCCGTTAACCCCCTACCGCCTCATTACGAGGTCTGCTCCCGGGTCCCGCTAAGGACGCCTGGTAAAACGTCCTTAGAGGGTCCCGCGAGCAGACCAGGATGCTAACAACGGGCCCGTCATTAACGAGCCCGTTGTTAGCATCCTCCCCATTACCATTGAGACCTATGGGGGCTCAAACGGAAATGGGGATGTACTGGGTCTGGGTTCCTTGAATGGGGAAATACAGGGCCTTCCAAGGTCGGAATGGCCTGGTATTTCCCCATTCAAGGAACCCGGACCCGGTACCCGCTATGGGGGTAGCCATGCCCCTAAAAGCGGCATGGCTACCTCCATACTTGTAATGAGGACCAAGGAGAAAATAATCCGTGGGTATTCAATGTTTGAGCTCCCTACTGGTTGGCCGTCTTGTGATAAAAGGCGGCTATTAACCCACAGGGAAGCATTTATCTCCATTATAATGTATGCACCACATGGATGACGCAGACTGTTTTCCGCTCTTTGCAAGGGTGCAGAAGCAACAATCATGTTAAAATGGGCCATTTACTAGAAGAAATTTGATTATTTGCCCAGGATCACACACTTTGGTTAAACAGTGAAGCTGGAATTATACACCCGTGTACAGTTTAGGCACTTCCAGACATACCTTTCATGCTGCTCAAAAACACAAAGGTGCTCCCTCTAGGAATTATTGCATACTTGTCACAAAATTAGTAAGGTCAGTTATTCTTAAATAGGGTGTGCTTCTTAAAGGTTACACTATTGCAAACCTATATCTAACACACGTTGAAAATGAATTTTAAAAAGTCAATTACAGCATTAGACAATTAAATTGTTGTACTTTAATGAGATACATATGTATGAAAATAAATCATACAGTTGATAATAATGAATATTATCTAGGAACTTAGAAAAAGCAAATCTAGCCAGAAACACATAGAATAATACCAAACACACTCATAAAACATGAATAACATTAATGAATGAAAAGCTACTTACAAAAAGCGATCTACTCTAAAGTGATAAGAAACAGAAACTCCAAGACCGTGTGCAGAGTGACTCAATGCACCTGGAATGGGAGAGTGCCCCTATTATTGCCCTGTCAATAAATAACAAAGACAAACTACACTTATCGCTATAAGGGCTGCTATAATCAGGGTCTACATATGAGTGCTAACCTAATCGCTAACCAGAGGCTGTTGCTAGGTAAGTTCTTGCACACACCATACGTTTCGGTGGAACCTGACATTTACACTACCTTCTTCAGGACCGTTAAGTGACCCTATCAAAAATGAGACAATTGTAGACATGTAAACTAAATGCATTCAAATATTTAAAAACCATATTAAAAGAGAGCAGGGGTTGCAACACCCTCACCACCTCATATGTGAGACAAGAATAAACAAATTATAAAACTGCTACTCAGAAGGCCCCAGAAACCCAAGAGCTGAGCTAAACTGTGTCAGAAATTAAACCATTTTGAGTGAAACTTACAAATGAAAAGCCAAAGCAAAAAGAGTAGGTCACACCGGCCAAATAGGTGAAAAGACAAACGCCTCGAAATTGATGTCTATTGCTTACCCTTTCCAATATAACACAGGTAAGTAGTTGCAAATTTAGGACTATACCTGAATCATTTTATACCACGGGACGTTGATATTCTGAACTGACTGTTTCAGCGTGATCCTGGACAGATAATGAGAAAGTAACCAAAAAATACATTGACATACTGTATCATGCAATTCTAATGAAATGAAAATCAGAAAGAGGACATAGGACTAAAAAGAAACCTCTCAGGATTGCTGGCTGAGAGGGTGTTTTGCCCAGGATCCCGTTCTTTGGTTGAATGGTGAAACAGGAATTTTAACCCACTGGACAGTGAAGGCCCTTTAAGACATACGTGTTGCGCTGCACCTGGTCGACATATTTAAATTTTGTATTTTAAGACCAACGTTAATGCTGCCTTACAGATCAGAGCTCAAAAGGTTCCCATGGCTTGTGCAAGAAAGCCAGCTAGTCCTGTTTTTGCTAGGAATTTTGTAGTTTTCCTAAATTCCAAGTGGGGAAAAACTTCAAATCCCAGAATCCAAAGGTGAAAAACAGGACTGGATGGTCCTCTCACGCATATCATGGTAACTCTGATAATTCTATTTGCAAAATACACATCCCATATTAAAGCAACCTTGCAAAATGTCGATTCTTAGCAAAAAATGTTGAGCCAAAAGAATAATTGGTTTAGCTTTATTTGTCATGTAATGAATGGGCCGAAATATATTTTCTGTTTACACCACTGTATTTGATTCACTTTGAAAATGTGTAATAAAGGTTGTGTAGCTTGTAACTTGGATAAAGAATGGATAAAGAGACGAATTACCATTCATAACCATCAAAAACTCAAAATACTGACAGTTGGTCTCTGTGTTCATGGAATACTGGAGGACACTACCATCTGTTCGACCAGCCAGTTCCTGAACTGGAACCCTTTAAGTTAATATGTTTGCAAGAAACCTGGATTACTAATACACCCAGTTGTGACGGCTTTTTAACCTTTTTGAATCCTGCAATCCAGAGAAAGCAAGGAAGACGCTCCTCTGGCCTACTTACTTTGATCAAAATAAATCCTAATTGGAGCCTAGTTGATACGATAAACATCAACCCATGGATTCAATCAACAACTATAAAAATTACAAATCACCCCAACCAGTTACATCGATCTTCTTCCAATAGTTCTCATGGCAGAATTATTGTGATTCTAAATGTGTTCTGGAACCCAGTTGCCATAAATGACAGCAACTTCTTAGATGGTGTATTCATGACCATCGACAGTTTCGCTGGCAAATATCAGAATATTGAGTTCATAATCTGCGGAGACCTTAATATCCATATGTTCGCTCCAAATGGCCAGCCTTTATCTTTTGACGATCTTTCGGAAAGGGCCCGTAGATGGACCAAAGAAGTAACCATTAGAAATGTAGTGTTAACAGGCCACTCCACTGACAATCAAAACGCCCTGATTCCCACTTAGTCGTGCGGCAATGCTACTGCAATAATTGATTTTATATACTTGTCTCCGGGTCTTAATAATACAATTATGAACTCTGAAACGATTTCATCCAACAAGAGTGACCATAATATGCTGACGATATGTGGTGCATGCCTCCTTGATCAGAGTAAGCAACAACTCGTACCATTGCTGGAAACCACAGGAGAAAATGTCAGACTAAGAATCAGCTCAAAACAATTAGTAAACCTCCTGATGCTCTTCCACCAAACAACTATGAAAGACACGGATAAATTGAACTATGATTGGCTATTGATCCCTTTTTAGATAAAGGGAAATAGTCTAGAAAAAACAACTCATAAACATCATTATAATCTAGAGTTGGCAGCCAAAAGGAAAATCCTACGGAAAAACCTTCGAGGGTGGAGAAAATATCTTACTCCAGAAAACATCAAAAAATGAAAAAAGCCAAGCAAAGCTATTCCATCTGGAGAAAAACCCACGTGATGACACTCCAACAAACGGATGCAGAAGCCATTCTAGCAACATTTAAAAATCGTAATTTGAGAAACCTGTGGAACCTGCTTAACAACAACTCCCAGCATCAGCATCAGCTGGTGTTTAATGTGTCTGAAAACAAATGGATTCAAAATGTTTCCAACTTATATAAAGCTCGGATTTCAGACACCAACCCAACTGAAACAGTTGCTTCCAAGAAATGGACACTCATATGGGACAAACAAGATTTTTGGGAGATGATCATCAAGCTCAATGCTTCCCGCGCTCCTGGCCCAGACGGCCTTTCTAATGCCATCATGAAACAGACCCGTGAGAGCTGGGCGAACCTGATGGATCATCTACTTACCTTAATCAACAAACTTAAGCAGATCCCTCCACCTGGAAAAGGGCTACGATGATCCCGAGCTTTTAAACAAGGGGGTAGGGACGAGCCGTCCAACTATTGACCTATCGCCCTTCTCGATCCCATGGGCAAATTGTTTGCCATGTATTTAAAGCAAAAACTCACTCTGTGGGTGTAAAGAAGCCACCGGAGCCAGAGGTATGTAGTAGACAGTTTATTTGTCTTATCGTCAGTAGCATACCATAAGACCCCCAACCCAAGCAGCATCCAGGGTACAACTGACTAAACTCAAGTGTAAACATATTGAAGTAACATCATTCCAGAATGGTACAATAGGCAAGGATCCATTCTGGCATTACAGGTGGCATGCTTGGCATAAACATAGCTGCAACAGAGACACCATAGCAACCAGCAAAACATAAAGCATTTAACCTTTATACAACACACCCTCCTCCCCTATGAAATAAAATTCTTTATTATGAGAAATATACCAACTGAAAATATACTAAAACTTCTATCTTTTTACCTTTGCAATTCTGGACAACCACCAAATTTGACCACTTTCTACACCCACAGCATTTTTGAAAACTCGTGTAACTCTAACAGGTTCTGTGTAGAGCGGCTCCCCTTTCTTAGAAATGACTGCTTTCCTTATCCGCACCCAATCTCCGGCCCCGACCACAGTAGTTTTTCTTGGATGTTTCTCATTTACTTTTTCCGACCATTTGTTTTTTCGGGCATCCATCTTTTTCTTTACAACATCCACAACCACATCTGTTGCTCTTGCCCTGCCCAACCAAGCTGGCGCCACACAAGTGTTTGCTTTTCGCCCTCCCATAAGTTCAAAAGAACTAATCCCTGTTTCTATTCGCGGAGCCATCCTCAATGCATACAACCTGTCTCTCACTGCAATTCTTTTGTCAAGACCACATGCATTCGCTCCACGAATAGCATCCATAATACATCGATTTACTCTCTCGACCATACCGTTTGCTTGGGGATAATACAAAGGGGTCCTTTTGTGTTTAATTCCGCATGTATGAAGATACTCTAAAAATAATTTCCCCATGAATTGGGGACCATTATCAGTGAGTATGCTCCTGGGTAAACCTTCCCTCTCAAACACATCCTCCATGAATTCAATTATACACCGACATGTGACTTCCCTCAAGATCTTAAATTCTGTCCATCTTGAAAAAGTATCAACCATAACCAAAATGAACCTTCTTCTACCCGCACCCATGTCTACTGGACCAGGAACATCCATGGACAAATCTTGCCACACTTCCTCCGGAATGCTTGTTTTTCCCATAGGTTGGGACACCGCTATCACATTTTTTCTTTTTTAGGTACAATCATTGCATGCACCAAACAATTTCTCAATCTCACGATCAATCCCTGGCCACCAGTAATCAGCTTTTACAACCTCTTTTATTTTACAAACCCCAATATGTCCCTGGTGAGCACAGTTTATTAATCTCCTTCTCAGACAACCAGGAACCACCAACTTGTCCCATCTATACAACAACTCTCCTTTTACAGACAATTCATTCCTCACCTCCCACATTGCCCTTTCTTCACCGGATAAGAGCCTTTTCTCTGGCCATCCATCCACCACAAAAGCCATGACCCGCTTCCACATTTACTTAGACTTTAAAACTTGAACCCACTCTTGTTTTTGTATTATACCTTCCACGGTTGCAAAAACCATTTCATTCTCACCACACACATTACTTCCTCTATCACCAGCATTATCTTCCAACTTCACCCTCGAGGCATGGTCAGCCTGTACATTCTCTTTACCAGCAACTACTTCTATTTCAAATTTATGACACTGTAGCCTGGTTACCCAACCTGCCACTCTCCTTGACACCTTGTCGAGGCCTTTACTTTCAAAAATCGCCTTAAGTGGCCTGTGGTCTGTTCTCAAGGTAACATTTTGACCCCAGATAAAAAATTTCATTTTTTCTATGCCCCAATGGCACGCCAAAGCTTCTTTTTCCAACACGGAATAGTTCAATTCTGCGCCTCTTAACATACGGGATGCATGCATCACAATCATCTCCGTGCCATCGATATCTGGCTGCAACATCACCACTCCTATTCCTGTGTCACTAGCATCCACAGCCAGAATAGTTTTCTTTCTCGTATCAAACATTGATAGGGTTTTTGCCATAATAATTTTTCTTTTCATTGCTTCGAATTCTTTTTCACATTCATTGCTCCATACAAACTCAATACCTTTCCTTAACAACGCTCTCAAATTGGTTATGGAATCAGCATAATTCTCAACAAACCTATGATAAAATTCAATAGTACCTAAGAATGATCTCAATTCGGCCTTATTCTTTGGTGATTGTGTTTTCAAAATAGACTCAACTAAATTCCTCTTCGGTTTGAGTCCTTGCTCAGATATTTCATGACCTAGATAATCAACCGCTTGAGTCATAAAAACACATTTTTCACCACGCAAAGTTATTCCTCTTGCTTTAAAGACCTTAAGAACCAGATCCAGTCTTGTTTTCAACTCACTCTCATCCTTCCACATATCAGAACATCGTCCTCCTGAAAGCACCACACTCCACCAACATCCTTCAATAATTTGTCCATAACCTTTTGGAAAACGGAAGACGCTGATACCAATCCAAATGGCATGCGCTTGAATTGATATATTCCCTGATAAGTAATGAAAGCAGTCAATTTGCGCGATTCGTCATCTAAACATATCTGATGATACGCACTCACCATGTCAAGTTTTGCGAAATATTTTGCACTCCCTATCCTACTTAACAACTCTCCCATATTTGAAAGGGGATGCCGATCCGCTACAACACACCGATTGAGTTCCCTCAAATCGATGCATACCCTCAAATCCCCATTGCTTTTCTTCACCACCACCATGGGAGATATCCATTCTACTGCCTTAGCTGGCTCAATGATTCCCTCTTTCTCCAATTTTATCAATTCATCTCGCACAGCTTTCCGCATAGATAAGGGTAACGGTCTGAGCTTTGACGCAACAGGACTGCTCCCTTCTTTTATCTCAATCTTGTGTACCATCCCTTTGAGACATCCCACTTTGTCACAGAATACTTCAGGGTATCTAGCTACCATTTCACATTTGGTTTTGTTGCTATTAGGCTCAGAAGAGTTAACCACATTGAGAACTTGTTCTTCGTTATTGGGATCTAACTTAATTCCCAATCCCCTTTGCTCTTTCCAACCTAACAATGTTTTACCTCTTTTGGTAATACATATTTTCCCATGTGTCATTCTCCCTTTGAACTTGAACTCTGCCTCACAACACCCCAAAATTTCTATTTTGTCTCCATTGTATCCCCCAGGCATTTTATCTGAAGGAACCAAACATCTGATATCGCCTCCAATTACATTTTCAAAGACAGTCTTGGACATTAATGTGATTTTGGAGCATGAGTCGGCAAGCATTTTAACCAAATGCCCATTTACTTCTATCCATGCTGAGGGATGCTCACACTCATCAGACCCCGAGCACTTTACCATATGAACCGTAACTATTTCATTCTCTGAAACATCAGCCTCTGCAGACAACGCACCATCATACTTTTCAATCAGGAGTGTTCCCTTTCCACCTCCAATTCTATAGTTTTTACAGCAATTCTCAAATGCACCCATTTCTTACACAAACTACAATTGACACGCCTTCCAGGACAAATGGGAGATGTGGACAAATGTCGTGAACTTCCACAACGAAAACACAGTCTATCTTCCCTTTTCACATTAAATTGGGCAGTGTCCTTTTGAAGACGCCTATTACCCTGCTCACCACCCCCACTCTTGGTTTGGGTATTCTCATAACGCTTATTGGGCTTGGTTCTATGTTTCTTCTTTTCCTTCGGGCAACCTCCCTTCTCGTCTCCAACCCTTAGTACCTCAACACCTGGTGCTGATTTATTTTCCTTGAGCGACAATTTCGCTACACACTGTAAGGTGTGCTCGATCCTCTTCGCTATACTAATAACCTCCTCCAAATTGGGATCGTCCTTTAACCAAATCTCCTCTCATATTTTATCATTAGAGCAATGAATCATAAATTGATCCCTTATGTGATCCTCTAATCCACCACCAAATTTACAATTTAGGGATAAATGTCTCAAAGCAGTTATATAGTCTTCAACAGATTCTCCCTCATGTTGACATCTCATGCCAAAGTGATATCGCTCCAATACAGTGCTCGTTTTTGACTCAAAATGCTTATCAAGTTTAATTAATGCCAGGTCAAAATCATTTGTTCCCTCTTCCAAATCCAATTCAACAATATCAGGAAGCGTGTCATATATCCTCTGACCTTCATAACCCAAAAAATGCATTAACATTGCTACTTTACGTTCTACAGACATCCCATTTCCACATGTGGCTTTAACATAATGCAGGAAGCCCTTCTTCCAAGGGGCCCACTTAATTTTTGGCGGACCTGGTGTGGGCAGAAATATTTGTGGACCGGGAACTCCAGACAGGGCCATGTTTTCTACCCTCGATAGGCTGTGTGTAACAGTAACTTTCACCAGAACCAAAAAAAATGCAGTGCTAAAACAGCAGTTGGGGTGTGTCCCAAAAAAAATTCTTCCAAAAATGTCAGATGGCAACTTCTAGACCACAGTCAAATGTCACCATGAACATAAACACTCCCAATTAGGAATGCTCTCTCCAGTTAATTTCCTTGTAGGCCAGATCCACAAGGAATTTATTATTATTCTTTTTTTTCATGGGCGGGGAAAACACACACTCCCTCACCTGTGATGCTCCTTGACAATGCTCCCCTAGTTCACCTTCCCACACGTGGCCCTGGGCGAGACCTCAGTACTTTCCCTTATTACGGCGCCACATCCGCATTCAGCTGGCCTTATTACGGCGCCACATCCGCATTCAGTGGGCCGCGTAACACGCAAACACGGATCTTCTCTTCCGCGTCGCTTGCAGCTGACAGCGCCGTGACGGGCGCGTACGGCCCAAATCTCCTTAGTTGAAACCACGGGACTGCAGCTCCACCTGCAGACAGCCCTCCGCTCGCCGACACTGACAAACCAGCAGGAAAGCTGGTGACGGGCAGGGCTCGCCGAAATACCGCAGCTCACACGCGAACCAGCTGGGACGCTGGTGGGGAAAGAAGATGCCTCCCCGCAGCACTGCAGGTTCACCCTGCAGCCTCCAGCCCAGTTCCAGCGACGGCCGCAGATTGACCCCAGAGCCAGCGACGCTACTCCAAAAAAAACGAGTGCGCTTCTACGGGGCACCTTCCAGGCACCATCCGGCAGTGTCAACCCACTCGGGACAGGCGCACCTCACGCCTGGGAAAAGCAGATGGGGACACTTTTCGCTTGGACCAAACTGCAGGCTCCGAGCGAACTCCTCCTGGATGTCGGCTACCACTGACTGCTCCTCACAAACACTGCTTCCAGACACTGTTGGGGGTCTTGGCTTCAATAGGGATCACATCAGACATCCCATCCTCGTCGCCATTGTAAAGAAGCCACTGGAGCCAGAGGGATGTAGTAGACAGTTTATTTGTCTTATCTTCAGTAGCATACCATAAGACCCCCAACACAAGCAGCATCCAGGGTACAACTGACTAAACTCAAGTGTAAACATATTGAAGTAACATCATTCCAGAAGGGTACAATAGGCAGGGATCCATTCTGGAATTACAGGTGACATGCTTGACATAAACATAGCTGCAACAGAGACACCAAAGCAACCAGCAAAACATAAAGCATTTAACCTTTATACAACAGTGGGCTAATCAAACAAACCAATTTGATATTCGACAAACGGGATTTACAGCAAATGTAGGGACCAACGTAAATCTTCTGCTCTTAAATCTAATAAAACATGAAGCCCTACGGAACAACACCCAGGTGTATGTTTCTTTTGTAGATTTGCACATGGCTTTTGATGCCATAAATAGGCGAACATTGTGGAACAAATTGTGCCCATGGAAATGTCCTCCAGAGATCATTTAACCAATCAAACTTTTACATTCCAACACTTCAATTACCATCAGACTTACAAAAGAAGGCGTCACGACTGCCTCTATAAGGACATGGAATGGATTAAAGCAGGGATGCCCCCTCGCTGCAACGCTCTACAACTTGTACACTGCCGACTTTGTAGACTATATCAAAGCCAATTTACTGAACCCTCCAAAAATCAATTCTGTGCCGATACCATATATGATGTACGCTGATGATATCGTGCTTCTGGACAAAACGACAGCAGGATTGCAGAAAAATGTGCGAATGATGGAAGAATACATGAAATATAACGAGCTGCAAATTAACGTCAAAAAAATAAAAAGAATGAAATTAACCAAACAAGCAAAAAAGCCAGTTGCCAAAATTTACATTAGACAACAAAGTTCTAGCAGAATTAAACACCTTCAAATACCTTGGAATTCTAATAAATCAAGCGAAATCAGAAACAGATTGGGTAGCTACTTTAGAAGGGAAGATACTATCGTTAGCCAGACATGGATCCCTGTTACATAGACAGTACGGAAAGTTCTCGCTAAAACCCGTCATCGCGTTCTATCACCAAAAAGTAATACCCATCATAACATATGGGAGTGAAAACAGCTGAACATATTCCGCAAATTGAATAACAACGATAAAACAACAGCCATTCAAATACTGTGCGAGATCCCAAATGCTATGAATAACAACATATTGAAAGCTTTGAAAATCGATTTAGAACGGTGTTTGAAAAATGAAGACATCTCCACAGAAATGCTCATAAATCGTCCGCAACATGCTAAAGTTAAGATCCAGCGAAATGACTGGATCAAAACATCACATGAGAAAAACAATGTACACAATGAATCTTCAATGTACAAATGATATCCGAGCTATCAATGAGCTTCCTCGTTATCTGTCACTCTTTCCGGATCCTCTTATCCGCAATATGTTCATGAAAATTTGCTTGAATATTATTCCAACCCAGCATAGATTAGCGGAAATCAGACAAATCCCCATGTCTGACCAATTCTGCCATTTTTGTCTAGATCAGAAAGCTACAGAAACGCTGCATCATATCATCATGATCTGCCCGGCCCTCATCCAAAAGAGAGGCGTATTTGGAGACTTTTTAAAGATATCTGCCCACCAAACAGATGCCGACTCCAGATGGTCTATGATACTGAGGGGTCAGGACAGAAAATTAATATACAGCATTGTGCATATTCTTTCCCATATTCTGGGTTTGGACAAACCAATTATTAATATGTTGCAGCTGTGGGAAAATTTACTAGAGATGCCTGCTTTAATCTTGTTGCTGTACCTGAGATAATATGTCTAAATTTTAAGTTAACTGCTGGAAGAATCTCAAAAATGTTTAAATGAAAAGTTTCTGTTTAAACTATATCATTTTAAAATAAAAAAATGTAAAAAAGAATGGTCACCACAAACTTCGGGTTTCCTATCGTACAATACAGAACAATTCCTTTTTTGCCTGTCTGTATAGCTGACATCATGGCTAATCTTTCAAAGGGGACTTTCTCTTCTGCAAATGTTTAGGCATTTGGCATTGAAAGGGGCACTTATCGGTTAGGTAAAGATGTGCCAGTGGCCTTTCAGATGTGAATGTCCCATCAGTGCCAAATGCCTAAGCATAGGCACAAGGAGGAAGCACCTGGCAGCATGATGAATGGGCAATTGCAAGTCATGCATGTATTTATTATGTTTATGGCTCAAAGAGCTTTAACATATTTTACATAGCAACAAAACATTACAATAAGAATATCTTAAAATCTAAGGATAAATCATTCAAATAGAAAAAAACAAATCAACCAATTACAACAACTACAGTACATCATGAGTATTTTGTGCAATTAGTAAGCTTTTCAAGTGGCCAGAACTCCCTTCCAAACATTATAAAGTGCAATGTGCATATTCCTGAGTTCTGAATTCAGACAGTAATTCCAAAGGGAGTTCCTCTTTATGTTATCAAGGGACGATACAACAGGGCCCAGCCTTACCATGTATAAAGAGCAGCGCTCGCAACACTCTGTAAGAATGTGTCGCACAGTTTCAGGTAATTGTTTCAAACCACATAGGTGGCAATACCTTTCTTCCTTCGCTAGACCAAGCTCAGGGCCTAAAGCTGCGAGCACAGGAAGTTTATTTATACATAGGCGTATAAGAAATCGCCTTAGGTCTGGCCAGGGGCATAGCTTCAGATACGTTTGTGGGGTCTCCAATTTATGAACCAAATTCATAATTAGGGTCCGGTAGCTTACCAATGTTTCCAGGTGTGAGAAATTAGCACACCATTCCCACTGTTCAAGTTTCTTTATCATGTCCTTCTTAAGCGTATGGAGAACGTCCCCCCAATTTGGTCTGCAACCAATCATGTCGAAGGTCTTTATGGCCTACAACTGAAGTGTGAGATTGTCAGAGTCATCTTGGTGGATCCCCAACAATCCAAGCAAGGGGCAAAAAGGGGTTTCTTAGATTTCAGATATAGGACTCATCTCCTTTTAAGAGTCATGGTGCTAAGTGAAATAAGGCCCAGTTCAAACCATATGATTTCCATCGAGGTACTAGGCCCTAGGTGTAATATTCTACACCAGAACATGCCGTCTATAACCCTGAGCCAGGCTAGATCTTCAATGCAAAGTGAGTCTAAACCGTATAATATGGTTGCACAAAGACTCTGCTTATACATAGTCATTATACCCGTTTAGCTAAAGCCAGACAAAGCACCATCACATCTATATATTGCATTCATTAGTGGGATTGCCTTTAGTTTCTTCCCTGCAATCAGGGTCTGATAGCCGAACTGAGATGAGATCTCCAATCCTAGGTACTTAAAAGAAATAACCAGTTCATTGTTTTTACCATTGATATTCATACCAGGGACCGGAATCTTCTTGCTACAATAGTGCATAATCTTGGTCTTTTTGTAATTCACGACAAGATCATGATCTTCTGCATACCCTGTAAAGCTGACCATGATCTCTTGAGCCCAGAAAATGTGTGATCGCAGAGCACAACATCGTGGGCATAAGATAAACTGTGTATTTTCTCTCCAGCTATTTTGTGGGCAACTGTCTACCTGGCCCAACCTCTCTGGGAGGTCGGCAATATAGATGTTAAAGAGCAGGTGTGCCAATGCACACACCTGCTTTACCCCACGACTTGCATTTATGGGCTGAGAGACCAAACCCTTACTATTCAGTCTGATCTGCACTGAGGCTCCATTGTACAGACATTGTATGGCCAGTAATAGATCCTGCGGGTATCCATATGCTTCAATTTCTTTCCAAAGCTTTGCTCTATTAATAGTGTCGAAGTCAGCCCGGAAGTCTATCATGGCCACAAATAGATTAGGCTGTCCCCTTACCTTTGCCTTCCTTGTGAGTAAGTCCATCAACCATAGACAGTAGGTAGTGCCTAAGCCTAGTCTAAACCCCATTTGGAACTTACCCAGCACTTCCACCGAATGGGCCCATTTTTTCTAGCTCGTCGAACAACAGGGAGGCAAGCAATGTACCCGATATATCAAGCATGGCAAGCAGTCTATAATTTCCTGGCAATGATCTACTACCATGCTTGTATATCGGGACCAGAATTGACATACACCAAAATATAGAAATGTGCCCCTCCTCACAGACCTAAGAGAACAAGATAAATAGCAGTCTAGCCCAAATATCATGGGCACCTTTGACCACCACATTTGATAGGCCATTCAGGCCCTGTGCCCTGGACTCACGTGGGATGCAAATACAGCCCCAGAGTGACAGAGAATGAGAGGCCATGCTATGTCCCTATTGTGCGAGTGAAGCTGGCTAATGTAGAGTCCCATTGAAATATAAAAGCCGGTACAAAACAGTGATTTCTGACATAAAGCCTAATGAAATTATAAGAAATGGGCCTATTTCAACTCTACTAAAATGGATAGGCGCTCAAGTGAAAGGGAAGCTACCTGAGAAGTTAAAAATGCTATACATGCCCAATGAATGGGAAAGACATGAATGGCTGGAAATGCTGTTTTCCTAAAATATGAAAAGTTACAATTTCAGCTTAAAGAGACTGATAGCAGCATGGGACATTGACTTCTATACAGCACAGGACGATGATCCAGAAATCCCAAGTGTAGGCAAACATTTTGCATTTGTTCAGAATAAAAAGACTTATTTTCATCACATAAAATGACAACATTTAAAGGGAAAGGCCTATTTCGTTTTGCGTAAAAATGAACACTGGTTTCTATGCAACTGTGGCCTATGTGTGAATAATACCAAAAGTGAACTTATATCTGTTCAAACAGAATGTAAAGAAAGATTGTATTGTGAACAACATGCCCAGATGCAATACTAAATGTTACATGTAAACACATTGTGTCGATTTAAAAGCTGTTCTTTCAGATGTATGGATGCAGCATGAGCCTTTCCACTGAAATTAAACTGCAACCTTAAGGCTTTTGGCTGAGGCCCTCTAGGAGAAAACAGGCCTGGGTTTTAGTTGAATGCAAAAGAAATATAAAGAATCAGATCGGAATTGTGGAGAGGTAGATAAGCCGGCCAGCAGAAATGACCTTTAAGGGCGGGTCTCCCCATTAACTGTGCATTGGTGGCAAACAGAAATGCCCTTTTTAGTGCTGACTTAGAAAAAAGAATTGCCTTCAGAGCCACAAATGGATCTTCAAACACTGTGTAGGAACAGACACTGCTGATAAACAGATGTTCATGTCAGGTCACCGAAGGGAAACAAAATTTTAAAAAAGGTGGTGCTAGATATGAAACTATGAATTCCCATGTGATGTATTGCCATAGATTAACATTGGGCCACCTTTTCTTGAATTAAAAGAGAATTCTGTGTCCCAGTGAGCTCATCCCAGACCTATATTAAAGGGGATAATAAACCTGTCGGTACCATGTGAATACGAATTCTGTGTGATGTATACAATTTGAGTTATGAAGAGAATTATGATTCCGGCCTTCTCATAAATCCGAGGAAATGGAAGTTGGTGTGGTGAGAGATTGTGAAATTAATGTTTGAATATTGAAGTGTCTGATGTTTAACTAAATCGGAAAAACCAGTAGCTCCTCCCAGGAAGGGAATGCCAAAATAAAATTAGTATTTTCTGACTCGCCATAAAATATAGAACTCAAATATCTATATGTGCCTACAGTTATCTGAAAAATTAAGGTAGCTGCCATGTTGTGATATTTTAAGAACACTGGAAAGGTAAACCCACCTGTATTTCTGGGGTGATGAATCTTTCTCCTCCCTCAGCCTCCACCTTCCACACCGCCCAACTCCTTGTCCTATCAGCCGGCATATGGGCGTATACATGGTGGGAGGGAGGAGAGAGCTATCCTATCCATATCATGGGAATTATTATAATATGTGAGTGTCATCTACAACTAGCAGAGAGGCAAGGAGAGCTACCAAGGCCATCTGGGTAACCCTTGCGAGGAGAAAAGCTGTTTATCTGGAAAGGCCTTAAACCTTGCATCGGAGACAGAGACTGGAAAATCTAGAAGCTAGCCGGGCCTTCTGGGGACTATCCTTGACTGAAGCCTGTGGCCAGATCTTTGCTGTCATCAGAGGAGCTCTGCTTTTTCCCTGGAAACCCCTAACCAAGGCCTCCCATTTAAGTAGATTCATCCAAATGCCAACAAAAAGTGTGGAGAGAATCATCCAGCCTTAATCTCCATCTCGAATGGTGGGTAGGGGGTTGGAAGTGGGTAGATCCTTTGCACATTTTATTAACTATAACTCACATTAATTCCCCCATAGAAAACCACCTTATCCATTTAAATTGAATTGTGTTGGGAACTGCCTGCCTTGATCATTTCTATTAAATTGCAGGGGAGGGGTGTAACTGTGTAGACCCTTAGCACATTTAAATAACCTCTTAAATGCCAAGGACAAGTATGCTTGTCCTTTTTGCAGAGACTTGCATAATAGCCAAGCACAAAGTTAATTCAATGAATTCCCATAAGGAGAAATCAAGGGATGAGTGTTGTTAGAGTTCGAAACTAACAAAGTTCATGCCCAGTGTGTTAGAGCCAGTATAGACAATGGGCCTCATTACAAGTTTGCTGGTCCGGAAACTACCGTACTGGTAAGCTTGCCGGTACTGTAGTTCCAGGACCGGCAAACTACAAGGTGCCTCAGGTCAGACCTGGTGGGCAGAAAGGCACCCGTGAGCACAGCATGTCAGATGCACCGGCACCGTTATAAATGGTGCCGGTGCATCCAACCTCCCCATTCCCATTCAGCCCTATGGGGCCGAATGGCAATGGGGAGCATCTTGTTGCCGGCGCCCGCAAATGGGCAATTACCAGGTCCGGCAGGGCTGTAATGACCCGGTAATTGCTCCCGCCAGCCTTTTAATGAGGCCCAATAAGTACTTGGATGACTATTTTTCTGAAACCCCTGACTTCTGCACAGAAGGGGGTGTCCTGAATCTCAAAAAGAAGTAACCATATCTGCTTGATGCCTGGAGATGGGTGGTTGCTGGGAGAAAAGAGTTGAGTAACAAATTAAGCAATCAGTGTGTGTTTTACATGTTTCTATGGGTTGAATTGCAGGAAATCTGATGTAAAGTGATGAAGGCCCATCTCTAAATTTTACCTGTGTGTTGTACTCTATGAAAGTCCATTAGAAATATGTCAGTCAATTGTGCAAGTACTTTTGAAATTGTAATACTGTGTAGTGCTACAGCGTTGGTGGCTGATGTTTTGGTGACTGTTCTATTATTCTTTGTCAAACCTTAAATAAATATATATTCTTACTATACACTGGCCTTGATCCTATCTCATTGGTAGTAAAGAGATTATTTGCTGCATGGTACTATATGGGTTGGAGGCCTCACTAAAGTTGAATCTTCAAAGCACTTTGTTGTGCGCCACCAGGCTTGGGAGAGGAGGAGGAACTCCCTGATTTGAGAATGACCATCCAATAAATCATGACATTCCTTCAGCTTTGCAATGTTGGCTGTGATGGCTTTTGTGTCAAAGGTTATATCAAACCTAGCGTTAGGAAGTTGGTGGGAGCCTGCAACTTCATCACCTTGGAACACTTCCTTTAGGTGGAGGAGCCATTCATGTTTGGCTATTCCACACACCACCCAAGTTTCTTGCGTGCTATTAAATGACCTCAGCAGCTTCTAATTCTTACGGGTTTCTTTAATATTTATCATGGCAATCAAATACTGCCATTGTGCGTTTCTTTCTGAGGCGAACCATGATTTTACTCACCTTCTATACCTATTCATTGCTAATTGGGTGGCATGCTGAGCGTCTTTAAGCGAGTGGTGCACATTCCAAATTACGCGCATTTCAATTGGTGCAAGTAATTTGAAATTGTGATATTGTGTAGTGCCACAGCGTCGGTGGCTGATGTTTTGGTGGCTGATCTATTATTTTTTTGTCAAACCTTAAATAAAGATATATTCTTAGTAGGCAATGGCCTGGTTCCTAGCTCATTGGTAGTAAAGAGGGTATTTCTTGAATGGTACTATATAGGTTGGAGGCCTCACTAAATTTGAATCTGCAAAGCACTTTGTTGTGCGCCACATGGCTTGGGGGTGACTCCCCGATTTGAGAGTGACTGCCCAATAAATCGTGACAAGCTAGGGGCTAGTGGCCCAAAATTGGTTGAGAGTTTTCCCTTGTGACAGTTGCAGTAGCAGCAGACTATTAATTTTTTGTAATTGCACTACAGTGGATGGAAAGTTGTGTTGCACTGTTAAGGTGCCATTCAGACCTGTACCCTGGGTTCCAGGGTGGTGTATAGAAAAGAAAGTGTTGATTTTAAGTTGTCAATGTAAGTGGAATCTAAGCAGGGACAGGGTTGAGATTGTTGCCCTTGCATAGGGAGAATATAAGGTTGTAGAACACCTTTCCTTTTCAGAATGAGCACCATAGAAATCAACATGAAAAGGAAGCACCTCCTATCCAAACGTATTTATCAAAGGTGAATGGATGGAAGAAGAACATGTAATGTGGCAAGCCAGATTGATGCAGGAAGTTACCTCTGTAAATGTTGACATATGGCAGGATAATGGTCTGTTACATCAGCACTGACAGACTTTTACCTGACACAAACCAGGAATGATGAGCAAATTAAAATGGCTCCGCTCACAACATACATGTATTTCCATATGCTGATCATGTAGGAAAGTCAGCAGAATAGTGTGGCCTCGGTGCAAAACCAGGCTGAGCTTTTGAATCAAGCCCAGAAAGAGCTGAAACAATTAGAAGCGAAAGCGCAAGAGAGCCAAGATTTAGTGTTAAAATGAGAAATTCTTATTGAACAGCTAAAAGATGAGTTAACAACACAACAGCAAGCAAATGCAGAGAGTGAGACTCCATTTTCTGCACTGCAAGGGGAGTATAAAGAATGTGTTGAAAATCTGAGCGCAAGTCAACACAAAATAAATCAGAAGGTTGTTCATAATAGAGCCTGCTTAGAGGACATTTTCACATTTCAATCACAGGTAAAACAAATGAAAGCTGAACACGGCCAGTTAATTATCAGAGGGGTTGACTCGCAGGGTGAGTTTGATGAAATGAACCAAGATCTGAACACCTTGAAACAGCAGACAGAGCATTTGAGGGAGGAAAATGACACATTAATTCAAGAGAATAGTGCACTGTTTCAGGAAGTGCATCAGTTAAGGTTGGATGTGGAGAAAAGTGAATCATGTTCTCAGGAACTGACTCACAGTAGGTTACAAAATGCACAATTGACGAAACATGTGAGGCAAGCAGAGATTGACCTAGAGCGGGCAACACTGGCGAAAAAATTGTGCAAGGGGAGATTAGTCTCCTGAAAAAGTAATGCTCTGAATAGGCACTGACGATGCAAGCCTCACAGAAGGAAAATGAGTCCCACTATGAAGAGAACAAGTAAAGTGCTAGAATGCACTCAAGCACTGGTACCAGAATTGTAAACTCAGTCCTCTGCCTACCACCAAGAGATAGGGACTGAGAAAAACAAATGTGAGAGGTTGGAAAGTAAAATAGCCAAATATAAATAGGCTTTGAGGCACCCAGACCAGTCAGGGTATGGAAGAGCACCCTCCGATTGCGGACTGATGACTTCCCTACCAGAGACCTCAAGTCAACGCACCACCTCATATGTACAGAGTTCAGCTGATGTCATGCATACCACTATTTCAGAACAGGGAAACATGAGGCAGCTGGACTCACCCAGGCCTAGTCCAACTGATCCAGAATGGCAGTCCTTATCCAACATTAATGAGGGTTCAGGGTTACCAAGTAGAAGTGAAGGGGGCCTCTGGGAATTAGAAAATACCCTGACATGTATGTCTGACCAGGAGGGCTCCTATGATGAAAATGTCAGGGAGTTGGACTGGTGGCAAAGGAAGTTACAAAGGGACCACCTGGTCCGCTTCGCAGAAAGAGAAGACCAGAGTTTAGGCCTCAAAAGAGCATCTTAAAATCCTACACACATTCAGGGAGATGGGGGGAATTCCCCACCATCCCTGGAAGGAGGGATTAGGAGGATGAGTACTCTCTTGTGCAAAAAGGGGAGTACAAGGGAGATGGCCCTGAGAGCACACAGCACAACAGGAGAGAAGAGTCCAGACCCAGTAATTATGGGAGGTATTCCCAGTCTCATAGAGGTAGGGAGCGCCTAGAGGAGAGGGAATGAACCACCGACAGTAGCATCTCTGAGTCAGAGAATGAGTGAACTCAGGTGCAGCGGAAAAGGAAGTCTGCCAAACAGAAGAAAGGTCTTGTGAAAGACCCAATTCAGCAAATAAAGGCCATAAAGATCTTCATGACTCCCTAACATACAAATGCCAGAAATTCGGTATGGGAACATCCAGAGTGTTATGACCAAATGATGACATCATTTGCTATTAAATATAACAGAAATAGCATGGAATTTGCTGAGCGGACATTCTCTCCTGAATACTCCAGCTTCTTTGCAGGGTTGGAGGACCAAGATCACCAAAAATGGCCCACCTATAAGGCAACCATTCTTAAACACGTCTCACTTCATAGGAACCTGCAGCAGGCCCACTAGGCAGCATACTATCTGCAGTGTGGGGAAGACCAAGTGTCTAGAGGGTTCATGCAGGAGCCGAAACAAGCATTTGCACAGACTTCTAGGGGTGTGAACAAGAATAGCCAGGAGTTCATCAGCACATATTTTCATATATTCACAAAATACATAATGGCCCAACTAGTAAGGGATTTCCATGAGCGTAGGACCCTGGATTGGGTGATTCAATAGGCAGGATCTATGAGGTCCAAAAGCCGTCTGAAAATAAGAATAACCAAGAAAATACCCAACCATCAAACACACCTGCCGCTGCAAAGGTAGTAGAGGTGAAAAATATTCCCCCATTGGACTTGGAGATGGGGGCCTAAAAATTCTCCTCCCACCAATAAGCAGAATGAGAGGCAGAGGAGACCTTTGGATCCAACCCAATCAGGTGGTAGGCCAGCAGGATACCAGACCAATGCTCCATCTGACCCTGCCACCTACATCAGTCCTAGATACAAGGGTAACAGACCCATCCTGGGGTATATCTACACCCTCCGGCACACAAAGGGGGGCCCGACCAGGTAAGTAACCTCCATCAAAACTTCCCTCAAAACTTCCCTCAGGGGGAAGCAATACCCCACCCCCAACCTAAACTTCTTTCCCAGATACCCTTCAAACCCCAATTTCCAGAATCGCCCTCCTCTCTCTCCCCACTTTCAGGATAATATATTCCCAAACACAGGAGAATGGAGACCTAAGATGGAAGGTTATCAGGCAAACTTCCAATACCCAAGCTACTCCAGAAGAAGGGATAGGTACCCTTTCAGGGAGCAGCAAAGGTATGAATCCAGACCTCCCACCAACCAGAACAAATGTCACAACTTGAGCGACAAGTCCAACAATTAATACAAGACCTGGGGTGCATCTTGGGGGCTCAGCAGAACCCTCAACTGGAAACTGCTGCCAGATCAACTCAACCCCTTGGTCTAATGGCCGAGGGGAGTAATGACGTGAAGAAAACTCAGACAACCAACAGGTTCTAGAGGAGGGGGCCCGGCTGGAAAGGAGATGCAAAGCCCTAGAGGAAGATTCCTTTCCGACCAGGACAAAACCCGTGGAAACCTCTGAGCCTGAATATGAATCTCCTACCCCTGAAAATCTGGAACCTAAAGAACAGAGGTTAAGATGGAGAAAGAAAGAGAAACCCCACTTTGTGGAGGAAGTCCGCATCATCCCTTTCGAAGGTGAAGAATCCCTGGAGGATTCAGGGAAGATAATCTTATCTTTAAGGGCTGTAGGGATCCCTCCCAAGGAAAAATAGGTCACAATAACTGTGATCTTGATGGTGTAGGTATGGAAAGCGACCCAGAGAAAGAAGCTCTTAAACCCAAACATGTCACCCAGAAGGCCCAGAAATCACAGAGGTATCCCCCGCCCCAAACAGGTAAGGGGAACTGTCTCCACAAAAAGGGAGACACTAAATAATCATCGGTAAAAGGGGACTTCCCAATCCCACCTGTTTCTGGGTGCAAAATCTTTTTTATAGATTCCTGAACTGCGACACAGAAAACTGTCCCAGATCCCATAGGATTGGAGTTCAATATAAAACGGTTAACTGCCAAGCTGGCACATAATACACATTTTCTTTACCCCCCCTCCCTGAGGAGAGGGAAGGAGGATTTTACGCTTCTGTCAAGGTACACGGTCAGTGTGCATTATAATAGCCGGTGGATACTGGATCACAAGCCCCCCCTCCTGTCAGAAAGGGCCTATGATCAACTGAACTCAGGAAGAGGGAGAGTCACCAAATTCCCCTCACAACTCTTCCCGTACAACTCCAAAACTTCGATGGGAATAGTATTCCCGTCGAAGGGACTGCGGTTCTGGAAATGAAAATTGGGTGGCATAGGGTGAAACACCCAGTGATAGGCATGACTCCACAGGGCATACCTTGGCTATTGGCAAATGACCTGTTTTGGAGGTTAACACCCCTGATTGACTGGGTGAACAAGGTCCTCTGGACCCAGACTAACTGGCCGATCAAACTAAAACAAAGCACAAATGATATGAGTTTGAATGGCACCTGCCACATGAGTGAACAACGGTCCGACAAAATAGAATTCCATTTCAGTTACAATCAAGTCCCAAACATCACTGTCATCTCGATAGGAGAACAAATTGGTGATGGGAACCCTTCTCCATTCTTGGAAATCAACCTCCCTCCCATTTTTAAGTGGCATTCCACACTGGAAGGGAATACTCTGAAATGTTATACTAGTCCAAAATCAGAGGAAAACCCAAATCCCATGATGAAAGAAGGTGAAAAACCAGCTCACGGTTTGACCGACATCCAGATAAAGGGCGAACAGCTGTTTTACCCCATTCAGATAAAAGAGGGGGAAGAGCCTGTTCTCCGCAGAATATGCCTGAATAGCGGAAGAAGCTTCATCAGCGAAGCATTATTCAGGAAACTCCCAAAACATCCGACCATGCCCACATTTAAAATGATTGCATAATGGGAATTAGACCTGGAAACACCAAATTCTCCTGCCTAGCAGATGTATGATAAAAATGTCTATTTGCGACAAAAGCATACAACATAATTGTTAGGTTGTGAGAGATGTCCCTTTGACTTTCAATTAGGCAGTGACATTCTCAATCAATTCGCAATCAATTTGGCCCTAATTATAAACAAAGCATGGTCCCGACTGGGGCTAACCCCATGGGCTTTGGCAACCCTGAGAAAGTATTCCAGTCAGCTCAATTGCTGCCTTATGCAGTGGACGTTCAAGTGAGAGAAGAGGTTACCATCCCAGGACAGGTGCAACAATTTACCCTCCCCTTAAAAGTTAAGCGAGGAAATAACCTCAAATGGCAGGACGCATATATACATTTGAATTACCATCTCCAACAACAAGGTTTGTATTTACATACGACACACCTAGTGGATCTAGAACACAACAACATTCGAATATTGTTGGATAACAGTTTATTTATTTATTTATTCAAATTTGTTTAGAGCGCGCAATCAGCCCGGGGGCATCGTGGCGCTGTTACAAAGAAACATTTGGCTGGTTACAGAAAGGAAGGTTGAACAGAATACAAGGCATTTGGTTTACAGTCTAAGCATACAAGGTATTATTTTTTGCAAGGCATTATGTTTTACAGTAGCGTTCTTATGGTACATTACAGACATCAGAGCGTTAGAGGTACAGAACAGGTAGGGGGGGAGAGTGCAAGTTAAGTAAAAAGTGTTGTTTTGAGGGATTTACGAAAGGAGAGCAAGGATGGTTCCGCTCTGAGAGAGTTAGGAAGGTCATTCCTGAGCTTCGGAGCTATGTGTGGGAAGCTAATGCCTCCAGCTTTAGCTCTTCTTACGGTGGGAACTTGGAGTTGGTTGTCATATTGGCTTCGTATCGGACAGAGTGAGAACTTTATGTTTATGGTTTCTGATAAGTATGACGGAGCGGTGTGATTGATACATTTGTGTGTGAGGGTGAGTATTTTGAAATTGATTCTTTCCTTGACAGGGAAGCCAGTGAGCATTTCTTCGTGCCTGAGATACATGGTCAGATTTGGGAATGTGCAGAACAGCGCAGAGCGCATTGTCTTGCACTTTTTGGGGCTTTATTTAGATTTTTAGAAGATGGGCCGGCTAAGAGGGCGTTGCAGTAGTCATGTTTGGCTCCTATGGTGGCTCTAGCGATGGAGAGGCAGTTGGGCGTGGTCAGGTAGGGTTTTATAGCAAAGATGAGTTTGGTGGTTAGTGCGGATGAAGAGGAGATGGCGTTGACTTGTCTGGTCATGGATAGTGTGGCGTCCAAGTAGACTCCTAGGGTCTTAACGGCAGAGGAGACCGGTATGCTGATGTTGTCAATGGTCATGTGTGAGTAGTCTTGGCTAAGCTTGGATAGAATTTCGCTGGGTGCCAGGATGATGATCTCTGTTTTGTCACCATTAAGGCAAAGACCACTGATAGCCATCCAGGTTTGGATTGTGGAGTAGATGTTGAGGAGAGCTTCTGTGTCTTTGGCGTGGTCTCCAATTAGAGGGAGGAGGACTTGTGTGTCATCAGCATAGTTGGTGTAGGCTATGCCGAGAGCGGCCAGTAAGTCAAAGAGGGGTTTAGTGAAGAGATTGTAGAGGGTCGGTGCAGTGCAAGAACCTTGTGGGACTCCGCAGCTGATGGTGGTAGGGGGAGCGTTGGCATGGTCAGAGTAGACTTTCATGGCCCTGCCTTCTAGAAAGGACGTGATCCATGTGGTTGCTTTGTGAGAGAAGTGGGCTGCATTGGAAAGGTGAGATGTGAGGATGTCATGGTCAACTAGGTCGAATGCTGTGGATAGATCGAGTCGAAGGAGGAGAGCAGGTTTGCCTGTGTCCATTATTTTGGTGATTTGATTCTTCAAATCTAGGAGGGCAGTTTCAGTCCCTCAAAGTATCACTCTGGGCGCAGACACCTTTATTGGAATGGGGATTGATGCCCAACATTATTCTATTGATTTAGGTAATGAGATCATTGGACCAATTCCAAATGACTGCTACTATTTTGACAACAGTATCCCTCCTGAAAAGATTTTCACCAGACAAGGGTGAATCTCTTGGTGTACTCCTCTGGCCCTTATTGTGTGGAAGATGTGACCTGTGACATCAGGAAGGATAAGGTGGTATTACGAGTCAACAGTGACTACCTTCTCCTTGGGACCTCACGTCCAGACCAACACCATAACAAGATATCTCTCCACCCAACTGGAGGATACCGCTGAAATTGCAAAGCTCAAGGTCTTTCCAGACTTTAAGCTGATGCCTGTGAGACTGAGGAGCAAAAACAGAATCTGAAACAGGTGTTTCTAGATTTTCAGGATATCTTTCCAGTGGACTCATATAACTGTGGACGCACAGATATACATTCAACTACCATACCCACAGACCCTGAGGTGGCTCCCGTATTTGTGAAGCAGTACCAAGTTGCCTTTCGCATCCATGAAGTCACTCACAGAGATTATTAAAAACTTAGAATCCTGTGGGATAATTTGTCCAATCCACAGTACTTTTAACAACCCAGTTCTGGGGATACTCAAACCCAATGGCCAATTGAGACTTTGGGCAGACATAAAGGAGTTAAATAAATGGGTACACATGTCAAGATGGCCCCTTCCCTACATCAACCATGGACTGGCCCAGATCCAATGGTCAAAGATGTATTTCCGCCATTGACCTGACCAATAGTTACTGGACAGTAACCGTGAGTAGGGAAGGCCAGTAAAAGCTTTCCTTTTCCTTCAGGGGGCAGCAATACACAGGGACCCGGACCCCACTTAGATACATAAACTCTGGCAACAAATTGAACATCTTCCTACATAAAATCATGCCCGATTTGGGTGAAAGGGGAAACCTGACCTATTTAGATGATGTCTTAATCAAGAGCTCAACTGTGGAGGAACATATAGCGGAAATACACTATGTTATGACCCAGTTGCAGAAAGCTGGAGCAAAACTCTCCTTTCAGAAGGCACAGTGCTGTAAAACGTGCATGAAAGTCTTAGGGCACGAAATCACCCCTGAGGGTTTCAGCCCCCAGGCGAAAAAGGTGCAAGCATTGAAAATGAAAGCCCTACTACCCTGCGAGGACTAAGAAGCCTTCTTGGACTCACTAATTATAGTAGAAAGTGTATTGAAGACTACACAGAGGTCACTTGACCTTTGTTCCATTTATTAAAGGCCGAGGTCAAGTGGAAGTGGGGTTCGGAACAATCCCAGACAGTAAAACAACTAAAGAGAAGCCTTTTCCAAGCCCTTTGTTTGGCTTACCCCATAAAGAACAAGGAGTTCTTCTTAGAGATGGGGTTCTCAGATACTTTCTTAACATCAGTATTATACCAAAATCACAAAAAAGGTCAACAAAGTAATCTTGTACGCAAGCAAGACATTGTCCTCTGTGGAGGAAAAATTCAACAATTGCAAAAGGCACTCGTGGCAATGGTGTGGTCATTGAAAAAATACTGCTGTTTATCCAGGGAGAACGCATCATTGTGGAGAGTCCTCACCCTTGCAATACTTACAAAGTGACCAAATCCGAACAGGGAATGTAAGTAATTCCAGAATTACTACCTGGATTCTGTCCATGTAAGGCTTTCCTGTGCAGGTCAGATATGGACAAAACAAGAAGAGTGCTCTAGTGCAAGGATTGGCTGACTTGCATGAATGTGCTCAAGAAAACCATCTTGCGGAAGAAAGTCTAAGGGCCAATGAAAATATGGAGGCGTACCGTACTTCCCTGCACAAAGTCTATGGGGACGACACGTGTCAGGGGATACCCACAGTTTATGTGGATGGGTGCTCCTACCATGTTGACAATCATGAGGGAAAATAACTAGTGGCTGGCATTGGGAATGCCTGGGTGAATGATGACACAGAACCCTCTGCTGGGTACAAAATAGGTCCCTGAAGTAATCATGTGGCAGAGTTGATGGTGGTACATCAAGCCGACCTCACTGCTGCACACCACCAACACAAACAGCTGGTCATAATCACTGACTCGGGTTATGTCAGGCATGGGTTTGTGGAACGCCTGATTGACTGGAGAAATCGTGGCATGCTGTGTGTGAACAATAAACCGCTAAAGCATGGGAAATTAATCAAATCAATTTATGATCTGGTAACCTCTAATGAGAGGACTATCTATTGGAAAAAGATCAAAATAGAGGGACCAGACAAGACTGGAACTGGCTTGGCTGACCATTGGCAAAAACCAGAGCCATTCACAGGGATCTCATATAAACCAAATCCCTGTTGAGGGAAATCCAGGTCACAGCGATCACCAGTTCCCAAACCCATGCCAATACTGAACTCTCAACTGCCCAGTGGAGTAAAGAAACTCCAGATGCAGATTTGATTACTGCACAAAAAGATGGTCCAATTATTGGGAAATGTTATCAACATATTGAGGCCCTTGCACATTTTCCTCTGACAGAATCGGATTACACCGGGAAAGAGGATATCCGGGTGTTGATGAAGTTTTCCAAAATGTTCTGAATCCAAGGTGATGTGTTGGTAGAGAGATCCCTATCTGGAAGGGACCATGGGGCGGTACCTAACTAATTCCGAAACCTGATGTTAAGTCACGCCATGACACGGCCACTGTCGATCATAGGGGTTTCATACAACATTAGAAATCTTGCGTGAGGTTGCTTACTGTCCACAAATGAGCCACAACATTGACATCTACTTAAAGGGGTGACCTGTGTGTGTGCAATTTCAGCAGAGTTTGCTCACATACAGAACTCCCCTGCAGAAAAGGGGGATGGCACTGCTGTGGTCAGATTTGCAAGATGATTTCATCTGCCTAGTGATTTGCACATCTAGAGGAAACTAGTACATATTGACCGTAACATGCTTGTTTACCGTCCCAAATTGTAAGGCGGAGATGGCTGCCGCACTAATGATCACCCACATCTTCTCTCGTTTCGGCCTTCCCCAAAGGATTGAGTTGGACCGAGGAAGTTATTTTACCAGCAAGGTGATGACCAAGATGTGGGAGGGGTAAAAAGAAATCTCCACATTGCCTACCACCTAGCCTTGAGCGGGGGAGTTGAGAGGTACAATAAGACAATTGTGGGCATCTTGAAGAAGTTTGTGGTGGACTCTAGACCTAGTTGGGACATCAGATTACCGCGTGTCCTGATGGCCATTAGATCCACACCGTCTTCTACTACAAATATGTCTCCATTTGAGCTCATGGCTGGATGCAAAATGGTGCTACCTCAGCATCTGCATTACAGAACTCAACAGCAGACTTGATAAATGCGTCCATGACCCACGAGTACATCGAATATGTAAGCAAACACCTTCAGCACACTTTTGCCTATGCTCAACAAAATTTGGAAAAGTCGTCGGAAGGCATAAAAACCTACTATGACTTAAAGACTACCAAGAAGGAGTACGAAGTAGGTGACAGGGACTACTTGTACAATTTCCAAAGGACCCAGATCAAAGAGCGGAAGTTCCTTCCCTCTTGGCGGTGCCTTTGAAATCATTGATAAAATGTCTGTGGTGCCTATAAGATCTGCATCCCTAAAGGAGAACATACGGAAGAGAAATAGGTCCATATCAATCAGTTCAAGAGATGTCACAGCATAAAGACTTTACTAATGATTGAAGAGCCCAGTGAGGGTGGAGCTCAAGAACCATATGAAGAATTAAAGGGAGGAAGGGAAACCCAGATGGTGAATATTACACATTTACAGGGAGTAAAGTAATTTATACTTTTAAAGAATGTATAAAAATCAGAATGAGAAAATGATGTGTGTAGATATGTTCATGTAAGGGAAATAAATGTCAATGTGTTACGTGATGTGGTTTTGTTTTTCAAATTGTATGCCTATTTACCGGGGAAAGAAGTACTGTTTAATATACATAACCTCTCTTTTAGTCTGCAGACTCAATAACACCTTTACAGCCAGGGGGTAGGAGGTACCAAAAAGGGAGGGGTTCCAGGACCAACCCCTAAATTCCCAAAAGAGTGGAGTGCAGACCAGAGCGCCATTGCCTCAGGATGGGGAAAAGAGCAGACGTGCTCCAATGAGGAAATTCATGGAATTAACAATCAAAAGAAAAAGAAAATCCCCACTCTCCCTTGCTCTTTTCTATGGGTCAACCGAGTCAAAGACCAAGGTGGGGCACTTCTGGGGTGCAAATACATCCCTAGAGTGACAGAGACTGAGAGGCTATGCTAGGCCCCCTATTGCCAGAGTGAAGCTGGCTAATGTAGAGTCCCATTGAAATATAAAAGCCAGTACAAACCTGTGATTTCTGACATAAGGCTTAGTGAAATGAAAATAAATGTGCCTATTTCAACTCTACTAAAATGGACAGGTGCTCAAATGAAAAGGAATCTACCTGAGAGGTTAAAACTGCCAGATATGCCCATGAACGGGAAAAGACATGTGTGGCTGGAAATAGTGTTTTTCTAAAATATGAAAAGTTTAATTTTCAACTTAAAGAGGCAGACACTGCATGGGACATTGACCTCTATACAGCACAAGATGGTGATCCAGAAATCGCAAGTGAAGCCAAGCATTTTGCATTTGTTCAGAATAAAAATACTTATTTTCATCATATAAAATGTCAACATTTTCATGGAGTGACCACTGTCTCCTCTCCTCTCATCTCTCTCTACCCCTCAGGCCGAGCCAACCCCTGCACTGCCAACCACCTTCTCGGTCATCCGACCCATGTGTCAGATGAGGCTTTCCTGGCACTTTCTCTCCCCCTCCTGCACCTCTGGCTGACTCACATCCTGACACAGCCCTTTCAAACCTCCATTCTTCTATCGCTGACACTCTCAATGTACTTGCCCCTGTCATGAAGATACACTTGAAGCCCAAAACCAAGTGTAACTCTTGGTATGATTCAGACCTCGTCACCCTTAAACACAAGTGTAGGGTGGCTCAGAGGAAATGGAAGGCATCTTGCGCACCCTCTGACAAACTGGCCTGCCGCCTGCTCCAAAAGCAGTACTGACTCTCTGTCCTCACTAAGAAGAGAGTTCACATCCAACCCTGTGTGTCTGCGGCATCTAACAACTCGGCCAAACTCTTTCAAATCTGCAAGGAGCTGCCCAATCCTGCTGCAGTCTCTACCTCTCCTGTCCCCTCCGAAGCCCTCTACATGGCCCTGGCTTCACATTTTACAATTGAAACCCAGGACATCCTGTCCACCCTCTCTTCCTCTCCTCCTTCTTCCTCTACTTTATCCTCTACCTCAGTGGTCGAAGTGAGCAGGAGCGGTTGGGAGCGGTGCTCCTCTACTTTTTTAAATTACGTTTTACTTTACCACCAGTACCTCCACCTTGTATAAAATGGTCTGGTGGCTGCATGTCAGCAGCATGTATTCGCGGCATTACGCGATGACGTCATCGTGCACGCGGCACTACGCGATGACATCATCATGCACGCGGCACTGCACAATGACATCATTGCGTCCGGTGCCATTTTGGATTGGGGACAGAAAGTGTTTTTATTTTTTTTTATTTTTTTGTGCTGGTGCTTATTTCTGCCTTACTTAGGGAAGTACAAAATTAAAGAAGATTTGTTAAGGTTGTAGATTCCCTGAGACACTATGTAATTAAGAAGGAAAAGAGAGAATTTGTAGCAGAGAATACTAATAGTGAAGCCCTGGTACAATTGTTTTATTAGTGCACTGTGTGGTGTTTTAAGTAAACACATTGGCTAGGTTGATGACCTTGATGTTTGAGCATATTGATGTGACATGAGTTATCATAGGTAATGCATTCTGGAGCATGATATACATGGGCACCATTATGTGACAAACATTTGCATTCATAGAACATTGAGGGCATGATATGCATAGACAGATCCAATGTACAATTGAGATATGTTAATTGTAGAACAAGAATACATATAATTTAAATGGTACTGTTTTTGAATTCAGTTCAAATGAAATGGGATAGTTCATTGTCGGCATGGCAGCAATCTGTCAGGCATATCCATTTGGCTTCGCATTGGCGCAGTTTCTTTTCACGATTGCCACCTCTCGCCGGTTTGGATATTTTTTCTATCCCAAAGAAAGAGATGTCCTTTATGTCATCCGTAACATGGTTTTGGAAAAAGTGGTTGGCGAGTGGGTGTCTCATGTCCTTATTTCTCAAAGTTCTTAAATGTTCAGATATTCGTGTCTTTAGATGTCTGATTGTGCTTCCAATGTATACTTTCAGGCATGTGCATATTATTGCATGAACCACAAAGGTAGAGTTGCAGTTAATGAAGTCTTGGGTGTGGTGTTCTTGTCCATTTGGTAGCATTATTGTAGTTTTTGAATTGACTGAATGATTACATACCGAGCAGGAGCCACATTTATAGTTGCCTTTTAGTTTTGGCATATTCCAAAGTTGTTGCAGTCCTTTTGAATCTTTTTTAGGTTGAAAGTGAGAGGGACACAATATGTTTTTGAGATTGCGTGCTCTGTGATACGTGATGTTTGGGTGATCTGGCAGATATGGTCTAAGATTTTCATCAGATGTAAGGATTGACCAATATTTTAGTAGACTTTTTCGAACAATAGATGCTTCAGAGTTGAATGTTGTGATGAATCTGATGTCTTGATCCTTTGTTGTTTTGATCAAGGGCTTGTTTTGTAGTAACTCATTTCTAGATCTTAGTAGTGTTTTCTTGTATGCTTTATTGAGGTTTGAATTATGGTAGCCTCTGGCACGAAATTTCTGTTTTGCTTGGGTCACACGTTTCTCGAATTCCTGAGTGGTTGTACAATTCCTTTTAATTCTAAGGAATTCCCCGTAGGGGATATTTGTTATGGTGTGATGAGAGTGGTTGCTTGTTGCATAAAGCGTACTGCTACCTGCCGTTGGTTTAACATAGAGTGTGGTCTGTATGATATTGTTTGCAACATATAGTTCAAGGTCTAGAAATTGGATCCTCTCTGTACTTTCTTGTATGGTGAGCTTGAGGTTGTAGGAGTTATTGTTGAGATTTGCACGTTCCCTTAAACAGCAGGTGCATGTGTTTGGGGGTTTGTATTGTGTGTGGAAGGCGGTGTGGTGATGGGGTTTGTGGGGAGTGGGTGCATGCTAGCAGGGAACATAGTTCCACTACTTCTTTTCATACACTTCGACAACTGCTCTACCTTTGGCCTTCCTGCGGCCACCTCTCCTCCTCCCTTCTCTTCCTTTCCTTTGTTCACCCCTGATAAGGTTTCTAGACAAGACCGATCTATGTGAGTCTCATCAAAACAGGTTCTTCCCTGCTCATCCAAAACCATCAAGGACCAAATTGACACCCTCGCTCCAGCCTTGGCCGACTTCTGTAACCACTATTTCACCACTGGAACATTCCCTTGCCCCCTGAAGTATTCTCTTTTGCACACTCTTCTTAAGAAACCCTCAGCCGACCCCTACTGTCCGGTTAACTATCACCTGATTTCCATTACTCTTTCTCTGGGCAAACTCTTGAAAAAGCTGGCCATCATCCAGCTTAACCTTCACACTGAATCTGTTGGTTGTCTTCATGACCATCCATCTGGCTTCTGGTGGCCAGAAGCATGGAAACTGCTCTCCTGAACATCCTTGAAGATTTGCTCCCAAACCTGAATACTAACCACCCCTCTATATTCATCCTGGTCGATCTCTCTTCGGCTTTTGATACTGTCAACCATGCAATCCTGCTCAACTGGCTCTGTGATAACCTGGGTATTACTGATCAGGCTCTGGCCTGGCTGCCCTCCTTTCTCTCGGACCGACCCTCCCAGGTCCAACTTGGGTCCTATGTCTCCTCTATCTATCACGCTGCTGTCGTGTTCCCCAGGGATCTAATCTTTCTCCCTGGCTGTTCAATCAATACCTGGCACCTCTCGCCCACCGCATAGCTGCACTCCGTTCAAACTTCAATACTATGCGGATGACACTCGCTTTCAGTCTCCCCTTAGTCGCCTCTTCTCCCTCTCTCATCCCAGATTGTCTTTCTGCAATCCAGGAGTGTTGTGCCACCAATGATCTATGCCTTAATTCCAGTAAGACAGAGATCCTCCTCATCGGCTCACCAGCACCTTCCTTTCCTGTCACTCTCTGGCCGCCCACATTGGGCCCTCTTCCTGCTCCCACCTGTATGGCTAAGAACCTCAGCGTCATCTTTGACTCCACACTCTCCTTCCCTCCTCACATCCCTGACGTCTCTAAGAAGTCAAACTACCAGCTACAACTCCCCCGAGGTATTCTTCCTTTCCTCACTTTCCCCCAGAAGCTCACTGTCTCCACAGCTCTGGTTCTGTCTAGGCTGGACTACTGCAACAGCCTCTTTCTAAATCTACCTGCCTATACTCTCTGTTCTCTACAGCTCATCCAGAACAGGACTGCGAGACTTGTCCATGTCCTCAAGCCCAGGATCATATCTCTCCAGCTCTGAAATCTCTGCATTGGCTCCCAGTGGCTGCAAGGATCAAGTTTAACACCCTCTGCATTGTCCACAATGCCTTCAGGGGCCTGGGACCCCAATACCTTCAACTCTCTCTGCGGAAATATCTTCCTACTCAAGCTCTTCACTCCTCAACCTCCAGCTCCTTGAGGGTCAGTTGCTTCTCCAAAAACTTGAGCAGAACCATCTCCGGTTCCAGAAGTACCTCAAGACCTTCTTCTTTGCTTCTGCCTTCTCTCTTCCTCTCCCCTGATGATCTTCTGTCTGATACTGCACTGGTCACCTGGCTACCCTCTGAATTCGTGCCCAGGTCCCTGCCCATCAGCTGCACACCCGCACTGTCTTCTGGTACCTCCTGCACTTATGGTCTGTATCTGTAACCCTAAGGTCCTCTTCCTGCACTTATTGGATCTCTCTACTAGGATTATCAATACTAAGTCCATATTTACTACAGCAAACCATTGTATTGCATCTGGCCTACAGCCAATACTCTAATGAAACAGTGGCCCCCCTGACCCCATAGAACCTACCATCCTAGAAATACACCAGCAGAGTAAGTACCCTTTACCGTTGTCAATACCTTGCGACACCCAATGTGACTTCTATTGCCTCTTCCCCATTCCCCCCCCACTCTTTAGCTTCTCCCCTTACCCTTAGCCACTATACTTAGCAGTTATACATTATAATTACCTTTCATCTATCGCTATTCATTCCTTCCAACAAAACCCTCCTGAGGAACCAGACCAATTAATCTGGAGAAACACGTGTCGAGGGCTTCAATACACAATTCAAGTTACTTTTAACAATAATATATGTGATATAACATATATTGAAGACACATCTAAATAAACCTTCTCCAAAGACATATTGGAGCAACAATGTTCAGATGAGGGATCTCACCACAGAGTAAATACCTATCAGCAAGCTACTGTTTCCTACTTTTTGAAACTTGTGGATAAGCAGACAACACTGCGCTTTGTAAACTTGTGAAACCAACAAGGCATCTATTTTTGTTCTAAATTTTGTGGAATTAATCAGTTATCTACTTCGCTTTTCAATCTGTACAAATACAAAATTTCAAACAACAAGTGGCTACACTTTGATTTTTGCGCTTTCATCTCTTTAAGATTAAGGGCACAGGGCACTAAAAGGAGTTCATATTGCTATGACCAAGTACTTATAAACACTAGGCAGTCTCAGTGCTAACACCACAGATGGCAGCCCCAACTACCAACTGGCATACAAAAACTTACAACCTGTCTAACTCGCCGAAGGTTGACTATAAGGCTGAAAGGTTTGAGTATGTACATATTGGACACTTGTCTGTGCTTTTCACTCTCGCACTTGCCACCTGCTGGCTGCAGTACTTGTGTTGATTTCTTGTCCAGCACTTCTCCCTTCCCCGCTCCCCTGCACTTGGAAAATCTCAATGCCACTAGGCCTAGTAAGATCATTGTTTTATGTCCTCCCTGTTTCCCCTTACTTGCCTTGTCACGCCCTGAAACACTTGTGTCAAGGCGGGTTATAAATGCCACATCATATCATATCCTATAACATTTAAAGGGAAAGGCCTATTTCATTTTGTGTAAATGTTAACATGGGTTTCTATGTAATGTGGTGTATCTGTGAGAAATACCAAAAGTGATCTTATATGTGTGAAAACAGTATGTAAAGAGAGGTTGCATTGTTAGTAACATGCCCAGATGCAATACTAAATGTTGCACATAAACACATCTTGTCGATTTAAAAGCTGTACTTTCAGAAGTATGGATGCAGCTTGGGCCTTTCCACTGAAATGAAACTGCTACCTTAAGGCCTTTGGCTGAGGCCCTCTAGAAGAAACCAGGCCAGGGTTTCAGTTAAATGAAAAAGAAATATAAAGAATTAGATTGGAATTGTGGAGGGGTAGATAAGCAGGCCATCAGAAATGGCCTTTAAGGTCAGGTCTACCCATTAACTGTGCATTAGTGGCCAACAGGAGTGACCTTTTTAGGGTTCACTCAACCTCAAGAAATGGCCTTCAGAGCCACTAATGCATCGTCAAACACTGTGTAGGAACAGACACTGCTGATAAACAGATGGTCAGGTCACCGAAGAGAAATGAAACTTTAAAAAAAGATGGGGGCTACATATGAAACTATGAACTCCCATGTGATGCATTGCCATAGTCTCAGATTTGGGGGGTTCTATGTTAAGGTAAATACCAGGATCCTCCCTCTCTTCCTTCTCACCAGTATCATGTTCCTCAGAGGAGCTCTCTGTAGATATCGTCCTTCTATTTCTCCAAGTTCCCTCTTGACTCTCTTTGTAGGTTTTGGGACGGACTCGTCTGGAGGCCACCTTGCCAGTTCGCAGATTGCTCGGCAGTGGGACCCTCAGGGAGTCCGCCCCTAATTCCAGGAAAAAGGCATAGGCCGGAAAAAACCCTGGCGTGATGGTTAACTGCTGCAGGAGAGCGTAGACTACGATTCCCAGAAGTCTCTTCCAAAATTCAATCAAAGCGAAGCGAAATCCAGGCACAACAAGGCAGTAGCGGGAAGAGAGTGAATGCAGCTTAGTGGAAGCAGGATCCGCACCCGAAGGGAAGCGGGAAACGAGGGTTGTAGTAAATGGACCAAAGAGAGAAGCGCCGAGCGGGGAAAGCAGACAAACAAGGTAAGCAGGCGACAAGCGGGAGGTATGGCTGAGGAAAGCGGGAAACAGAAACCCAGCGGGGAAACAGCTGGAGGGCAGAGAAATACTCACACGAAGAGCGCAAAGGAAGAAACTTCAGCGTGTAAACCCGAAGCGGAAACTGAGGGTTGCAACGCACCGGCGTAGCTGTCCGGTGCGTAGATAATGTTGAGCCTCAGGGGGCGTGGCACGGCAGTCCGGACACTAGACCGCAGTGAATGGTTCCGTTAGTGTTTCTTCCATCGAGTCCACAACTTCCAGGACGGACGCGTCGTGACAGTATAACCTCTTCTCCTCTGGACCCCTCCGGGTTTCCCTGGATGGTTTCTATGGAAGAGACGTAGTAGTCGAGGTGCACTGAGGTTTCTTGCAGGTTCCCAGGACCTTTCAGTCCAAGGGTATCCTTTCCAAAGTATGAGGTACTGGAGAACCCCTTGTCTGTAACGAGAGTCCAAGATTCGAGAGACTTCATATTCGGGATCTTCTTCTAAGTTTGGGATGCATTTCTTGATTTGTCTTTGATATAGATCTTTTTTGTAAGCCTTAAGAAGGGACACATGAAACACTGGATGGATCCTTCGTAAGGAAGAGGGTAGCTTAAGTCGAAAAGCTACTGGATTGATCTGCTGTTCAATGATGTAAGGGCCAATATACCTTGGAGTGAATTTTCCTGGACGTATACGCCTTGGTAAGTATTTTGTGGATAACCAAACCTTATCTCCAGGTTTCCAGATCGGGTTTGCTCATCGCTTTCTGTCGGCCCATTTCGTATAGGATTGACGGCTGGCCGTTAATGTTTCCTGAGCTTTCAAGTGGGTTTGTTTGAGGGTGTTCAACAATTGATCTACAGTGGGTATGTTAGTGGTTGGAATCACTGACTGTGGGATTTGTCGAGGTTTGTATCCATAAGTACATTTGAAAGGGCTCATACCAATCACCGAATGTACTGTATTATTATAGGAGAACTCGGCTATGGATAGAAGTTGGCTCCAGTTATCTGTGTCTGGTTGCAGTAACATCTGAGGTATTGTTCCAGTGTAGTGTTTAGTCGTTCGTTCGGTCTGTCCATTGCTCTCGGGATGGAATCCGGAAGACAATGCCCTTTGGATTTGTAATTGTTTACACAACGAGGACCAAAATTTTGAGGTAAATTGAGTCCCTCGATCCGAGACTATTGTATGTGGTAGACCATGTAGTTTGACTATGTCTTTCAGAAATACTTCTGCAGTCTTGGTGGCAGATGGAGTACCCCGGAGGGGGGAAAAATGAGCAAGTTTACTGAATGAGTCCACTACAACCATGATGGCTGTGAATCCTTCTGACGGAGGTAAGTCCACGATAAAATCCATGGATATATGCTGCCAGGGACCCGCAGGTAATGAATCCTGTTGGAGAAGGCCCAGTGGCTTGGCCGTGCTGTATTTACCTTGAGCACACGTGGGACAAGAAGATACATAGGCATAGACATCCTTGACCATTGTCGGCCACCAAAAGTTTCTCTTTAGTAGATGTAGTGTGGCCGCTTGACCCTTGTGTCCTGCTGTGGGTAGATCGTGACACCAGGCTAGTGCTTGAGACTGTAGTCCGGAATTCGGTAAGAACAGCTGGTCGTCTTTAAACAAGTATTCACCCTTCTTGATTAAGGATGGAAAACGTGTGACTGTGGATCTTGCTTGGGCTTCTAACACTTGTTGTAAAAAGGTGTTGACTGTTCCTATGAATTTCTTCCCTTGAAGTAACTGTTCGTGATTGGAGTATGAACCCGATTCTTCCCCAAAACTTCGGGAGAGGGCATCCGCTAGGTGATTCTCCTTTCCTGGTAAGTATGTTAGTTCGAAATCATATTGAGCGAAGAAGTATGCCCACCTGGCATGGCGAGAATTTCGGCATTCCATACTCTTGAGAACACTAAGATTCCGGTGATCAGTTCATACTTGGAACGGGAAGTTCGCTCCTTGTAAAAGGTGCCTCCATTCTTCACAGGCCTGTCTGATGGCCAACAGTTCCTTTTCTACTACAGAGTAATTCTTTTCACTCGGGGAGAGTGTCCTAGAATAATAAGCAACAGGATGCTCCAGTCGATCTTCCTTCTTTTGGAGGACAGCAGCTCCAATAGCTCCTTGTGAGGCATCTGTCTCTACAATGAAAGGTAAGGTTTGATCTGGTTGCCTGAGGATGGGTGCAGAAATGAAAGCCTCCTTGAGATGTTTGAAAGCCATATCAGCCTCTTTATTCCAGCAAAATCGTGTGCCTTTCTTCAGTAAGGCAGTGATGGGCAGGACAATGTTGGAAAATCCCGGGATAAATTTACGGTAAAAATTTGTCAGTCCTAGGAACCTCTGTATATCTTTTACAGAGTTTGGAGTGGGCCAGTTTTGGATGGCTGAGGTTTTGTTGGGATCCATTTCTACCCTTCCTTCTGACAGGATAAATCCCAGATAAGGGACTGTAACAGCCTCAAACAAACATTTTTCTGGTTTGGCTAGCAGATGATGAATACTGAGCCTTCGGAGTACCTCTGATACATGCTGACGATGTTGTGTTAGGGTTGATGAAAATACCAAAATGTCATCCAGATAGACCACTACTGAATTGAACAAAAGATCACAGAAAATCTTATCCACAAATCTCTGGAATTGAGCTGGAGCATTGACCAACCCAAAAGGCATCACTTTGTACTCGTAATGACCCAAGGGAGTCCGGAAAGCGGTCTTCCATTCGTCTCCTTTTCGTACTCTCAAGAGATGATATGCTCCTCTTAGGTCTAACTTAGTAAACCACTTGGCTCCTTGCACTGCTTCCATTATATCCTTAATCAAGGGCATGGGGTACCGATCCCGAATGGTCAAGCTATTAAGACCCCTGTAGTCAATACAAGGTCGGAGCTCCTTGGTGCCTTTCTTGGGGATAAAAAATAAAGATGCTCCGGCTGACGAGGTGGATTCTTGTATAAGACCATTTTGAATATTAGTGTCCATATATTCTCTTAGAGCTTCCCTTTCATGAAGAGACAATGGAAACATGCGTCCAAAAGGAACTACAGCATCCGGTACCAGATCGATCTTACAATCCTCATTGCGACTTGGAGGTAAAGGACTGGGTTGAACGTCTGCAAACACATCAGCATAACCTTGATAGTGTCTTGGTATGGTGTTGATACTTCTTACAGAAAGAGTAGACACTTGAGGACATAATTGTTCCTTGTTGGATAGGCAGGACCGAAAAAATCGTTCAGAGCGGAATTCCACTACATTGGCTGTCCAGTCAATGCCAGGATTATGCCTTCTTAACCATGGGATGCCTAGGATAATTGGAAAGTGCGCTTGCTCTTATGAGATCGAACACCATTATTTCCTGATGTAATTTCATCTTTACTCCCAGTTCTTGAGTCTCCTGCCTGATAAGGCCTGAGGACAAAGGGGTACCATCCACCCCTTCTACAGGGATTGGGAGAGGTTTCGCTCTTCTGGGGATAGCATGATCTAGAGCCCATTGATCGTCCATGAAGTTCCCTGCCGCTCCACAATCCAACATGGCCAGGCATTCTACAGAGTGTCCTCCTTTCCAATCTAGAACCACCGGTAAAACCATCAACTGATGTGAGGCATCTGATACTTGGGGTGTATTAGTGATACAGGGACCTGCCGTTTGAACCCCTTCCTTGTCCCTGTTCAGGGTCGGGGTCTTTGGTTTCCCTGTCTCCTGGGAGGTACATTCGGACAATCTCGCAAGAGGTGTTTCTCAGAACCACAATACATACATAAGTTCAAGTCTTTACGTCTCTTTCTCTCGATTGCAGTTAGGGGCCCTCGTGCAGTTCCGACTTGCATGGGTTCTTCTGTTTGTTGCACGGTTCTTTCTGGTGGTGTAGGAATAAAGGAGAAGGATGAGGAGGGTGATATTCCAGACTTGTATCTTCGTCTTTCAGTGCGTCTCTCGGCCATGCAGTATTCTATCTGAAGAGCCAGAGTAACCAGTTCCTGGAAGGACTGTGGTCTAGCTACCCTCGAGAGTTTGTCTTTAATCTCATCAAGTAAACCCCGTCTGAAGAGGGTTTGTTTGGCGGAATCCGGCCATCCTGTTTCCGCTGCAATCCTTCGAAAGGTTGACAAGTACGTCTGTACATCTTGAGAACCCTGTTTTGTATCCACTAGGTTCTCATATGAGGTGAATAGAACTTCGGGTCTTTCGAATCTTGTGTGGAACTGTTGAACAAAGGCTCCATATTCAGCTAGAATTGGGTCGGAATTAGTCACCAACGGAGTTGCCCAAGCTAGGGCATTACCTCCTAGATTGGAGATAAGAAAACCGACCTTGGCTCTGTCAGATACGAACATCCTTGGGCGAAAGGTAAAGTATACCTGACAGGCATCAAGAAATTATTTCATTCCTTTGGGATTTCCTTCGTACTTGCCACATGGCAAGGGCATAGGAGGAAGGTCATCTCGTGCCTCCTCCCTTTGTGTAACTTGTAGGCGTAGAGCAGCATTATCCGCCTTTAATGCATTATTATCGGCCTTTACTGCCTGTAGTTCAGCTGTAATTCTCTGAATCGCATTGACAAGTTCCTGATATTGCTCCAAACTGGCCATCTTTGGGCGTTGCAATCTCTCAGATTTGGGGGGTTCTATGTTAAGGTAAATACCAGGATCCTCCCTCTCTTCCGTCTCACCTGTATCTTGTTCCTCAGAGGAGCTCTCTGTAGATATCGTCCTTCTATTTCTCCAAGTTCCCTCTTGTCTCTCTTTGTAGGTTTTGGGACGGACTCGTCTGGAGGCCACCTTGCCAGTTCGCAGATTGCTCGGCAGTGGGACCCTAAAAGAGTCCGCCCCTAATTCCAGGGAAAAAGGCGTAGGCCGGAAAAAACCCTGGCGTGATGGTTAACTACTGCAGGAGAGCGTAGACTACGATTCCCAGAAGTCTCTTCCAAAATTCAAACAAAGCGAAGCGAAATCCAGGCACAACAAGGCAGTAGCGGGAAGAGAGTGAATGCAGCTTAGGGGAAGCAGGATCCGCACCCGAAGGGAAGCGGGAAACGAGGGTTGTAGTAAATGGACCAAAGAGAGAAGCGCAGAGCGGGGAAAGCAGACAAACAAGGTAAGCAGGAGACAAGCGGGAGGTATGGCAGAGGAAAGTGGGAAACAGAAACCCAGTGGGGAAACAGCTGGAGGGCAGAGAAATACTCACACGAAGAGCGCGAAGGAAGAAACTTCAGCGTGTAAACCCGAAGCGGAAACTGAGGGTTGCAACGCACCGGCGTAGCTGTCCGGTGCGTAGATAACGTTGAGCCTCAGGGGGCGTGGCACGGCAGTCCGGACACTAGACCGCAGTGAATGGTTCCGTTAGTGTTTCTTCCATCGAGTCCACAACTTCCAGGACGGACGCGTCGTGACACATAGATTAACATTGAGCCACCTTTTATTGAAATAAAAGAGAAACATGTGTCCCAGTGAGTTCATCCCAGACTCATATTAAAGGGGATAAGAAGTGATTGGTACCATGTAAATACAAATTCTGTGTGATCTATACAATTTGAGTTATGAAGAAAAATATGATTTTGGCCTTCTCATAATTCAGAGGAAATGGAATGTTGGTGTGCTGATAGATTGTGAAATTAATATTTGAATCTTGAAGTGTCAGATTTGTAACTATTTTGGCTAAGGAGCAAATTGGAAAAAACGGTAGCGCCTCCCAGGAAGGACGTGCCAAAATAAGAGTAGTATTTTCTGACTCGCCATAAAATATGGAACTCAAATATATATATATATGTGCCTACAGTTATCTGCAAAATTAAGATTTTGGGAACACTGAAAAGGTAACCCCACCTGTCATGTTAGGGTGATGAATATTTCTCCTCCCTCAGCCTCCATCATCCACACCTCCCAACTCCTTATCCTATCAGCAGGCAGGGGGGCTATATGGTGGGAGGGGGAGGGAGAGAGCTAGCCAATCTGTATCATGGGAATTATTATAATTTGTGAGTGTCATCTGCAATATAAGAGATCAGTTTGCAGTCTGAGAGGGGACTCTGGACTTTACTTTTCCACTCAATTTCTGGGGGTAGTCTACTTATAGACTTTTGTGAGGAACAACTAGCACAGAGGCAAGGAGAGCTACCAGGGGACTATCCTTGACTGACGCTTGTGACCACATCTGTGCTGTCCTCAGAGGAGCCCTGCTTTTTCCCTGGATGCCCCATAACCAAAATCTCCCATGTAAGTAGATTAATCCAAATGCCAATAAATGTGTGTGGAAATCTGCCAGCTTTAATTTCCACCTCGTATAGCGGGTAAAGGGGTGGAACTGAGTAGACCCTTGGCACATGTTATTAAATATGATTCAAATGAATTCCCCCATAGAAAACCACCCTATTAACAACAAACCACCTAGCATTCAGGAAACTCTTCAAATCATGGCTCTTCAAAGCGTAACCACAACAGAGACGCACTAGAATGCCCAGACATTAAAACAATGATGGAAATAACTCCAACCTCGGCCACTCTCAAATTGGACGAACACTCAAACCAAAGAACCAACCACTCGACAGAGCATAAGAGATCATGGAAAATAGCCACAAAGGAAGGCCGCAGAGACTGACCACATACCTAGACCCAGCCAAAAGCCCTCAAGTGACTCTCCGACTCGTACGTACTGGACGAACATATCCAGACCGGCAGACGCACCTACATAGATGTAGGCCTGTGTCACATATGGATAGGATTGACTGAAGGATAACTTGCCTGCACCTAGAAAAAACGTGAATGCTAGCATGTGCCACACTTAGAGTTGTGAACACCAGCCTGCGTGGCGTTCAGATGGAGTTGTGAATGTTAGCATGCCCACACCTAGACAGATCTCTAAACTCTAGCCTGCGCCGCATATAGATAAAAGTGAAAATGTTGGCATGAACACACCTGGATGTTGTCCTAGGCACTGGCCTGCGCTGCGTCTAGATGGGAGTGTGAAGGCCAGCAAGTGCCACACTCAGACAGAACTGTGAATGTTAGCATGGTAAAGGTCAGTTAACCCACTAACCAATATAAGCTCAAACTCTGCATACTTATCTCACTCAATAAACTCACACAACCATCTCTCGCACAACAAGCCGCACACACTTCACAACACTGCAACAACACATAAGCCGGAACAACAGCACACGCGGACTGACTCCGATCCAATACCCGCACCAAAGCTCAGCACCCGGTGTATACTGAGTTGAGCTGCCAACAGAACACCACTCCTAACCCATCCCACCTTTATCATTTACAAATCCGCCTGAGCGCCTGGGGACCAATTCCGTTGGTGAGGGTGCGCGGTACAAATACCTTTAACATTTAATATTTAACATTAATTTAAATTGAATTGTGTTGGGAACTGCTTGCCATAATCCTTTCCATTAAATTGCAAGGGAGGGGTGAAACTGTGTAGACCCATAGCACATTTAATAAAAGTTAAATCAATTAATTCCCATATAGAAAAATCACAGGATGAGTGATGTTAGAGTTCGAAACTAAGTTCACGCCCAGTGTGTTAGTGCTGGTACAGACAATAAGTACTTGGGTGACTATTTTTCGGAAATCCCTGACTTCTGTACAGAAGGGTGTGTCCTGAATCCAAAAAGTACTAACCCTAAAACTCTGCCTTAAACAAATGTTGCCACTCATTTTAAACAAGCCTCCCAAAGCATTGCATTTCCCTTGAATGATTGGTGCAAAAATGTCCCATTTATTCTCGAAACCGAATCTCCAAAGCCTTGCATTCACGTTATTGTTTGTTGAAAAACGTTTTTACCAAGAGAGTTCATTCACAAACCTTGCCTTTCAAATAAAAGCTAAAACAATGTTCCCATTGCACCCCACTACCTGTACCTTGCCTACACACCGAAGGGGTCATATCTGCTTGATGCCTGGAGGGAGTGAGGGGGGCTGCTGGGAGAAAAGAGCTGACTAACAAACTAAGCAATCACTGTGTGTTTTACATGTTTCTATGGGTTGAATTACAAGAAATCTGCTCTAAAGTGATGACTGCCCATCTCCAAATATAACCTGTGTGTTGTAGTCTCTGAATGTCCATTAGAAATATGTCAGTCAATTGGTGCAAGTACTTTTGAAATTGTGATACTGTTTAGTGCCACAGCGTTGGTGGCTGATGTTTTGGTGACTGTTCTATTTTATTCTTTATCAAACCTTAAATAAATATATATTCTTACTATTTTTTATTTTTTTTTTAATTTTGTTTATCTAGTTCGAGTATAGAAGATAGAAAGAGAGCAATTGTGTAAGTGTACTTGTTGTTGTGGCCGCTGAGGAGAGCGGCCCATCTTTCTTGCGTACACATTTGTATCGATGAGAGTTGGTAAAAGGCACCAAATTCTTTGCGTTGTGACGCGAGTTCGTTACATTCCATGACAAGGTGGAATATGGTTTCCTCGATTTTTTGGTCTTTACAGAACCTGCAATAGTTGTCTTCCTGCTTGATCTGTCTTTTTGTAGCTAGGTATGCTTTTGTAGGAAGAATGTTTAGGCGAATTTTCAGAAATGTTGTTCGAATGGTTTGGTCTGGAAAGGTTTGCAGGTAGGCTGGTTGTTCGTGGATTCTCCTGTTGTCTTTTGTGCAGTGTAGATTCTGTTTATAGGTATTTTTTTGTTGAATGGTCCTTATCCAGTCATTGTGCAGCAGTTTTGTTTTTGCGTGTTGTGGACGAAGTATGAGTAGTTCTTCTGTGATATTTTCACTAACCATTTCTTTTCTCATTGTGTCTTTCCATTTTTGCAATATTGTCGTGTTGAAGGTGTTTTCTTTATGTCGCAGTATTTGAATTGCTGGAGTTTTCCCGTCTGTCAATATTTTGCGAAAAATGTCTAGTCTTTTCCATTGTACGACTGATTCAATTGATTGAGTTGCCAATTCGTAGCGTATTCTTGGCATCGGAAATGTTTGCGGGAGGCGAAGGACTTTGCGCCAGAAAGCCGCTTCATATTTTGTCCAGTTGACTCTCTGAGCGTTCAGCATTGCTTCAGTACCATAGGTGAGAATCGGAATGTACTTGTGTCTGTAGTAGGAGATAATTGGCTTGAAGGAGAATTTTCCGTATTTTCTGTGAAGGAGGCAGCCTTGTCTTGATAGCGTTTGGGATGTTTGTTCGATTTTGTCTAGCCACTGCTCTTCTGATTTAGACTGGTTTATTGTGATCCCAAGGTATTTAAACGAAGTAACATTTTCTATTTCAACATTGTCGATCGTAAAGATACGCTGGTTTGTTCTTTTTTTTAGTGGTTTGGTGAGAGTCATTGTCTTTGTTTTTTCTGCATTGATCGTTAATTCATTTTTTTCATGTACTGGCTTAGGTCTGCCAGTGTTGTTTGTAACCCAGTTGGTGTTTTGTCTAGTAACACGATGTCATCGGCGTATGCCATGACTGGGAATGGGATCGAGTTGATTTTAGGGGGATTGGTTTTGTGTGATTTTAGATGGTCTTCAATATCAGCAGTGAACAAGTTGTAGAGTGTCGCTGCAAGTGGACAGCCTTGTTTGAGTCCGTTTTCTGTTGGTATGGCAGGTGTTGTAGTTCCTTGTCTCGACAATCTAACTTTTATCGTGGTTTTTGAATACAGTAGAATAATCGGTTCTAGGATGTCAGATGGACAGTTCCATGTTCTAAGTTTCGACCATAGTTTTTCGTGCGAGATTGCGTCAAAAGCCATTTTTAGGTCAATGAATGCTGCGTAAATTGTCGAGTTGGAGTTGATAGCTTCATGTTTAATTACTTGTAGTAATATCAGGTTGAGGTTTGTTCCAACATTGGCCGTAAATCCTGTTTGTCTGGTCGAGAATTTGTTGTTTTTTATGGCCCACGCAGTGAGTTGGTTTAGAAGTACTGTTGCGAATAGTTTTCCTAGCGGATCGAGCAGGGCAATCGGACGGAAGTTTTGGGGGTCTTCTCTAGGGCCTTGTTTATGGATTGGTACGATTACTGCTGTTCTCCAGGAGTTAGGTATTCTATGCAGTTTATTGATCAGGTTTGTGATGTGGCATAGGAGGCTTGCTCAAGCGTTTGGATCTTCTTTGATTATGGCATTAGATAGTCCATCTGGGCCTGGTGCTCTAGAAGTATTGAGTTTGTTAATCAGGAAGATGAAATCTTCAAATTCTACGTGTACTTTCCATGTTGGGTCTGTTGTAGTCTGTGTATTCTGTTGAGCTGTTTCTCGTGGTGCGTAAATGGTGGTAAAGTGTGTTATCCATTTTTCTTGGGTTACATTAGCTGTAAGCTTATGCTGTTTTTGTTGATTGTCATTGAGTAGGTTCCAAAGTTCTTTTGTATTGTGGGATTTGTGGCTTTTCAGTATTTGTTCAGCATCTGCTTGTTGAATGAGACTTTTTTGTGATTTAGTCCAGTTTCGATGGTTGTTTTTCAGAATTTTGATCTGGTATGAAGTATCGAGAGCTGGAGTTTTCTTTAGCTGTTTTATTGTTCGGTTTAGGGCTTTTTTCCTTTCGGCAATTTCTTGGTTGTAGGAATGTCGATGGTCTTTCTGCGGGCGATTTTTACTGGTTTGTTGGAACGGAATTAGGATCCATTCGTAGTCGATTTTTATAGCATTTGTCAGTCTTGCATGTAGGAATTATTCCGGTAGTGAGGTTAAGGATGCTTGTGGGATTCTCAGTCTTGTTGTTGTTCCGTTTAGTTCTAATGGAGGAGGTAGTGGTGCTGTCACTGTTTTTTCTAGTGTCGCTTCAGAGTGTGCGGTAAGTTGGTTGAGGTCGCTCCTGTCCGTTAATATCGTCTGTACGTTTGTGACTGATTGGTGAAGTTTTTCAGATAGAAATATATAATCGATGATTGCATGGGACGAACCTCTGCTCCATGTTGGTGTATAGGATTTCAAAGTGTTCCCTTGACTTAGAAGGAGTAGGTTGCGTGTCGTGGTTTCTTTAATCCATCTCTTTGCATTTGGCGATAATTCTGAGTGCTTTAAGAGGCCACCGTTTTTATCGTATAACTTGATGTTCAGATCGCCACAGATTATTATTTCCGATATCGGGTATTTAGTTGTGGCCTCATCAATTGAGATGAAAACTCTGTCTAGGAACGTGTTTGTTGATATTGCTAGAGGGTTCCAATAGAGGTTTAGGATTAGGATTGTTGAGTTGTTTTTGTCTTCTCGATTTTGCTGGTTTTTTGTAGATGTTATTATGGTCAGTTGCGTCCCAGGGTTTATATTCTCGGAGAGTATTGCTGTGCTGTGAGGGTTTATCTTGATTAGGGTGAGTAAGCCTGAAGCAGGTCTTCCTTGTTTTTGTACGATAGCTGGGTTTAGGAATGTGATAAAACCATCGCATGCCGGTGGGTCGCTGAGCCAGGTTTCTTGGAGACATATGAAATGGTATTGCTCTAGTTCAGCGGCTGTGTCCGTGAATAGATGTAGATTACCTCTGGTGTTCCACGAGCACAATGACCAATTAAATCCATAGTTCATTAATTGTTATGAGTTTGAGTTCATTGAGTATTCTGTAGATTCTGTTTCTAAAAAGGTGTTCTCGAAGTCATAGATTCTTCTGATTGCATGGGCATCTCTGTCTGGTCGTTGGCTTCTTATTGAGTCTTCTGTAGATGCAATATCTGATGAGGGAGTTTCAAAGCTAGTTCTGTTGGGTTTGTTAATTCTGTTTGAGTCTGCTTCTTCTGAGGCACGATTTGAGTATCTATCGTCAGTTGCCTGTTTTTGTTTCCTTTGTTCAATGTATTTTCCTTCGTAACTTGCGGTTGCTTTATATTTTGGTTTGCTTGGTATTCTTGAGGATGTTGATGCCCAGCATGAGAAGCCTAATTTGTGTAATTGTCTTCTTGTTGATATGATGAGTTCTTGGTTATTTGGGTCTGGGAGCTCTATGACAATCTTGTCCAGGTTCCGATCGTCTTTAAAGGTTATCAGAGCAATATCTTTTGTTGTGAGTTTGTTCAGGCGAGGTATTACGCCAAAAAGGCGTAGTAGGTTTGTTCTATTTAGAATTACCGGTTCCTGGTTTTTATTTGCATTTTCAATGTGGATTTCATATGTTTCATTTTGTCGTAGTGGATTGACGAATGTTGGTCGGATCTGGCTGTGTTGACTGTGGTCTTGTGGTGTTGTTGTTATCGAGATCGACGAGATGGGGTAATAGGGCTCATCTCTGGTTGTGAGTGTTGAGATGTTTTCCATTGAGATCATTGAGATTTCTTCTAGGGAGATTTCAGTAGAGTTGTCTTGATTTTGATTCGATTGTTGGTCGAGTATTGAGGCGTATTCGTCGATTATTATGTAACTCGTCTGGATTAATGGTTGTGGAGAGTGTTGATTGTTTTCTAATGGTTGTTCTTCATGGGTGGTCATGTCGAGCAATTCCTCGTCGATTGGCGATTGTGGCAGGGTAGGTTGCGCTAGTTTGGGTTTTGTCTGGGCTAGCTGAACTTGAATGCTTTGTGTGTTGGCAGCTGGTAGTTTCTTCTTTGATTGTTGAGCAGTTTGGGTGTTCTGGGTTATATTTCTTAGAAACGCTCGCGAGCCCGTTTGTCGTTTTTTGTTATTTTTCTGTTGGGTGCCTTTTATTTCGTTTGTTGTTTTTTCTTTTTCGAAAATCTGAAAGTTTTCCTTTGGATTCTTTGTTATGTTGCTTGAGATAATGGTTTCTGTTTTTTTCTTAGTAATATTTTGACTTGGTTCTTTCAGTATTTGTTGGGCAGGATCTGTGATTGTTTCAGGTAGTGGTTGTGTCTGAATTGGACATTGTGTTGATTTTGGAAATGGCGAGGTTTGTAGCCGTTGGTCGTTTGGTCTGGTTGCTTGTTGCTGATGATGTTCTTTGAGCATCTGTAGAAGTTCTCCTGTGAGTTTTGTTTTCTCTTGTCGGTCTCCTCTTGCGATCTCAGCTAATCTTTGTTGCCACTGGTGTGTCTCGTCTGCTTCTATTGTCAGTCTTCATTCCACTGTCGAGACAAAATGTTCGATGTGTATCTGTTTTGAATGGATTAGTGCTAGAAGGGTCGCTTGATCTTTTATTGAATCTTTCAAGTCTTCTTGTAATTTCAAGAAGGGGATCATTGACTGGGAGAGTGTTGCGATGAGCATATTTTGCAAGTCTAGCATTGTTGTTGGGATTCTTGGATGTGTATCTTCTTCATCTTGTTCATGGTTGTCGTTTTTCTGTTGGGGGTCTTTTGGTTTTTGGTTCTTGATTATTGGGTCTGGGGTATAGTAGGATTCATCCGAGTCATAGTTGAATCGTGATGGGATAGTTTTACGTTCATCCAGTTCTGGTTGTCGTTCCTTTTTCATCTGCTTGTTTTGGTTTCCATAGGGGATACATGGGGTTGAGGTTGATTGCATTTGATTTGCTTCTGTTCGTTCTCCAAATACTTCTTTTCTTTTTTCTGCAGTAGTCATGATTGACTCGATTTCGGTAATGTCCAGTGATAGTTTTGCCAATTTGTTTCTTGTTTTGGATGTTGTTGGTTCCACTGTGCTGGTGGATTTAACGGAGTTGAGGGTTTTAAGCCACGCAAGCCGTGCTAATCTTGCTTTTTCTTTTTGCTTCAGTTGGTCTGGTGTTGGAACTGCTAGTTTTGTAGTTAGGTCTTGTGTTCGTTCAGTTTGTTGGCAGGTTGAGGTTGGCTTGAAGACGACAGGGTCAGCTGTGAGTTTTGGTTCTTGATTATTAGCCATTTCCTGAGGATTGCTATCTATTTCGTGTAGTTTCTTCGATTTCATGGATTGCTGATTTCGGATTTGTTTGTCCGGTGTTAAGTCCTGTTTTGTGGTCGTCTGCAACTGTTTGGTTGTAAGTTCCATGGGTTCTTTGTTGCTGGTTGTAAGGTTTCTCAAGGTGTCTTGTATCACGTTGTTTAGAGGATCTTGTTTTGTGGGCTGGTGGTTTGTGTTCAGAGCAAATGAAGGACTGATCAGTTGTTGTTCAAATTCGAGTTGGAGAGGCGGTAATGATAGCACGGACATAATGGGTTGTCCAGGTTTTGTAGTTTGTTTCTGAGCTTGAGGTTTGGTGTCCGAGCTGTTTACCTCAGATGAGATTATTTGCTGATTTTCTACTGTACTGTGTGACTCCACTGATAGTTGGGGGGATGTCACAGTGGAATTAACAGTTTCTAGAATTTGGTTTCTGGCGTCTTCTGAGTTCTGTTTAGAATCTGAACACTGTGTCAGGGATTTTGGAATTTCTTTGTACAATGTCACTTTCTTGAAGGATTGTTCCAATGTTAGCTGTAGTGAATCTTGCTCTGTGGTGTTAGCGATCGCGATCTTGTTTTTGGGCGTTGAGTTGGGTTTTGTTTATTGGTGCGACTTGTAGCCATTGTTTCCCGATTGTAGATTGCTAAACTTAAGTTTTGCGAGGTTTCTGTTTGGTTTCTTAGAGTACTGGCCCCCTGGTTAGGGCTTGCTGCTGTTGTCTTTGTCTGATTCGAACGTTTTGGTATTTGATGGGGTCAAGTTGTTTCAGGGCCGAGAGTAAGGTTGTAGGCAGCTTACTGTACTAGATTGAGCTGGGTTAGATGGTGTGTCGTTTGGGAATCAAGGGTCTACCGCTCGATGAGGGTACGCAGATGTATGTTCGTTGCGGTCTTCCGTGTTATTATTTTTTTTTTTTGTTTTGTTTTTTTTGAAGTTCGCTTTTAGGATCCAAGGGTCGAACCCTTTTGGTCGCCTGGTCAGCGGTGGCTGTGTAGGTGTATCTTTGTTTCGCTCTTCTGTAGTGGATCAGGGTGTGCTTTCAGGATCCAAGGGTCGAACCCTTTCGGTCTCCTGATCAGCTAGGCTGCGCAGGTGTATCTTCGTTTCGCTCTTCTGTAGTGGCTCGAGTTGCGCTTTCAGGATCCAAGGGCCGGACCCTTTCGGTCTCCTGGTCAGCGAGGCTGCACTGGTGTATCTTCGTTTCGGTCTTCTGTAGAGGATCAAGTGCGCTTTCAGGATCCAAGGGCGGGCCCCTTTCGGTTTCCTGATCAGCGAATGGTACGAGGTTGTATGATCGTTTTGTTTCTCTGGAGCGGTTAGGGTTGAGGTTTCAGGATCCAAGGGGCCAACCCTTTCGGTCTCCTGATCAACGAGGGTAGCTGGGGATGCCGGGAGTTAGCACGTTAAGTGGCAGGGGCGAGGCCGCAAAAGCACGAGCAGCAGAGGATTCTGTTCGGTGTCAGGTGGAGTGGAGGCGCGTGTACGATAGGCACAGGCAGGCTCCGGCGTCAGAGGTGAGTCGCGCAGCTCCACGCCAGCCGATGCGAGCACACGAGGGGACAGCGCAGCTGTCAGCAGTCGCGACTGTGCTCAAGTCGATCAGCAAGTTCGGCGTCAGTGATGCAGAGCGTGGGTAGGTGGGAGACGAGGAGCCTGTCACGGGTTGAAGATCCCGCGGGGCGGGCAGCGGTGCTTTGGGTGTGTGTAGCGTGATGAGAAGCAGGTCACCTGCGCGGTTTTGAATGTCTTTGAATGATTCAGTGGGTGGATTTTCTGGGGGGGGGCGCCGCGGAGCCTGCAGAGCCTAAAGACCAAAAGACTCTGCAGCAGACTCCGCGGCCGCTCCGCGGTCTTCTGGGTATTTTAAAGTCACCAGGTGGAAGCAGGTGAAACAAAGGTAGGACAAGAAGCAGGTCCTCACAGGGTTCAGGAGCAAAAGCTGTAGAGTCCTCTCGCAACCGCAACCAAATGATTCTGCAGCAGACTCCGCGGCCGCTCCGCGGTCTTCTGGGTATTTTAAAATCACCAGGTGGAAGCAGGTGAAACAAAGGTAGGACAAGAAGCAGGTCCTCACAGGGTTCAGGAGCAAAAGCTGTAGAGTCCTCTCGCAACCGCAACCAAAAGACTCTGCAGCAGACTCCGCTATATTCTTACTATATATATATGGTTCCTAGCTCATTGTTGGTTACTAGGGTATTTGCTGAATGGTACTATATAGGTTGGAGGCCTCAATAAAGTTGAATCTGCAAAGCGCTGTGTTTTGCACCACCTGGCTTGGGGGGAGGGACACCCTGAGTTGAGAGTGACCACCCAATAAATCGTGACATTCCTTCAGCTTTGCAATTTTGACTGCAATGGCTTTTGTGTCAAAGGTTATATCAAACCTAGCGTTAGGAAGTCGGCGGGAGGCTGCAACTTCATCACCTTGGAACACTTCCTTTAGCTGGAGGAGCTATTCATGTTCGCCTATTCTGCTAACCACCCGAGTTTCTTGCGTGCTATTAAACGACTTCAGCAGCTTCGACAGCTTACAGGTGTTTTTAATGTTTACTGTGGCAATCAAATACTGCCATTGTGCATTTCCTTGAGGTGAACCATAATTTTACCCACCTTCTATACCTATTCTTTGTTAGTTGGGCGGCATACTGAGCGTCTTTAAGCGAGTGGTGCTCATTCCTAATTACGCGCATTTCACTTTGCAGATTGCGTTTTGCATTCTGTATTTCTAAATCGAAACAATGTATCTTTTTAGGCTGATCTAGATGCACATAAAGTCATAAAGGGCTCCCAGAAGCCCAGTGCAGGGCGCTCTGTGGAGCCAGCAACGTGTAATGGCTTAGCTTCTATGTAAACAATCCCAGTTACACTTGCACCTATATTAAACAAGCGGACCAAACCGTGACAAGCGACCTCCATATATTACAAGCGACTTTCGGCAAAAAAAGCCCAAAGAGGCTTATAAAAGGCAACTTGGCAACACTGTGGTTTGGTTCACCACCTCCAGACAAAGAGGTCTCCTTGGAATCGTCCTCCCCTGCCCTTTGATGAGATGCTCGGTAGTCTTTGGACTTTGCTTTCTTCTTTTTTGTGCTGCGCTCTGAAGATTCATCTGTGCTGTGATTGGAAGGGGAAGACCTTTGCCACGTGTCCGATGATTTCATTATTTATTTATTTATTGCATTTGTTACACACCCAAACCCAGGGATATGACAGTGTTGGTTACTTGAGAGTCTTAGCTAGTTGCAAGTTAGTTACATACAATAATACATTACAACATAATATGGATATTGACAAGAGAGAAGGCATTAGTTGCATTTGTCAAAGAGCTGATGATTTTCTTGAAGCGCTGGTGTGATGGCTCATTTCTGGTGTGAGTCTGTAGAGTGTTCCAGAGCGTTGGAGCAACTACTGAGAAGCCAGAGCCTACCGCCCTTTTACTCTTGAACCTAGGGACAAACAAGTAAGTGCTGGTACAAGATCTTACGGATCTAGTTGAAGTCTTTTGGGCCACACTGTTGCTTAGAGAAGAGGGGGCATCACTGAGGATGCATGTGTGGCAGAGTGATGATGACTTGGCAGAGTTTCTTGAAGGACATCTAGACCTCGGACAAGGAGATCGCCTTTTGGGGGTTCTGGCGCGGGATCGTCCTATGCCAGGACTGTGGGGTTGCCGGTTATAATTCTGTCAATTAGGTCTGTTGTCCTTAACATCGCCCCCCATGGTCATACTGACCTTGTGGGTAAAATCCCCTGTCTCCTCTATTTCCGGAAATAGCCAGGTATCCTGTGCCCTAGGAAATTATCCCGATTCTGGTATACTCTTGGATAATTCCTTTCAAGAATGTGGGGTGAGGAATGGGGCCTTGAACATGACTCGGAGCTCTGCACCCCATTTCTCGGATGGGACAATGGGCGTGAAGAGAACGTGACTTTGAGAATAAACGTGACCGGGACGGGGGTCCTTGAAGGGGAGGACAGACTGTGATCTCATTCCCACCAACCTGGCCATTATATGTACCAAGTCCAGTTTCTGTGATCACACCGTAGGCTTCAGGCACCACACACAGATGACTTGCACATCAAACTTCTCTTGCAACCAAAACTGATGCTCAGGTCCTGTAGTTGGGACGTGCGGGGGCTCCTGGGAAATATAGTGCTTTCAGAACATACGTGCGTTGACCGAAAGCAACATGCATCTGTGTGTGTGTGTGTTTGTGTGTGTGTGCGCGCGCGGGCAGAAGCCTGGCTGCGGGGCGAATCAGGGGTGTGTGCTCTCGGCAGCGCGTCACGGGAGGGAGCCTATAAAGGCACCCCCTGGTGCAGCTCCCCCTGGCACACACCGCGCTTCTTACATGGATGGCCGCACAGCTCCCTGGAAGCACACCGACCACCCCCGCGCTAGAGCCTGGGCGCCCACCGCCCGGATCCCGACACAGGGGGGCTCGTCCCGCCTTGGCAGTAGAGTTGGTGGATGGGAGAGGGCCCCTGTCCGGCTGCGCTACTACCTATCCTCGGGTCTCGCCAGCCCGCTAGTTCTGGGATTCTGCGGCCAGCTGTCCCCGCAGCCCGCGCCAGCTGCTGTCACCGGAGCCCCCATGTCTTCACCTGACTCCCTGCACTTGTGGACTGTGCGCCTTTCTCGGGTTTCCAGGAGGGACCGCGGCATCCACCTCGGGTTCCTGCTGCCAGACTGCTTCTGAGCGGAGGGGAAAGCGCCCGGGACATCCTCCCGCAGGAGGGCGATCGCGGCGCTGCATCCTCCTGCAGGAAGAGGACAGGCAACTTCTCTCTGGGACTGGGAGCAGATCTTCCTGCAGGGAGAGCGAAGAACGCATCTTCCTGCAGGGCTGTATTCTAGGAAGGGGAGTGGGTGGACCGGACACCTTCCTGGGACGGTGGAAGGGGCATTTTTCGGAGGGGCTACGCCCAGCTTCCTCCAGGCGGAGGGCCAGGGCATTTCGGAGGGCATCCACGCACCTGATTACAAGGACATTGAGCATTGCCCCAAGCTTCTGCAGGAAGCAGTGAGACAAATAAACAACTTCCTGCCTGAAGGAGGAGTGGGACACCATTTGTGTGCAAACAGCAGGAAGGGGGCACCATCTTCAAACCATTACATTAGCCCTTCGAGGGGCAGGAGACCACACACCCCTGCGGGAAGCAAGGGATCGCACATTCCTGCGGCAACCGGGGAGATCGAGCGCGCATTCCTGCAGGAATCGGAGGACCTGATCACATATCCCTGCAGGGATCGAAGAGAGGAGTTACAACGCCCCCTGCCCCTCTCCCAGGGATTGAAGGAGTGATCGGCTCCCCCTTGCAGGGATCCGAGGCGGCCAGGACACTGCACATCCCTGCAGGCGCCGGGGAGGGAGCGCAGAGTCCTGCAGACAGCAGGGAGGGACAGCAGCACGCCCCCTCCCTCCCCTCCCTGGAGGCAGGGCTGCTCCCTCGGGGCTGCCCGGACTGGCTCCCAGGCGCAGCTCTCTCCCGCAGTTGGCGACCGCCTTGCGCCGGGCAGGCGATGCTCTGAACTTTCCCCAGAGGCACCGCTCGCCACGGAGGGGGCGCCCCATGCATTTCTGGGCGGCTGGGCTGGGTCCCGGGGGTTCATGTCAAGCCTCGGTCTGAAGAGACCAGATAAAAGGTGAGCTGTGCGGCCGGTGGTGGGTGTGGGGAGGCGGGTGTACCTGCGATGGGGGTCATTTAAGCCTGCTTTTGCGGAAAGGCGAGGGGTCGGCGGAGGTGGAAGAGTGAGTTGGCGTCTGATGTGAGGAAGGCAGCCCCTATATGGGGAGAGGGTTTCTATCAGGCAGTTGCGCAACACCACTGAGCAGATCGGGCTCTAGCCCCCCCCCCCCCCCAGTAACCACCTCCCCAAAATTTTGGGCTATGTTGATTCGACCTGGTTGGCCTATGGTGAAGTGGCCTGGCAGGGCAGGACACAGACGTTTAAGGGTGCTTCGGGTACCCTGCAACAACTAACGGCAAGCACTGCAGTGTTAGCACCTGCATGCGTATGCATGCGTTTTTAGGCAATAAATCCTAACGTGGGGTTAGTTACTTGCATGCCAAGGGGGTGATTGGAAGGGTAGGGGGGCAGTTGAAGGTTCAGATTCACATCAGTACTTAAGTGTGTAGTTTCAGACATAAAGGAGAGGGTTAACTGCTTGTAATATTGAAGTTGCACTAGAATAGTCTCATTGGGAGGTATCATGAAGTTAGAGGGCCCCAGACAAGTAAGTTTGCCCATCGTCTCTGAAGTTAACTCTTCCCCCAACACTGACATGTTAACCTAGGTGCGCCCCTGCTATCAAGAGCACACCAACATGCATTCCAGGAGGTAAACAAAAGGACCGGGAAAACATGCAAATTCACCAAATGCAAAATCTGTCCTTCCTGTGCAGGGATGGGAGAGTGTGGTGTGGCTGGTGAACAAGTGGGCAGTGAAAACAGTGTGTGCACTCCGCAGAGAGTGAGGAGAGGCGGGAGGGGGGTGGTTCGGGGGGGCGTTGTACTTGAGTCTCCCACCCCAATCCCTCGAAGCTTGCAGCCCCTCCCCCCACTCATCTGTAGAAATGTAATAGTACACTGCCTCCTGCTGCGTATACTGTTTGTCAGATTGTTCCAAAGCGGGAGTTCGATTACAACCAGTTGGGAGCTGCTAGCGAGGGTTTGCTCGATACATGTATGCAGACATGCATGTAAAGGTCACAGATGCATACATGGATGAAAAGCGAAAGGTGGCCAGTGAGTTGGTCAGAAAGAGCGACGGCGGGCCCCAGAATGCCCAAGGTTGATATCGGAGGGTTGCATGGGTCATTCAACGTGCAGGTGGTGGTGAGAGGGGAAGGTATGGTAGGTAGGTGGGTAGGGGGACCGGCACATAACTAGGCAGAACCTGGGGTGAGATGGAACGGTGGGCTGGGGGGAGACCTTTCTTTTCTCTCTGCGAACTGATTATTGTACACTTTGCGCAGGGAAGGTACCTGCTTGCATTGTAAAAAGGAATGTAGGAGTTAAGGTTATATATTCCACGCATATGGTGTGCTGCCCACTCACTAAACCGTACACATGCTTTGGGGGCTTCTATTATATGTATTTAGGTTTTTAAAGCCGGGCCACCCTGCGGCAACTTCCCGAAATCTATATCCCGCTCTGAACTGCTGTGAACATATCAATGATACTGGACCCTCTACTACAACAGTCCAACAAATAAACAACAGAAACAATCAGGCCCACAGAGGTCACCGACCGCGCCAATAATCCATATATATATGGGCCTGCTTCACAGAAGTGTTGTATAATGGCGTATTCGCGTTGGAAAGCGCTCTGTGAATCAGGAAAACGGCGAACCGTGTGCCATATAAGAAGCGCGTAACATCACGAATATGAGCGACGCAGTCTTGTGGAACTGGGAAGCCCGCGCTTTCATTCCAGAGCTGCGGTGGCTGGCAAATCCTCTTAGACTGCTCCTTCTTGCGTGGAATGGAGTCGAAAAACTGCCCGGTCCTGCAGTGGCGCGCTCTAAGGAGGTCACAGTAGACCCCATGGCGTGTAACAAAACATCCTAATAAGTAAATACATGAAGGCGGCAGCGCGACGACGCACCACATGTGGCATCGTGTGACGCAGCGCAGGCGCCCACGCCTCGCTGCCCGCCGAAAGGCCGTGAATACTTTCAATGTGGCCAGGTGCCACGGCTGCACGCTGTCAGTGGCCTCAGCCATTCGCCGGATGGCTGCCTACCGCCCCTCGTTTCGGCTCAGTCTGGTCCCCAGTAGCAGTCACTTTGATGGCTGCACGTTGTGAAAGGTTAACGTCGAGCTTATAGTTAAAGGCAGGCCTGGTGCGGAGAGCCGACTGCTGCTGTGGCTCTCATCCACCAGGGTCGTCCCCGCTCTGCCCAAGCGTTATTAGGGAAGGCCGAAAGGCGCAGTTTGTTTTCATATAAAGCCAGCAGGCCGCCAGCAGCCTTGCCAGGATGATAACTTCTTCAGGCAGTTCTCGGCTAGAGCACGTCAGCCGGTCCCGCCCCCAGGCTCCCCTCAGATCTGAGCACATGAAGCCCTGTTGGTCTACCAAGCGCTCCGCGGCTGCTGGCAGGTAGGTGCAGCGCTTTATATATGAGGGGAAAACCACCCGAAATGCATAATCATCAGGGTCGTCTTTAGATATGTCTCGACTTATGGGGCCCATTTCACAAGGATGCTGCCCCCATCTCCCCTCAGTTTGGAAAAAAACAGTCGGAGGCACCTGTGGAATGCATAACGTATAGCAGAGAGATAAAGGGGTGGATGGAGTGAGTAGCTGAAGATTATCATGGCACATGTTTATTGGCATATTCACAGAATTAAGAAAGGCAGCCAATGAAACACTTAGGGTCTGATTTGCAAAGCGTTTTTTTAATTGCGAAAGGCTTTTGTAAACCAGGCCCTAATATCCGGCGTAAAGCTATTAAGCATTCTTTGTCGGCAATGTGTTTATGTAGTGGAAACAGCGCAGGAAATGGGCCGGAACAAGACTGAGTAGGAACTCCCGTAATACGTGCCTTACAGAATGTTGAGTTATCACATGGAGGAGCAACCCACGGAACTCCCGTAATACGTGGCTTACAGAATGTTGAGTTATCACATGGAGGAGCAACCCACGCTTCAACGAGCTGCAGAATATTGTCCTTGCAATAACGGCTACAGAACAGATCTGCCCACAGGCCCAGGAGCTAGTGCAGGAAACTCTCAGCAAGATCTCGTCTGAAGCCAAGTTATTGCATGCATGAGCAACCCACGTTTTAAGGGCTTTCAGAAAACGAACATAATGCTCTTTGCTTTTATACAAATCACCAGAATTGAGTTCTATGAAGAGATAATATGTTGTTACCTGACCCAGTGCCACACGCCTCGACCTCACCGCCTCCTCTCCATCTACTCTTTGGAGGGGCGGTACCATGGTTTCCCCAGAACATTTTTTGCCATTTCCAGCACACAGTGCAAACGAGGTGAGAAGAACACTGCTGGATACTGCAAGGTCAAAGTGAGCCGATGGCCTGAGGGCCTAGCAGACAGAGCTTGAAACTTTCACTCCGCAAAGCGCACATTTAATGTACTGAGTTAAAGTAATATTTAGCTTTGTGGTAAGACTGGTACAATGGGGGCAGCAACTCAGCCCCATTTCAGCTAAAAAAGGTGAAATGCCCAGACACAATCCCTGACAATGATCAAAACTCAATCTTCAATTCCAGAACTACATGATTCAATCCAACCAATTCCATGAAATTGATAAGCATCTGCGTGGACCCATGAGATTTCAATCCACTCAAACTTTGCCTGTAAAATTGACAATTGATCGAGATGGTCTGATCAGGTGTCCGTTTGTGGCAGTAGATAATCGGACTTCAGTTCACTTGGATAATTTGCAGTGGGGAGATGTGAAAGAGGCAGCGTTACGTGGTGTGGGGAGCTGTTTCACGCACCTTTGCTTGTTTTGGACATTCATCTTCTAGTGGCAAGTTCCTGGTGTGAGGCTTGGACCACAGGGCATTTACAAAGTAACTGTGCCCTTAGTCTTTTTTTCTTCCTTGACTACAAAAATGTAGTCGTGCTCAGATTGCACACACTTTCCCCCAGAATGCATTGCATTTTTGGGGTGCGCACATCGTGTAAGCAGCACAACAGAAGATACTTACTCAACAGAATGGTAAACGTAGGATTTAACTCGCCCCTGCTCCTCCAACCCTTAGAAAATTAGTAACCCAATGACTTACCAACTACTATGCAACCAGGTTTTATGGTTCCCTTGTTCCATTATCACTAATCAGCCAGTGAGCATTTAGTATTTAAAAGGAAAATATGGGGCAGTGGTACATTTTTAAAATCATTTGGTCTTATCCTGTTTAAGAGTCTATTAATACATGTGTGTGGGAGTAGTAGCTTGTCATTTACATAGCACTTGTGGGGGGAGCGCCATCGTGGGACCTAGGTCCAAGGTGTGTGAACATTGTCAGGAGGATTAGAATGTGTGTGTGCATTTGTGTCTGTGATGTAAGCTGGTCGTATACAGTAACTCTTCTCCTCTGTGGCTAAGTCCAGAAGGGATTGGAGTTAGTGGGGAGCAGAGGAAGAGGTGATGGAGGGGGGAAGATGTGGAGCTTGTCTTGTGGGTGTGTACAGATGAAAGCACCCACTCTCTGTGTGCTAGTAAGAATTTATCAGGAGGGGAACGCCGGGTGATCTAGTCCTGGCTGGCTGCTTGCTAACCTGCTCCACCCTCCCAGTAAGGACGAGGGCAAGGAGCAGTGGTGTAGCGTGGCCTAGAGTGCCATGCGTTGCTGGGCAAAATGTAGGGTTTATTTGTTGTTCCTCCAGGGCTGCTAAAGTGGCAGTGGCCGGACATTGCACTACGGTAGGAGTTCGGCTATCTGGGCAAGCGTGTGTACTATAATATGGGGGATGACTCGCAGACTCTCGCTGATGTTTTTTGGGGGCATACTATCATCTCACATTTATTGTAGTGAAGTATCATTCTACTAAATAAAACTCAATGAAAAAAGAAAACGTAATTATTAACATACATAAAAAACGCACCGACAATACAAGAAAGCACTCCAGTTAAAAGAAAATCTGTAGTTACTCTAAATGTAAAATAATATACCAAAATAATAAATAGGGTGTCAGGTACAGAAAAATACATTTTATTTAAAAAAACGGGTGAACAAATACGCTGATTTGGCATGTCGGTGAATTGTCATGAGATGGTTTCTAGGTCATCCAAAGTAGTCCTGAATAAAATCAGCACTTCTCTTTATAAAGTTAGATGTGGCACGTCCTCTCCTCCGTGTGAAATACACACGGCACATGACTTGCGTCGCATGGTATGCTCTGTACCAACACACGTTTTGGGTGTAAGAGGGAATGGTTGGGTATTTTGACAAACGAAAGAATAACGTGCATTCTTCCCAAAGGTGGGGAGGGGGCAGTGGGTGCAGGCCAGCCAGGACCCCAGCACCCTGCCCGCTCCCGCCCCCCAAAGTGTTGACATAGGCGCAGTGTCACTTTCAGCACTGCCTTCAGATCCGTGTGTCGATTGGGGTTGGGAGCGTGCGGGTGTGGAGACCGCCATTTCCTGCCGCCGCGGCTCCTCGGGCCGCGGGGAGCGCAGCGAGAAGAAAGCGCCCCTGCCAGCTGGCCTCTCCGCTCTGTCACCACCCGACCCGGGCCGTTTATGGGGGAACACCGGCTATCTAGAGATCCTGTCAGCAGCCCTGAGCCCGGGGGCTTCCCGTGGACGCGCGGGGTCACGCCGGCCGGCGGCGGCGGCGTGTACGCACTGGCCACGCAGCTGCTGCTACCCAGTCACCCCGAGGGAGCGCGGGTGCGGTGGCAGGGTTAGGCCGCTAGGGGGCAGGGTATCAAACGCATTCTTTTCAAAACTCAATGGAGATTCCCTGCAGAAAAAATGACAATGCCGTTGGCTTGACTGCACTAGTTTTTTTATTTAGTTTTATATTTCACCAAATCGCAGCACACAGAGCAAAAGGCGGCAACACGCATTTTAATCGGCCCAGTGCGCGTTACAAAATACAAATACACACGTTGAATGTGAAATACATGGATAATCTTCGTAGCAGTAAATCAACCATTTTTGAATGAGTGCCACCCACTTTCCATTCGACAACCTCAAGATTTTAGTTTCACGTTTTCTTACAAAAAGTAAAAATAATGTCAAGCTTTTATTGCACCACACGTGTGAACGGGCTACCAACACTTCCCTCTAGCGGTGGTAGTGAAGAACTGCAGGTATATTCGTCATGGCTCTTCTCCCACGTCATTTTCTGGAATCCGTCAGGTGTAGGGCCTAATTCACAGACCGTTTTATAATGGCAAAACCCCATTGGAAAACGCTCTGTGAATTAGCCCGAAGTGTCTAATTCGAATTTTGACACTTCTGTGTATTCCACCTTGTTGAGTTCCTACGAACTCGTGATGCAATTCAGGGGCGCGGCGGCAATCGGCGCGCCGCGCAACATATATATATATATCAATGCAATATACTTCAAAGTAAATGAGACGCGGGAGCCGGAGTCAGGGGTGACTGCTCTTCTTTAATCATTGATCGAACTGCCGCGGAGGCGGTAACCCCGCCTCCTCATTTCCTCTCCCCACGTCACCACGTTCCCTAAACACAGAGAACGGACGGGAGATGAGGACATATAAACAGGGGCATAGAAAGAGGACGCAACATCTCCCCCCCACTTAAGAAAAGAGTGAGCCTTGCTACATTTCTTCTATCCATCGAGTGGGTCGGCGAGTAGTCCTTTTGGGAAGGCTTCTCCGCGTTGTCTCCTCCCCGTGCACAGGGGTTTCACTGTCGCTGTCGTCCGCATCACATGCTTCCACCTGGTACTCTGACTCCGCATCTGAGGATTCATAGTCGGTCCTTGACTGATCAGTGATCGGTTCGGAGTGTCCCTCAAAGTTTTTAAAGAACAACGAATTTCTTGTGATGGTCCCTTTGGGGCTGGCTGCTGTTATCATGGAGCCGTTGATGTGTGTCACTTCTAAGGGTTCCGGTCTGAACGCCGGGGTGTCCTTGGTGACTTGTTCTTGCCTGACTAACACCACATCGCCTACTCGAATGTGACACGGCTTGGCTTGTCTCTTTTGGTCGGTGTATGCTTTTGTCATTTCTTTGCTCCGCTTGTCTCTTTGGATGGCATCACCAACGACTGTTGCCGATGATTGAGCAAGGGGATTGTGGGGCAATTGCGTTCGTACGACGCGCCCAAACATTAGTGTAGACGGGCATACCCCTGTGGTGCTGTGTGGAGTGTTCCGGTATTCACGCAGGAGAATGCAGATGGCCTGCATGAACGAACGATTTGTGATGGCACATACTTGAAGCGTTCTCTTGAGGGAGCTCATGAACTTCTCAGCCATTCCGTTGGCTTGTGGCCACAGTGGTGTGATTGTTCTATGCTGGAAGCCGAGGTGTTCTGCGAACATTGCAAAGTCATGCCCACTGAATGGTGGGCCATTGTCTGACTTTACTATTGACGGTATGCCATAATCAGAGAAGGTCTTGTCCAAAGCGGGAATCACAGCTTGGGCACTCGTTGAGTGAATAAGATGTACCTCCGGGAACCTGGACATCTCATCCACAATTACCAGGACGTATTTTCCGTTTGCAAGGGGTCCAAACATGTCCACTGCCACTCGGTCCCACACTTGCGGGGGTATCTCCGATGGTTGAAGGGGTGCTGGGAATGTTCGGGGCCCCACCGCTTGGCAGGTGAGGCATTTGCCTAACATCTGTTCCACTTGTTCATCTAATCTAGGGAACCAGACCTTTGTTCTCAGCTGCCTCTTGGTGGACACTATTCCACGGTGTCCCGCGTGGGCTATGTCCAGTATTTGTTTTTGCAAGCTGGAGGGGATTACAAGTCTGTTCTCTTTGAGGAGCAATCCTTCTGGGGACACAGATAATGAGTGGCGTATTAGCTTGAAAGTGTGGAAGTGAGCTTTTTCTGCTTCTGTTAGTTCTTTGGCATGCCACCGGCCAGTTTTCAGGCATTCTTTTACTCTGGGTATCAGCATGTCCGCAGCTGTGGCGTCCACAAGTTGAGCGAGGGGGACATGCTTCGGAAGTGCATTGTTGACTAAGAAATTAACGTATTGGTTTGCTTTTGTGGACTGTCTCTCTATTTGAGCTGGTAGTGGATATCTGGAAAGAAAGTCAGCAGGGTTGTTTTCTTTCCCGGGGCGGTGTATGATCTTGAAGGAGTATTCTTGTAGCCGCAGGCCCCATCTGGCGATTCGGGGTGGCATTTTGGCAGTAGGTTTGCCGTATATTGTGGTCAGAGCTTGGTGATCAGTTACGACTGTGAAAGGGCGGCCATATAGGAAAAGGTGATAGTGCTCACACGCCCATACTACTGCGAGACTTTCTTTTTCAGGTTGTGAGTACGCGCATTCTGCCTTTGATAGACTCCGACTGGCATATGCTACAATACGCTTGGGTGAGTTGGGTGGTGCTCCTGGTCTGGATTGAGCTAAAATGGCACCCAGGCCTACAGGACTGGCGTCCACTGTGAGTTCCGTGTCGTAGTCGGGGTCATAGTATGCCATGGATGACGCTGAAGATATGCGTCTTTTGATTTCCTGGAATGCTGTTTCGCATTCTGTTGTCCATTCAAATTCTTGGTTTTTGCCGGTGAGGACTCTTAGTGGTGTGCTCACTGACGCGAAATCCTGGATATATCTCGTGCAGTAACTCGCCATGCCCAGAAATGATCGTATTCCCGATGATGATGTGGGAGTGGGTGCATCCACCAGGGCCTGTACCTTCTCTGGATCAGGACGCATGCCCTTGTTGGAAAATATATGTCCAAAGAACTTGAGTGTGGACTTGTTGATCTCACATTTTTCCGGATTGAGCGTGAGGTTTGCGTTTTCTAACGCCATGCAGACCCTTCTTAGTGTGTCATCGTGGCTTTCTTGGGATGTGCCAAAAATGAGAATGTCATCACTGTAATTTAGACAGTGTGGAATATGTTTGATTATCTGATGTATCTCATTTTGAAAAATCTCGGCCGCGGACGATACTCCGAAACTTAGTCTCTTGTATCTGAAGAGTCCTAGGTGGGTCGAGAATGTGGTTATATAGCGTGATGACGGGTGAAGCTCGAGCTGATGGTAGCCTTTGTTCAGGTCAAGTTTTGAAAAGATGGTGGCACCATGCAAGAGATGTATCATGTCCGTCATGCGTGGAGCTAGATGTCGCTCTCTTTCAATAGCTATATTCGGGGCACGCATGTCTACGCAGATGCGTATTTTGGAGGTGCCATCTTTCTTGGGTACTGGGACTATTGGCGAAACCCATGGGGTCGGGCCTGACGCTGGTTCGATTATGTCTTGTTGGAGTAGTGAGTGGATCTCATCTTCTACTTGCCGTTGTATGTTGAGGGGAATGCCCCGGTAATGTTGTGCGATGGGTTTTATTTGTTGGTTGATGTGTAATTTGATTTGCTTGCCTTTTAGGCACCCCAGTCCTTTGAAGAGTGAGGGGAATATCTTCTGTATCATGTCTTTGGCGCTGGAGGTATATGCCGACATGATCTGATACATGATGCTAATGAGACCCATTTGTATTGCCGTGCGGAAGCTTAGGATGCTCCCGCCTGGAACTTCCCCTTTGATTACGTATATGTTTATTTTCTGGCTCTTCTCCTTGTATTGGCAGCGGGCGTTGAACATTCCTATGCAGTCTAGTGGTCTGTTGGATCCGTAAGGGTATATCAGCGTGTCAGCTTTCTTCAAGTCTTTCTTGACTTCTAGCGACTTGTATATTATGTCATTGATGACATTCACGGTGGCACCTGTGTCGATTAGGAATTCTAGATTTTGGCCGTTTAGTTGGAGTAGCAGGGTCGGACTATATTCCACCGCTGTAGCGTTCCCAATAGCATGTACGTATGCCCGTTTTCTGTCTCCACTGGAGGAGGATGACCTGGTTGTCTGTCTGTCATGAGGCGAATTATCCACGTATCTAATCCTTTGTCTTGTTTTGCGGTGTGGGGAGTGACGCCTGCTTTCTCGGTGGCCAGACGTTTCTCTCTCTCTCCTCTCTTCTCGCCTCCTCGAGGATGGCGCGTATTCCTTGGTTGAGCTATGAGAGCGCCTCCTCTCATGTGTGGAGACTCGATGTGAGTATTTGCGTGGGCTTTCCCGCCTGGAGCGTCCACCTTCTTGTCGTCCGGTTTCCTTTGTGCTTCCTGAGCCTTGTAGGAACTTGATGTTTCGGCATACGGATTGGAAGTGGTTTTCCCCTCCGCATTTGTCACACTGATGTCCAATAGCAGGGCATGGGCCTACGTGGGGAAAACGGAACCCGCAGCGATAGCATTTCTTCTGTTCAGACGGGCCAACTGGCGTGCGGATGGGGCAGAGGGACGCTGACTTGGCATTTTGCGTTATGGAGATGTTGCCCAAAGACTCGGTTTGTAGGGTTAGTGCAGCGTCTGCTCTTGCAATTTGAAGAATCTCTTCCAATGTCCTGCTTTTTTGTAACAACTTTCTGCGAAAGTCCGGAGAACCGCACCCAGCAATGGCCTGCGATTTTAGTGCTTCGTCAGTGGAGTATTTGTCAAAATCGCAATATTTGGCTCTTTTTCTTAGCCTCATGACAAAGTTATCCATGCTTTCGTCTTTATCCTGTGTAGTTGTGTGGAACACGTGTCTCTCGTAGTCGACATTCCGTAGGGGTGCGAAGTACGCATTTAATGAGTTAATTATACCTTGAAATGAGTTGGTGTTGGCCTCAGGCATTTCGAATACGATGTCCCTCACCATGGGACCCAGGGAGTGGAGCAGAATGGCTCTCAAGCGGCGTTCTTCTCTCACGCCAGAGGCATCGACATAAATGTGGAATTCTTGTAACCAGCGAGCCCACCGGGGTGCCAGGCTGTTGGTGTCAGTCATATCAAAGTGCGGGACTGCTTGTAGCTGCAAAGATTCAGAGGCGTTTTCTTCTGCATTGTTGGCTGCCCTCGGTGTGGAGCTGGCTTGGGGGCTCTGTAGGCCGCTGTCGGTATTGTCTGTCGACATGTTAGATGAAACGGCTGGGCTGCGCTGTTCGTGGGTGCGCGCGGAAGCACTGCGCTGTCGTAGGTCACTACTCACTGGAGTGTCGTGTGCGGAGGGTCCACCACTACGTCCTTCACCACTACGGCCTTGCCGGCTGAAGTTGGGGGCTAGTGGTGACCTGGCCTGCATGTAGTTTCAATGGTGGCCCTTGGCTGTTGCACTGTGAAGCTTTCTCCTGCAGCGTGTAGGGAAGCGGGTGTTTCTTTCCCCTTCCTTTGATGTCGGATGCAGCTCCGTTGCTGCTGCTGGAGTGCGGCCGTGTCAGCTGCAGCTGCGAGTAATCACGGCCCGCACGCGACGCTGGGGCTGCCAGTGGGTGGTTCGTCCTCGTCGCCAGTGTTGAGTTCCTACGAACTCGTGATGCAATTCAGGGGCGCGGCGGCAATCGGCGCGCCGCGCAACATATATATATATCAATGCAATATACTTCAAAGTAAATGAGACGCGGGAGCCGGAGTCAGGGGTGACTGCTCTTCTTTAATCATTGATCGAACTGCCGCGGAGGCGGTAACCCCGCCTCCTCATTTCCTCTCCCCACGTCACCACGTTCCCTAAACACAGAGAACGGACGGGAGATGAGGACATATAAACAGGGGCATAGAAAGAGGACGCAACACACCTCATTCAAATCATCAGTGGAAAAGGAGTATATACGAATTATCGTCGTTTTCATACAAATGCCCCCCAAATTGTAGAAGTTGCAGGCAACAGGCAGCATTCTACAATGCTTCGCAGCCAGAATGCAGATGGGAAAGTAACACTGCACAGGGTCCTTCCAAATATATCCCATGCGAGAGCACAACGTGTTTCAAACAATCATTACGAGGCTACAGCACAATCCATTGGTAGCCCCGGGCATATAAACACACAGGGCCAGATTCACAGACATTTTATAATGACACAATCTCATAGGAAAACGCTCTGCGAATGAGGCCCACAGTCTCCCAGAGGAAGCCAAACACTTGGTTGTTCTGCTCAGCTGTAAGTGGCTCACATACCCCAATGATTATCACCTTGTGAAGATCAGTATCCTCACAAAGGATAACATTGCCTTAAAGATGGAGGTAGGGATGAAAGAAAACAATATTCAGTCTCATGGGCGCAGGCTTGTGTGAGACATGCAAGTCCTAAGCTTGGAACCTGATCAGACGGCCCTATTGGTTAATGCACCTGCTGCAGCTTTCTTTGTGTAACCTGTACACTACATGTCCAGTTCCCATGGAGATGCTGAGGCATGTTTGCTTGCCATACCGGGACCTGTAGTCCCCTCGCACCATCTCGAGAAGTTGCCCTGTTTGATTCCCAGACTTACTGGGGCCACAGCCCGCACTACATCCAATGCTCTCTTCCAAAATGCCTTCTTTCTCGAGCCCTTCACTCAGCTACCTCCAAATCTAAGGGTTAGACGCTTCTCAAGCAGAGAGTGGGGGGGTAGATCTCTATCCTCTGCAGGTGCCTCCCTCTGGAATGGCCTCTGTGCTCTATTGAGCCAGACCACCTGTAAGTCCGAAAGCAGCTCAAAACTTTCCTCTTCTCCTCTGCTTTCTCTCTCTCCCTTCCCTGCTGACCTACCTATCTGCTGTACCGACTGGTTGCTTGGCTACCCTCAGAGTATCAATGGATGCCAGGCTCTTTCTTGATCAGTCACCCTTGCACTGTCTCTGGGCCTACCGCGCACTTAGGGGCTGTAACTGTAACCCTACAGTCCCTTGTTCTCCTTGCACTACCCAGAGCCGCGCTGCCCTGGCTGCACCTACTCAGAGCATTGCTGCCCTGTTTTCCCCCCTCTCTTTTGTTCCAACCTTCCTTTCTCCTTGTACTTCTCGTTCTCGCACTTGCACGATCTGAATGACACATGGCCTAGTAAGATCGTTTGTCTTGTCCTCCCTCGGTCTTCCCTCCCTTGTCTTGTCGATAAACGATTCATATCATATCATAAAAGTAACTTATCAACACAACCCCCCCCCCAAGACTTCAGATTTTTTCCTCAGTTTTTCTCAGTTCTGTTGGGAGGACAGAGTCAGCTCATATATGACAAGGTCACAGTGCACAAAGCAAAGGCACAATTGATAAACACTTGCCAGCATTCTTTGCCCAAAAAGCTGTAGGATTCTTGAAGATTCGAAAATAGTAATTAGCTTAATAATGACATCAAAGGAACTTAAATCACATGACCTCAAACCTGATGATATCACAGGAAATATATAAACACTAAAGTGAATACCAGCACACCACAAGCTTTTCAAACTCAATGGATAGTGTGCATGCTGGGCCTTGGAGGGGCACTGGGTAATCACTCATGACCCCAGTCACGTCCTCTAAAATGTTGGGGCTGGCTCCACCCCTTGGCACAGGGCTAGTGGTGGTAACTGACGGTACTACAGTTACAATGAGCCCTGCAGACAATTCCCGTGGTTATTTGTTACTGTTGATCTTTTTCAAATGCTGGGTATCAGTACTATATTAGCTATTTACCGAGTTTTTAGTTAAAAAATAAACGTGGTGTAAAATATTGAACATGGAACTTACAAAAATGGTGTCAATACCCTGAATAATAAAGAGCACATTTAAATCACACCCACAAAGCATATTAAGAGCCCTTTGCCACCATTTATAGTAAGCGCTACATCGTGCATCATGTCCACGCCGCCTTCAAAAGCGATCCACTACACCAATGTCCTGAAATGAAAAATATTAAACATGCTCAATTAGGACCATAAATGCACTTTATTTTCAACAAACTCAGAATCTCAATAATAGGGATCCGGAGATTAGTATACTGTAAACAATTTGATACGCCGCCGACATTAGCCAACTGTAACTAAGCAAGTTGCAAAACATTCTGCAATTTCTCAGTATATTGTTACCAGAGCTTGCGCTGTAAACTCATATTTAACTGGTCACTGAAAGGCAACCAGAGATAGCATGATGGAAACAGTCACGTAACCAGTCAGTATTATGAAAACAGAGCTTAGAATGCTGCAACTGATTAGTATAATGTTACCAAAGCTTATGCTGTAAACAAGTTTTTAACTGGTTACTGAAAGGCAACCAGGGATAGCATGAAGGAAACAGTCACGTAACCAGTCAATATAATGCAACCAGAGGTTAGCTTGCTGTAACCCATTTTCTAACCATTCAATTTAAGGTAGTGTTATTCAACTTTTTTTTATTCCAATCCCTCCTTAAGTGAAAATGTTGTTGCCGAGCCCCCCGTTTATTGCTGCTGTGTCCCCCTAGACGTCATTTCTGCTTATATTTTCTATTAAAATCAGTGACCGTAACTCCCTTTTGGAAGAGCCTCGCGCCTCCCATGGACACCATTCAGGCCCACTGATTCAAGCATGCTGTAAGCAATTATGTAAGCGTCACTTTAGTGCGCTCTTACATGAGTATGCTGTAAACAATTCTGTAACCACTGAAAAGAAGAAAACCAACCAAAATGTTGCATACTGTAACATTTCTTAACGTGTTTAGTGTAACACAACGAGAGCTTAGCATGCTGTAAACAAGGTAGCTTGGTTTTAGTTTCTACTCAATTGGCGCTTGTGCTGGAATTCATACACAGAGACTACTTTTCCCACTCACATGGGTGGGTAGGTAGGTAGAGTCCACAAATTTCATTTATTCTTTTTTTGCTTTTATTTGGTTAAATCACTTTTGTTGAGTTTGCTGTTCTTAGTACAGAAAAGTGTTGAACATTGTTTTCAAGTAGTGCCGACAAGTGTTTCGACCGTCAGGGTCTTTATCAAGGCTGGTGGGTGTCTGTCCTTGGTTGGAATTGGGTTGAAATTAGGATAGATAGCTCTTGGGCCAAGCGGTGTTCTCGGTTGTTTAGTGAGCGCTGGTTGGATAACCGGACTCCTGGTAGTCAAGCAGGTGGATACCTGTGTCATGCGCTCTAGACGATTGCCTCTGTTGTCCGTCGGATCGGAATACATGCTGTAAACAAGTCTGTAATTGTAAAATATTCTTGGGCGTGGGAACAAGTTTTTTTACAGTCATCTGAAGGCTTTTGTGTAGCGCAGTTGAAATGCATCCCAAAAGTGATCCTAAGACACAGCTCACCTGCAATGGGATTGGGCCAAGTATTTTTTTTGACTGCGTTTCCCAGGATGGTATGCGAAAATGGATAACGTACAAATGTAAACTTTCGTCACACAGATGCAAAGCAGCGCGTAGTCGTGGGCGTCACTATGGCGTTGTTTGTTTACATTTCTTTGGTGGTGTACAAAATGAGGTATTAATCACTCCTTAAAATGAATCCCTTTGCATATATACAGGGGTGTGTGCAAATTCAAAGAGATTGGTTTAGGGTGGCTTCAATGCCACCCTGTACAATACCTACAGAAAGGGGAGAACTCCTAGGGGAGGAAATGGTCTTCTGTACTGACAGTGCAAATGGGGGCAGCAGGCGGAAATTGCAGATACCCCTTAATGAGTCTTCTTACTAGGCTAAGGCGGTACAACAATCCCATAAAGATTTTACAGTACTACCCCTATTGCTACCACCACTGCCACAGCAATGACAATGATGATAACTTTAATGGGCCTGATTCACAACTCTTTTTTCAATTGCATTTTTTTCCATTGGATAACGATTTGCTAATCAGGCCACATCAGATTGGAAATAATAACAATGACTGTTCTTATGGCGCTGACCAGAATCTGCCATGTTTGGCCGAGTTGAAATAATTGTTTTCATTGCCTACCAATGGAACTCATTTTCTTGGCCTTGAAAGGAGGAAGTTAACCATCTGACGCCAGCAAACCTCTGGTTGGCTGCTTGTCCCACAGTTATCTCCAAGGTGGAGCATTTCAGTGATTTAGGTGTTCTGTGACCCGCAGGTATGTCACCGGCTTGGGGGCCACTTCACAGCGCAAGATCTCCCGAGGCAGAGCTTGGGAGACAAGATGCTTGCGAAATGCCCATCTGTAAATAAGAGCATGATTGGTCCAATTGCTGATGGGCAGCCATGGTGTGTCTCCTGCGTCGCAGCCCAATCCCTCCTATTCAGGGAGAGAGGTGGTGTCATTTTGTTTGATCAAGGCATGAAAACTGACGGGGAGGGATCAATCTTGGACAACAGTAATAATGCCATGGCGACACTTCCATATAGGGGCATTTTCAGGGTTTGTTTAGAAAGCTTTAAGGTTGGGCTGTGCTTTCAAGTTTGGTTTCAGAACGTTCCTAATATGGCCGCTTTGAATTTTGGCTGATTGTCCTGCATGTTTACTCTGATTGAATTTAGTTGCCTGATTATTTGGGCCGCAGCTCACTCCCAGGATCCAAGTTGGGTAGTAGTAAGGGGCTCATTTTTCTTATGTACCGCTGTCAACTGCCCCCGTATGCTGCACATTGTGCAAACGTGCTGAATTCAATGACCTCTTTCAGATCTGTCTTTGTTTGTCTGGGAACATCCCTGCCTTCAGGATAGGATTTTTTGTGAGATGTGTCCTGTATTCTTTGAAACAAAACAAAAAAGTGGATGTTCCTCTGTGTGCATGGATCCTGGAGTTGCACTGCTCCACATGGAGGCTCTCTGGAGGTGTGGATTCCCAGATGGGGCACACGTCTTTCCTTCCTTATATTGCGTTCTCAATAAATGTATTTATTCATGGGTTTTGAGAAGCACAGGTCAGGAGGTGGAGTGGCAAACAGCTTCTGTGCGCCTAAATGAAGGCACTACTTAATAAGACGGGAAAAGTTTAATCAGACAAGAGCGCCTGCACAATAACATGTACACTTCCCATAGGGAGGTGAAAGGCAGCAGTGCAGAAGTGCTTATTCATTAAGATTAATATTAAACATCAATGTAAAGAAATACCTGGTAGTCCTAAGGGGCCCCTTTTACTCACTGCACCACCCCACGCCCGCTATCCAGGCCAATCTCTCAGATCTATGCCTCCCTCGAACTTAGACTGAACTCCTGTAAATATGTATCTGTGTAATCATTGGCCCAAGACCAACATCCAACATGCGTAATATATTTATCCATGTCGGTCACTGTGTTACTGGTTCATAAGTGCCCCTTTAATGTCTCCAGCCCCCTAATTTGGGTCTCGGGAGGATAACTCAGGGGCAACGTGCTCGCCTTGGAAGCAAAACTACACAAAGCAACGCAGGAAGCAAAATGAAACGGAGCAATGCATGTTCGATCCCTGGGTCCACGCTTAGAAACGTCTCGGTATTAAGCGCGTTATAAATAACCAATTACAATTACAAAAGTGCCATAACCCACATCACACTACCCACATATTCATTGTAATATCCAAAGGCACCTAAGGACCGCTGCCACTATGTCGGGCACTTCTGTTCTTAGTGCCAGCCAAACTTCAACTTGTCAAGCAAATAAGTGCAAAATAGAAGTCTGCTGAGGCAGAATCTACCGAGCTGGCTTCTAATCCCAGCTTCTACACTTGAACAAAAATGATCGGATTCTTAGCAAATCTCTACCCTCCATAAAACCCTGCATTGCTCCATCAAGCTATACTGGCCACATCGAATACCCCACGCCTCCCAGTACATGTATGTTTGCAAAAAGCACTCATATACCTGAGACAGAGGTTCCAAGTTCTGTTGAGATTGAAAACATTACTAAACAAGCATTGGCAATGCCAACAGTGTGGGCTTTTGTATAGGCATAGGACAGGCACTTGCCAGGCACAGCTGTAGTGATATGAACTGGCAATTGATGGTATAAGGTGCAACATGGTACTAGTACCTGTGCATCTAATAGCACTGTCTGGCAAATGCCGAATACTTGTCACAAGCCAAAACCGTTGGCTTTGCCAATGCTTGTTTTTAACAGGACTTCAGTGAAGGACATGCATAGTGTTTATAAATCGAGTGGCTGAAGGCAGACCTGGTTAAGACATTTTTATTACATCAGTTGTTGGTTTACAGTTCCAACTCTCAGAAGACTGCTTAGAAAAAATACTGACAGGGACTTCAAGTGCACTGTTTGATGGTAAGGCTTGTTTAAAGTGAGCTTAATGATTTTCCCTGGGGAAGGTATTTTGGGCAGGAACTGGGTGGGAACAGCCATAGGGATTAGCAAAGGCATGGGCAGTCAATGGGTGGGCAAATACTCAAACTGTGTGTCCCATCTACACTCTATTACAATAGTTTCGGCTTAAACAATTAAGAGCCCAAACTAAAAAGGTGGACCCCTGGGATTGGGATTGTAATTGTAATGGGTTATTTATCACGTGCTTATTACTAAGCGCAGACCCGGGGATCGAACACGTGAGGGCTCTGAGTTTGGAGTTGCCACGTCGAGGCGTGCTCGTGTTTACAGAACGCAGTCACTTACGTAAACAAAGCTCGCCGCCCCAGTAGGGCTTCCGGGCGGGATCCAGGGGGCCGCAGGCCTCAGGCCGCACTTGCCAAGGGTTCATCAGCGAAGGCAACAAGTCGAAGTCTGCGTGGTCGCCGTCCGCCAGTTCACAGACTGCCCGAGCAGTAACTTGAGGCGAGGGGTCTCGTTTCCCTGAAATGCGACCCTTATAGATCAAGAGAGCCCTTGACACAAAAGCGGGGTCTCCCACGGCGTGCCTCACTCAAAGAATAATTAGTGAGGTGTAAATCTTATCAACACGCGCTCAGAGGTGCCTGCCCTCTCAGTATGGAGAATGTGTGCGTGTTATTGGGAGCAACGGCGGGTCACGCACCTAGGTGCTCTGTCTCCTAGTTTAAAGCAGCACATTGCTTGAGAGCCTCGAACGTTGTATTGCCATACAAATCGTGTTATACACGTTCTTAAAAACAAGTTTACGCAATGCCTAATACAGGATTTCTTTTTAAAATATTATCACTCACAGAGTCGCAGATAAGGGAACTGATGACGTAGGTAAACGTGATTTAATCAAGATCACACAACTTGTCAATTCTGGAAGCTGGGTTTGAAACTCAGATGTATTTAGCACTCACTACCACACTCTAGAGTGTGCCATAGCACTTTAACAGTTCACATTTTAATGGTGCTTTATTTGGCAACCAGGGAAGAATTAAAGTCTCAGCAGTCAGCACTTAACTCACTGAACTATTCTAATGTAATATCTGTGTTTTATACAGTACTTTATCGCTGCAGTCTCAACACGCTGCAACAACTGCAGTGCTGTCACTATATTACCCCAAAGCAAAAGAGGTGATGGCTGGAAGGTTTTGAATTAATCTTAACCTCTGGCATTGCTCTGAGCAACCCTTCAGATCATCTTACTTCCCCTGCAGAGCCATTACAGAAGGGGAAACACCATATGCAAATCAGGCTTGGCCACACCCCAAAAGGGACAGGCCAGCTGGAACTGCTATGTCACATCCCTTCTGCACCAGACAACAAACATCCCCAAACATGTTTTGGCCTCGTTGGGCCTCATCAGTGGAGAGTAGGTTGGGTCGCTAGGCATACCCGTCCCACTCGGGGTGACTACAGCAAAACAAAAGAGGTGATGGCTGCAAGATTGGGGGGAAAGAGTCGGAAGCCAGTTGCACACAGATTTCTGTAGGGCATGCTGTAGTCCTCTAGGTTATGTTAGCCGCGCCCCCCGCCCCACAGCCGGAACATTCCCTTTTCATCCAGGTGGTGTCCAGATGCCAGAGGGATGTTTCAGTCCTACAGCACTCTGCAATGGGCGTGTTTTCCTGCGTGTTGTGCTCAGTAACACGGCAATGATTTTGGAATCCATTTTTCAGAGAAGTCTTCCCAGTAGAGTTTATACTGCCAACAAGAACAAGATCTGGGTGTTTCTCAAAGGCCTTATGGTCGGGTTTAGATGTGCAGAAATAGCAACCACACAAAATGGCGCGCACCACATGTCAGTCGTTTCTACAACGCACACCACAACCTGGATTGTCAGTGCTTGCACAATATGTGCCATAATGATGTGTGCTAATATACATATAACCTATAGAACATAATTTACTTCAAATCTGGCACTTGTGGCACAGTGATTGGCCATTTATAAGTTTCAAGTTGTGATGCTTGCAAACAATTCCAAGAAGCAAAGCACCAGGGTGTGTTAACCTGAAGACAGAATAACTTTCCAAAAACAAAAAACAAAAGGCCTTTTAAACTCTACAGTATTTCCCCAATATTTAGCCACATATTGACTTCCTCAGAAAGAGAATACCCATTGCTCTCTATGGCCCCTCGAACCGGTTTTGAGGGTCTGGAGCACTCTATCGGGCTGTGGCCGTAGGAGTAATTTCTATGTTCAGCATCACCCATCTCAATAGTAACTATCTTGAGTCACAGGTGTGAATTGAGCTACACACTGATCCCTACAGGGGCCTTTGAATCCACGCGCTATCCTCCGACCACATTGTCAGCTATCGATAATGAACAAAATGTTCAAGGAATACCCTCTTTAGACTAATTCACCAGCTCAACTACAACGCACATGTTTGCCAAATCAATCAATAGCAACAATATAACGGCTTGTGTACAATTATATATGTTGCACGTCCCTGGGCTCTGCAGCTCCAATAAGCTGTCACTTGAGTGTGAAACGGTGAGAGCTGCCCTCCTTGGGTTGGAGCAGAATACTCCACTCAGGGCCTGAGTGTCATTTATAAGAACCTCCTAAACTTCATTCCAAAATGTGGCTACTACTGGCTGGATTGGGAATTAACCTTGCTAGGCCAATGCCCGTAGGCCAGTTTCAAAATAGCCTTCAGGCATGGCCCCCTTTTTACTCAGGGCTGTGTCAAAGCCTTGGGAAGCTCTCCTCCCTCCTCCACTGCCACTGCAATGGCTTTTGCAGCAAGACACCTCCTCTGCTCCCTCCATAGTAAGTCCAGTCACAAATCTCGTGACAGGTCATCCAGATCACAGTGACTGACCAGAGGCTATAGCGGGCAGTGTCCTGAGATTCTGAGCTGGGTTGCACCAGTACTTTCCCTGGGCTACAAATGGAATCCTAATCTGCCCCGGCCCTTACCAATGGTAGGGTACCTCACCAAGTTTACAGCCTTTTTAAACAGGGGGCTCTCATCTTGGGAGGATAGCTCAGGGGCAACACGCTCACCTTGGAAGCAAGACGACGTGGAGCAACACAGGTTTGATCCCCGGGTCCGCCCTTAGAAACCTCTGGGTATTAAGTGCGTTATAAATAACCTATCATCACAGACAGCGCGAGGGTTGGCAAGTGGTGTGCTGATATATGTCTGCTGAGGGTATTCCTGTAACAACAGGATCCAAGAGAGGTTCGAGGCTGCCAGAGAGGCATGGTTTCCTCGGGAAAAGGAAGGATGTTGGAGGTTTTACAGAAGGTGGAAAGTTAACCCGCTTTTGGCTTCTGTGTCTCAGATGTTAAGGTGTGTATGGCGCGTTGGCGCTGTGGCCCAGTGATCTCGCTACGCAAAGAACAGTAACCCGACTGCACAAAGGTCGATGATAGGATGGTATCATTATTCATGACTTACACCCACCTCGGTTCATCGAATGTAAAGTGATTGGAACAGTGTGAGCGTTATCAACTACATACCAACTCCACATATGTAGAACACTCTAAAGACCGCTCTGTTTATCAAACTATCGGTCACCCCACGCAACAAACGGTGTATTTTAAATGTAAATCATTCGAGACATGTTAGCTGTATAACCTATAGTTATACACATATAGGCAGTGGCATGATCCCACAAACGGTTTGTACTTTTCTGATGCCTGCTGAGCTTACCAAGTTATCATCAGCCACAACCCGTATCTCCCTGTGCATTGCAGGGTATTAAAGTCAGTACCGGCATTGGCCGTACATCCCATGGATATTGTAAGGTAATGTCCAGTATCCAACCTCCACAACTGTTGAAAATGTTTGCAGCACTGGTGATCACGCACTATTATCACCAGTTACAGCTCACTTCTACTGTGCTTCTGCGTATCCAGTGCTTGCAGATCCATTGCTGCCAATTGCCCACCCTCGCCCTCCCCGGTTAGCTCACTGCTCCTTCCCTCATTGTGTTCTTCCCCCTTTGATTGTACAGCACTCCGTTGCTTCCCAAAGCTATGGCCGCGCCCAACAAATACCCCAATGATGATAAATCATAATGATGAAAGCATTCCAAGCATGTTGCCAGCGTTGCCTGTATTTGTGGTTGTGTAACACCCAAGCTCAACAAATGAGGGCTGGTGATCAAACCAAAGAGCATCATTGATTACAACACACGTCCAGCTCGGTGTTTCACATGTTAAAGTGTATAAAGCCTGTCCCTGGTGTGTAATTGACATGGTCCAAATCTCCCCTCCGAAGAATGACTTGGCCTTTTCCAGGGGCAAGAAAGTCACACAATTATTAAAAGAGAAAAGCGCTACATTGCCTTTCCCTTTTACATAGTTGTTGCCCTGTGTGGGCTCAGCCCCCTTCTCCGCACCAGGGCCATTAGTGAAAACCCAGAGTAGGTCCTTATTTCCCAGGCTCTGTGTGGCCAGCACGTATTTACACATGTACAAAAGTTATCAGCAGCAGACGGGAGTAAGCTGGATGCTGACTTGACTGTGACCTGCAGCAATTTCCATTTGGGTTTGTAATGTGTTTTCTTTTCTTTCTTTTTGGCATTGTGAAGGTCCCTTTCTTGGAAGCTAATCTAAGATGAAGTTATGGGCTATCGTGGCTGTCTGCGTGTTGCTGCTGAGCTCCGTGTCCAACTCTCCGCTGCCAGCAAGTTGGGAAGCCGCTAAGAAGTCATCGTTCCTGCGAGAGTCAGAGAAGGAGGAGGAAGAACAGGTCTCCCCGCTGTTCCAGAAGCTTCCGCGAGACCCTCCATCCGTCCTGAGGCCCAAGGCTCTTCCAACCCACAGTAAGAAACCATTAAAATCTGCATAGTGGGGCCAGCGGGGGCAGTAGAGTTGAGCCAAGTTACTGGGAAACAGGGAGGATTCTCTGAAAGATCTGTTCGTCTTAGAGGTTAGTAAGGCTGGAGCAGAGGCGGGCCAGTAATGCTATGCAAAGCTCCTGGGTGTGCTTCCTTAAAGTCATGTGCCTGCATTTGTGTGTGGGTGAGTCCGCATGCTTATTTTGGCTGCGTCCTTTACATTGACATGTATAGAACAATTCATGTGTTTGCAATGGTACGGGTTGCGTCTAAACTCAAAGTATGTTTTAACTTTGATATCATTCTGGAAATCTTTCAGGTATCCTGTCCATAGCTTTCTGTTGTACTTTTCTCCAAATGGCTCACTTCAGGGGACACATGCTACAACTCCCAGAAGGCATTAGGTTGGTATGTAAAAAGTAAAGTGTGGAAACAGTATCCCCCTGGCCATGGAGTAAGTAATCTGGTAACCTTAAACATATATATAAAAACACAGACCTGGGGCCAAATTTACATAAAAACTTGAATGGTAAAACCTCATTGAAAAAGGCTTTGTAAATCAGGCCCATAGTGTCCTGTGGCACTTTACAAGAAACATTTATTGAAAGAGGGATATTTCACGCATGTGCTGCTGTACATATGACAATGTGGAGTCTGGTTGAGACTGGACTACAGAAGCCCGATTCTGATGGGGAAGATGGGTTTGGGCATGTACCTGGCATAGCATTGACAGCATATATTTGCACTACACATATTTACAACGCGGGGCAAGGCTGACAAGGTGATTTGCCCAAAATCACAAACATGGTGTTCAAGAGCTGGAGCTGGGATCAAGACCCATGTATATACCCTTTAGACTATATCTCATACACATGAAGGCAAAAAGGGGCTGATAGCGCCTGCCCAAATGTAGAAGGATATGGATAGGATGGGGCTGGGAGGATAGCTCAGAGGCAACACGGTTATCTTGCAAGCAACGCGCAGAGACTGTTCTCTAGTATTAATCGCGTGATAAAACATTAATATGTTTGATAATATTTATTATGTTACACTTTCATTAGGGTTGCTATAGGTAAGGTTTGCGTGTTAGGTTGTTTGCACGGTATTACATATCAAGAAGGACCCCACATTTATATTAGATGAATTGATGTACCAATGTCGAATTAGTAAGGACACTTGCGGTCCTTTTTTTGTTGTATTACTTTAAGTATGATGATGTAGGCTAACAGTTTGATTCGCTGAAGGCTATATCTCAGACAAGCCTAGAAATATCGACTTTGGTAATATAGTGACTTAATTCACTGTCTCCCAAATATGTTGGCGTGTCGTCGTTTCATAGTGCCTTCCACTTCCTTAATGTATCCATTCATTTGAGCTCAGAAACGGGACATCTAGAGGTATCTTGAAATGACACATCACCCCGCCCCCCACGGCCCTCTGCTTCTAATTCCCCCTCCCTAAGTCCCCAAATCACACCCCTTTATCCTCGATCTGTTCATTCGAGGAGACTGGAGATGTCGCCCACGAGAAATGTAGGGTTTCATGGAATGCGATGAAACAGGAACATGCATTTAACGCAGGCTCATTGGTGGGGGCAGCAAACTCGCTTCAGGCCCTGGCATGTATTACCGCCCCCTCCCCGACCCCTCACTCCGCCCCTGCGCACGCCTTTTCACTATCCCACGAAGGCACCAAACGAACTGCAGCAAGAGCACAGAGGTGATGGAAAATGTTTCTCGTTGTTTTATTCCCAACTGTTCTTTGGAGTTCACTGAAGCTATTGACAACGAATAAGAGAAACATAACCCACACAAAAAGACAATGTTTCGGGGCAGTGACCCTCCCTCGGAGATGCGCAAGGCATTCTCCCAGCCTAGACATGCGTGTCTGATTGTGTAGCTGTTCTCATGTTTCGTTTCTTTGTGTGTGCAAACTTTAAAGGACCGCACATTGTTTGCAATCGGCATGTCCGTGTTCCCCCCCCCCCCCCCCCCGCGACACGCAGGCGAGCTAATCACTTTATAGACGGCAATAAGGCTGTAACCCCCCGCCCCCCCACTCTGCTTTCTCTCTCCCCGTTTCATGTGCAATTAACAGTCCGTTGGCGCTAAGTTGTGAAGCCAGCTGCCTGTTTCCACCTGTTTTGCCCCCATGACCAGCATGGGAAGGCGGTAGCCCTCTCCTGGCAGGTGAGAGGTGCAAAACTTAAGCAATAGAGCCCGAGGAGGGGCAGAGGGGGGCATTGCCGAGCTGGTAACGCCCACCCTCCGAAGGTTCTGTTGGTATTAGTATTTTTGCCTGCCACAGATCGGGGGCCATTCGCTAGATAGAGATGCACCGGGAACACTACTGTTCCCGGCTCCAGCGAGGGACAACGCAGCACAAGGTAAGTGGGCAAGGGAAAAGTGAGGTGCGGGTGGGGCCAAGGGGGCGCGGGCAGGGCAGTTTCTAGCCAACTTGGTGCCCAGTGCAAAACACCAGAATGCGTTGCCCCCCTCTACCCCCTCCACGACTGGCACATGTCACTCACAAACTACATCTATGTGTCATGCGACAAAACTCCTCCTCAATATGAATAAATAATTGCTATATAAATTAAGCTGGTTTCATTACATTATAATGCAAGTACTTTACAGAAGAATTCTAATGTGAAAACACAGCTGTTGCTGTCCAAGTAAATGGTTTTTCTGTCACCTGCTCTTAGGGAAGGACTTGCCTGAATGCTGTCCATAATGGCACACTGCTGTGTGACCAGCCTATCTGGGCCTGAGGGCCCACTAGCCTCTGGCCCTGTGTTGCAGGGGTTCTGTTTGTGCCACCTCACTTGTATTTCGCAAGGGGCATTACGAGATTAACCATATGAATTATTTTCTGATGGAAGGTTATCATTCCAAGATGGACCGTCTGGTACACTCTTATTCTACTCTTTCAAAATACCTCTATGAGAGTGGGAAAGGGAACACATAGCACCAGTGCGGGTTCCTATATGCTATATCTATAGAAAGGACAGGATACCGTAGAAGAGAGACCCAATAAACAATGCACAGCAAGGCTACACAGAAAAGATTGTACTTCTTACAAACTTTAGCCCTACCAGAAATAAGCTGATGAAGCGTTTTAAACAAGCGGTAAAGGGTCCACAGTTCCTCAGCAACTACCTTCTCACTATTACGCCGGCCTCTGGGGTTATTTCTGCAATAACTAGCAGGCCCATGCTTTATCTAACAGAGCTGAAGTTAGCATCCCTTATTAGTGCTGGCCTGCAGCTAGTGAAAATCATGGTGTGGCAGTGTAGAAAGGTTGTTTGGCCTAGTGGATGTACAATTTGAGGCAACTTCTTTGATTGCTTCATGCGTTTAAAGTGTGGGCACGGTATGGCTTGCTCATCAGAGCCACGTACACAAAACGTTCCAGTATGCTATTGTATGGACTTTGGACACATCAGACAAAACGTGCATATGTGCTGTTACATAAGGGAGCGCCACATTGACGCCATTAACCAATAGGTTGGTGCCTTGTGCAGCGCACAAAACATTGCTGCACACATTCAGTATTTTGTAGTTCAAGCTTTTGGAATATGCAATGATAAAGTACATCCATGAAGGACCAGTCTACCTTATTGAACGCTTTTGTAGCATCTAGCGTTGGAAGGGCCATTTTACTATGGTCGGTCATTGCTATCTCGACAAGGTCAAGCGCTCATGGAATAATATCAGTTGTAGTTCTCCCTTGGATGAAACCTGTTTGGTCTGCATCAATGAGTCCTGACACCACTTCCACTAATCTTTTCGCTATATTTTGGAGTAGATATTTTCTTCGATGTTTAGGAGTGAGATTGGCCTATAAAACGCATAATCCTGGGGGCCTTCGCCTGGTTTTGTTATTGGTATGGTCACCGACTCTTCCATTATCTCTGTCACCTTCCCCGTTTGCTGGAAGGAGGTAAATACTCTAGTAAGGGGTTTTAGGAGTTGGACCCTGAATATTTTATAAAACCTCAGTGTGAACCCTTCAGGGCCTGGGGCTCTGGTCTTGTGTAGTATGCGAGCAAGCTGTAGCAGTCATGGTCTCTCTGAGGTGCTTTTCCGCTACCTGAAGTTTGACGCTTTCCGCATATTGTACCACACCCAAGGGGTCTCTCAAGCCAACCATAACATTTTTATGCTTCATGTGTTGTAACTTCCTCACTAGTAATTTATTGGGTTTATTACCTTTCGCGTAACATCCCGGCTTTGTATGAAGTAGTGCCTGTGCTACCTCCTCTTTGAGGTGCACTTCAAGTTTATTTGTACAGCTCTATGCGTTTTTGGGGACCATTTTATTAATTTGCTTGTTCCCCCTCTGCTACTGCCCAGTCCAACTCCTCTTTCATCGCCTTCCTCCTTTTATAGTATGCTAGGGAATGGGCCATCATCTCCACATGAATGACAACCTTCATTGCATCCCTCAGCATCGCTAATGGTACTGAGTCCCCTTCATTTTTCCAGATAAATGATTTATGGTCTTCGCAATCTCATCGCGGAGGGTCATGTCATGGAGGATTGGGTTGTATAATTTCCAGTGGGGTTTGGGGGTGGGGCTGGGTTATGGATCAGAATGCCCATTGCATTGCAGGCCCATCACCACACAAAACCTTGTCAGTCTTCGATGTGGTCCAGATACGAATCGTGAGCGACCTGTATATGGTTCCACACATTGATGACATTTCCCTTGCTGGTGTTTAATAGAACCAAGCCTTCTATAACCGTGGGCTGCATTGGGGTGAATGTGTGGTTTCGAGGGGTGTGAACTAAAATAATGATAAATGTGATTTGAGTGGTTTTGTTCTGTTTGTTTGTTTATGTTATGTGTGTTGTCTAGTTTGTTTTTGTTCTTTGTGTGTAAATTGTAATTTCGTAATGGGTTAAGTTATAGTTGATGATTTTGCAATATACCTTCATAGTATCAAGGTAAAACTGCTTATATCCTTGTTGAGTAAGAATTGTAATTGGCTGGTTTATGTTTCAACTCGTAAGTGTAACTTGATGACTGTATTGAGCTTATAATTTTGAAATGACAAATAAAGAACCTAGGATTCATCAGCCTTTGCTGAAACATGTTTCCAGATGTAATCAGTCTCTTTTTGACACAATTCTGTAAATCAGTTTTGGTGTGAGTTTCTTGCTGTTCTTGACTTTTTTAAATGTTTGTCAGGTTTCCTGGTAAGGACGAAACTTCCTCAAGTCACCAGTTTCTAGAGTATGACAACCCATGCCTGCAATTATTGGATAAAAGTGCTCTGTTGTATTTTTCTAATTAGAATCCATACTCGGTTTTTGCTTCTAAGGTTTTTTGGTTACATATTTTTATTGAAGTTTAACAAACATACAATAATTGAAAACATCACCATATAAATGGCATCTAATATTTTATAAAATCATGTAAAACATCAACAATGTTATCTTTCTTTTGATATGACATTATCCTTCTGGCATATAAAATAGCCGTATCATGCAGGCAGTCCTCACAAGTGGTTTTCTTACACTTTTCCACCACTTTAACATCTAAGTATACTGTTTTTGAGGGAAGATCTATCCTAACACACATGCAATCGGAGATCTTGGAAAAGCAGACCCAAAATCATGTAAACTCTTTGTAGAATCACCCCCCAGAATGGTTTAACCTTCTTACAATAACAAAACATATAAAAGAAGGTTCTAGTTCCTTCCTTATAGTACCAACATTCCGCAGAAGATAGGAGTTTACTAGCAAACACCCTGTTCAGTGTCCAATACAACTGATGTATTACTCTTTGGTGTGTAAAGCGAGATTGAGATCAATATTATCACAATAAGAATGAGAGCATATCCTTTCCCAATCCCTTACATCAATTTCCTGATTGAGTTCCACTTCCTATTAATTATGACCAAGAATTATTATTAGTAGAGGACAGAGCACTTTATATATCGAAGAGGTGGACATAAAAGATGATTTTATAAGCATATAATAACCAAGAGAATCATGTGTCTTCACATTCAACACTTCAAAAGTAGACAATAAATAATAAACACAGCTTCTGATATTGAGCCACTTCTCTCTATGCCTAGTTTATATTTAAATCTCAAAAATTCAAAATCTAACAAGCTGTCTTTATAAAGCCCCTGACAAATTTGCAACCTGCCTGCCTTCTGCCAACTTAACTTTTGGATCATATGATTATTGATTTGCACAGCAGAATGTTTCCATAATGACGCCTCCGTAGACAAGAGATACTCTTTCCCCATCTCCAAATTTCCTTTTTTAAATTCAACTATCACATACCTTTGGGAGGGCAGTCATAGCAGACATACGTTTTTCCATAGTTACAATACAATCTAGTGGAATAGGTGCAATCAAAGCAGCTTCAATCTTCCCCCAAGTCAGAACCGATGCCACAACTACATTTAGCCAATAATTTAGTGATCTAGGCGTATAAACCCTGTGATATAATCTAATTTTTGCATACCCAAAACCTCCTTTAGTAATTGGGCTTTGGAAAAGAACAAGTGGAACTTTTGGTTTGACTCATTCCCCCCCACAAAAATTCTTCCAACGTCTTATCAATTTCACACTCGAACTTAGCTGAAAGTAGAAGTGAGACCATACGTAAAAGATAAAGGATCTTCGTCAACAGGTTCATTTTAATCACAACAACTTTTACCAACAAAGTCAAGATGAGCCTAGACCATTTCCTACATTGGATTCTTATCTCAATTAATTTCAGACAAATATTCGTCTCTAGGAGCCTATTAATATCCCTATACATCTTCACACCTAAATATTGAATTCCCTTTTTGGCTGGATTGAAATTCTCTTCGGATATGAAGCCCATATGGCAATATCCTGAAATTGGAAATACACCTGTCTTCGTTTGTTTTATTTCCCTATTTGCTTCTTCCTATTTGCTTCATGAACAGAGGTTCCACCCATTGCTGCTTGAGTACTCTCAGTTCTAATCACCTCATCGTCCACAGCCGTAGGGTTGTCGTGAGCATTGTCACTGTTCTCAAGTCCAACATAATCATCATCCAAAACGACTTTCTTATCAACCTCAGTACCACCAGTTTCATGATGCTTATCGATGTTGGCATTATTGGTGACTATGGTCTCAGTGAGGATCTTATTTCTAGATTTGCTTGGTAGAACCTTAGCACTTTAGCCATCTAGTCGTTCCAGGAACAGGTGTACTTTACTCATTATGTCTTTATGCCCACGCATCTCATTATACATTTTACTACAGTGCATCACTAATTCCTTAAGAGCGAAATCAAGGGCTTGCATAGGAGTTTTAGGAGGTGACAGTGAGGTGGGTGTCGAGGTGGGTATGCTTGAGATTGTGCTACAAGTGCTGATTAAAAAGTCAGGACTGTCCAATAAACGTTCATTTAGACATGCAGGCTTATTCATTCTGTGTGCAGATGTAGAAGCATTTATTTCCTCAGCAATACTGCCAGCAGTTGTGATTTTCTGCAAAATCTTGTACTTCATGTGCCTCTTTCAGTAGACTGTGGCACTAGTCCAGTGAAGTGTGGCTGGGAGGAGTGAGGTAGCAGTCATGGGTTGCTGGAGAGAGCCTACAATGTGCCCACGGCCAAGGAGCAGAGTTCCTAAGAGAGAATATAAAGATGTACCACCCAACAAGACCACTCAGATCAAGCAACGACATCTGCCGAGAACTAAAACCATACAACCAAAGAACATTTGGAGGATCATCTTTCTCTCACCTGGCACCAATAACCTGCAATGAGCTACCAAAAAACATATGCAACACAAGGGACTATCTTCATTTCAGAAAGCTACTCTAAACTTGCCGCTTTGCTCCAGAACAAGAAACAAACGACCAGGAAGCATATACGCAGCGGGAAACAAGAATCCCAGAAAGGGAACGCATCATCCCTAACTTAATCTTCCCTAACTGGCGAGGTAGGGGGAGGATGCCATGTTCACATAATGCTAGCCCACAGAGGAAACATAGTTAAGTTAGGACCCCACTCGAGAATGGGCAGGCAGGGACCAGGAGGGTGGGGGAGGATGCCATGTCCACATACCGCTAGTCCACAGAGGAAACATAGGTAGGTTATGACCCCACACAGGAATGGGCAGGGTGGGACCAGAATCCTCTAACCTAAACATCACCAACCCCAGCCTAAACAAACCACTAAACTAATACAGAGGAAAACTTCCACCCCTGATCATACCTACCAACTAGGCGGATAAACTACAATACCAAGCACACAGGATAATCATAGATGTGGAGCAAAGAAATGGGAAGACAAAGAGGTAAGATAAAAAAACACGCTCTAAAACCTCAACTTTCCCCATGCACTTCTCATACAGATACCCACACAACCACTTCTCTGCACAGCAATCTGCACGTACTTCACCACACTGCAACAACAGACAAACAACACATAACCCGGATCAACAGCACATGGTAACTCGCACCGACCCGAGAACCTCACTCAAGCTCAGCGGACGGTGTAAACCAAACTGAAGCTGCCAACAAGACATCACAGCTCTCACTCTCCTATTCCCACTACACCCTAGTAACCCCCCCACCCCTCCTTTTCAGATTCATCAGTGCGCCTGTGAACCGTCCGGTTGTGACGGTGCGCGGTACAAATACCGTGTACATTAACATCAACATTGATTTGCCGTGGACTACTGTCTGCACATTGACACACAACGTATTCTACTTTCCTAATCAAGGTGCCAAGTGACATTGAGTTGCCATCTGGTGTGCGTGCCAGGCAGTGGCTTGCTTGTTTAGAAAATTAAAAGACCTTTGATGTTGAGCGCATGATGTTGAGTCCATGTCTCAAAGCAGCCTCTACAATACCTAAGCAAGAAAATGACAGTTAACTTTCCCAGGGATGCGCCATATGTAACTAAAAAGTAATGTACAAAAAAAAACATTTTGGTATTTCAAATAAAGAGACATGAAAATAAAGAAAATAGTTTAAAACTTTTTCTGTGTGGCATTTTAATTCTCTTTGAAGAATGCATAGGTTTGGTCAGCTAACTGATACTTGCGCTGGCCTGCTGAAAATAAAATAACCCATGTTCAGTTGTGCACACTGAAATGTCAAGCACATACTGTGTAAAAACAATGGGCCTCATTAGGAGTTTGCCAGTCCAGAAACAAGGGCGGTGGTAAACTCACCTACACCCTTGTTTCCGGATCGGCAAATTCCAAGTCTCCCTGCTGTGGCCGCTGTGCCCAGCAGGTCTGACATTGCCAGGCGCAGTAGCCACGATAGGCAGACCCGTCACGGAAGCACCGGCACCGTTATAAACAGTGCCGGTGCTTCCGTGTCCCCACTCCCATAGAGTCCTATGGGACTCTATGGCAATGGGGACTTATAACTTATCGGGGCCTGACTTCCCGGGCCGCCGGACTTGTAATCAGTCGGTGGCACCAGGAAGTGAGATGCCGGTAAAATATTACGGGTCCGGCGGCAACCCGCCGGTAGCACCGGCACGGTTACCGCCGGACCCGTAATGAGGCTTGTTAAATGAACCATCACTTATACATTGCCCCACTTGAAAGGCTGTCAACACAAAGAATGAGGGGCAAGGGTGTGTGACTCCAGAGCTCTCACACACTGCGTTTGGAATATGCATTCCTTTGTTTGCATATTCCAACGCATTGCAATAATACAGAAGTCGGCAGAGAGCACCCAGCCGCACATTGCAGAGAAGCGCTCACCGGCACAGCAGGCTGCTTAATCTTTTGTGCGGCCAGGTCAGAGTCAGCTTTCTGGGTGGGTCCCTTACTGCGCCCCCCACCCCCGAGCTATTTAGCTCTGCTCCCCGGCCCGTCACCCGGTCCACCGGGCCAAGAAACGAGGCTGGGCGCGGGTATCACACTTACCTGATTCCCGGCGAGGGAAGATAGCGACCTCCCGCTCTGAGGAGGCCCAGAGCGGGATCTTTCCCTGTGTGCTAAGGACCCCGTTCCGAGCCTCCTCATTGGCTAGGAGGCCACCACCCTCCCTCGCCGGGTACTAATACTATATAATTCCAGGCCAATAAAGTTCCTTTTGCAGTGACTTTAAAGCTCCAGCATCATGATAGTGCCTGGACTGCAGAGGAGGAAGTGAGTGGATGCAGCCTTCCACTAGTTTTAGGGGAAATACCCACCATTCCCTTACTTTATGACACCCGGGCAGCATTCTAGGCATATGTATTATTATTTTACTGCTCCTCTACTGGGGCTCTGAACCATGGCTCTGCTGGTAACACTCATGTGTCCCATCCAACTGAGCCATCTCGCTTGATTGCGGATCTTTATTTTAATAGACTACTTGCCACATAACGCCCTTTTGCGAGCCGCCACAAAACCCTGCTCAGCTGCCGTTTTGTCTTCTGCAATTAAGCATGAGCTGCAGTTGTGACAGCTATCTGTACAGGTAATGGAGGTGTGTGGGTGACTATAGACCTGGACATGAGCAGGTGCGAATGGTTGGTGACTGGTAAGGGGAGGGTGCCTAAAGGTGCATGCTGTGGGGGACAATGACCAAAACGAATGGCGGTCATTTAAATGCAATTTCTTTCACTGTGTTTTCTTCAGTCTTCATAGAGCTGTTGTAAAACTCAGCATTGTGGGGTGGAGTGCATTAAATGCAGGACCCAGGTGTGAGTTTGAATTTGGATGAGTATGGAGCGGGTCCACAGGGAACGTAGTTTCACAACTTTCTTTTTACACTTCGACCCCTGCCTGGGCGACATCATACTTGACAGACACCATTCACTGACGCAAATGGATTTTTGCACGGTATTAGCACTAAAGAAAATTGCTCTAGGACATAAAGCATATTCCTGCAATGTACTTTTGCATTAGGGAAATGTTTGCTCCATTATTTATATTGTCCACTATTATGACTTGTGCACTATTATGACAAGGGCAAACACCTGGTGCAAAATGCATAAAGAGAATGTGTTTATTTGCACTATGTTTGCTCTATCTTCAATATCACCACGGTCCCCTTCCTCTTGAAAATTTTGGACAGAGCAGCTTATATACAGATACAACAATTCCTGGAAACCCACCTCATCCTGGGTGTAAGACAGTCTGGTTTCAGACCAGGCCACGGTACTGAGTCCGCCCTGCTTGATCTAAAAAAATCAGCTCGCTGAGTTCCACGATCAGGGAAAACTGGCCTTACTCCTTCTCTTGGATCTCTCTGCGGCATTTGATCTTGTGGGCCACATGATCCTTTGCCATCACCTCACTACTGCAGCTCACTTCTCGCCAGAAGCTACCGCCTGGGTGGCCTCCTTCCCCGAAGGCAGAACCATAATAGTCTTTGCCGAGAACCACAATGCCCCACCGGCCCGGATTCCCTGCAGAGTCCCCCAAGGATCGTGGGTGTCCCTGACCCTCTACAACACCCCTTTTTGACCTACTTGATTCCATTGGCATATCATACACCAATTATGCGGATGACATGGAAATCCTCCTACCCCTGTCTGGTGACTATCTTGAAGACTCCCACTCGTTAAATAATGTCTATGCCAAAATACAAGTCTGGATGGCCACCCATCGCCTCTACCTCGACAACGATAAGACAGAATTACTTCTAGTTGGGCCACACACAATACTCAAGAACCTGATGCCACAATTCCCTCATTCTGCATCGACGGGATCCAAATACAGGTATCATCCTCCTTGAAAACCCTTGGCGTTTACTTGGACGCCACACTCTCGCTCACTCCCCAGGTGAATGTGATTGCCTTCTCATCAGCACACACTACTACAAAGCTGATTAATGCTGCTAGAGCCTTCCTCTCCCAGGACAGCTGCATTACGATTGCCCGGGCAATCATTGGCTCAAGATTGGACTATTGCAATGCCTTATTCACTGGCACATCAAGCAAGAACATAGCTCAGCTGCAGGTCATCCAAAACAATGCAGTGCGAGCGGCACTAAACATACCAAGAAGAGAGCACATTTCTGTCGCGAGAAAAAAGGCCCACTTCAGCCGTAAGAAAAAAGGTCCACTGGCTCCCCATTAAAGAACGCATTATCTTTTAGTCCATCACGTACAAATGCCTCTCTAACAATGCCCCTTCGTACTTGACACAAGAAATTCCCTAGGGATCTAACCAAGAGACCCCGCCGAGCAGCCCAGAACAACAAACTCCTGCAACCAAGATACACAAGAGCAAAAGCGGAGAGCGACAGCTTCCCATCCTACGCAGTTAGCCAGTGGAACCTGCCCCACCCCCAACCCCCTCTCTGAGAGCTGAGAACTCTTACTGGATCTTCAGGAAAGCTTTAAAGACTTGGCTGTTTGCATAACCACTGCTTATATGGTTCCTGTACACTCTCTGTTTTTACCTTTTTTCCCCTCTCCATGTGTGTGTAACTGGTTGTAGCAGCGCCTTGATGCCCCCGGGCTTAGTGCGCTTTATAAGTGAAAAAATAAAGAAATAAAATATTGTGCACTTTTTTAGCACTAATGCAAATACTGACCTGGTGAAAAATGCATTGAAATAATGCACTAGGGTAATGTTTTGACTAGTGCTAATACCGAGTAAGATTACTGGTTGACCTCTTTTTTCAGGACAACATTATTCTCTTTGCTGCTGTGTAAGGTTGATATCTATTGGTCCAGATTCCTCTCACGGTACCTTTTCAGGAGACCCTCCTATTTAAGCTAGATCTCCGGAAGCTCGCGATCCGAGTCTGGCAGGAGTTCGTTCTAAGTCGGTGCCTCTTTCTTATTTGCCTAGTCACCGTACTCGCTTCACTAATAGGTAGGGCGCACTGGATCCATAGCCCCTCCGACACGTAAAGCCTGTGGTAATAAGGGGTTTCTTGTGTTACTGGTTCACTGCGCTCCATCCGATATGCATGGAGTTGGACAAGGAGGGTGGGGATGTCAGGTTACTTAACACTTCACCTTGCAGGGCGGACAGGTGATACCGCCGCCAGTGTCAGTTTCTGCAGGACTCCCGAACTAAAGAATAGGCACACAATGTCTTTTCTCTCTCTCCTTGGCAGGCCAGTCAATAAGGCAATGAGCCAGAACAATATTAATCATTAAAACGAAGGCAATGACCTCTGCGTCTTTGATGTCATAGTCCGCGTTGACTTCCACTGACAGCTGCCTCTTTGGCCCCAGTCTTGCCTCTAGCGTCACACATGATCAACGCAAACATGAAAGCAAGGATAATCCTCATACACCACGTCGCTGGGTATGAAATGTTTTCAGCTAAAGGTTTGGCCAAAATCCTCAATGGATCCCAAAGAAACCCATTCAAATGTATTTTATGAAGCAATGGGCGCATCCATATGCATCCAGTGCAGAAGACACTGTATTAAAGGTGCACACGATATAATAACGCAATGGCTACCATAGCCACACCCACATTTTACATTGTAGTTATAATGTAACAAATCCCTACAGCAAGTCATTGTATGCACGTTTTTGCTGAACATGTTCATTGTGGATATCCCGAAAACTTGAATGGATGTCACAGTTCTACGGGGTTCCATGACCCCAGCCCATCTACTTCATACTATCAATTGGTTCCTTTCAGGTCAGATGCGGTCATTAACACTGAGAAGTCCATGCCACTATAACAATAACACTATAATATCACAATGATAGGGGATAAACACATGGAAAAATACGGATCAGCCCAAGCCATGGATGGCAGCAGCATGTATTTGAGTTGCCAGGGTGCAATAATACAAGTCACCAGTAGCACGTCACAGCTCTGTCATTTCAAGTAGAAACATGGATTAGGAGGGCGGATGCCATCCAGTCTTAACATTTAGTTTGCAAAGGTAGCAGGCGCCCCTCTCTCGACAGAACAAGGCCTGATAACCTGTTCAGTGGTTATTAACCACTTGAGAGTTCGCAGCCACTGCTTTTACTCACTGCCTTTCACAGATGGGAAATATCCATTTGCATATCAGTCTTTGTCCTGCCCAGGGGCAGTCCAGCACCGAAATGCAATGGCAATTCCACCCTGAACGAGAGTACCACCAGCAACCCCATACACGTGTTTCACCCTTGTTGGGGATCATCAGTGAGGTGAAGCTGATGCCTCTTTAAGCACAGTGAGAGGGAGACCACGTCTGGTTGCCCCCAGGAGACCTAGGGTTACCAATCCCAGGTTCCTTGAAATTTAGTTTGCAAAGGTAGCGGGCGCCCCTCTCTCGACAGAACAAGGCCTGATAACCTGTTCAGTGGTTATTAACCACTTGAGAGTTCGCAGCCACTGCTTTTACTCACTGTGCCTTTCACAGATGGGAAATATCCATTTGCATATCAGTCTTTGTCCTGCCCAGGGGCAGTCAAGCACCGAAATGCTATGGCAATTCCAACCTGAACGAGAGTACCACCAGCAACCCCATACACAGGTTTCACCCTTGTTGGGGATCATCAGTGAGGTGAAGCTGATGCCTCTCTAAGCACAGTGGTGGTACTCTCGTTCAGGTTGGAATTGCCATTGCATTTCGGTGCTGGACTGCCCCTGGGCAGGACAAAGACTGATATGCAAATGGATATTTCCCATCTGTGAAAGGCACAGTGAGTAAAAGCAGTGGCTGCGAACTCTCAAGCGGTTAATAACCACTGAACAGGTTATCAAGTCTGTTCTTTCGAGAGAGGGGCGCCCGCTACCTTTGTAAAACTATTTTTCAAGGAACCTGGGATTGGTAACCCTAGGTCTCCTGGGGGCAACCAGACGTGGTCTCCCTCTCCCTGTGCTTAGAGAGGCATCAGCTTCACCTCACTGATGATCCCCAACAAGGGTGAAACACGTGTATGGGGTTGCTGGTGGTACTCTCGTTCAGGTTGGAATTGCCATTGCATTTCGGTGCTGGTCTGCCCCTGGGCAGGACAAAGACTGATATGCAAATGGTTATTTCCCATCTGTGAAAGGCACAGTGAGTAAAAGCAGTGGCTGCGAACTCTCAAGTGGTTAATAACCACTGAACAGGTTATCAAGTCTGTTCTTTCGAGAGAGGGGCGCCCGCTACCTTTGTAAAACTATTTTTCAAGGAACCTGGGATTGGTAACCCTAGGTCTCCTGGGGGCAACCAGACGTGGTCTCCCTCTCACTGTGCTTAGAGAGGCATCAGCTTCACCTCACTGATGATCCCCAACAAGGGTGAAACACGTGTATGGGGTTGCTGGTGGTACTCTCGTTCAGGTTGGAATTGCCATTGCATTTCGGTGCTGGACTGCCCCTGGGCAGGACAAAGACTGATATGCAAATGGATATTTCCCATCTGAGAAAGGCACAGTGAGTAAAAGCAGTGGCTGCGAACTCTCAAGTGGTTAATAACCACTGAACAGGTTATCAAGTCTGTTCTTTCGAGAGAGGGGCGCCCGCTACCTTTGTAAAACAGTCTTAACATTTACCTGTGGCACGGTAACGTTACGTGGCTGAAATGTCATTGCACACAGGTGTGCATGTTAATTGTTTTACATGAAAAGCTTGAAAAATATACTTTTCCTGTCGGACATAAAAAGGCATTTGACTAGTAGAGGGTATGATTGTTGACCTCAAAAGTCAAAAAAGTGGCATAGATGTTATTTGGGAATTTATAAGTGCTAAGTCACCAGAGGTGTGGCCTCGAGGCACTTAGTGCTTATCGATAGAGCATTGCTCCCCCTCAATGGGTTTCCTGTAGAGTGCAGTGAAACATAGCATATCCTACATGCACAACCACAGAGTACTCACATGAATGGCCGTCCAAAGACTGTCCTGTGGCAGGAGCGCCATGCTGCATTGTGGCTGTTGTTTCTTGCATACAGGTTCCAAATTGTGCGTAACACCAGTGAGACGCTACGCAAAGCAGAGCGACAAGTGGGGAGGTGGTGATGTGCTTGGTGCCTGGACATTTTTGGGCAAACTGTAGGTGCCGCTTTTTGTCACGTGCAATCAGTTGTATAGGCGTTACCTTGTCCTAGTCCTCGGTGTGGGATGGCCTCGAGCTGCACGCTGTCCCACAGGACTGGACCTCACCACAGGTGCGGAAGATTGGGTGGGAGAGAGAAACGTTTGGTCATTGGCAGGATCATGGTCAATAAGAAGAGAGGGCATGTGCGAAATAATTGCGTGCACATCGTGCACCTTCCATCAAGCACTAGCTCACTGGTGGTTCAGGGGGGCACCTTGCAACACGTTTTATATATTTATAATAGTGTAGCTTGGAACTAAATCACATAAGATGGCCGATTTGAATTGTCAAGTCTTTGTATGAACAACATTATCTATACGTGTCAATCGCCTCCCCACTGCCATCCACTCACATGCTGTCCCTGGCAACATGCCCCTCTCCACACCTTTCACTATTTTTTTCTGCTTGAGGTTTGGTGTACCTCTGAAATGAATCAGCACCTGCGTCATCATGAAGGTATCTGTGGAGCGCAGCCATAGTTTTGGGAAGCAAAGGAGCACTTGCAATCATAGGAGGAAGAAGAAAGTGAGGAAAGCTGAGAAAGATAACAGGGCAAGGCGAGGGTGGGCCATTGGCAGCAAGGGATAGGCAAACACTGGATACGCAGAAGCGCAGTGCAAGTGAGTTGTAACTGGTGATAATAGTGGGTGCAAAAATGTTCAACACTTGCATTTCCAGTACACATGGGATGCACGGCCAATGCCGGTACTCACTTTAATACCCTGCAATGCACAGGGAGATACGGGTTGTGGCTGATGATAACTTGGTAAGCTCAGTAGGCATCAGAAAAGTACAAACCGATTGTGGGATCATGCCACTGCCTATATGTGTATAACTATAGGTTATACAGCTAACATGTCTCGAATGATTTACATTTAAAATACACCGTTTGTTGCGTGGGGTGACCGATAGTTTGATAAACAGAGCGGTCTTTAGAGTGCTCTACATATGTGGAGTTGGTATGTAGTTGATAACGCTCACACTGTTCCAATCACTTTACATTCGATGAACCAAGGTGGGTGTAAGTCATGACTAATGATACCATCCTATCATCGACCTTTGTGCAGTCGGGTTACTGTTCTTTGCGTAGCGAGATCACTGGGCCACAGCGCCAACGCGCTATACACACCTTAACATCTGAGACACAGAAGCCAAAAGCAGGTTAACTTTCCGCCTTCTGTAAAACCTCCAACACCCTTCCTTTTCCCGAGGAAAACATGCCTCTCTGGCAGCCTCGATCCTCGCTTGGATCCTGTTGTTACAGGAATGCCCTCAGCAGACATCTATCAGCACACCACTTGCCAACCCTCGTGCTGCCTGTGATGATATGATGATAAGGTTATTTATAACGCGCTTAATACCCAGAGGTTTCTAAGCGCGGATCTGGAGATCGAACCTGTGTTGCTCCGAGTCGTCTTGCTTCCAAGGTGAGCGTGTTGCCCCTGAGCTATCCTCCGGAGATGAGAGCCCCCCTGTTTAAAAAGGCTGTAAACTTGGTGAGGTACCCTACCATTGGTAAGGGCCGGGGCAGATTAGGATTCCATTTGTAGCCCAGGGAAAGTACTGGTGCAACCCAGCTCAGAATCTCAGGACACTGCCCGCTATAGCCTCTGGTCAGTCACTGTGATCTGGATGACCTGTCACGAGATTTGTGACTGGACTTACTATGGAGGGAGCAGAGGAGGTGTCTTGCTGCAAAAGCCATTGCAGTGGCAGTGGGGGAGTGAGGAGAGCTTCCCAAGGCTTTGACACAGCCCTGAGTAAATAGGGGGCCATGCCTGAAGGCTATTTTGAAACTGGCCTACGGGCATTGGCATGGCAAGGTTAATGCCTAATACAGCCAGTAGGAGCCACATTTTGGAATGAAGTTTAGGAGGTTCTTATAAATGACACTCAGGCCCTGAGTGGAGTATGCTGCTCCAACCCAAGGAGGGCAGCTCTCACCGTTTGACACTCAAGTGACAGCTTATTGGAGCTGCAGAGCCCTGCACCCAAAAATGGCCTCTCTGAAGCAAGTAGTCTAGGGCCTACAATGCTGTGAAGCGCGACTGTCGGTGGGTATTAGGGGTCTATGTTAACTTAAAATGCAGACTTGCTTGGCAGATAAATGTACAGGCTATCCCCTCTGTGCTGCTTCACCCAGCCAAGAACATAGACATTTCTTCCCACCGCCTCTGATCCCAGCAAAGGCCCGCACTCATGAGAATCATGGAAAACCTATGCAGCGACCCAACCGCGCAGCCCGAGCCCGCAGAATGCGTGACTTGGAATTAAGTGGGAAGAGAATGTCCCGTGTGGAAGGGTTTTTGGAAAAAGCACATTTCAGATCGCTTCGATTTTCCGCTGTGGTCCGACGGGAACCAGTCCAGGGACATGCAACATATATAATTGTACACAGGCCGTTATATTGTTGCTATTGATTGATCTGGCAAACATGTGCGTTGTAGTTGAGCTGGTGAATTAGTCTAAAGTGGGTATTCCTTGAACATTTTGTTCATTATCGATAGCTGACAATGTGGTCGGAGGATAGCGCGCGGATTCAAAGGCCCCTGTAGGGATCAGTGTGTAGCTCAGTTCACACCTGTGACTCCAGGCAGGACAGCTCAGGGCAGGGCGAAAAGATAGTTACTATTGAGATGGGTGATGCTGAACATAGAAATTACTCCTACGGGCACAGCCCGATAGCGTGCTCCAGACCCTCAAAACCGGTTCGAGGGGCCATAGAGAGCAATGAGTATTCTCTTTCTGAGGAAGTCAATATGTGGCTAAATATTGGGGAAATACTGTTTAAAAGTCCTTTTGTTTTTTGTTTTTGGAAAGTTATTCTGTCTTCAAGGTAACACACCCTGGTGCTTTGCTTCTTGGAAGTGTTTGCAAGCATCACACCTTGACACTTACAAATGGCCAATCACTGTGCCACAAGTAGTAGATTAGAAGTATATTATGTTCTATATGTTATATGTATATTAGCGCACTTCATTATGGCACATATTGTGCAAGCACTGACAATCCAGGTCGTGGTGTGCGTTGTAGAACCGACTGACATGTGGTGCGCGCCATTTTGTGTGGTTGCTATTTCTGCACATCTAAACCCGACCATAATGCCTTTGAGAAACACCCAGATCTTGTTCTTGTTGGCAGTATAAACTCTACTGGGAACACATCTCTGAAAAATGGATTCCAAAACCATTGCCGTGCTAGTGAGCACAACACGCAGGAAAACACGCCCATTGCAGAGTGATGTAGGACTGAAACATCCCTCTGGCATCTCGCTTTGAAAACAATCCAGATTTTTCACTTAACGTGCTAGTATTGTGGTGAATTTAGTGACAAAATGACAAAATGACAAAATGTTTCCCTGCAGGGGAATCTGTGGTGGATAAATATTTTCACATAGCATAACACTGTACCTTTTCTGATATCCTAATTAATTAAAGGGATGGTCTAGTAAAAATTTTTATTTCAAAAATAGATCGACCACATTAAAAAAAAAATACTAGCATCCTCCGTTTTAAGACTTCCTATGTAAAATTTTGAGCTATTCAAGCTCAAAATTCGAAAAAGCAAGCACAGGGGCGCCGCCATTTTGTGAAATGGAGGCCCTCCTGTGCTGGCTTTTGCTTTTGCGGCACTAATGAAGGAAAAGCCAGCCAGCTGTAGTAAACAAAGTCTACCGCTGGGTGGCTTTCCCTTCATTAGTGCCGGGACTCGGAGGACGCGGACCGGAGACCAGAGCAGGAAAGCTGCAGCTGAATCTCGGTAAGTGCTATTTATTTTTTTTACAAAAAATAAGCACTAGCTGCGTTTTTTTTTCTAAGTTTTCCGAGCTGGAGGAGCCCGGAAAGCTTAGAAATAAAACCACAGCTTTAAAAACGTTGTATTTATGTTTGCGGTTGCTTTTGAAGCGACCGCAAACATAAATACAACGTTATCGTGTTGGAAAACGCTGCGGTTTTTCGTTCCAAGTTTCTCAGGCTCCTCCGGCTCGGAGGAGCCTGAGAAACTTGGAAAGAAAAACCGCAGCGTTTTCCAACACACCCGCGTGTGTTTCTGCCTGCTGTGGGGAGCACCGGAGACCCAAAGTGAAAGCCACAGCAGGCAGAAACACACGCGGTTGTGTTTACATGCCGCGTAGTGTTTCTACCTGCAGCTGATTTCCCATTTGGGGCTCTCGGGCTCCCCGTGGGGAGCCCGAGAGCCCCAAATGGGAAATGCTACGTTGTCTGCCTGAATCTTCTTTTCCATTTGGGGCTCTCGGGCTCCCCTGGGAGCCCGAGAGCCCCAAATGGAAAAGCAGATTCAGGCAGACACAACGCGGTTGTTTTCCGCAACGCCGCGTTGTGTCTGCCTGAATCTGCTTTACCATTTGGGGCTCTCGGGCTCCGGGGAGCCCGAGAGCCCCAAATGGTAAAGCAGATTCAGGCAGACACAACACGGTTGTGTTGGAAAACGCTCCGGTTTTAAAACCGCAGCGTTTTCCAACACAATAACGTTGTATTTATGTTTGCGGTCGCTTCAAAAGCGACCGCAAACATAAATACAACGTTTTTAAAGCTGCAGTTTTATTTCTAAGTTTTCCGGGCTCCTCCAGCCCGGAAAACTTAGAAAAAAAACCGCAGCTAGTGCTTATTTTTTGTAAAAATAAATAAATAGCACTTACCGAGATTCAGCTGCAGCTTTCCTGCTCTGGTCTCCGGTCCGCGTCCTCCGAGTCCCGGCACTAATGAAGCGAAAGCCACCCAGCGGTAGACTTTATTTACTACAGCTGGCTGGCTTTTCCTTCATTAGTGCCGCAAAAGCCAGCACAGGAGGGCCTCCATTTCACAAAATGGCGGCGCCCTTGTGCTTGCTTTTGAGCTTAAATATCTCAAAATTTTACATAGGAAGTTTTAAAACGGAGGATGCTAGTATTTTTTTTTTAATGTGGGCTATCTATTTTTGAAATAAAAATTTTTACTAGACTATGCCTTTAAATGGTGATCTGTCACATAGCGGAGTGGACTCAATATGGTTTTAACGTCAGTGGTTCCCAATCTTTATTCCTCAGCCGCAAGTCTGCATTGTGGCAGTCCATGCCATGTGCAGAACTAGGAAGAGTAAAGTGGTCATCCCACTCAGCCAAACCAAAGGTAAAAGAAAATACATTAATTCTTTATCAGCACAGCAGTATGGCTCTGGTTCTTAGCAAAGAGCAAATGTATCTTGGCTTTCCCAAAATCAATCTCTCTCCGCGTTACTACCCGGCACTCACAGTCTCAGGGTTGGAGAGACCGCTTCCTTCTTTCATAGTTTTTCTCGAGTCTTCTTGCTTTCTTATCTGTGCCTTGTGTAGCTTGCATACGGTGGGGAAGGCCTCCTCCCATTGCCCCAGATCGACAAGGTCGCTGCCAGTTCGGTCTAGGGGGGCTGCCAGATCTGAGTGGGGCTTTTACAGCAGCCCCGCCTCATTCCTATGCAAGAGGAAGGTCTAGTGGTTATCCTTCTAGGCCCCCACCACCTTGCTCTCTCCTGGTCCCAGCTCTTTGGATCACTAGTTCGCTATCACTTTCCTCCTTGATGTTTCACCATGGCCTCGTACCTAAAGGAAACTTTGCTAGGCTCCCTTCTGCCCCTTCTCTCCAACTCTGTGCTTCATCTGCACTTCCTCAACACTCTGACACATGCTCGTTTCTCCACCACTCCCATGCTCTCTCCCAGGTGACTTAAGGTTCACCTACGCCTCTTTCTCTTTCCTCACACCTCTGAGGGCTAGACTTGTCCTTCTCAGCAACCTCCCCCTCTTCCTCATATCTCTTCCTCCTCCTGACATTCTCCTTCACCTACTCCTGCCTCTTCTCAACCACCTCTTCTCTCCTGCCACTTGCTCCAACTTTCTCTGCTCCTCTGCATTCCCTTAACCTGCTACTAACTCTCGTACTCTCCGTCTCCAAGAATTCATACTACCTGCATCAACATCCTCTCTGTACAATGGGCCAGGATTAGACCAGTTAAGAAGGGTATCGGTTTCACACGTGTGGAAATGGGATTGGGGCTTTGTGGTTGGCTGAGCGGAATGGCAACTTTACTCTGCTCAGCTGTGCACGGCCCCGCCCACTGCCACAGCCTGGCGGCTCACTTCCGAGGGAATCACAGCCAGAACTGGAACCACTGCTCTGCAGCATATCCTTTTCCTAAATCTGCTCAGTGCATGGGACTCCTACTCCAGATGCCTGGCCCTACGCCTGTGATGACACAGACAAGAGGGCACTCTTGCTCACAGCTTCTCTTTGCATGCGAGTTATGACTAATCTAGTTATACAATATTGTGCATATCCGGTAAGAGAATATTAATAGTTTCGGGCAAAGTGAGATCCGGGAAGGGAATGTATTGAATCTCTATGAGGCTTACACTCCTGTCCCGTAAAGCGTCAGTGGTCTGGTCCTGAGCAATGTGGCAAGCCCCTGCTTCTTTGCCAGAGGATGGTGGCCCGGGGATCGTCCCTACACCTCCCCCAGGCCCAACCTTCCACGGTTTGTGACAGCACCCAGCCCCTTTGGCAAACACAGAGGCAGGCGAGGGACTCTGTCACAGAGCCCATCAGTACTTGTGCTCATAATATCCCACTACTTGCACATATCTGGTGCATAGCATACTAATACGTCTGGTGTACTCATAGCATGGCTCATGTCAACACAACTTACGCAACCTTAGAGGGAAGTGTCGCCTTAGGATCTGCGCGTGCTTTCGGCGCATCTGATGCACTTGCAGTGCAGCGCATTGTTGTCACGTCATTAGTGAAGGCACTGGTGCCAGACTCGGATGGAATGTTCCTTACAATTCATGACCACTTAACAATGACCTTATTATGAATTCCGTTAGAGTAGTTAAGGAGAGTTGACATTTTTGACCACAAAGACGAAATGACACAAGCCTAAACTCAAAACCCATGTTTTGGCAATGGCATCACAAAGGACATTAGTGACCGAGAAGCACACACGCCAAAGACGCCAGGATACCACTTGCTAAACAGTTCTTTCATAAAATGGTGACTCAAGGCTGAAACGTGCAATTGGTGTGCTTTTTGCCTATTTCCTTGCAGGACACGCATGCAAGCATTGCACCATTGACTCCACATACCGTCTACCTATTTCTCGTCCTTATCTGTCGGTGCTCCATAGAGTTTTCTGTCTTGTTTTATCTTTGAAGTATTTCATATGGCATAACACTCATAAGGACAGGGGTGGGAGGGCTTCTAGGGCGGCAGGACTGGAAGTCTTCATGTGATTTCCTTTGCCTCTGGTTGGGCAACAGCCTATCTGAAGGGTTGTCATCCAATAATTGCATACATAGACCAACCCTCCCAGCCCCCTCCGCCCACCCCCGTGGTTCGGGCTGAACGGGGACCACAGGGACGTCTTAAGGTACTGACCCTCTTTCTCTGACACCCATGACCAATGGGCCGGGAACGCCAGGTCCTGGCCAGGCACTAGGGACACAGTGCTCATGGCCTGCCGCGTGTTTCTCTGCTTTGGAAGGGGGATAGGGTGCAGTATAATTTGCCAATAACAAGAATGGCAACACTATGCAATAACTAAAAGCAGCATATTGTATGCCTGAACTGTGTACAGTGTTGGCAGCGATTCTTCAGTAAGGCCACTGCAGGGGTTCCTCGTCCACCTCCCCTCCTTTGGGGCAGATCCAATTCCCATTCAGTCGATTTTCCATAGCACAGCGTCTTGTCTAGCGTCCGTGAATAATTAAGTAATTCCTGCCCCCATCTGCCTGAATGAATCAGACTTATACGTATTACTAGTCTATCATTGTGAATGTAACTGTAGCTTTATGTCTTGGTGTAGACGTCTAAGCACTTTAAGCTAGCACGATTATTGTTACTGAATCCAATTGCTACTTATTTTATCGATAAGCCATCTTTTTTTCCTTGGCGATTCCTTCGTCACTTCTAGTCTTCTGGCTGTATTTTACTTTCCAACATGCTTTGATTTTCGGCCTGCGTTGTGGACGAATTCCAATGCCGAACTGTACACTGCAAATTGAAAATTCACGCTCCTCACTTGCAGATTTGCTGCCATAGTATGGCCGCTCTAGAAGTACTAAGGACATTGCACGCCAAGATATATTATATATTTGCACTGACATCTGTATCTCTCCAGTCACAAACATAAGTTAATATTACTCTTTGCTCACTTATCGCTTTGTAACTCATGTGACGCTAGAACATACACATGTTGTAATGTTTCTTCTATTCTGGGTGTTGTCGTTATTTCAGTGATATTCGTAGTGATGTAAAATATGATGTCATCAGTGATCTTAGGTTATTCATGATACCATATCCAGTGAAATCTCATTGGTAAAATACACGCTACACAGACCTGGCTCATTCCCTTGCATACAATGCGTTTAATAACATTTCAATTTCTCATTCCTCCTAGATCCTGCAATACACTGGCCTCATTACGAGTTTGGCGGTAAGTGGTAAAGTTGGCGGTAGCTCTCTTACTGCCAACTTTACTACTACGCCAAATTACGGGTTTGAGCATGGACAGGAAAATCCTGGAGGTAAATCCTCCAACTCACTGCCAAGTAATCGGCGGAATTAGTGCCGCAGTAATTCCTCCAAAAAAGCCCCATAGAGTCCTATGGACTCAAACAAAATGGGCATTTACATCACCACCACCTGTAATCTTGCAGTAATTGCGCCGGACCAAGTGGCGGTAACCGTAATTCAGTTTGCTGGTATCTGGGCTGATATACCGGATAGATACCACCAAATTCGTAATGAGGCATAGTACTGATTGCATAATAGCTGTTGTCTATTTTACTATATATCTGAAAACTATTTAACAAGCACTATATGAGTGATGAAATGGTCACTTCTGTGCAAGAGTGAAGGGGTGAGCACTACTAATCCAGCAGTGATCCCAATCATAAAGGTGAAACATGCACAGCTCGAAAGGTATATCCCCTTTACCTCGTTTGGCAGAGCAGGCCGAGGGCAGGATATATCTTCAAGAGGGGGTTTGAGCTGATGACAGTAGCAACCCAAACAACTTAAGTACAATAGTCCAAAATAAAATAATGTCCAAAAATATAGACTTTTAATCAAATAATAAAATGCAAACCAGAAAACACTAGGGAACCCTGCCCATACAAAGAACACAGAGAATACAGTCGTCTGTAAAAAAAAAAGAGCTGCCTGGGTAGATGAACATTGTTTTTAGGCACAATATTGGCAAAAATGTCCTCTTGGACGAGCAAGGTAGAGAAAGGGGCTCACAAGACATTATAGTCCTTTAAATGGGGCACCGTTGCATCTTGTTGTTGCGGGTCAACAGCATCAAGCCAGGTTTCAAGGTGCTTTTTGAGACAGTGATTCTGTGTCCGGATGGGGAACAGAGGCTACCACATGGTGTTGTTCACAAGCAGCAACTCCCAGTGGCACAAAGAAGCTGGGGACAGGCAGGTGATTTCTGGGTCGGTATAGCTCACAAGTAGTTTCGTGCAGAAATCTGGGCCAAGAGCTGTTCCTTGGCATTAGTGTTGCTGAGGACGTCCAATCCAGGGTCTCTGGGACTACGTGAGTCCTTCAGTTCTGAACATCTGCTTCAAGAAATGTTATGGGTATTAACAGACAAAAGTCAATGTTATTCCCATTGGGGGGTCTATATCTCTACCCTCGCAGACTGGGGGATACATTAGGAAGAGGAATTATTCAGGTTCCTAGCTATTTAAATCTTCCATGACATTGAAGAGACCTTTGTACACAGTACTGGTAGGGCAGTGTCGGGAATTGGGGATGTGGTAACATTTTGGAAAGCATTACCCCTGTCCCTAATGGAAAAGGTGGCCACTATGTAAAATGGTTATACTTCCACGATTGTTATACTACTTTACTATTTTCCTATATTATAAATCTTCTTTTAAATGCTTGATAAAAAATTGGGGAACTATTGTGGAACACAGGGAGGCAGAGGATATCTATGGCAAAATGGAGACTCCCATGTGTAGAGCAACACCTTAAATTGCCTGATTACGAACAGCATTTCATGGCTGCTCGATTACAAACAGTTCTTCTTTGGAACGATACACAGGGGGGAGGGGGGCTGCTGACTTGGTTGCTAGGTGCTATTCTGAAATATTGACAAGGGATTGAACTGCTATGGGGCAGTGGACCTGGAAATCCGATCAGCATTGAGGGGGCTGGGGCCGGCTACACTTAGTGAAAAAGGATTGCAAGACACTGGGAATTTTATTTGAGGATGTAAAATGGATGCCCTTTGAGCGATGGAGCAATGGAGCAATATGTATCGGATTTCTAAAGGACACTTCCCGAGTTATGCGAAAGGGGTACATTCGTTAGATGTCCTGTGGGAAGGTATTCCAGAGGAGCCAAGCACTAGTCAGGAGATGCAGATGTTACTGTCACAGAGAGAAGGCAGGGTCAGGATCTCCAGGATATAAAAGGCAATACTGGGAGAATACCCTCAGAAGGCCCTGGCGATAGGGAAACATGAGAAAGAGATATGGGTTTCATATCTCGGAAGGGGAATGGGATAAAGTGTGGGAACAGGTCAAAAAGGTATCAATAAATGCAAGGTTTCAACTAATCCAATCCAATATCCTGCGTAGGGTTTACATGACTCTTGAAGTTGCATGCGCACACTGGTGCATTAAGCCAGAATTGCCCGTGATACAGGGTTGGACCAGCTGAGATCTGGCATATGCTGTGGGATTGCCCAATCATTTTCATATTATTGCAGGCAGTGATGTCTCGGATAAATGGATTATTACATTCCAGTTATGAGTGTGTCGCAAAAGTATGCTTATGGGGGATTGTTCCGGCAATGAAGCACAAAATTCGAGGGTGACTGGCAAAATGTATGTTAATATTAGAAAAAAGACGGGTGGCGTTTTGTTGGAAGAAATCTCAGGGTCCATCTTTTGGAGCAATGAATGGAAGATGTTCATTGGTGGGGTCTAGTGGAACTGGAGATCCTACAAAAAACCTACGACGTTGATTCAGAAGAAGGGGTGGAAGTTGATTGGGGTCAGATGCTGAATGAGCTGAATTCTTCCAAAGATTTAAAGCCTCCCTGAAGGGAGAAAACAATTATGTGGTATTATATAGTGCTGGCTAGTGGGGCATATGACTGAGGGATGGGCAGTATTGGGTGGAGGGTGGGAGATGTGGACTGGACATGAGGGGGTTCCCTTTATCTTTTGTTTGGTTTTTGAAGGGTTAGAGTGGTTGCAGTTTTTGTGTGACAGGTCTGTAACTGATGCTATCAAGACATGATTTGTTTGTGCATTGAACATTTCAATACAATGGTTTTTAAAAAGAGTTGTCTGGCACCTACAGGGGATCCTTTACCTACAGTGAATAGGAACCTGGTTCCAGAGCAGCCAGCAGTGATGCCTTGGCCCAAAGCAGTTCACCCCCAATATTCCTTGGGGATAGTTAGGGGAAGAGATATCCTTTGGCATAGATCCTTTCTGGCTTCACTTCATTGGTGATGGACTTTGGAATGGACTGCACTCCCAGGAGAGCTCCAGTGAGTTCTTCTTGTGCTTCAAGAGTCCAGAGATGCCTCAAAGAATGAGAATGTGCCCCTGTTTTTTTAAAGGCAAAATGTCACAGATGATTTAGTCAAAGCAGGACTGTGGCAAGGGATCCTATTCAAGTGGGTGTAACACATGCCAGTTGACTTATGACATCACACCCAGACTGCAGGAAATGTAGGGGATATGAAAAGGAAACAAGCACCTAACAGAAACCAAGATGGTGGGACCATCCACAAAGCCTATCTCTCCTCTCTGGCTACTCTAACTTTTCCCCTGCCCCTTTCCTATGCCTGCTGCCTTCAAACTGACTCCAGTGGTTAGCACCCTGGTGTGAGAGTGGTTGTTGTGAAGGCTGCCTTTGAAGCTCTGGTTCCCAGGAGTCCTACTTGAGGAGGTTCCTGTGCCCTGGTGAAAGGTGTTGGCCTTTTTCTGGGGAATAAAAGAGGCATCATTCAGTAGGGAAGACAGGCCAGACCCCAATACACATCAGTTCTGTCCTATCAGTCACCATGCCACAACTAGATATTTTCTATCTTGGAAGATTAATGTCACAAGACTGGCAAAGGCATACAATGTATTCTCATTTAGATTCCAGCAGCTGTCAGGGATGCAAATCTGACCTTTAAGCCTTCCCTCTGCCACAGTTCCGCTGGGGCTGTGGGCAACTGTAAGCTGTCTCAGCAAAGGCATATGTGTGCACTATAATTTTGTCATTTAGCATTCATGAAAGGGGGTCTGATTAGCATTACTCCATTTCAGAAACAGAATTGCTTGCATCATTATATATTAATATTTTTTTTTTTAAAAGCTAGGGCTTTCACAACCTCGCAGATAGCAATCTGTCAAATAAATGCATGTGCCTTGTATTCTATTTATGATGTCATCAAACATTCAGAAGTCCCAGATAAAGACATGGATATTGTAAGGAACTCATGGGGACAACAGTGAAGACATACACAAGTGATCACAGTTCAAGGGTGTTTATTAAACTGTAAATGCAGGGTGGAAATACCTAATCTAGACCTAAATCTAAGATGGGAGCAAGCGTCGACCATCAAATGAAAAATAAGGCAGTCCTTGTGGCGTCTTGTCAAAATAAAAGACCTAGACTAAAAATAAAACTATTGTCAATTCCTTACAACTAATTACAGAAAGAGTGTGGGATAGGGTATTCTAATAAAGAAAAAGTTGTTCACAAATAATTAATCAGGATGTGATTGTCTTGAAGTCTCCCTTCCTCATGTTTTTAGCACGGGACAATGTGGGACTTTGGAGCACAGCACACGGTCAAACCTTCCCAGCGCAAGCTAACAGTTCCTTATCAGCTATCAGGTTCTTCAATAGTTAAGTCTCTTTATAATAAAAGTCTCTTGCATTCAAGGCCTGATACTCTCAAGAAATAAACACAAAGTTCTTGTTCTATGAAGACTTTGGGTGATAGCTTCGCCCATGGATCCCCCTCTTCTGGGACTGACCCCTCCGACATAGTCAACAATTTAACAAGACAGTTTGTCTTCAGCAAACTACATGGTAACTTTCCACCCCTGGATCGCCCTCGGCTGGGCTCGGTACCCAGAAGACAATTCCTCATGGGACTTTTAGACTCTTCCCCTTTTCATTAGCATCCCTCATCCGGGTTCACTCCTGCTAATTTCCACAAAATACAGTTCATGTGCTACTTTTTACAACATGCGGGTTTCGCTTCCCTTAGCTTTCACAGTTTTCTGTTGGTTAAAGACATTCAACGGTACAGAGGATTTTACAAGACCCCTGTATGACCACTTTGACCATTCTTCGCCTCTTCCCAAGGCCTTCTGGTTACGGTAGTCTTTACCATTGGGTAATCAGCCAGAGTTTCCTGCTTGAGCACCCACGTGGTGGCGGGGATCCTCTGTATCTGGTTTTCCCCCTCTGGCTACTTTTCATTCAACACAGTTCGGTTTCTTATTGACACTCCCATCGAATCACCGGCTGTGATGAGCTGCTTGGCTTCCTTTCACTTCGGAGTCAAGGTTGGTACCACAGAAACAAGCATCTTCCGCCCCCCCCCCCCCGGCTTGGCAATCAGCAGACAAGGGTCTTGTGTACCGTTAACATCTGGTGCAATACACGCTGGCTATTGTTCGAGTACTCATCATTCCGGAAAGGGCAAGGTCGACTCTCTCCTTGTCACCCTCTCAGTCAGCACCGTATTTCTCCTCCTCTTGAACTGCCATGCTGAGTTAGCTTTTACGCCTTTCTGTCTGCCCTGCTCGTAGTGTGCTCTCTTGCTCCACCTTTTATCCCTGTGGGGAAAGGAAAGGGCCGTCAGGTGTATGTGACTCAGTTTAATTGCCTGACTCTGCTTGGCCCTTGAGCTGGGACATGTCAGGTAAACAGTTTTAACATTAGTCCGTTTTTTATCACAGTGTGTATTGGTAAAAGATGGGTTTAGAGTCTCTGGGTGTTCTATGGGGTAGGATGGGGAAATGGTGTATGGAATTGTAACCCTCGTACTTAAGGGGTTTTTAGTGATCTCAGGATGGATTTTTGGTTTTGGATAAGGGAGATTTATTGGGAGGAAGGGGGGTAGATTTGGAATAACCAAAGAAAATCTCAGGGACTTCGTCCTCCTCTCCTTCTTCTGCGGTGCAGTACTGCGTTTCACCTGGGGCATTTCCACGAGCATAACCTCGGTCTTCCCTACCCAGGTGATCCTCCCTTGCTCGACCATCCCCAGGGTTGGGATTTAAGAGTGCCAGCCCTCCCCTGGCCACCTGAATAAAGGATTGCCGAGGTCTACTTGGGAGAATACCCTCAGATTTCTCCCAATATTTATAAGATTTGTAAGATCTATAATAAACTTACCAGTCCTATAAAAACTATTAAGGACCCCCCACCCCTCCCCTCTGTTGGACCTGACAAGCTTTCCCGCTTATTGCACAATCAAGTCATTGACATTTAAAATACTATTAAGCAAAATCTAAGATCATCTCTTTCATTACCACCTGAAAACACAGAACCAGTAGACATCTCGTTCTTTAATCTCGTGTCACCCAAGCATGTCTTTGTGATAACTAAAAATATGAAGGCATTTGGACTACACTGCCATCCTTCTCCCTCCAGAACCATACACGACAATAATCCATTTACTTGCTAGAACCTATTGCTGAGCTCTGCAACACTTCTCTTAGTTCTGAAATTGTCCCCTCTCAGCCGATGGTGTCCACTTTATCAGCACTCCTTAAAAAACCTGATACTGGTCCCTAGAAACCCTAATTACTGCTCCATCTTAGATATACTGTTATTCAGCAAAAAAACAGAGAAAGTAGTAAGCAACCACTTACAACTTACTCAGAATAAAAACAACTAACCTTATGTGTTCCAAATGAGTAGAAGCCCTGAATTCTGCATCCTTTACATCAAAGAGAATTTACTAAATAATCTGGGAACTGGGAAATAATTGTCACTCCATCCTCAGGAGGATAGCTCAGGGGCAATGTGCCCGCCTTGGAAGCAAGACGACACAGAGCAACACAGGTTCAATCCCTGAGTTTGCGCTTAGAAACCTCTGGGAATTAAGCACGTTATAAATAACCTATCACATCATCCTTAGATGCACTGATCTATTCCTCTCTGATAGATCTGCACAGATGCCTTGACATATTCCTCTTGGACAGCTATGCACAGGTCAGATTGGTAAACCACTCCGACTCCCCCATTGTCTTGCAGTGTTCCCCAAGGTGCATTCATTTCAGTATGGACCTCCTAATCCCTAGAACTACTGCACTCTAATTGTACGCCAATGACACCCGCTGATTTTCTACCCTGGCAACACCAGTAGAATGTACCTGCACATCAAAAGTGAAATAAATAAAACCTTTGCCTCACCATCACCAAATCAGAAATCCTTTTCTTTGGAGAACCCCCCACACATCCCTTTCTGACCCTGGACATTAGACTCCCACCATCCTTAAACAGAGCTCGAAATCTTGGTATGATCTTGTAACCTAATCTTTCCTTCACTCTTCAACTGAATGCCATTACTCAAAAGACAAACAACTAACTAAATCTTCTTAAAAAGATTCACTTCATCCTCAATGTACTTTAGACAGTGAAACATGCCAGTTCCCTAATCTTGTCAAGACGTGACAATTGCAATTCAATATTCCTGGACTCCCACTAACAACCTCATAGCTTCAGTTACTATTAACAAAACAGCCAGATTGATTCTTCTACTCAGCCACCATGACTGTGTCATCCCAGGGTGCAAACTATTGATTTGGTGTCTGGTGAAGAGTATCGAAACCAAAAGACTCATCGTTGTTCATAAATTAGTTGGCAGCTTAGATCCCTAATATCTCTCAGGACTATGAGAAATACACTTTGAGAAAGAATTTAAGAAACGCATCGCAGCAAGATTGTTAAGGTAGGCTTATCTTGACAAGCTATCCCCATCACCCTTCACTACAAGAGCACTAAACATGGCAGAACCCTTTCAGTACAAGGATACTTTTGTGGAACATTCTCAGTTCTATCCTGTCGAATAAAAGGAACTCTAAGAGCTTCTGCAAGCTTCTTAAAGCCGAGCAGCACAAAGAGACGGTTGACTCAAAATTACAAATGTTTCTACTTTCTTTTCAAATCTGATCTGTTCATACATCCAGTCAGCCACTTGCCTTTTATCCGTCTGGTCCATTTACCCTCGACTCCCTCCCTCCTCTCCTGCCCATCTCTATACAGAAGACCTCTGTCCGGCCATAGCATTTCCACCGATTATGCACTTAGGCCCTCATTTGGTGGTATCTGTGCAGTACATCCGCCGAGAAACTACCAAATGGATTTACCATTACCACCACTTGGACCGGTAGAATTACTGCTGGATTACTAGGGGTGGTAGGCAGTGTTAGTCCCCATTTATAGGAGTCTATAGGACTCCATGGAGAGTTTGGTGGAATTACCACTGGCGGTAATTCTGCCCATTTGGCCATTTTAAGGCTGTAAAGTGGAGGGATTACCTCCAGCATTCTTATGCAGGTTTTTCTTTCGCCTTACCCCCAAACCTGTAGTTTGGCAGTGTGGTAATGCGGTGGTAACACATTACCACCGTTTTTGGCCACACCACCAATCGTAATGAGGCCCTTAGTATTCTAGGAAGGTTGCTCCTCAGCAAGTGTGATTGGAAATGTCTTCCCCCACAACACTTACCCATACATTTCCGACTTGCCCCCTTATCTCTGCCCATGCTAAATACTGTTTGCTGACCTTGTCAGCGTATTACTTTCTTTTCTCATTTTTTTTTGGCATCTTGCTAATTTCCTATGATGGGCTTTCTGTTATTTCTGCCCCATTCTGTTTTTTTCTCTGCTTTTGAGTAATTGCCCATGGAGCACCATCAAGCAGTTTACCGTTGTATGTGCATGTTGTAGAAACTAGCAGCCAAATGTTTTAAACAAATAAAGGCGAGTCTTGCCAAGCTCTGGAACTGCTCTTAAACAGTGAGCAGTTCCTTGCAACCCACCAATCAATAGTATTCCCTTAGCAGCACAATTTCACACGTTTTGGGTGTTTGAAAAGCTTAATATAATTTTAGAAACTACTGTTGCTTGGTTGGCAGTAAACAAGAGGTCAAAGAAAACCTACTCCATTAAAAGAGATGTCCCTTACGGATCCACATTAACGTCTAAACCATAGGTTGCCATTTTGACTGCTGCCTACAAACTGGGGAGCCACGTGAACTGGGTAGGGCATGTCAAATATCCGCGTTCCCAAATACAAGTGTATAAAAAAAATTGACCTCACTAAAAAAAAAAAAACACAGGACCCCTCAGCTGTCCATCAAAACACTTAACCCACCACAACCCTAAACAGGCATTGGCAACCCAACACTTTTGGCTTTCTGTATGCATTGGATAGGCACTTGTGAGGCAATGCCATAAGGTACTACCTGCCATAAGATGACCAGAGCTGGAAAATAGTGTGAAAATAGTGTGAGTACCAGGGCATATGATAGCAGTGCCTGGAAAATGCCTTTCAGTAGCTATACACAAACTAAACGTGGCTTTGCCAATGCTTTTTTAAAACAATACTTCCGTGCAGGGAACAAATGCAGGGACACACATACTGCTTATAAAACAAATGGCTGAAGGCAAACTTAGTAAAGACATTTTATGACACTAGTAGTTCATTTACGACTGCAATTAAGTCATTAATTCTCAGAAGACTGGTTTGAAATAACACTAAGAGGCCCTATACAGCACACATTTTAATGTTACAGTGTGATAGAGCTGACTCAAAGAGCTCTGGACTGGGAAAAACAGGTAGAAGGTGAGAATACCCATAAGAATAAACATGGACATGGAAGACAAAGTGTGAGCAAACAAATATCCCTCTTTTCTGTACTCCAATGCAGACTTTTCAGAAAAATCTTCACAACCTTTCCATTCCATGAAGCCTTTCACCGCTCAGAAAGCCAACATGCATTAGGATAGGCAACCTCAAATGATCTTATAAACATTATGCCATGACTAAAGCATAGCAGTGCATTTCACACCATTACAAATTATAACAACCACCAGTGTACATAACACAAAATAGGCACACATTACAAACAAAGTACAGTCAAACTATTACAATTCTGTCAAGACTGAGGCATCCAATGCGTTTTTCATTGGATTGACACACGAAACAACCAATTGCTACTAAGGCACACACAGCAGTGAGGTCTAATGGCACCCAAAGTATCCACCAGCTCATCTGTTCTAGGCAAGGGGTGTGCATCTGTCCTGATGACAGCATTCAGAGCCCTGTAATCCACACAGAACCTCAACTCAGAGGTGCCTGCTTTTGGAACCAAAACCCCAGGGCTGGACCAAGGACTACTAGAGGGTCCAATCACCCCAAGATCCAACATTTTGTTGACCTCTGTCTTAATGTGTCTTAATGTAAGACCTTACTTAATGTAAGAACTTCCAGCGCCATGATGCCCTTGGGCGACCGTGCACTTTACAAGTGTAGATAACATAACATAACTTTGTCTGACACCTGTATCCCCTACCTTTGGTAGGTACACTACCTCCTGTGTCAATGTCATGTTTGCACTAAGGTGTCAAACCAGGAGACTGTGTGGACAAGGGGGAACATTGCCCCAGCACACTTTTCACCTCAGCTTGTTGAGCAGCAGTCAGGTGAGAGGCCACTTTGACACCCTCAATGGAGCTATCTGAAGGACTGCCTTGGAACAGGTCAGGGAGAGGTTCTGACTCCTCCTCCTCAACATCTGAAGCCAGCAGCAGTGCAGCGATTTCAACTCTTGGGATGAGAGTCCTTAGCCTATTTATATGGAACACTTTTGGAGCTTGTCCTGCCCTTCCAAGGTCCACTAAATAGTTGACCTCACCCAGTGACTCCACCACTGTGTAAGGGCCTGATGAGGGCAGCCTTTTGGTCATAACAAATACCGATTTGTTTCGTTTTTTTATTTTGGGAGGCTCGGCCTCCCAAGCCCCTGTTCCACCATGTTTTACCCCCCAACCCCTTCCCCACCTGTTTTAAACCCTTACCCACCCCCTGTATTTTAAATCAGTATTTCTTTGGTGTACATTCTTCAGTAAAAAAATTCCTCGAATAAAAAAATCCTTGGTAAAATCACTGGATACCTCTGGGAGCTGCCCACTTCACAGCTTTGCACATCCAGCATAAAGCTCAGCGGCAACGTGCTTGACTTGGTAGCAAGACGACATAAAGCCACACAGGTTCGATCCCCGGTCCAGACGACAAGGAGCCACACAGGTTCGATCCCCGGGTCTAGACAAGAAGGAGCCACACAGGTTCGATCCCCGGGTCTAGACAAGAAGGAGCCACACAGGTTCGATCCCCGGTCCAGACGACAAGGAGCCACACAGGTTCGATCCCCGGGTCTAGACAAGAAGGAGCCACACAGGTTCGATCCCCGGGTCTAGACAAGAAGGAGCCACACAGGTTCGATCCCCGGTCCAGACGACAAGGAGCCACACAGGTTCGATCCCTGGGTCTAGACAAGAAGGAGCCACACAGGTTCGATCCCCGGGTCTAGACAAGAAGGAGCCACACAGGTTTGATCTCCGGGTCCGCGCTTAGAAACCTCTCGGTATTAAGCGAGTTATAAATAACCTATCATATCATATCATAAATGTTTTACGGGCAAGGGGGAGGACAATGCAGTGTCATCTTGGCAGTTTGTATGGTTAGATCGTTCCATGATTGAAATAAGAGGGGCTTCATATTTCTGGAGCACACTATAATTCATACAGCTTATTGGATGGAAGATCCAAACATGTGCCACTGCAATAGACAAACCACAATGTTCCCACCACACGGATATAGCCATTCTGGGCGGCTGTGGTCGGAGTCATCATGGATAGCGGAGATTTAAAGTGTGCAGGTTATGTTACACTGTGCCCAGCAGCAAAAAGCATTTGCATTTCGACCAAGACAATTATACATTATTAGTTCCCATAGCCAGATTTTGTGTTACGTTTTTTGTTTTTGCAACAGATTTGGATTTGACTCCAAGCTTGCTGACCTGTGAAAAATGCAATTATATTCCAAGTTGCTGGCAAAGGAGTGTGGGTGTGTGTGTGGGTGTGTCTGTGTGCTGGCTTTTCTATACTTGTAAACTTGTACACATCAAGGAAAATCTTTATCATGCTGGCCTTATATTTATATTTTCGGGACGGACACACAGGTAAAATATGAGTTAACGTTCATCGCTAGAATCCAGGTAGTTAAGAATGGAAAATAGTAAATGAGACTAAGCAAGGTCAATCACACATCCTATGTTCTCCTATTTTAGAGAGCACCTACTTTAGTCCTCACTAGTAGGTTGTGTGTCAACCAGGTCCTTGCAAGTACAGTAAAGCAACACACATGCCCTTGCGTTTCACTTTGAGTTCTCCTTAGTACAATAATTCCTCACTTCATCTGGGAGATCCTGACTGGACTGTAAATTAACCTTTTTGCACTTTGATGATGTTTTGGTTCAACAAATGGAAGGAAAATCACCTACTGTAGTCTGAAGTAGAAAATATACAGTAAACTACAATTTTGCACACCATAGCACCGCCCACCTCAGTGTCGATACACGCGCGTAAGACCTGCTAATGCCCCTTTGTCACTGGGAAATATACTATTCGCTTCAGACATACTTGAGGGGGCGGGGTGGACATTATGTGCAACATTTCTTAAACATTTAAGACTTACCACTCATAGATGGTTTGCAAAGAATGACTTGGAATTTGCAAATCAAGCAGACTGGGTAAGTCTTGCAGCACCTTCTTTTTCTGAAACGATGCAAACCTTTACCGCCACTGCTCGATGACACCTCGAAGACAATCCAAACAGCTCATTAGTCTTGCAGCTTAGTCCACTGCTCCGTTCAATTTGCTTCAAATAAGGACATATTTTGGTGAGTTTATTTTTTAAAAAAATAAACATAATGCTTCTGTAATTTAAGACGAAACTGTTCAATGTTTGCGCTCCTGCTACTTTAGTTCCAGAATCCTAATGCGGCTGGAAACTTCACTGAATAAATGTTAGCAGAAGGGGGGAAGGGGCTTCTCTGCGGTAGCCCGGGCCCTATAGAAGTTATTTCCACTCTCCGTTCGTTTCATTCACACATATCGAGAGTATGAAAAGCCTTAGAACGGATGTATGCGCTTATCTTGCCCCATTATTCATAAACGTATTTTCTTATGCAAAGGGGACTTTTTCATGTTTCCCAACCCCCGCCCCTCTTCCCTTTCTGGGGGGGTGACCCCATGTGACCCCTGCACCACCCTGCTCTCCCATAGAGCTTTCCCACACACCCCTGCCTGAGGAGAGGGCAGTAATCGCAATTCCCAAACCCGATTGGAATGACTGTTTTTCCATGTTTCAGAAAATATTTTTCATAAAGAAAGAGCAATCTTTTAAAATGCGAGTGTTGCCATAGTTACGTTTGTAAGTGTTCCTTTAGTTACGGTAGGTTCTATGTTCACAAAGTCAAGAGAACATTGTGGTATTGCGCTTCTAGAAGAACCTGGAGACATGCTTCAACAAATTATCTTATTTTTCTCTTACAGCAAACATGCCTGACCACTATCCGGATCGCTTCGATGACGTGGTGGAATTTATTCAAGATACAATTAAAAGACTGAGGAGATCCTCTGACAGACAAACGCAGACTCTTTCGAAACGAGAGCGGAATCGACAAAATGCTGCGGCACCAGCAAATATGGATCATTTCTCCAAAAAGACAGGAAAGGATAGACGGAGAAAGAACAAGGGTTGTATTTTAAAGGAAATCCATTTAAATGTGACTGATTTGGATTTGGGATATGAAACCAAAGAAGAACTCATCTTTCGGTACTGCAGTGGATCTTGCAATGCTCCAGAGACCACATACGACCAAATTTTGAAAAATTTAACCCGGAAGAAAAAGTTTGCGAATGATAAAGTGAAACAGGCTTGCTGCAGACCTATTGCCTTTGATGATGACCTTGCCTTTTTAGATGATAACTTAGTTTATCACACATTAAGACAGCATTCCGCGAGGAGATGTGGTTGCGTCTGACTGGTGGAGATTGTGACAATACAGTATGTATTTGCATTCCTGAGAATAGTGCAAAGAAAGGGAACAGGCTCCCAGACAGAGGTTTCTGAGGATGGAGAAGAGGACCAAGGGTGATGGAGCACAGTCGACAAAGGAACCTCCAGGGGACAAACGGCCAGCAGCAGAGGCACGGACAGGAGTCACGAAGCATCATGGTTAGGACTGGAACGGCAGCAATGATGGATGGAGGGATGTGCTTTAACCATTTCAATGGGCATGGTTAACCAAAGAGGATGGAGAGATCAGTTTTACAGGCGTGGACACAACCAAATGTGTATCATACTTTTCGTATGTCTTTTCCACTAGGTTTTAGCCATTGGGTTAACAATCCCTGATGCAATTAGAATTTTGATTGGGCATGAGTGAAATTAAGAACAATGACAAAATATTGTTTTCTGTTCTAAGACCGTATTTCGAAACATAAACAAGAAAAAGCACATTAGCTTAAAGTGGACACAAATGCCTTAACTGTTTTATTCATGATGGGATGAATAGAGGGAAAAATGCAAAGTGTTTTCGGATATCATTCTAAGTCCTGCGGGTAACACTGTAAAAGTACAGAGATCTCAGTCACCCCTTGCCCTTTACAAGGCATTGTTGTTTTAAGAGTTGTGTGTAGTGGGGTGACAGCAAACGCAGCTACACCACACACAAGGTGTCTCTTCTGGTTTACACAGGACACATTTCTCTTGCATAACAGTACGCATATGATTGGTCGTTATGGCCAAAGCTGACTATTTGATGCCATGCATCCATTCAGATTCATAAATATATAAAGGATATTTATTGAGATTTAAGTTATTGTTATTTATTGTAGTCCAATTTTGAACCTCTCTCTTTTCTTATTTATTTAAGTTCTTCTTTCAAAGGTGCCAAAGTGGAACATGTTCACAAAACACAAAAGTTAAGCTGGGAACAATAATCCAAGTGTTAACATTCACAAGAAAGCAAAATAGAAAAATCACTAACTTTACCTGTATAAAAAAGCAGTGCTTTGTATTTTCAAATGAATGTATAGACAGCTCATTGAGTTTGCCCCAAAGCCCTGACATCTCTTTCTCTATATATAATATATATATATACATACATATATATATATATATATACATATATATAGAGATATATTCAGAAACCGAGTAAAATCGTTTTCTTGTATGAAATGTCAACACTGACCAGTCACCAGAAATAATGCATGATCATTACCTCGTCATCCGGCTTCCGCCTTCCAGTCTTTACTTGCATGCAGGAAATGAAGGACTGGGATGAGGTAGACTGGACCTGAAATAATGCAGGATATCTATAAGAAATCGGCATAATTGTGGATATTTGCTTAACCCACAAATAGTACCCCCGAAGGCAATCCAGAAATTACTAGATGATTACAGTTTAGAGGCAAGCAATTAAAATGTGAAAAATACCTATGTCACAAAAATATAGCATGATCCACTTGGCACAGATACAGTACTTCTCCATCAAGAATCAGTCTTTGTTTGCATTGTGGATAGCGTCTCTTTGTAAGACAAGGGATTGCATGGAGTAAATTAAATTCTTCACAGCAAGCGCGCAAGAGATAGTCTTCCAGCAAATGGTTTATCCGACATTCTCTCAAAGTGCACTTCGACTGCACACCCTAATATCAAATTCATATTTCAGAGAAGTGTTAACTTCTTCACACGTCTGCTTCAATGCTGTTTGTGCACTGTTAATGTCAAACCCAAGGTTAATTCCTGGGTATCATTAGGTTACATGGAAAGAATTCCCAGTATGCTAAAACATTGCCCCACTCACAAATTGCATTGCATTTAGAGCGAATTGACAGTGTGAAACGTTAACCCAGGGCTTGTTGATAATATCTAGTTTGTGCAATAACTTTGGCAATGCTGGAAGAAAGCATTTTTTAATATAACTTGTGTTTCTTGCTGTTACAAATGTATTTGTAGTGTTGTCACAAAAAGGCTTGTCAACAGTTGTCAAAGTTACCACCGCAAGCCATTCAAAAGGGTAAAACAATTTGGTGATGGGGGAGTCGACGCCAGTTTAAATGGTTTTTATTCAAATTGGTGCATTGGTAATGAAAGCCTTTATTGCTGCTTTACTGGTTGTGGACTGCCTGCCCAAAGAAATGTGCACCATGCCACAAAAGGCTTGTGTATCACTGCATAATCACCTTAAATGGCTCATGAACAAGAGAGTAAAGTTTGTGATTTTTTTTTCTCCCAATTGTATCAAAGAAAATTGTTGTACTTCTCCGCAGGTTTTTCCTTCACCTGATCTGTGTCTCCGTCATTTGTGTCATTCAACCAAAGTTCCTTACAGACTTTATTTTTGTACAATATTCATTTTATAACTTTTTACAAAATAAAACTCATTTCTATCATCATCGGTATTTTCCTTTCCAGCGTTAACCAGCTTTATGTTGTTTTTAAACAGTGTGCAGTGCTAACACCTGATGGTTTTGCTGGAAGGATAGCTAAGAGGGCGAGTCCATGTATTGAAGGCTACAGGTAGAATCTGGAAAGAGCACCTCAGCTTCTCAGCCTTCGACACATTTTAAAATGAGGGCCACAGAGTGAGATAACTTGTGTTGCTTCTAGCAAACTTACATGGCAAAGCGAGGTTTGCAAGTGTTAAATACAAAAACAGTTATAAGAAAACTATAAAAGCAAGTGATTGCATTGGTTAAAAAGAAAACATAAAATAGTATTATTTAAAAGTCTATAGTTTGGAATTAATGACAGAAATTAATAAGTTGGAGATACGGGCCAAGAAAACTGAAAATAGTCATGTATGGTTCCTTCCCGGCATCCATACAGAGCGCTGATATCCCACCAGCATGTCAGTTGTACTCTGTTTACGCTTTGTATCAGGGATCAATTGTATTTTACCGTTAGAAGGTTTTCAAAATTATTGATTGATGTTAATGAAGAGTGTTTTTTCTAGCAAATTAGAGATGATCAGAATGGCAGACTCTAAACAATCTACCGGCCACCACACTAGCGGACATTCTCAGCTTTTTATGAAACATACACTGGCTCCAGGCAAAAGTCAGCAGCTGGCGATCTTAATTAATGAGGTCCATGTTTTTGGTAAATATATGATCTATCTCATCAGTGGCAATTGGTAATTAACGAATGATAAACAATCTTTCTGCCAAAAAGTTGTTAAAGAGAATAACTTTTTTAAAAACAGTTTTTAGTAGTGTTTTAACATAACCGGCACCACTGTGCCACCTTCAACATACAACTGTAAGTATTGGTTCATTTACTTACATTGAGTTGTAGTGCATTGTTCTGGGTACAGTCTGGTTGAGGGCCACCTTAGATCATCAAGTATATCGCCATTGGTTACAGTCAGTGCATACTGCCTGCATTGCCACCTTGCTGCGTTATCCACCCGACCCGTGCAGCGTTATGCCACATCAACCCCTATATTGATAATATCAGCAGGTGCTATAGAAGATTGTGATGGGTGTCCTTCTGTTTCCCAGTGATTGCTTTATCAGGTCGTGTGTATATGGGCCCCGTATGTCAGTGGGGTTAACTTGGTAATTTAGCATCTTACTGTACTCTAGTTCCATATCATTACAGTATAGAATGTCTGCATGCCATTGATTCATCGTTGGAAATTGCATTCTGCCCAGTGTCATTGCCACCCTTCTTTTAGCCAGGAGCAGCCCAACCAGTTTCCGCATGTTCCCCGGAATGGTTTGGTATATCCCACTAGTGCTGTGAGTGGGCTCTGGCTCAACTCTTCCTGCGCTATCTCGCCTATTGTATCAAACACATGTCCCCAGAAAACAGCAATCTGTGGGAAGTCCCACACCAGGTGCAGAAAGTCAGCTGATGCCTTGTGACATCTTGCACATTTGTCCGTATGGTCGAACTGGTGCAAGTATTTAAAGTGGATCAGTTTATATCTAGCATTAAGGGCCACTTTCTTTGTGCCTTCACAACATTACTTCCAGATTTCAACTGTTATTGCTTGTCCCAATGTAAGTTCCCACTTCTCTCTGGGGAGGTGCCTGTCTCTTTCCTGATGGTGAGGCCCATAATGCACAATGTTGAGACCGGCCAATCTTTGCACCCGCTTTTAAGTGTTTTATCGAGTATTGCGGCCACCACTGGTTGCCCGGGGAAGGACGGGATCAACTGTCTCATAGAATTCCATAGTCTAAAGTACAAGAATACATCCAGGGACGGAGAGCTCCCCCCTGTCTCGCTTCACTGCTAGCGTTATGAATTGTCTGCCTGGGAAGAGGTCTCAGAAGCACGTTAGTTCCAGACGTTTCGTAAAGGTGGCATAGCACTTCTCACTAGCGATGGTAATCCCAGGGATATAAATGATCGGCAGTTCTGGGGAATAGATGGTCCCACCTCCCCTTCTACGTTTGATTCGGGTCCAGGCTTCATAGGGTAATTCCACCATATTGTTCGCTCTAGATGCCCTTTCGGGTGCTGTCAGGATGGTGGACCGCAAGAGGAACGGTGACGCTATCACCCTCTCCACTTCTACATGTTCGCTATATCTCCAGTCCCTGAACCAATAGAGGAGGAACCTCGCCTGGACCACGTAATAAATTTCAAAGTCAGGCAGTGCCATTCCCCCTCATCAAGCGGTGCCACCAGTGTGTCCCATAAAACCCTAGCTTGTTTCCCCACCCAGACAAATCTCAGCGTCACAGATCTGAGGTCCTTTAAGTATTCTTTGGGTAACGAAAGCGGAATATTTTGAAACACGTATCAAACCTTCGGTATTAGCACCATTTGTATCAGGGAGACTCTACCGTAGAGGGAAAATGTATCCACCTGTCCATCTCTGATTTGGCCTGTTCCAGCACATTCTAGTAATTGTCTTTGCATAGAGCTGCCAGGTCGCGAGCTAAATTAACCCCTAGGTATCGAGTGTGATTGGTGTGCCATTGACACCACCACTCATCCACAAATTGATCTACACTATCTGTCATAGGTAAGATGATTGATTTCGTCAGATTGATTTTAAGTTCGGTAACCTCCCCAAATTTGAGTACATTCTGCATAATTGGGTTGAGATTGTGCTCAGGTACAGATATGAATATCACCATGTCGTCAGCATACAGAGATATCACCACCCTATGTTTACACAGCTGGACTCCCCTATGTAGGCGACTCTCCCTGATCGCCTCCTCCAATGGTTCTATCACCAGTGGGAACAACAGTGGCGACAGAGGGCAACTTTGTTGAGTGCCTCACTCTAGCATGATGTCGGGGTAAGTCGACCATTCACCCTGATTTTAGCCTTAGATAGTGCGTACAGTAGCGACACCAGTGAGATTAACGGCTCCCCGAGTCCCATCTTACCCAGTACCTCAAACATGAAGGGTAATTCCGCTTAGTCAAATGCCTTTGTGGTGTCTAGGAGCGGTGCTATAATTGGTGTGTCCTGTTGCACCGCAGCCAACAGTCCAAACATCCTACGAAGGAGAATGGATGTGGCGCGACCAGGTATGAACCCTGGCTGATCCGCCTTCACCATTCTCTGCATTAGGGGTGCCAATCTTGCTGCCAGTATTTTGGCTAGGATTTTATTGTCTAAATTAATGAGGGATGTGAGTCGATAAGAGGAACAGACATTCAGAGCTTTATCTGGTTTAAGTAACACCACTACCATTGCGTCCCACAGGGACTCCAGCAGTTGGCCGACCCTCAGGCTTTGACGAAACTCTGCTGTAAACCCCTCCGGCCCCAGGGGAATTCCCCGATGGAGAGATCTAATGGCCCCCAGCACTTCCGCCAATGATAGTGGGTGACCCAGCCACTCCGGTTCCTAATCTGTGTACCAGTACAGGGCCACCTGTTCCACATAGTCTTCCACTGAGACCTAAACCTGAGAAGAGTATAGTCGACCGTAGAATTGACAGAAATCTTTAACTATCTGAAAATCTGCAAATTTCCCTGTGTCTTGTGTATCCTTTATGGATAGCACACGATCCCTGGACCCATTTATCTTTGCAGCTCTGGCCAATAATTTCCCTGGTCTCTGCCCTTTCCCGTATTGCCGCACCACAGCTCTCCTTGATAGAAATGTAACCTCTCTGTGTGCTAGTTTGATAAACAGCTGCATTTGTTTCATGATCTCAGCTTGCTCCGGGGGTATTTGTGTGGGATTTTCTGTCTGCATTTTCCGAATCTGACTTTCAGCAATTGTCATTTCCCTTCTTATTTGTTTTATTACCCGGATTCCCTCAATATGCAATCTCCTCTGATCACGCATTTGAAACTCTCCCATAGGCTCACGGCAGATGCCACTGATCCAGCATTCATTTCAAAGAACGTGTCTATTACTGCAGCTACGCCCTCCCGAAACACTGTATTGGTCAGTCCCTCACTTTTGAATACCCAGAGCACCCTTTCTGTTCTCCAGCACAGACCTTCGATAGCCATTTGTACTGGTGCATGATCTGACAGTGTGTGTGCCAGAATAGATGCCTCAGCTACTGACCTCATGAGGGTATGAGAGATCAGGAAGTAGTCCAACCGGGATGCCAAGTTATGTACTAAGGAGTGACATGAGTACTGTAGTGTACCCAGGTTTCTATTTCTTCAGACATCAGCTATCTCCCACCCCAAACACATGTCCTGAAGTTTTCTGGTCATCTTGGATGTTGGGCAGTGAGCTCCCCCGGTGAGGTCCTGGCCCTGTTCCATGACCGTGTTAAAGTCACCAGCCCAGATTGTATCCCCGGATGTCAGCTTCCCCAGTTGATGGTCGATCCATTCTAGTGTTTCCACTGTGTTTTGGTTAGGACCATAGTAGTTGATCAGCGTATACAGTCTTCCATGTACAGTTTCCTGCACCACCAAACCCCTATCCTCCTGGTCCTTGATCACTGTGGTTAGATGGAACCCAACAGAGTTATGTATGAGAATACACACCCCTCTAGAATATGAAGAGTACGAAGAAAAATAGTGGTGGCATCCCCAGCTCTTCCCAAATGTTGCCTCTGTATCCAGTGTCAGATGTGTGTAGAAATGCTACTCCCACTTGGTGTCTTTGTATATATATAGTAGCACCCTGCGACTCTTGGATGGGCAGTTCAGGACCCTCAGGTTACAAGTGATGCTTCTAAGTGAACCCAGACATTACTTGCCCATATCGATATCACAACCATCATTTGTACGATTTGCAATGCGTACCACAACTTGATGCTTCCTAATCTCATGATATAGAGTAGTGTCTTAGTGCCTTGTACTCCCAACCGCTCAGTTGTCGAAATGAACCTTTCTCCTATTGCTCCGAGCTCCCTGGCCCGCCTGATCCCCTCTGATTTAGGGCATTCGAAGAGGTGACCCGGGTTCCAGGCCTGATGTGCAAACCAACAAAAAACCTCAACTGTGACCTCCCCACATTCCCCACCGGCAACCCCAACTTGCCATTTCCCTCCCTCCCCCTCCACCCTAATAACACACATTGCTCACACTTGGGGGGCTCACCAAGACCCAGGTGTCCTGGCCACCCATTCACTGGTTACTGTGGCAGCTGTCTTGAGACATCACAGGTTGCTCTGTTTCTCGCGCCAACGGGGTGCTGCATGGACCTTCAAGGGGGACACTTCTCAGTCGTCGTTGCCTCTGTCTCGTGGGGCTCTCTGCAAGGTTTCAAGAAAGGTGTTCGCCTCCTGGAGTGTGAAATAAACATGCTTTTCTGTTTTGTTTAATTCTGAGTTTAGATGGGAACAACATTGCATATCTGATGCCCCTCTCTCCGAGCTTTCTCTTCACGTCCCATGTTAGGAAAAGAGGAGTGGGGGCACAGAGGCTCCATGTTCAGTTAGCAGGGACCAGGAGACTACAATACCCATGAGGCAATTGGAATGATGGCTTTGCGCGCATGCACACAAGCAACAATGCCTATAAAGCCACTCCCCAGCCCATGCTGGTTGTTGGTGATTTTGGCATCTGGCACGGGCCGGAGGAGTGCGGGCAGGACTACACATGTTAGCAGGAGGACGGTGAGCATGCACAAACTGGGACTGGAGGAGGAGGCACCAGGAGAATTCCTTGTTGTGCTCAGAGCGCGGGTTCGTTGCGCTCAAGGCTTGATCTTCAACACCTGGGGAGGTGGCAGTCAGCTCCTGCAGGCCTCAATTAAGTGCTCCACCTTGGATGACATGGTGTGCGGGTGGGGAGGGCACATGGGGGAAAACCAAGGCCGGAATTAAGACTCTGGCAAATTGTTGAGCTTTAACAGGAATGTTTCATCTGACCAACAAAACGTTCCTTTTCTTGTTTGCTCAGCAAATCAAATGGAACGCTCTAAATACCGAACGAGTTTAGGACAGGGGCTAAGGACACAACAATGTTCACCGAGTACTGTAAAAGTACTTCCTTGCTTACTGTTATGATCTGCCATGTTTCTTCTGAGATTAGTAAGCACTTTTGTGCTAAGAAAGTACTCTCTTGTCTCTTATACATGTGCCCATGTACTGCTTATGTAGATGCTTGTACAGGTTTTCCTGGTGCCATGTTGTTTGTTTAGTTGCCTGCTAGTTATGTCATGATTCACTGTATGTTTGCTTCTTCTTGTGAGCATAGTCCTAATTAAGAAGGAGGGTGCTCAAGCTGATCAAGGGAGTGAACACTGATATTAGGAGGTCAGGTGCAACAGGAAAATTCAAGTGTTTCAATATATGTTGTATGTACCTTTCCTTACTTCCCCAATACCCATCCAGTACCCAAGATCCTTATCCTCATTCCGGTTACCCTAAACACCCCCCTTCCCTATCCACAAGTTCTCCCTAACCCTCTTCCCCCCAATGGCTGCCTTGAGGTAACCTGCTATACCAAATCAGGAGCCCGTGCCAACCAAAGTGGGAGGGGTCAACTGCATTTGGCTTCTGTGGTCAGGAAGGAGTTGTATGATACTCCAGGGGTTCAGAAAGGTCTTCCTGGAGGATTGAACTTTATCCCAAAAATCTGGAAAGATGCAGATCTGTGTGTCCTGGTATCTCATGGATCCCTTTTCTCGAGCATTCCGGAGTGCCACATCCCTGTCGCGGTACTTCAGCAGTCGAGCTATCAATGGGCGAGCAGGTGCACCGGGTATAGGTTTCTCGCAACTGGGTATGCAGTGGGCTTGTTCTACGATGAATACCGCTGAGAAGTCTTTGTGACCCAGGACCTCCTTCAGTAGGTTCTCCACCATTGCCTCCATGATGCGCTGGTCCGCGGCCTCCGGCACTCCTATTATCCTTAGATTATTACAGCGGGATCGGGGTTCAAGAACATCCTATTTATCCGTCAGTGTTTACATCGCCCGCCCAAGTTCCACAAGGTCTCTTATTGTGGTGCTGGCCCCATCTTCAACAGTGGATATTTTCCCTTCAGCATTGTCCAGCCGTTCCCAATGCTTGTCCAGACTGACCTGCATGTGGTCCACCTTGCAGGTCAGGGTATCCATTTTCCCATCTAGCGATTGAATGCTCGCTTGTACCTGGCCCAGCATTGCCTTGATGTCGCAGAGCACTTTGCCAGGCACCATAATGGAGGTTTGCGGTGATCCCTCGTGAGGACCTTCTCTAGTTCCGGAGGATGTGGATGGTGTCACGGCTTCAAAATGTAGCTTGGACTGCTGTTTATGTGATTTCTGTGGTTTGGACATGATGCGGTTTGTGGGCCCTAGCGGTTCTGCGTATGTAGAAAAGGCCCTGTTTACACAGTTCCAAGTTCACTAGTGGTTGCTACCGGTGTCTTACCCCAGGTGGATGGTTGTGGGCCATAGGAGATGGCGCCTCATGAGATCTTCCTGGGCTGAATGCGGGATTTGGGTGCTCCTATGTTGGGGCAGTTATGCAGTGGTTGCCTTGAATTTCATCAGCTGCCAGCTTGTGCTGCACTTCACATGGCACCCGCACTGCGACTGTGCAAAGGGCTGTCAGTTGGAAGCCTAGGCGGAGGCCCCCTCCTTGCCTTGGGGGTGCACCAGAAGCGTGGCTCACTCTGCCTGCACCTTTGCTGCGACCCTCCCATGTGATGCCACTGCACTGCGCTCCCCCGCAGGATCTGTATAGGTTGCCAAATCGAGTGATGTCCGCTCCTGGTCTTCCACTCCACAAGCGGGAGCAACTATATTGTATGCTGTGATTTCACCCCAGGGTCTGCATGGGAGTGCCCTGCTCTGTGATTTCTCATGCCCTTAAGTTATTCACTGGCATTATTCTGCTTGTACGTGGGACTCCCCGGGGCCCGTATCACTTCGGCTCTGCTTTGGCTGAGTGTGCCATTTCTTCACGATCGGAAGCATGCCTGGGTCCCTGCTCTGCAGCGAGCGGCTCGGGCCGGTGCAGGTGGCACTCTGGAGCTGCGGGTGCAGGGGTTCCCACGTTGGGCTAATCCCAGTTCCCCCAAAGGGATAGAAGCGCCCCGCCCCCACTCTGTCTCCGTTCTCTGTGCTTGCAAGCAATTGCGCAGTACAGGCCAGCCGTCCCTCACCCGGGCTCCTACTGTGTCTTCGGTTCTCGGAACTCTGAGCTCTAACGATGCCCAGATTTCGGTCGATTTTGCCGTGAATGTTCCCCCAACTACTGGGTGCACCGCGGCTCCATGTGATACAGCTAAAACAGTATTTAAGGCCGGATAGAGCTAGGTTCGACGGGAGCTCACGGGCTGGTGCCCATTTTCTCTGGGCTCTCTACCGCCCTCTCAAAGAGGATAACTTTTAAAACACTATGGAGAGTCTTAAAAAAATAACCTCCATAAAAATAGTAAAAGACTCTGTGAGTGTGGAGAAAAGGTTCCCACTCTGAGGTATAGGGAAAAATGATGTACCAGCCCAGCAAAATGTTCTGTGGTTGACACAGGTGAGGAAGATCTATCATTGATATGGACATCTTACCTAAAATATTGCACACCACTTCCACTTGTTTCTTTGCTCTCTAATGGCAACACTACTTGAAAACCATATCCATCTTCTAATGTGAGGCTTTCTGGATATGGAAACCTTCCTGGTAACTTTTTCCAATTGCTCTTTTTATCCATGCTTGAGCACTTTTGTATTCTGTGAGGCAGCTAATCTGAGCCGTCTGTCTATTCTGGATTATGTTCACATTTTCATACACTATGTATCCTGCATTTATACTATGATCGGTATACCTTGTTCGTGGCTGCTATTGATGGGAAGCGTCCTGTACCCATGCTAGAGCACCAGTACTTGGACTGCTAATGTTGCCCTTGAAATGTTACTTGTTTGTCATTCATGTTACAGTAAGAATAAAGAGGGTAACAGGACCGAAATGGGGAACCAATGCGTTTTTTGATTGCTCATGACGAGGGGTGTGTAACCAGATATTCAGATTCCTTAATTCATGTTATACAATATATATATATATATATATATATATATATATATATATATATATATATATATATATATCATGGCCACGGTAGTGGCCATGTAGTTATAGTTAAGTTGCTGTTTCCATAGGAAGAGCACTTTTTGGGCGGCTTATAACTTCGCTCCCCCTGGACGATTCCTCACCAAACTTTGCAAAAAATGTATATGGCCCACTCCTGCAAAGTTTGGTGAGGTTTGGTCCCGGGGAGGGGAAGTTATAGGGGGGGTCCCAAAACTTCTTTTTTTCCCACAGACATAATGGGAAAAACTTTGCTCATGCCTACAGCCCAAACCGCTGGACGGATTTACACCAAATTTGCAGCAGGAGCGGTGGCTTGGTGCCGAAAGCATGCTTTTTATATTTGATGTAAATCCATCCAGTAGTTTATTTTAAAATGGCAAAAATGTAAGTCAAAAAAATTAGTGATATCTATGTTCGCTCCACGGACAGGACAGGGATTGGGTAAGCGGTTTGCGTGGTTTGGCTGCAGTGAAGCTTGCAGTGCATCATATTTTCAGAGACGCCCACCATCTTTGTTTATCGTTCGCATCGAGAGGGGCTTTCTCAACAGAGATCCTGGGTGTTTCCTGGTTTCCGGAGAGAGTCTGCAAGGGGTTGTCTGAGAGCGAAGGTAAGCAGGAGGCGCCGTGTACCCCATATCCCAGATATCGGTCTGTGTTTTTGACTCATGCTCCGCGTCTCTCACCTGTTCCCCCACCCCCCGTTCATGCCCGGTGTCTTCCTCTTGATCCCCCGACACCCTGCTCATGCCCCGTGTCTCTCTCCTGTCATCCCACCCCCCGCTCATGCCCGTGTCTTCCTCCTGTTCTCCCCACCCCCTGCTCATGCCCCGTGTCTCTCTCCTGTTCCCTCCACCCCCCGCTCATGCCCCGTGTCTTCCTCCTGTTCCCTCCCACCCCCCGCTCATGCCCTCTGTCTCTCTCCTGTGCCCCCACCCCCGCTCATGCCCCGTGTCTCTCTCCTGTGCCCCCACCCCCGCTCATGCCCCGTGTCTCCCTCCTGTTCCCCCCACCCCCGCCCGCTCATGCCCCGTGTCTTCCTCCTGTTCCCCCCACCCCCGCTCATGCCCCGTGTCTTCCTCCTGTTCCCCCCACCCCCCGCTCATGCCCCGTGTCTCTCTCCTGTTCCCCCCACCCCCCGCTCATGCCCTGTGTCTCTCTCCTGTTCCCCCCACCCCCAGTTCATGCCCTGTGTCTCTCTCCTGTTCCCCCCACCCCCCACTCATGCCCTGTGTCTTCCTCCTGTTCCCCCACCCCCCGCTCATGCCCCGTGTCTCTCTCCTATTCCGCCCACCCCTCGCTCATGCCCCGTGTCTCCCTCCTGTTCCCCCACCCCCCGCTCATGCCCCGTGTCTCTCTCCTGTTCCCCCACCCCCGTTCATGCCCCGTGCCTCTCTCCTGTTCCCCCCAGCTCATGCCCCGTGTCTCTCTCCTGTTACCCCACCACCTGCTCATGCCACGTGTCTTCCTCCTATTCCCCCCACCCCCCACCAGTGGTCGAAGTGAGCAGAAGCGGTCGGGAGCGGTGCTTCTGTACTTTTTTAAATTACCTTTTACAGCTCCTATACTTTTATTTTAAGAAGAAACCGTTCCGAAATTGGTTCGTTTTAAAATAAAAGTGTAGGAAGAAGTTGAAACTTGCACTTTCAGTGCACTGCACTGAACGTTCCCTTAAAGGCATGGTCTAGTAAAAAATGTTATTGTCGGCCATGTTTTTTTAAGCCTAAGTGGCTCGATTTTAGAAAACTTTCCTATGGACCTGACCCGAGTTTTCGTCCATTAAACGCACGCGAAAACAAGCACCAGGGAGCCGCCATTTTCTGATAATCCTATCTATCCCCCATCGCCCTGGCTGACATGCTTTTGCGGCACTAAATCAATTCCCCCGCCCCTGAGCCTGACATTATCAAAACATTCATATTCCCCGCCTCTCTCCGTGACGTTACTGTGCTGCGTAGGCAAACGCGCCCAGTCGTCTTCTGCGCGACTCCACACAGAACCCGGAAACCAACACAGATCAACTCACAACACAGCGCGCCACAATTCGAAATATGAAACTGTACTTTAAAATGAAACAGCAACACAGTACATTTGGTAAAGTACATTTATTTGACATTAAATGTTTAGAGAATATTCAGCAATTGCCATATGAACTCCGAAAGCCATTTATTTTCTTTTATCTGTATCCGCAATAACTGTTCCGTTTCATCTTGAGTCACGCGCTGTTCCTTTATGGTACACAGGGTGTTCATTTTCGTAAAAAGAATCACTTTGGAAGCACGGTGAACCGCAAGGCTGTTCCATCAACTAGGCACTAGTCCATCCTAAAGGTTGATATGTTGCTTCTAGCCACTAGTACAGCGTAAGGGCATGTGGGCCCTTGGCGATCGTCCCATAATATGGTGATCGTGCTCCAGTTGTTGACACGAAGCTGCAGGTGTCTGCTGAAGAATCCATCCGCCGGTGTCTCAAACAGATGGCAGTGGCAGAATGGGATCAAATACCTGTTGTGACGACAAAAAAATTATAATTAGTCTCGCTAGCCAAACTTCATTAATATTACTCATTTTATTTATTACGGCCGATCAGAAACTATTTGCTTGCAAGGATAGTTCAATGGAGTATGTTCGTCTCTAAAATCAATGCGAAAAGTAACGAGATAAATCGAGGCCAACACACAATGATAAACAACAGTTAGTCTACATGTGTGAGGAATGATATGATATATGATATGGCATTTGTAACGCGCCTATACTCAAGTGTTTCTAGGCGTGACGAGGCAGGTGGGGAATAAGGGCAGACAGACAACGATCCTACTAGGCCAGGTGTCTTTCTGATCGCGCATGGGGAAGGGCTGTACATGGTTAGTTGAATACAAATTAAATAATAGGGCCAGCTGGTGGCAAGTGCAAGGTAAATGCCGGGAGAAGGGGCTGAAGGATACAGAGACAGTCCCGTAGTGCAGGTAGGCAGTGCAGGGAAAAGTGGCTGGGCCAAGGACCGAGATCGGTGAGACCAGTGGACCTGCATGCCCATGTGCCCACTACGAACACGTTTTCCTTGCTTTTCCTAGCTCTTCATTCATTCATTTATTCATGCATCCATTCATTAAATCTTCATTCCGGTATAAAAGCGTGTAAAGATTTACTTACATTATATTTGAAATTTCCATTGTGTCTCTTCGTAATGCAGTCTGTAAAACGGACCGTGCTCTTGACAACGATTTTTTGTATACTGAACTAAAATGAAACTCAGTCTAGTTTCTGAATTTTCTGCCTTATCGTGTCTTACGTTATTGCGCACTCCCTTCAAATGTAGTTCTTTCGGCATGGTCCCTGTCTCAAGGTCAAAAAACAATAGACCCTTATACTTCCAATGCGACTTGTGGGCCTCATCTGGGCGCTGTCCTTCGCATTCTTTATTTGCAACATCACGTAGTATAGGCATCTGTGAGAACTTGAAGTTTAGAATCCGTCTATGTAGTGTGCCTCAATGTGCAAATGCAAACTGGCTTCTCTCCCAAATGCCACGGCCCGCTTGGCTGGCGCGTTGTAAGTGCCCCAATTTTGTCCCCGTTGTCTGCGAGCTTTGCAGCCCAAATTGAGACATTTAATTTTTTGCGGAAGGTCAGGGAAAGTATAAAGTACCACAGGAGTTGAGTTAAAAGTGAGATTTATTGTTTGTTTGTTTGTTTTATTATTTGCAATACGCAAGCCTCCCCTCCGTTAACAGTGCGCATGAGACATGAGAAAAATATATACATACACATATGTGAGGCGAATAGAGAGAAGTCAAAGATGACACCCAGCTTGTTCGCCACCCATGATGGTGAAGGTAGGGGTTAGGTTTACAGGTACACTGTACAATAACATTTATTTACAAAAAGACAATCGTATTGCAATTATTTAAACCGGGATTTGTACTTCACAATCAGCTGTAGGCTTAAAAAAACATGGCCGACCAGTAGGGACAATAACATTTGTTACTAGACCATGCCTTTAAACAGCAGGTGCAAGTGTTTGGGGGCGTGTATTGTGTGTGTGAGGGGACGAGGTGATGGGGTTTGTGGGGATTGGGTGCAAGCCAGCAGGGAACATAGTTCCACTACTTCTTTTCTTACACTTCGTCCACTGCCCCCCGCTCATGCCCCGTGTCTCTCTCCTGTTCCCCCCACCCCCCGCTCATGCCCTGTGTCTTCCTCCTCTTCCCCCCACCCCCCGCTCATGCCCCGTGTCTTCCTCCAGTTCCCCCCACCCCCCGCTCATGCCCCGTGTCTCTCTCCTGTTCCCCCCACCCCCAGCTCATGCCCCGTGTCTCCCTCCTGTTCCCCCCACCCCCCGCTCATGGCCGTGTCTTCCTCCTGTTCCCCCCACCCCCGCTCATGCCCCGTGTCTTCCTCCTGTTCCCCCCACCCCCAGCTCATGCCCCGTGTCTCTCTCCTGTTCCCCCCACCCCCGCTCATGCCCGTGTCTTCCTCCTGTTCCCCCACCCCCCAGCTCATGCCCCGTGTCTCTCTCCTGTTCCCCCCACCCCCCGTTCATGCCCCGTGTCTCCCTCCTGTTCCGCCCACCCCCCGCTCATGGCCCGTGTCTCCCTCCTGTTCCCCCCACCCCCCGCACATGCCCCATGTCTCTCTCTTGTTCCCCCACCCCCCGCTCATGCCCCATGTTTTCCTCCTGTTCCCCCACCCCCCGCTCATGCCCCATGTGTCTCTCCTGTTACGCCCACCCCCGCTCATGCCCCGTGTCTCCCTCCTGTTCCCCCCACCCCCCGCTCATGCCCTGTGTCTCTCTCCTGTTCCCCCCAGCCCCCGCTCATGCCCCGTGTCTCTCTCCTGTTCCTCCCACCCCCGCTCATGCCCCGTGTCGCTCTCCTGTTCCCCCTGACCACTCGCTCTTGCCCTGTGACTTCCTCCTGTCATGCCCTGTGTCTTCCTCCTCTTCCCCCCACCCCCTACTCATGCCCCGTGTCTTCCTCCTGTTCCCCCACCCCCCGCTCATGCCCCGTGTCTCTCGCCTGTTCCCCCCACCCCCAGCTCATGCCCTGTGTCTCCCTCCTGTTCCCCCTGCTCATGCCCCATGTCTCCCTCCTGTTCCCCCCACCCCCCACTCATGCCCCGTGTCTCTCTCCTGTTCCCCCACCCCCCGCTCATGCCCCTTGTCTTCTTCCTGTTCCCCCACCCCACGCTCATGCCCCGTGTCTCTCTCCTGTACCCCCCACCCCCGTCATGCCCTGTGTCTCTCTCTTGTTCCCCCCACCCCCCGCTCATGCCCCGTGTCTTCCTCCTGTTCCCCCACCCCCAGCTCATGCCCCGTGTCTTCATCCTGTTCCCTCCAACCCCCGCTCATGCCCCATGTCTTCCTCCTGTTCCCCTCACCCCCGCTCATGCCCTGTATCTCTCTCCTGTTCCCCCCACCCCCTGCTCATGCCCCATGTCTGCCTCCTGTTCCCCCCACCCCCGCTCATGCCCGTGTCTCTCTCCTGTTCCCCCCACCCCCCGCTCATGCCCCGTGTCTCTCTCCTGTTCCCCCACCCCCCGCTCATGCCCGGTGTCTTCCTCCGGTACCCCCCACCCCACGCTCATGCCCCGTGTCTCTCTCCTATTCCCCCACCCCCCGCTCATGCCCCATGCCTTCCTCCTGTTCCCCCTAACCCCCGCTCATGCCCCGTGTCTTCTTCCTGTTCCCCCACCCCCTGCTCATACCCGTGTCTCTCTGCTGTTCCTCCCAGCCCCCACAATGCCCCGTGTCTTCCTCCTGTTCCCCCCACCCCCTGCTCATGCCCCGTATCTCTCTCCTGTTCCCCCACCCCTGCTCATGACCCGTGTCTCTCTCCTGTTCCCCCCACCCCCCGCTCATGCCCCGTGTCTCTCTCCTGTTCCCCCCACCCCCGCTCATGCCATGTGTCTCCCTCCTGTTCTCCCCACCCCCGCTCATGCCCCGTGTCTTCCCCCTGTTCCCCCACCCCCTGCTCATGCCCTGTGTCTTCCTCCTGTTCCCCCACCCTCGCTCATGCCCGTGTCTCTCTCCTGTTCCCCGCACCCCCCGCTCATGCCCCGTGTCTCCCTCTTGTTCCCCTCACCACCGCTCAGGCCCTGTGTCTTCCTCCTGTTCCCCCACCCCCTGCTCATGCCCCGTGTCTTCCTCTTGTCCCCCCACCCCCCGCTCATGCCCTGTGTCTCCCTCCTGTTCCCCCACCCCCCGCTCATGCCCCGTGTCTCTCCCCTGTTCCCCCACCCCCGCTCATGCCCTGTGTCTTCCTCCTGTTCCCCTCACCCCCGCTCATGCCCCGTGCCTTCCTCCTGTTCGCCCACCCCCGCTCATGCCCCATGTCTTCCTCCTGTTCCCCCAGCCCCCGCTCATGCCCCATGTCTTCCTCTTGTCCCCCCTCCTATGATGCTCCTTGTTGACCTCTTGTTCCTCCCACCCCCCGCTGATGCCCCGTGTCTTCCTCCTGTTCCCCCCACCCACCGCTCATGCCCCGTGTCTCTCTCCTGTACCCCCCACCCCCCGCTCATTCCCCATGTCTTCCTCTTGTCCCCCCTCCTATGATGCCCCTTTGTTGACCTCTTGTTCCCCCCCTGCTGATGCTCCGTGTCTTCCTTCTGTTCCCCCCACCCCACGCTCATGGTCCATGTATTCATCTTGTACCTTCTCCAATGATGCCCCGTGTTGAAGTCTTGTTCCACCCACCCCCTGCTGATGCCCTGTTGTGTTCTCTTTATACACCCCGCGTTCCCTTTCCATGGTGGCCATCTTGGTAAAAGATTTTCCTTCCTACACCGGAACGCCGCTTTGAGAACTTTGAGAACCTAGGATGCTACTCGTCTTCATCCATCGAAAAGGACGTTATGGTTACGTTGCACTAATAAAAACCTATGAAATTCAGTAAAATAAAATGTGTTAAAGGGACGTTATGGTTAAGTTGCACTAATAAAAACCTATGAAATTCAATGAAAAAACTTTCTTAAAGGGACGTTATGGTTAAGTTGCACTAATAAAAATCTATGAAATTCAATGAAAAACTTTGTTAAAGGGACGTTATGGTAAAGTTGCACTAATAAAAACTTATAAAATTCAGTAAAAAACGTTGTTAAACGGACGTTATGGTTACAAGTAAAATTGAAAAACCCCTGAAATTCGCCAGTAGTGGTAAGCTAAGCAACCATAACTCGCGCCACCACCGTGCACTGCTAAAACTAAGGACATCAAAGATGACATCACAAATATCATTGATGACATCACTGATGACATCACATGTATATATATATATATATTACATGGACACGGTAGCGTCCATGTAGTTATGGTTAAATTGGTGTTTCCATAGGAAGAGCCTTTTTTTGGTGGCTTATAACTTTGCTCCCTCTGGACGAATCCTCACCAAACTTTGCAAAAATAGTATATGGCCCACTCTGAATTTACTTGCAAAAGTTTGGAGAGGTTTGGTCCAGGGGGGGCAAAGTTATAGGGGTGGGTCCCAAAACTTTTGTTTTTTCCCATAGACATAATGGGAAAAAACTTTGCCCACGTCTACAGCCCAAACTGCTGGACGGATTTACACCAAATTGCAGGAGCGGGGGCTTGGTCCCGAAAGCGTGCTTTTGCAAATTTGGTGTAAATCCGTCCAGTAGTTTTTTTTAAAATGACCAAAATGTAAGGCAAAAAAATTATTGATATCTCCGTTCGCGGACGGACTTCCCTGTTCGCTCCGCGGACAGTGCCCTGATTGGCTGAGCGGCTTGCGCGATGTCCGCGGACACCCGACGTGTTCGCTGATTGGGCGTGAAGCGCATCAGATTTTCTGTGGCGCCCACCATCTTGCATTCGCGGACGACCGCGGACTGCGCGGTGAAACTTGGATTAAAAATTGTATTTAGTGGAGTGTGTTGGTGTGTAAGAGTAATTGGGGAGGGTGGGGGAGTATAAGATAGGTGCAATGTTGTTTTTTTTTGATGTGCTAGACGCTTTTGTTGTGTTCGATTTGTCTGCGGACAACACGGCTGTTCTGAAATGTTCGTAAATAAACAGAATGGAATCGGTGTCAAGTTGAAAGTGTTCTAAGATGACGTGTGGGCTCCTGGAAGGTTCGCAGGGGGTGTCCTGAAGACGTTGTCTGTATTGTACTCTGGCAAGTTGCATGTGTTATAAGAACACTCGCGGTGTCCTGAAATGTTCGAAAATAAACAAAATGGGAGTGTTCTGAGGACGTTCTCCGTATTGTGTGACTGCTTAGCTGTATGCAATGAGGGAATGGCACAGAGAGTGAAGTGGAAATGGTAGAAGGGCTGTCCAAGAGTTACGCGGTCCGCGGACACCGCGGCTGTCCATGGACAGGGCGTGCTACATCCGGTCTTTTCCAGCAAATCCAGCATGGAAGGAAGACTGTAGGGATCAGCCAATCAGATGTTGAGGTTGTGGATTTGTGTTGAAAGAGACTGTGTGTAGTGAGGATGATAGAAGTGGAGAAAGTCAGGGTGTTGGTGCTCGGAGATATGTTTGTGCATGGTTTACAACAGTATGATCAATACAGGCATGTTGCAAAGAATTTGGATGTTAAAGAAGTGGAGGTCGTGTGGAGCACTGTGCCTAATTGCAATGTACAGGGAATTGTACAAGTTTGTGAAGATATGGGCAGGATCAACAGTCCCCATGTGGTAGTTTTTCACTATGGTGCTTTCCGTTTGGGTTATGGCAGTGCCCCTACTTTGTTGGCAGATTTGGAACACTTGGTTCAAGCAGTAATGAACATCCTTCCAAATGCCAAAGTATTTTTTTCTGGATTACTACCTAGGGCAATATGGAACAATAGTTCAGTTTTTTGTCCTCAGCAAAACAATGCTAGGTGTGTAATCAACTGAGGCATGTGTGCCTTCATGCTTAGAGCTGGTATGTTCTTTTATAATAATGAGAAAATATTGATTCCAGTAATGCTGTTTATTTGAAAGAAGATGGCATTTCCTTATCTTTTATGGGAAATGCCATGCTGTTCTGGAATGTAAGGGTTGCTTTGGAGAAGGTTATGTGAAGATTTTAGGAGTAAAGTAAGAAAAAAAGAAGAAAAAAAATACAAAATAACAGGTGTCTGTCAAGCATCTGCAAAAAAAACAAAAAAAAAACACTCTTTTCAGAGCCAACCTCAAAGGGGAAATGGGGCACACTATTTAAATTTACATTCACCACGCTCAGATTTTCGATATGTCCACGGACAAGGTGGTAGTCCGCAGACATCGAAATCACTAGCTAGGGGTTCAGTATGTTCTATGTTACATGTATTTAAAGTCAGGGATATTATGGTTAAGTTGTGCTATTAAAACCTATGAAATTCGGTAAAAAACTTTGTTAAAGGGACGTTATGGTTAAGTTTCGCTACTAAAAACCTATGAAATTCAGTAAAAAAAACTTTGTTAAAGGGACATTATGGTTAAGTTGGGCTACTAAAAACCTATGAAATTCAGTGAAAAAACTTGGTTAAAGGGACATTATGGTTCAAAGTAAAACCGAAAAACCCCTGAAATTCGGCAGTTATGGTAAGATAAGCAACCATAACTCGCGACACCGTGCACTGCTAACACTAACACCCAGGACATCAAAGATGACATCACAAATGTCATTGATGACATCACTGATGACATCACATGTCTGGCTCTCCCTTTTTTCCCTTTACTGACATATCTAGGCCACATAGTTTTCTTCAGTAACAGTCAGGAAGTAAAAATTGAAAAGGTACTATATTTGTAGATTTAGGGTCAAGTCACATCATATGAAACATATGCATAGCGGAAGACACAGGCTTGAAAGAGAGCAATCCTTTCTGTACATGAAGATAATCATTAGGGTTCTCAGCACTTTCTCATAGTTTTATTTTTATTATTCTACCTTCCCTGTATATGCTCATATTTGTATACATTATACTCACTCTCCTTTCCTTTGGGTGCAGTCTCATCATGTGATACACATACATATGGTAAGTAGCAGCTTTGAAACAGAGCAATAGTTTCTCTGCATAAAGACAATCAGTAAGGTTATGAACTCTTTCTGCGACTACTTCTGCTTTTTTGTTTACTTCACCTTCCCTGTATATAGTCATGTTTGTATGTGTTGTTGTCTCTTTGTGTTTTGTCTGTAATAATTATGTATTAAGTGGGTTCTATTATCTACTTATTACATATTTCACAGTACGCAAAACTCTAATAAGAAAGCAGTTATCATTTCACTATTCAACATGGCAAGATTATGAATATGGCACCTTCATCATGTATGCTGCACACACTGCCTATGTTTCTGCATGAGTAGCTTAGTATACTGGATAGAACTTCATAATAGAATGCTATTTATATAAATGCATTGCTTAATGCACTAATTAGCTCATGATATTTATCCCAATGATCCTTGACAGTTTTTGGTCAGCATTATAAGAATCCCTTGTACAGAGTTTTTATGAAAAGTAAATGCACATGTGATGTCATCAGTGATGTCATCAATGACATTTGTGATGTCATCTTTGATGTCCTGGGTGTTAGTGTTAGCAGTGCACGGTGGCGCGAGTTATGGTTGCTTATCTTACCATAACTGCCAAATTTCTGGGGTTTTTCGGTTTTACTTTGAACCATAACGTCCCTTTAACAAGAAACAGAGGGGATGTGGAGAGCCCTCACCCCCATGTAGGTATGATTACAAAAGGAAACATGTTATAGCCTACTGTCAAGAAACTGCAGGTCAGGAAAGGAGAGGTCAGGACCCACGCAGTAATCCAGGTTTACCAGTTACTGCAGCTGCTTTATATGCTGGATGGGTCAAAACATGGTGTGTGGATCCTAACAGCCAACATTCTCGCACTGAGGACAGTCTGGCACCCGTCTCTGGTTTGCAGTATATACTCAGCTATTGATATCGGACCAGCTGACAGAAGATGCGATTGAGAGCAGTTTTATTTATTTAGGGAAGGAGGAGATCGAGTGCATTTATTTATTTATTTATTTATTTATCACCGAATGCATGTTGCATCTAACCAAGTGCATGGAAAAACAGCCAGCAGTGTATAGCAGGATGTCCTGTCATACATTCCCTGGCTCCTACGCTTCCACCAGATCAGGGAAGGATGATGATGATAACCGATATAGGGATTGTTTTCTCCTAGTTTAGGATCTGGCTACAAGACACCTATTTGTGTATGCAATGCCACATACAGGGACAGAGAAAACACAGGCAGAAACTGGGCAGGGAGTGTGCAGCCACGGCAAATCTTGCTGTGCTGCTGGAAGACTTGAAAAAAACAAATAGAAAAAATGGTTTCCTGCACAGTGCAGAAACCTCCTGCGGAAAAGCTGTAACATATGTTTGGCAAGGTGCTTACTGCACCATGTTGAAACACTGTAGGATGAGTATTCTGATGCTTAATTCCTACAGACTATGCCTGCATTTTTTGTAACTTCTAAAAAGAAGGTACACAGTCTGTAGGGATCCATAGCAACGATGGCGTCTATGTTTTACATGGTAGCTGCCAGATCAACAATGTGCAGACATGATGGAGATGCATAGATTTCATGACATGAAGTGGTGACAGGTGCAGGAACCCAGACCCTTCCTAGATTCTTGTGCCTGATATCGCTTTAAGCAGTGATTAAGGTGAATCCGTCGAACCTGAACCATAGAAGAGGTTGTGCACCTTCTGCTGTATGTTGCAGCTGAATCAAAATGAACCTGCAAGCCACCTCCCAGTGTACAATGAGTAACTGAAAGTGTAAGGTTTCTGCATGTGACTACCACTTTACCACCACGAGAATCAACGGACAGACCAACAGGGTGACCTGCCTGCACAGATGGTCTTTAGTCAGATCTCAGTCCAACATGACAATACAAAGTGTGGAATTATTTCATGTTGCAGAACAGGCAACGACAGCGTCCTGCCACCTGTGCATGGAAAATGTATGCTAATGGGATGCTGAGCTCACTTGGGTACCACACCCTTGAGATCCTGTATGGTTTTTTCAATTTTTTTTAAAATTAATTTGGCATGTATAGAGCGCTTTACGCCAAAGCACTGTACAAAAAAGTTACTGCCCAATAAAAATGAAGAATAATTCAATTACAAAAAATTCCAATGGAGAGAATTAGGACTGGAGAAGATAGTTCCTTAGAGAAGTACAGGATGAAGAGTAAGAAGTAGTAGAATGGAATGGTAAAGGGAGAGAGTTCCAGTGGTACGGGGCAAGAAGCAAAAACAAACGGAATCTGGATTGGGCACATGGAGGGCGAGGGACACATAATAGGAATTGAGATTGAGAGCAAAGAGAGTGAGTGGGGGCACAATGCAAAGAAAATTATATCCAAGCCGAGACCTGACGTGTAGACAGAAATTGAGAAATGGAATCACAGGGGGATAGCTGGTAGAGAAGGCGGATAGAAGCACATTGAAGATGGACCTAAGCGGGGCCAAATGAGTGAGCCAGAGGAAGACCAAAGAGAATAGTAGAAGAGTAAAAAAGGCAAGAAAAACTAAGAGATGAGATCAGGAGTTTGGTGACGCCAATGGTCAGAAAAAAAACAGCTTTGCGAATATTAAAGAGATGTAAGCGACAGGAACGAGAGGTAGTAGAAATGTGAAGGGAAAAAGATAGGTCCGTGACAAGGTAGATCCCGATATTACGAGCAGTGCTGGAAAGAGATAGAGAAGAAGGAGGGGAAAAGACAGAGGAAGGCGTGAAAGGGGGAATAATGGTGGTAGTGAAGAACAGAACTTCACTTTTAGATGAGTTCAGGACAAGGAAGTTGTCTGGCATCCAAGACTTGATTGCAAGTCCCGGGAGGATAGCTCAGCACCAACGTGTTCTCCACGCTTAGAAACCTCTGGGTATTTAAGCGCGTTATAAATACGCAACTAAGACAAAAAAACAATTACGCAACAAAAAAAACAATTCCTGTAACAGCGCCTCGATGCCCACGGGCTGTGTGAGCGCTTTTAAAAAAATGCAAATGCAAGTAAACAGGAAGTTGAATTATTGTGAATAGCCGGAGTAAACGAAGAGAAGGAGAGAAAAAGTTGTGTGTCATTGGCATAAAAGTGGTGAGAAATTCCAAAGGATGAAATAATTGCAGCAAGAGGAGAAGTATAAAGAGGGAAGAGAATGGGGTCAAGAACAGAGCCTTGGGGGACGCCATGAAGAAGAGGAAATGTTTTGGTGGCGGAAGCCAGAGAAGATAAGACTAAAGTGTGATCAACAGTGTAAAATAAAGTCTAAAGGTATGAGAACGGGCAGAGAGCAAGGACTCACAAACAGAGGGAAGAGAAGTCTCAGTTGAGTAGCAGGGACGCAAGCCAGACTGGAGAGTAGGAAGGACAGAATTATCATTAGCAAAGGTAGAAACTGGAGTATAGACTAATCGTTCAAGCAGTTTAGAAAAGTAGGGAAGAAGAGAGATTGGACGGAAATTAGAAGGAAGAGAGGAGGGAAGAAATGGTTTCTTGAGAATAGACAGAATGGAAGCATGCTTAAAGCAAAAAGGAAAGGTTGATGTGAAAAGAGAGGTATTAAGGAGAGTGGTAAAATAGAAGACAAGAGAAGGATAAACTTTGGGTGTTAGAGAAGAGGGAATAGTATCAGAAGGTGAACTAGTGGGATGGGAGCGAGGCAGAAGAGAAGAGGTCTTCAAATCAGTAATGGAGGAAAAGGAAGAGATTAAGGAGGCAGGGGAAGAAAAAGCAGAGGAAAAGGATGACAGAACAATACCAGCACGAAGAGAAGCAACTTTAGTAGAAAAATAAGTTGCAAGATCAGAAGCAGTGAGAGTAGAATGGAGGGAACGATCAGGGGTAGGAGGTATAAGTAGACGAGAAAGAGATTAAAAGAGATCCCTGGCATGAGCAGACTGGGCATGCAGAAGGTCAAAGTAATAAGTACGCTTAGCTGCAAGAAGAGCCTCATCTTAGAGGGAATGATAGGATGAGAAAGAGAGCGGAGGAACAGAGGATAGCACAGGGACAAAGCGCTGGTCTTGGAAGCAAGATCACACAGAGCAACAGAGGTTCGAATCCTGGATCCACGCTTAGAAAACAAACTCAGGTATGGTATTATGTGAGTTTTATTAAAAAGCAATTAATTAAATAAATAAATAAATAAATAAATAAGTAAGAGGGAATCAGACTTGGAGAGGTACTTGCACCAGCGACGCTCCAGATAACGAAGAACTCACTGTACTGAGCAGAGATGGGAAGAAAGCCAAGGTTGGGGGGCGGGAAGGGTGAGTCTCTTCCCCAAGATTAATGCAATAATGTTCACACAACAATGTCACTGTTCAATGGTTTGGTTCAACACTCCATATACAAGCAGCTTGGTATGAGCTTAGTTTTACTTGGTACAGTCTCAACAGCCCCTTTCATAAAGTCCGTTATTCAAAATCAATGTGTATCACTTTATACGGGCTCACCAGCTCCTTTCATAGAGTTCGGTATTCAATAATGGTAGATTTCACTTTGAACGGGCTCACCAGCCCCTTTCATAGAGTTCAGCATTCAATAATGCTAGGGCTCACTTTATTGGGGCACACCAGCCCCTTTGACAGAGTTTGGCATTCAATAATGCTAGGGTTCACTTTATTCGTGCTCACCAGTCCCTTTCTCAGTGTTTGGCATACAATAATGCCAGGGTTCACTACATATGGGCTCAACAGCCCTTCAGAGCACTCGGAGTTCCTAAGCCCTTCCAGCACTTTACCGGGTTACTGTGCTCCCCTCTTCAGCTGCCTAGGAAGAGCAACTTGCTGGTTTGCCGTCTGCTTACTCCTAAGGATGCCGGTCTCGGGCTCCGCCTCCACTTCTCTGTGATGCCTGCTCTCTGCATTCACTCACGTAGGGATCCCGGTACTGTTTGCTCCACTCAGCAGGACAGCAGTGTCTTGGCTCGGCTACACCTGTACCTCTCGTACCTTTCGTACCTCCCTCTTGACACTTCTGACTTCCAGCTTGTATAATTCCTCACCTTCAGGTACCCTCTCTCCAATGCACAAGGACCCTCTACCCAGGTGATCCTCCTCACTTGTCCACCCCCAGGGTCGGGATCCAAATGTGATAGCCCTTCCCTGGCCACCTGAACAGAAGATCCCTGGGGAGTAGATCGAGAGCACCTTTGGGTTTCTCACAGAGAATAGGTAAGATGATTTACATTTTGTGTAGACGAACAAGGAGTAGAGGAATGAAATGTGCTGTGAGTAATTGTGAGTAAATTGTAACTGTTTATTTATGCAGCACTTTACACAGGTGGAGTGCTTCAAAGCGCTTCAAGGCAGGGAGGGAACAAGGGAGTACAGTAATAATTCTTAGGCCTTGAAGTTTCCGAATGATCTAACAGAAAAACTAGCATAATAGGCCTGACTGCATTTCTCCATGTGTAAGTGAATGAAGTGTTACAGTTGCAACCAAGCTAGGCTGGACACACAAAAAAAGGGGTTTCGCAGGACAGGACAGACAAACTTACTAGTCCTAGTACATTGGTATCAGGTAATAATATCGCCACATATATGGTCGCCGTAAATAATATCGCCGGGAAAATGTCGTGGCGATATTATTTGGGCGACCATATATATGGCGACAGGGGCAAAAAAAAAAAAAAAAAATGTGGGGGTTGTGGGAGTGTCCCCCAAATGTTCCATGCAATAATGTCGCCACAAAAAACGACAATTTTTCGGCGATATTTTTGCATGGCGATATTTTTGTGGTGACATTATTACATGGAACCAAAACATTTAGGTCATGACTGCGTACAGACGGTGGTGGGAGGAAAGGGGGCTGAGGAGAACAAATGTGTCCAGTCCATTAGGGCCCTGGGTTAAGTGCAGAGGCGTTGCCCCGCTCATGGAGCGTAAGCTAAAAGTGCAGCAATGCTGAGCATAGCGCAGCGGCCCAAAGGCAAGTGCAAAAGACTGGCGGGGCGGCCTGGGACCTGTAAGGCTCTGGAGGTGAACCAGGCAACCAGTCAGCAAAAACTGAACAGAGCTAGGGAGGAGAAGGAGGGAAAAAGGTGGAGAGAAAAAGAACGGAGGTTAACAGGGGAAAGGAAGAGAGAAGGAGGAAGAGAAGAGGAAGGTCTTGAGGAGTTTCCGGGACGTAAGGTTGGAGGCATCTGCAGAGGATAAAGATCTACCCCCAAATATCTGTTTGTGAAAGCGGCTCAACTACAGAGAGTTGGAGGAGGACGAGCGTAGGACTCTAGAGGGCGAGTATTTAGGAAGAGAGTGTTGTAGATGGTGTGGGCCCCGGCCCCAGAAAGACTTGTGGATTATACAGAGGGTCTTGAACTTGATCCTTGCAGCCATGGAGAACCAGTGGAGGGATTTCAGCGCCGGAGAGATGCAGTCCCTGGGCTTGAGGCCAAGGATAAGTCTTGCGGTTCTGTTCTGGATGAGTTGTAGAGGACAGAGAGTAGAAATAGGAAGATTGAGAAACAGGCTGTTGCAATAGTCCAGCCTAGAGAGAACCAGGGCTATCCAGATGGTGAGCCTCTGCAGGAAATTGAGAAAAGGTAGAATGCCTCTGAGGGGGTGCAGTTGGTAATGGGACTTTTTGGAGATGTCTGAGATGTGAGAAGAGAAGGAGAGAGTGGAGTCGAAGATGACCCCTAGATTTTATGCCTCATTGATAGGTGAGGGTGCAGGGCCAAGGGAGGCCAGCCAGTGGAAATTTGGAAAGTGGGAGCAGGGGTCCCAGTGAAGACGATCTCTGTTTTACTGGTATTCAGGCAGAGATCGTTAGCAGCACACCAAGCCTGAATTGTGGATAGACAGTCAGTGATGAGTGAGGAGGCTGAGGGTTGCCTGAAAGAGAGCTGTGTGCCATCCGCATAACACTGAAAGTTAGTGGTAAATGTAGAGATCCTGTGGGCCAAGGGGACCATGTAGATATTGAAGACCCAGCGGGATAGATTAGATCCCTGGTGGACACAACCACAAGTAGAGAGAGTGATAGAGGAGAGAAAGGACCCAAGTTCCACCTTGGAGGGCCGGTCAGAGAGAAAGGAGGCGAGCAATGCCAGGGCCTGACCTGTGATGGCCAGTGTCACGGCCCTCACCCAAAACCCCCTCTGGCAAACCCATTGGCCAGGTGGAGTCAGGAATTGGGCCTCTAGAGCCTGGCATCCTCTTCTAAAGCCCTCATGGGGCCAGTCCTGGTGCCTATGGCGCCAGGCTCATACACCATGAAAAAACAATGTGCTTGGGAACTACTTTATTGATTGTCAGCCAACATGGAGGCATCCACATAGCTTGGTTCCTGAGAACCAAGCTATGCGGTCTAGTCTTTTGGGTGTGGTAGCCTAGGGACTACTTTACCTGGACTATTTTGTTGGGGCTATTTAAACCACACCCAAGCAAAGCATTGCGCTTCGCGTTACTTTGCAGCTTGCAACGTGACGCTCACCGTGTCCAGCTATTCCCTCGAACCTCGGAGAAGCAGAACCTGCAAGGAGACAAAAGGAACAACATTAGCAGCAGCATCTTACCTGCAGTCTTCATTTTTAACACTTGCAGCTACTGAGAACAGCTTCCTCGAATCTGCACGCCTCCCGGACAGAACGACCTGAAAGAGGAAGATAGAGTCAACATTAAAGAAAGCAGTAGAGACATTTACAAACTAAAATTACAAACTGCTCAAAAGGCTTACCTGGCTGGTCGTCTCTCGGCTGGCACCACTCCGGACATTCCACTCGCGCTGAAGAACACTGCGACCTACAAGGAAGGAAAACACAGGTTAGCAAAGGCAAAACTTTGCAGTGCTGCGCATAGCGCTTACTTACCGCATCATAGCGCTCTTAATGTGCCATCATTTACCAGCGGGGCTCAACCAAGCCAGTTCGCCGCGCTGAAGCTCCGCATACCTAAGGGAGAAAAAAGAGACATTTTAAACACATGAAAGGCATGCAGGATAGCAACAAAACTAAAGAACAGCAATAAGACCTACCTGAACAATATCAAACGGGCCGGCGTCAGTGAAGTAACTGGACCGCACTCGCCCATGAAACACAACGTGCCCCTGCAAAGAAGGCAGGACGGAGAGCACGCCTAATTCTACCACAAGGTGAGGAGAGGGCGCCAGAGGGACTGAAATCATACGGGGGTGGAGGGAGGATAGTTACTCCAGTCGGTCAGTCTTGAACACAGTCCTCCTGTATTTTTAGGCAGAACCTTCCCCGCAGACCACATCAGGGCAAAGCTGAGAAGCATACCAGCTAGTAACCCGGCTGGGTTGCATCCCTGTGGATACCAGGTGAGCGTAACACCCAGGGTATAATGGAGACAGGTGATCAGGATGTTGTGGTTTACCGTATCAAAAGCAGAAGAGAGGTCAAGACGAATGAGGACAGATGGAGAGTTAGAGTCAAGAATTAAGAGCAGGTCTTTACAGGTATTCAGACGACCAGTTTCCATGCCCCTGGATGCTCTAAAGCCAGACTGATGGAGACTACCAACAGATTCAGTGTGGATGGTAAGTTGACTGATAGCTAGCTTCTCCAGGAGTTTTCCCAGGAAAGGGGTGATGGAGATCGGGCAATAGTATGCCGGAATAGACAGGTTGGCAGAGGTTTTTTTTAGCAGAGGGTGAACAAGAGAGGGCTTGAGAGGAGAGGGGAAGACTCCAGTGGCAAAAGAGAGGTTGCAGAAGTCGGCCAAGGCTGGAGCAAGAGTGGCATTATTGTCCTTGATGGTTTTGGAGATACAGGGGTCCACCTGTTTGTAAGAAGCTTTCATAGACAGGACTTGTCTAGTGACCTCATCCAGTGTGACAGGGGAGAGGGAAGAGAGAAGAGAGGCAAGGGGAGTGGTGGTGGTGGCTGAGAGGGGCCCAAGACATGTGTGCGGACAGGGCCAATCCCAGACCTGGGTGGGCGCAGTAGAGGATGCAACTGCAGTAGGTTTGGCCAGTTCCGTGCAGATTTTGAAAAGTTGGCTGTGTTGTTAGATGCTGCAGAGATGCAGGCTTGAATGTAGACTATTTTCTTGAAGTGGATGCAGAGTCTATATTGCCTTTGAAGAAGGCAGCAGGCCAGTTGGTCAGAGGGTGCCCCTGAAGATCCCCATTTCCGTTCCGGTGATCTGCAATTACGTTTAAGGGCAGCCAGATCGGAGTCGTACCAAGAGTTGCACTTTTTGTCAGGCTTCAGTCGGACCCTCATGACAGGGCCAAGAATGACAAGAGTGTTGGAGATGGAGTGGTGAAAGTTAGAGAGGTCTGTATTGGGGTGGGAGTCAGCCACAGGAGTAGAAGGAGGAGAGTTGGTGGAGGCAAAGGCAGCCACTGACACCCTTTTTTGATGGGTCGGATGACCTTGAAGGCAGGAGGTGGTGTAGGGTGTGCTAGTGCTAAAGGAGAAGAGTGCTTCAAGTGAGAACAGAGAAGAGAATGATCAGTCCATGACAGTGAGGTAGTGAGAGTAATAGAGAGTGGGATGTCTGGTCCAACGCAAACTGCTGGCCACATCTTGGATGCTCGCATGTCCACAGAGGGTAGAATGGAAAGAGAAAGGGAGTCACAGAGGTTGCGGAAAGGTCCTGAAAAGCCCGGAGAGTCAAGATGGATGTTAAGATCCCCCAGCAGGAGTTAGGAAGAGGAGGAGAGGAGAGAAGAGGCCAGGTCAGCCCATTCTGAAAGGAAGAGGGTGGCCTGGCCCAGTGGTCGATAGAAGGTGGCCAGAGTAAGAGAGGCGACAGGCGAGCGCACCTGCAGACTAGGCATTCAAAGGAAGAGTAGACCTGCGTGGGAATAATGGAAACAGGGATCCACTCAGGAAAGGTCAAGGCTACTCCACCTCCTGGCCTGTTGGGCCTGGGCACAGAGAGGATCTTGTGGCCTTCAGGGAGAAGTGTGACACAACTTGTGACAGAGCTGTCCTTAAACCGTGTCTCAGTAAGAGCAAGAATATCAAGGTCCAGGAGTTCAAGGAGGTGGCAGATGTCAGAGGAGTGCTTGACAGCAGAGCGAGAGTTAAGTATGGCAACATGGAGCAGGTTGCCACTTTTTAAGGACCTACGGGGGGTGCAGGGGACAGAGGTCCCCCCGCCCCCCGCAAGTGACAAGAGTGCCTGAGAGATAGAGGTAGGGGGAGGCAGAAGCAGCAGGGATGACAAGGGTGACAGTGAGGAGGGGGCAGGCAAGGGAGTCAAGCATCAAAAACAATGCAGAATGTGAACACAGCTAAATTCGATTTATACACAAGCATCAAAAACATTGGAGGATATGAACACATCTAAATTCGATTTTAGAAACAGCTGCAGAAAAATGCAGGATGTGCACACAGCTAAAGTCGATTCTAAAAACTCCAGCAAAAACAATGCAGGATGTGCACACAACTAAATTCGATTCAAGAAAGAGCAGCAACAACAATACAGCATGTGAACACAGCTGAATTCAATTTTTATAACAGCTTCAAAACATGTAGGATGTGCACACGTTCGATTTTCTTTGGTCAACATGTGTAGCAGCACAACAGTACAGGGGTGTAGGCAGTGGAAGTGTAAGACCAGGAAGGAAGAATAGTGTTATGGCCTGGTGCCTGAAAAAAGAGGTGCCTTCTGAGATGGATTAGTGAATTGTCAGGAGAGGCACAGGCACAGAGTCCGGAGGATGCTGCAGGCAATAGAGCAACAGTCCACACTTATGTGATAGCTGAGGGGGTGGGGGGCATAGTTCAAGGCCTCCTGGATGCGGTACCCAGCCTCAAGATGCATTTTGATGGTTAGAGAAAAGTAGAGGGGCCCAGACAAGTGCCTTAGGAGTAGGGCTGTGGTGAGGGATGCCAGTGTTCGCCTGCCAGCTTCTTGAATGGCCCAGTTGAAGGTGGCACAGGCCAATCAAAAGCAGCATCAGGCTGCATCAGGTAGGGGTGTACCGCTCCTCATCAGGCAGCCATTTTGGAAGGTCCAATATTAAATAGATGGTGAATGACACAGTCGAGACAAAGTAAATAAAAAGCAGTGCACTCTCACTGTATGAGAAGGTAACTATTGCAAATTGCAATGGAACACTCTCAAACTCAGAAAATTAAAAGCACCCATGAGATTTCTTGCTTGAATGGGGCCTACCTGCTGAAGCCTTCTGGAACTGATTCACACAGGAGCATCGTGGTGCTGGGGGAGGCTGTCTAAGCAAAGAGCGAAGCGAACAGCATCAGAAATAGTGAAGAATGAAGGAAAAGCAGATTGCAGAAGTACAAATTTAACCAGCGCAAGGATGGAACAAGCTCTGAAAACAGCCAATGGGCTTGCTGGGTGCGTGGCATTTGTGGAAGTCAGGAAGTCAAAGTGCCCCCACAGATGGGAAAGATTTAGCTGCCACATTGAGTCAGAAGCCTGATGTAGCTGTGGGCTTCACCCAGGCATGATGTTATGGAGGCAGGGGCCGATGGAAAGGCCAAAGGGGTATGGCGAAGGTCTGTGGTCACAGGAGCCATAACCCAGAGAGCAGGTGGTCAGCCCTCACACCGGGGAGTGAAGCACTTGTCAAGATCACAAGCCCCTGGACATTTTGGTCCACTTGACGCTTATCCCCACATCTGCAGCATTCTTTGGCTTCTCCCAACATGGCTTCTCATTGCTCCATGCAGGTGTCTAGTTCTCCGGGTACTGCCTGCCCTGCCGGTTTCACTTCCGGTGATCACGCTCTAATGTCTGCTGCAAAGACCACTTCCCCGCTTCTCAATGCTAGGATTAGTGCTTAGCTCAGTGCGCTCCTTCCCTACAGGGAATTCCTCTCCTTGCGTGTGCCCTATCAGCCTTGGCCTTCAGTAGTTTGCCTGTTGCTAAGTTTCTCTTGGTTCGATGTTGCCGCTCCTCGGCTTCCTTCTGTTCCTATTTCTGCCTGTCCAATTATTTTTCATTTCTGCTTTCCCCCCTGTGTTACCTGTCTGTTCTGCAAGTGGACCTTTCGTGTCCCTTACTCCTGCATATTTCTCTGCACTTCTGACAGCCAATCAATCCTGGACTATTGTGAAAAGCAAACCCGTACATTTGGATTGATTCCAGACACTGTGTACCTGCCTTGGATCCGACAAGCTTTATAGGACCTCAGGTTTTTTCCTCTCGCTGAACACTTTTGACGGATTCTCCCAGGGTTATCCTGCCAGTGCTTTGACTACATGGGCAGGGTGGCTTCGGGAGAGGCTCGCCCCTATCTACAGGAGTCCAAGTCAAGGAGAAGATCAAGAAAGACCATGCCTCCTGCTCCATCCCCACGGCAAAAATCGCAAGTGAGTCATTCAGTTGATGAATCCAACAGCGCTGCAGAGTGCAGAGTCAGTTAAGCAGAACACGTTGCACACATCAGTGGAGCATAGATGTTAAAGAACCCATATACCAGCACTGTCGCAGGCTCACCCCACACCCTGTCTCAGCTGCAACAGCATCAGCGTAGAGACTTACCCTGACTTCACAATGGGCTTTGCCCAGGCGTGGTGTTATGAAGGCAAGGGCCAATGGAAAGGCCAGAAACGGCACGGGGCTGGAGCTGCATCATGTATGTGATGGCACACCCTACACAAATGAGAAAAGGCCACAACTGTCGCCCTCCTCTAACTGTCTGTCAGCATACTGCCACAAGCCTGTAAAATCACCTCAGAAAATATTGATCCTTGAATTCACTGTCGAGCACTACCACCGCAACCACGGCAGACTATAATACTGATTGAAGGCTTGTCAGCAATGATCCCCAATCAATACATTTGAGCACAGCCAAAATTATGATGGTCTGATGGACTATGTCTACTCATTGCCAACTTGGTACTCTGTGGGCTTCTTATCATATTCCTCTATTGAACCCACTTTTCAGCAGCATATTAAAAATGTAATCACACCTGGAAAAATCCCAGTCACCAATAGTCTTCCCTCAAGGGTGGACTGAAGTGCTAGGACCAACTTCTTTTCACCCAAGGAGAGACACAAGACCACTTCAAGCGTAACAGTTCCACTTCACCATGGATACGGGGGGCACTAGCGAAAGCTCAGACAAAATTGCCATTGCTGCACACTGTGTGACCTCTCTTTGAAATAGCCAAAAGAGTACCCAGAGTAATTGAGATTGCAGGAGGAGTATGTTGTTCATCTGCAGGCCACCTCGCCCATGCACGATTCTGATGGCAAAGCCTACATTTGTGATAACCTCAGGGAGAAGGTGCAGGAAATGGTGGTGTACTGGCTAAGCCCCTGATAGTTAGAACTGTGCTTTGTGGTGTCTGACAACAGCTCCAATGCCCTTTGTGCCCTAAGGTTTTGTTAGGTCATGCATTTAGGTACTCAACCTTACAGTGACACATTTAGTCAGACACTGTGATCCTATAGATGTAATAATTACCATGGCCCACCAGATCTGGCTATATATCAGCAGCTCGATGTGGGAAATGTGCTCAGGTGTTTGCAGACTTGCAGTGTTGACACATTGAAACTCCACATTGCACATGCTACATTGCCCATGTTAGCAATGCAGTACAGTACAGTAAATCACAATTGCAACAGTCTCAGCCGAGCATTAAATAGTGCATTTATCACACACACAGCGGGAGCTGATGGCCAGTGTATTTTCTGTGCTACAGCCATTTGAGGATTTCACCAAGTTGGTTAGGCTGAACGCTCTACCACTTACGGAGGTGCTGGTGTACCACTGGTGTACCTGCTGCAGCTGAACCTGTCCAGTATGGCGAGAAAGCATGGCTTGGCTGGACCGTCTGTTAAGAGAACAGCTATCAACCTTGCTTGGTGATATTCATCAATAGCCACAATGAAACAAACAGAATGTCCCCTTTTGTCATTTCGCCACCCGGGCTACCGGGTTTCAACGTGCCTCAATGCACGTGACACAAATGCCACTGCCCCATCAAATCCTTTCCACCTTTGAAACAGAACTGCACCCAGGCCCGTGTCACTGGCATCAGTCATGAACCAGGTTAGACAGTGCACATCAAAACGCAAAGCGTACTAGTAACAGTGCCTTCAGAATGGCATCCTTGATGTTGACAAACTCCCTTTGACACTCTTCAGACAAGCAAAACTCAATTCCTTTCTTACTAAAATGTCTAATTTCCTTGCACTTGTCTGCAAATGTGTCAACACATTTTGCATAGTATTCTACAGGGTCCGAAACCCTTGCCTGTCATTTGGCTTCTCTAAATTTACAATGGCCGAAACCAGTTCATCCTTTGGCAAGTACGAGATCTCCCACACTGTTGTAATCGCAAACATTCTGCCCAGTCTCTTGTGATGTTCCTCTTCATCAGTTTCAGTCACTAGGTTATCATATTGGAAGCAGAAGACTCACTTGATTCCATTAAACAATACATGAATAACTCTTCAGAAAAAAAAAAACCCAGACACCAGCCCAAAGTGCATTCTTTGGAACCGGAATGTACAATCCGGCATGATGAAAGTGGGGTCAACCCTAGAGTCAGGATGTACATTTAGCTGACGATAGGCCGAAGCAAGTTAGTGTATTAAATACTTTGGCCCCGCCTACCAGACTAATCATTTCCCCAATGTTTGGCAGAGGGGATTTGTCCACTATAAAATTTAGATTTAACCACCTCCAGGTCTACACATAGCCTAACCCCATCAAAAGCCATGACAATGATGGGTGACACCCACTGGGACGCTTCCACCTGTTCAATTACCCTGAGTGGTTCAAACTTTGCACATTCTTCACTCACCTCTTCTTTTGTGATTAAAATAAAGATAACGAAAAAACAGTATAGGGCCTCATTACGAGTTGGGTGGTATCCCGGCAGTAAATCTTCCAGACTACTGCCCAACTGAATTACTGTTACTACCACTTGGCCCGGCGGGATTAACGCTGGATTATAAATGGAGGTGGTGGTGAAAGTCTGCATTCTTTTTGACTCAATGGGGATTTATTTGTGGAATTACCGCGGCAGAATTTCCACTGATTCTGCCAGTTTTTTGGTGGTGAGTGGGAGAATTTACCTCCAGCATTTCTCTGGAGGTAAACCCTCCACTGCAGGCGCAACCTCATAATTTGGCATAGTGTTAAAGTATGGCTTTACAACCAATTTTACCACCTAATGCCATACATGTAATGAGGCCCTATGACTATTTAGTTGGTAACCTTACATTCTATATTGATTATCAAAATAGTTATTGAAATACCTAGTTAAGATTTGTTGGTATGGTAAACAATAGCATGGGAAACATATGAGTATATAACATTATGTAAAAGTTATGAGAGGAGATTATACAATTAAAAGGTTTTGAACTATATTAATGAGAATTGAAGGGGCCTACAGCTTTGAATTCACTTCATGGAAATTGTAATCAAAGAAGCACTAGGTCTATCAGAGAAGCACAAGGACTGGTATTCGACTTTGAAGAACAAAGAAGGGCTATACACAGAACATACTGGAAGGGAATAATCATTGAAGAAATACTCAGGTCTGGTACATATGTCTTAAGAGAACAGCATCAGTTGAATAATTAATTGTGCACAGAAAAACATGAAGTACCTAAGCCTACAAGTATATGGAATGATATATAAAGAATTTGAAGAGAGACTTTTGTATGGATTTGGTGTTTATGTAATAATTACTATTGTTTTGTTCATCACAGTGTTCATTCTCATGAGGACGGTGTCATTAGGAACCTAAACACGCTGAGTAACGCAGAGTGCTTTCTTCAGCTCATCTTTTATAGATTTTAAAAAGATTAATTGAAAATCAATAAAGAAAAGGATTCAATTGTAGTTTTGATTATAAGTGAAAAATGATTAAACAATTGGTTTTATAAAAGTGAATGACTGTCAGTCAATCCTTAACTGACTACGTTCTTTTTTAGCTGGAAGTTGTCCACCATGAAAGAAATGCTTTGATCTGTAGCTGGCGCAATATTACATTTGTAGGAAGACCAATGTTTGCCTTCATTAGGGGGAATCCTCTGGTGAAAAACCTTGGAACTATTTGGAACTTAGAAGAACCAACGCATATGCTTGGTGGAGAAACAACCGCTCCCGGGCTCTTCCATTGGGTTGAGGTAAGCCTTTGAAAAGAGCAGGGGGCTCTTTCCTGAACCATCTCTCAGGACTAATAGAGGTAAACGTGGACGAAAAGTCTATCTGCATTGAGGACTGTGGGTACTTAAGAATCCCACTGCCCTGGGGTGTGACAAGCCCCTTACAAGGTGCCCCATTGCTTTTCCCTGGAGAGAGAACCGGAAAGTTTCCAGTGAACTGGTAAGACTGCTCAAAGCAGCTGAAACTCCAGAAGTTGCTGCCTTTTGGAAAGGCTCGAGCAAACCACAGCATTTTCCTCATTCCAGCCACTCAACTCATCAACCGGCTGGAACATAGCGCCTGTTTTCTGCACACTGAGTTGCCTTGGATCTGTCAAAATGCGCCGACTTGAACACTCTCCCTATTTGCCAATCCATGCCACATTAGTTGAATACAGCCAAGAATGCTTGCCTCAAGGAATACAGTATCGCAACTTAGCAAAGTGCTAAAAGACTCGCTAGACGCTGTCAAGCCCCCACAGAGAGACTAAGGTTGAATGGACTTAGAAGCCCCTAACCAGGCTTTCTAGTTTTTGGCCACTTGTCCTTGTACCCAACAGATAATTTAAGACACTTTAAGGTAATCATTTTTACAGCTACTCTTTTTCTGCACCATTGCCTTCCATTGTCACCTTTGTTATTTAATATCCAGAGTGAACAGTTCATCTGTCATCTAAGTGTGCATTATCTTTGCAGGGGCGGGTGGTCAGTCTTGTTAGTCACTGACTGTTTTTGAAGTACAGTAACTCATTTTTATGGAGCACAGTTTGGGCATTCTACTTATTTTGGTAAGTACTGTATTATTGTTGTTTGAAAACTTCATTCCTGACGTAAACACCTCATGAAGAGTATAGGCCACCATTAGACTGGAACTACCCACAGTTGCTAAGGAGGTCTGCTAAACACGTTAAACCAGTTTAACTTGTATGGCCAAATTACTGTGGCACCAATTGCAGTGCAGCGTTTGAGCCTTGACTCATCTATGAACTCCTGCTGACGCCCAGTAATTCATCACACCAGTGAATTAAAAGACGATTACATTTCACTCATAAGCAGGAATAGAAAGTGTCTACTTGGAGCAGCAATCAGGTCACTGCTTACTGGTAAGGTAGCCAACTTTCCTTGATGCCTCAGGGACCCTCTTGCCAACAAAATCCTTAAAGTATCTGTATGCATATATGGAGTTTCTGACTGGAAGTTAAAATATTAAACAGAGTTTCGGGATTTCAGTTTTTCAATAATAAGCCTTTTCATTGTGTATTCCATGTTTCCAGCTCAAGGACATTGGCGTTACATTATTTGCCAGAATCAGTAACACACCTTTTAGCACTGTTACCTAACAGGCTGCCATAAAAATGTCTTTCTTTGATAATGACTGAATTGATCCTTCCTTGTGAGATGGGAACATCCTTGAATCGCTCTTGAGCTGCTGCTCAGACCAAATTCTCCAACATCGCTTGTTGCGAATCAACATGCTTGACTAACGAAAGTCCATCAGCATCATCAATTATGATGTCCCATTTCTGTCGAGCCTGTGATAAGTTCTTGAGTTCTTGATGGGCATCAGACATCTGTCTTAACAGGTGGGAAGTTTTAGTAGATATTTGATTTGCTCTGGGCTCTGTCTGGCCTTACAGTGCTTTTCAAAGCATCTTCCAAAGGCTTGTGCAATGCAAGAATGCGGTTCCACATAGTTTGAACCATTGTATAACATGATGCAACCTGCTTTGTATCAAACATTTTGTCAATTTGCTTGTACTTGCATACCCAAATCACTGGCAACAATTGTATACTGTCTTTTATTTTTGGGGTGCATGCTGTTGGTGAAGTACAAGGAATCCATGAAGAATTTAAAATGTTTTACACCACCAACGTCATTTATTTATTTATTGAATTGTTTTTTTTTTTTTAACGCTCCTAATACCATACTTGAGTTTGGTTTCTAAGCGTGGATCTGGGATGCTTCCAAGACCAGTGCATTGCCCCTGAGCATAAAGTCAATCTGCAATAGCAAGTTCTAGATGGTAAGCTACAGAAACATTTCAGATTTGGAAATGTGGCTCTCCATAATATTGTGACTTCATTATTTTACCAAACATACGCGGCGAGGGACAATGGCCTTGTAACAAGCAATCTCATTGGCCCTGACCAGGTCGTTACTAGCCTTTCTATGCACAGCACATTTTCGAATGGCCACCATGGAAAGAGCGAAGGGACTTCTCCCCGTACTATAGCGGCCATCTTCTTTGTTTACTTTTTTTTAAACTTTTGAATGGCCGCCATGAAAAGGGAGAAGGGACTACATATCCCATTCCATTGCGGCCATCTTTTTTCTTTTTTAAGCTGCTAAACGCTGAAGCATTTGACAACTGAAAAAATACACTATTAGTTCCCTGGTCCAATGAGCTGGGGTACTAATAGCAATAAGCCCATCACTGAGGGGCATTACCATTTCAGGTAATGCCCCGGGATCCTCGCTTAGCTCGTGCCTGTAACTATGCACCGCAGAACATTACCTGAAGCAGTAATGCCCCCCAGATTGGGGCGTATTGCTTAAATACAACTGCTGCATTAGATCACACAACTACCTAGATCTCTTGTGATAGAGTTTTGTAATGCCAGAATTTTCACAATGTCCCAGCAATGCTGCCTTTATAACAAAGCCATTTGCTTCTTGCAGTTCAAATGACCAAAGAAAACGGTGACTGGGCTAATCGGAACCCTAAACAAGACAACACAGATAAATAATTAATATGGACTCGTTGCTGCTATCTGGGCTTTAGACAACAAAAACAGCTATCTTTGGCTTACGCGCTCTTATGTGATTCACTAATCACAGTTGCATTCGTTTCACAGTATGTTTGACTATTTCAGTTGCTGTAACATTGCTGTGCACCACTCTGCCATTTGCAGCGCCTTCACTTCATGAAGGTCTATTAAACCTGGATGATTGTTAAATAGACAATTCTTTTATCCAGATAGAAAGATTTAGAAACTCTATAGCAACCTCCAAATACTTGCCATATTCTGCTGCATTGCTTCCAACAAGCTATGTTTCACTCTGCGACTTTCATCTGCAGCCAAATAAGGAGCACTACTGTGCTCAAGAAGGTTCTTTCGAAGCTGCATCTGCCTAGCCTGTTTATGCTGCAGAAGGTTCTTTCGAAGCTGCCTCTGCCTAGCCTGTTTATTCTGCAAAAGGTTCTTTCGAAGCTGCCTCTGCCTAGCCTGTTTATGCTGCAGAAGGTTCTTTGCGAAGTTGCCTCTGCCTAGCCTGTTTATGCTGCAGAAGGTTCTTTCAAATCTGCCTCTGCCTAGCCTGTATATGCTGCAGAAGGTTCTTTTGAAGCTGCTTCTGCTTAGCCTGTTTTCAGGAACCAGAGGAATCCATCTTTTCTTCTGTCCACTTATGGTTTACATGCAATCCCTGCTCACAGGTGTACGCGAATAAACAAGCAGTTGAGGCAATCTCTCTACACAAAGAACATCCGATGTGACCTGGTTTCCAATATAACCACTGATATCCCACTTTAAAATAGCACCACTGTTCTATGGTCCAGCCATCGGAAAGTTGAGAAGTTTCAGAAGATTCACAGGGTAATTCATAGAATTCAGCGCACAAGTAGCGCACGCGGCTGGCGCACAGCGTGCGCGTGCGATAGTCTGCGCCAGCCGCGTGCGCCAAAACCGAATCCGGCGCACAGCGTATTCATGGATTTTAGCTTCCCCAGGCAGCCGTGGCGCACAGTGGCGCAGCGACTCGCTGCAGCGCCAGTTACGCCCCCAGGAACGCCCCTTGCGCTGGGAAATCTCATAAAAATCACAAACCAGCGCAAGGGGCTACGCTAACCCTGGACCATCACGGCAAGCGGCCCATGCGATTTTCTAGGGTGCGCGGGAAGTGTCACACGTCAAATCCCAGGCTACGTCCATTTCAGGGGTGCGCGGGAAGTTTCACACGCTAAAAGCCAGGGTACGTCCATTACAGGGGTTCGCGGGAAGTTTCACACGCGAAAAGCTAGGCTACGGGAATTCCAGGGGTGCGCGGGAAGTCCCACACGCGAAAAGCCATGGTACGTCCATTACAGGGGTGCGTGGGAAGTTTCACACGCGAAAAGCTAGGCTACGGGAATTGCAGGGGTGCGCGGGAAGTCCCACACGCGAAAAGCCAGGGTACGGCCATTACAGGGGTGCGCGGGAAGTTTCACACGCGAAAAGCTAGGCTACGGGAATTGCAGGGGTGCGCGGGAAGTCCCACACGCGAAAAGCCAGGCTACGTCCATTACAGGGGTGCGCGGGAAGTTTCACACGCGAAAAGCTAGGCTACGGGAATACCAGGGGTGCGCGGGAAGTCCCACACGCGAAAAGCCAGGCTACGTCCATTACAGGGGTGCGCGGGAAGTTTCACACGCGAAAAGCTAGGCTACGGGAATTGCAGGGGTGCGCGGGAAGTCCCACACGCGAAAAGCCAGGGTACGTCCATTACAGGGGTGCGCGGGAAGTTTCACACGCGAAAAGCTAGGCTACGTCCATTTCAGGGGGGCGTGGATATTTGAACACGCTACTCCGATCGTTGGGTCTTCACAGGTCTTCCCTGTACAGCCTCCACGTCCCCTGCATGCAGTCCACACCACAGGTGATTACCCTGCACACCTGCTCATGACTCCCACCCCCCAGCAGTCATGGGGCACCTGCCAGCAGGCCCCCACTCATGTCCCACTCATGCCTCCCACCACCCCCACCCCCCAGCACTGTGGGGCACCTGCCAGCAGGCCCCCACTTATGTCCCACTCATGCCTCCCACCACACCCACCCCCCAGCACTGTGGGGCACCTGCCAGCAGGCCCCCACTTATGTCCCACTCATGCCTCCCACCACACCCACCCCCCAGCACTGTGGGGCACCTGCCAGCAGGCCCCCACTTATGTCCCACTCATGCCTCCCACCACACCCACCCCCCAGCACTGTGGGGCACCTGCCAGCAGGCCCCCACTCATGTCCCACTCATGCCTCCCACCACACCCACCCCCCAGCACTGTGGGGCACCTGCCAGCAGGCCCCCACTTATGTCCCACTCATGCCTCCCACCACACCCACCCCCCAGCAGTCATGGGGCACCCTCCACCAGGCCCCCACCCATGTCCCACTCATGCCTCCCACCACCCCCACCCCCCAGCACTGTGGGGCACCTGCCAGCAGGCCCCCACTTATGTCCCACTCATGCCTCCCACCACACCCACCCCCCAGCACTGTGGGGCACCTGCCAGCAGGCCCCCACTTATGTCCCACTCATGCCTCCCACCACACCCACCCCCCAGCACTGTGGGGCACCTGCCAGCAGGCCCCCACTTATGTCCCACTCATGCCTCCCACCACACCCACCCCCCAGCACTGTGGGGCACCTGCCAGCAGGCCCCCACCCATGTCCCACTCATGCCTCCCACCACACCCACCCCCCAGCACTGTGGGGCACCTGCCAGCAGGCCCCCACTCATGTCCCACTCATGCCTCCCACCACACCCACCCCCCAGCAGTCATGGGGCACCCTCCACCAGGCCCCCCCTTATGTCCCACTCATGCCTCCCACCACACCCACCCCCCAGCACTGTGGGGCACCTGCCAGCAGGCCCCCACTTATGTCCCACTCATGCCTCCCACCACACCCACCCCCCAGCACTGTGGGGCACCTGCCAGCAGGCCCCCACTCATGTCCCACTCATGCCTCCCACCACACCCACCCCCCAGCACTGTGGGGCACCTGCCAGCAGGCCCCCACTCATGTCCCACTCATGCCTCCCACCACACCCACCCCCCAGCAGTCATGGGGCACCCTCCACCAGGCCCCCACCCATGTCCCACTCATGCCTCCCACCACCCCCACCCCCCAGCACTGTGGGGCACCTGCCAGCAGGCCCCCACTTATGTCCCACTCATGCCTCCCACCACACCCACCCCCCAGCACTGTGGGGCACCCTCCACCAGGCCCACACAGATGTTCCCCTACCAATAGGAAATCACAATACAGATCCCAGGATCCCATGGGCAACCACATCCCACCCCATGTCACCCCAGTCCATACACACATCCAAGGTACACATCCATTCAAAAATCAAATACCCATTACATGATACATAACCAATGAGCAGTATGCGCATGAGTCCAAGTCCGTCAGACTCACACAATGGCAACACATGACTGTGAAAACCCAGATTGTGACAGTCAACAAACCAATGAGAGAAGTCCACACAATAGAATCAAAAGAACAATGTATTAAAATGTAAGAAGGAAAAAAAAAGAAACACCTAAATGAATACACAAAGTAACAGGAAAAAAAAAAAAAATTCTAATGAAAGGTGAAATCCAAAAGAACGGGTGCAAAGTCAATCAAAATGGAAATCAAAAACAAACACATTGCCCCATGGTCCAAATAATAAAATCGAAAACATCCACAAACTATGTACAAAGATGATTGTCCGGGTCCAATATCCCTAAAAACCATAAAATGAAACCTACCCAAAACCTAACTAATGCGAACTATATACAAAAAACGTGGGCCATTGTCCAATCAACCCAAATAATAAATAAAAATAAAGGAAACCTACTATCTACATAACTATATACAAAGGCGGCGGGCCAGTCCTGCGGCTCACTGAGAGATGTTATGGGCCAGGGCATCATCGAACTCCCTTTCTATCTCCCCGAGGCGTTCCTCCTCAATGGCCCCGAGGGCCCGCAGGGCTGACGCAGTGTCCACCTCCAAGCCCCTGCGGATCTCCTCGAGGCACTCGGCACGCCTCAGGGCCCTCTGCATGGAGTCCACTGCCCTGACCATAGCGAGCCGCCCCTCTTCTGCCCGCCGCCTCTCCGCATCTATTGCGTGGCCTAACCGCTGCCACACGGAAGACACATTCTGTCCAGGGTCCTCCTGCCCTCCAGCCGATGGCTGCCCCTCCGATGTTGATGGCCCCGAGCCATGACGCCTCCCACGTCGCTGCCGCTGCCTCTGCAGCCACTGCCTCTGCCAGCACGACGGCATCCAGGCTGATGGTATCCACCGACGCCGTCGTGCACGTGCCCTGCCTGATGATGCCGGCACATCCTCCACCTGCAGGGGTCCAGTTGCCATGGTGTCCACACCAGCTGGACCACCGACTCCCGACTGTGGCAGGGATGGGATCCCCACTGAGCCGGCTGCATTGGTCGGGGCAGGTCCACAGGGGGCCCTGGTGTCAACTGGGCCGGAAGACGGCAAGGAGAACGACCGGCGCATACTTTCCACAGAGGAGGAGATGCCCGACACATTGGCCATCACCTGCAGAAAACCCGCGCCAATGGCAGATCCCAACTGGGCCACGTCGGCACGGTGCTTTTCGTGATGATGTGCGTGCTCCTCCCGGGAAGCACGCACGTCATCACGAATGACCCCCGTGCGCAACGCAACCCCAATCAGGACCTTTTCCATGCGCCCACGGGTCCCCTCGTCCGCAGGTGGAGGGGAGTCAGATGACATAGACACCCCCTCCACCTGCGGACGGGCCTGGGACGGGGCATCCATGCTGGTGCATGGTGGTGCACTCACAGGGTCAGGGACAGCGACATGCACAGGCACCTCCACGGCGACCTGTGCTGCCTCCTGCCCCTGGCCCTGGACTGCACCACTTGCACCAGCAGGGATGCCCCCACCAGGCCTCAGGTGTGCCTCAGTCTCGGCCGCCTCCTCCTCTGTAGAAACCACCAACCTGGATGGCTCCTTGCCCTCTTCCGCTGTAGCTGGCCCCTGTGGGGGCTCACCCACTCCTTCCGCCGCAGCCGTGGGGGCATCCCCGCCGTCTACCTCCACAGCGCCGTCTCCGCCCTCTCCATCACTAGCCGCTGCATAGAGGGAGACATAGAACACAAGCATCAGGGCACTGTACAATGGTCCCCTACACAGGAAGCAATATCAGATGACTGGCAATGGTAAAGTACACTTCTATCATGTCCCTCCACAACACATGGGTCAGGCAATACACACACGCAACACCCATGGTCCATGGCATGCACATCAACATACATGTCCACTGCACTCTTCTAAAGTACGATGTCATGGAACACACATGCATCATTGGTCATGCAAATCACACGCACACACTTCACCTCTGTCACATCCATGTGGCCTCGTACATCACAAACACAGTGGATACAAGGATGATTAGGCAGCATCAGTGAATCTGTACAGTGTCACAGACATGTGTCATGCATCCATGCCATTCAAAAGTCACAGACATGCAGGTCAAGCACACCGACCTCGACACCATACATGTACCTGGCATCAGCATCCATCCCTCACCCACACCCATGTCCACGAACATACACTTGCATGCTCACATGTGTCCAATCTGCATAGGCCTCCTCAGGTTGCATAGCAACACATACAACAACCATGTGATCCACAAATTACTGGTCGCACATGCATCGCCATGACAACACTGCACACATACATGCCTACAAGGCCCATTCCACACATACAGCATCACACAACCAGCACACTGCAACATGCACTGTCTCACACAGCAATGCCTGCACACTTACCGCTCAACTCCAGACGGGTCTCCCTCTCAAGGACCTGGGAGTGGAGCGCTGGGTGTATGCGTGCCAGGACCCTCATTTGGATCGAACTCATGTGGCCCCGGCCCCCCTCCACGAGGCGCCGGGCCTTTGAGAGGGTCCTGGACCTGCAGTCCTCCCAACGCTTCCTGACATGTCGGTTGTCGCGGACTGCCACCCCCTCCGCGTTGATGGCAGTCACGATGTCGTCCCAGATCCGAGTCCGTCCTTCATAGTTGGCGCGGCTACTTCCGAAGAGGGCATCATACTGCCCCAGGACTCGCTCCACCAGGACCCCAACCTCGGTGACACTGAAGCTGGGGCCCCTCTGCCTCTCTGGCTGGGGGTTGCCAGTGGTGCCAGATGTTTCAGTGCCCGACATGGCAACCCCAGAGGCAGGAGTGGGTGGGCAACTTGGTCCTGGGGCTGGGCTGTGGAGTGGTGTTCTTCCAGTCGGGAGTCTTCAGTTCCAGCAGGGGTGGACACAGCAACTGTACGCCTGCAGATGGCTGATGTGCAGGCACCAAATGGCAGGGCACGGTGGCAGCAGGCAGGCAGGCAGGCAGGCAGCAGCAGATGGCACGTGGGAGGCTGCTCGGGGCACTGGGGGGCAGTAACTCGGCCTTCTGGGCAGGAGCGTGGTCTTCCGTGTGTGAACGCGTGGCCAGCTTGATACGGAGTGAATTGGCACGTGAAAATCATGCACGTCTGCGTGGAATCCGAGGAAAGGCCCTCAGCGCGTAAGCACGTCAGCACGCGTACGCGATTTCATTGGTCCAAAGGGCCAGGCGCGTAAGCGCGCCTATGACGCACGGGTGTTTCCCAACCCACGTGAAAAATAAACACGTGCCGCGCGAGCGCGTCAGCACGCGTACCCGATTTCATTGGTCCAAAGGGCCAGGTGCGTAAGCGCGCCTATGACGCACGGGTGTTTCCCAACCCACGTGAAAAATAAACACGTGCCGCGCGAGCGCGTCAGCACGCGTACCCGATTTCATTGGTCCAAAGGGCCAGGCGCGTAAGCGCGCCTATGACGCACGGGTGTTTCCCAACACGCGTGATTGGTCCAAAGGGCCAGGCGCGTAAGCGCGTCTATAACGCACGCCCGTTTCCCAACACGCGTGAAAGAAACACAAGCCAGTGTCAATGCGTGTGATTGGAGGCTGGCCCTTCAGCGCCTACACGCGGAAGTGACGCAGGACCTGTGGGCCTGCATAAAAGGTACATGTAGAACGCCATTTCCTTGTACGTGCTTTTCGTGGAGAGCGAGTTGGTGTATTCTGTTCTTCTTGTCAGTTGACACGCGATTTACTTCACGGCGTTCAAAGGTCGTACTCCCTGTTTCCTCTGACAGCTTTTTCTCTTTTGCTCTTTTTCCTGGGCCTGTTTCCTCACACAGCGTTCCCTTCTACTGTTGTCCTGTCTCCTCAGACAGCGTCCCATTCTTCTTTTGGCGGGGGTGTTGCCAACGCGCACACGCGCGTCTTTTTGACGCATTTCTCCCTGGCAGACGGTGAGTTGCGCACGCATCTATCATCTGTGCTTGCCCCGTGTGTCACGTACCTCTTCAGAGGTCAATCTAGGCTGCGTGTGACACGCTTACGTTCATTACTGTGTTACTGGATGCCACAGCGTAGTGCAGGGTTTTTCATACGCACACGTGGTCTAGGAGGGGTATCGTGCACGTTCCTTAACTTTTTTGGGGTGCCTGTGCGTTGCGTGACCCGTCATCTTTCCCCAGGGGTGTCATATAGCCTTGCCACTGCACTAGGGTATGAATACCATCTGGTACCCAACCCCTTTGACACCCAATTGCCCAGGACAATTGTGCACACCCACTCCCATACGCACAATAACATCAGTGCCATGGTTGGGAGGCGTGCAAGCCGTAAGGGTGGCAAAGGTGGCCGAGCCACACGTGGTGGCCGTGGAGGATCCACTAGGGGACGTGGTTGTGACTTGCAGGGTGCCCCTGTCCCCCCCAGTCTGGAGGACCAGTCAGGGACACCCATGCCCCCCCCTCCCCCCCCCCAGGTTGAGGGTCATGTGGCTGATACCAACCCTGATCAGCCCTTGTTGGACCAGCCCATTGTGGCACCAGACCTGTCCGAGGGTGACTCCATCGCTTACATCCAGGTCAGCAGGTCCACTGCACGTGCACCGGTGCACATTGGTGTCATCAGGACACGCGCATCTATGCCAGATAGGTCATCTGCTGCCCCCCGTGGCCAGGGTGTGGCTCCATCCACCCCACCTCTCATACACCCTGCCAAGACTGTGTCGGTCCTAGTTCATGCACCTCAGATCAGGCCTGACCCTATCCCTCTACCCCCAATGCCTGCACCTACTCCCTTGCTGAGTGTGCAATCCCACACACCCAGTACTGAGTCCACCACGGCTCCTGCCCCTAGTGTCCACAGCGGCGTAGGACACTCTGGATCCCCACCCCCTTCCAAGCGGAAGAGGAAGAGTGCACGTCCGGCACAGGCTGATGCCCCAGGCACGGCTGCACAGTCCGGCCCATCAAGGAAGCCCAGCTTCACAGACGCCGAACTGAATGCACTTGTTCAGTATGTGTCAGACCATGATAGGGAAATGGTCATCGTTGCAGGGTCCAAGACCACACATGCCAGACGCCAGGCACACTGGCAGACCATTGCTGACAAAATAAGTGCCCTTGGAGTAGTGAGGCGCACAGCTAGTGATTGCCAGAAGCGCTGGAATGACCTTAAGCGCAGGGCAAAGGATAAGCTGGCCTCAAGTCATGCCGCAACCTTGGTGACTGGAGGTGGGTCCCCAGCACAGGAAATAGAACTCACACCACACGAGTCCGTAGCTGGATCCTACGTCACCGAGGGACAACTCCAAGGTGTGGGAGATCTCCCTGATTACGAGGCATCATCCGGTGAGTGCACATGCATGTGTGTTATATCAATGTGCATGGTGTGTGTGCGAAGCCTTCATGTTGGGTGCCTGTCAAGGGGGTGTGTGGCAGAGTTGATAGTGTCACCCATGTGCCTCATCCAGTATGTTCAGTGCAACACCATGTGCCCACACCAATATCCCTACTGCCAACAGTGCACATATGGCCCTACACCATGGAAGTTCCCCTTGAATTGTCATTTTGTCACGACATTGTTGCTCATTCTCCCCTGTCTATTCATCTTATGTCTTACATACCATTCCTACACTTTCCCCCAGCCATTCAAGTTCCATCGTCACATGCCTGACATGCAATGATACCACATGCTAATGCGTCCTCTGTATATACATGGCACTCAACATGCTGTCATACTCTGGATATTGCCTTGACACCCACCTCCTACCTGTGTGCTCTTGTTCCGTCTGGTTTCAAGCCCCATTCCCTCACACTCCATGCTGCTCTTCATGGTCTATCTTCCCTGACTTCTACTGTTCAGACCATCGTGCCCTACTCACGACACCTGCTTGCAAACAGTCAAATGAGGGCACCCTGCCCTCCAATGTGACCCACCCTATTGCTGACAAGTACATCTGAGCCTACTCAAGGTTAACTCTCACTGACATCTGCTCATACATGCCTTTGCCTGTCCCATGGACCCTTCACATGGTCCCAGTCCTCTCTCCTTGCTCCTCTTCCACCATCAATGGTGTGACCCGTTGGGGTGTACTCTTGGCCTCCTTCCAATCCTCAGAGGCCACAATTGATGAGTATGGTAATGGGAGCATCTCAGTCCAAGGACCTCAGGCCAACCTTATTCTCCTTGACAAATGCTACCCACATCTCATCAACTTCCTTTCCTCTCCTGCTGTCCCCCCTCCTCTCTCCTCATCTATCCTGCACTGCCTCCCTGCACCCTCCCATGATCCTTCTCCGCCTCCCACTCCAACTCCTACACAAGCTGCACCTCTGATCTGTAGCACTCCCCGTAAGTCCTACAAGGCTGTCAACCTCCTCCACATTTACACTCCTTACTCTGCCGCTGCATCAGGCATTCCTCCAATATATGTCACTTACATGAGGTAATGCACCTTGACATCCTTGGTCTCATGGAAACATGTCTGACGGCCAGCTCCGTCTGCATCTTTGACACACTCCTACCTGACGTTCAGGAGATCCTCTCCTTGGCCCGGCACTACTGTGCAGGGGGGGGTGTGCCCTTGCCTTCCCTGAGGGTATTCCTGCCACTGTCACTCCTACGTAGACCTACTCCCCTCTGGAATGGCTTGTGTGACGTCTCTCTCCATCTCACCTCGACATTCACAAACTGTGCGTACTGTGTATCGGAAAAATGGTCAAATGTACTACTTCCTTTCTGAGTGGCCTCACCTCTCCTCCTCACTCATGTCCCCAGACACTGAAATCCTCTTCCTTGGTGATGTACGCATCCACCTGCATGCTTGTTGTCCCCCCACGTGACTTTTCCGTGACCTCAGCAACTCCCTATCACCCTCTAAACTCCCGTCTGTCCCTACTCATTCTGCAGGGCACACTCTTGATGCTCTGATCTCATCTGACCTTCCCCTCTCCATCCCTCTCTGCACTCCTCTCTCCTGGAGTGATCACTTTCTCCTCTCCTCCCACCTCACCCTCACCACCCCACAGGCAAAGCCACCCTCACCACTGTCACACACCTTCTTGGTATTCCAACCCATGAAGTGTGTGTCAGTCGAGGCTTATGCTGCCAAAATCTCCCCCCCATCCAGCTCCCCCTTAGGCTCACTCCCATCCTGACAGGGCCCACTCCATGCTCCACTCTATGTCAGGTACACTGGATGTCTTTGCCACGGTCATGACAATCCGCCTGAAGCCCCATGCCAATGCTGACTCCTGGCATGACTCGCATCTTGTGAACCCAAAACACAGGTGCCGGGTGGCAGAGAGGAAATGGCCTGCATCATGCTCATCCTCTGGCAAACTGGCCTGCCACCTGCTCCAAAGGCAATAGCGTCTCACCCTTCTCACCAAGATGAGAGCCCCAATCCAAGGGCACATATCTGCGGCATCTGACAACTCTGCAGGACACATTGAAATCTGCAAGGACCTTGCCAAGCCAGATGCAGTGTGTACCTCCCCTGTCCCCTCCGAGCCCACAGCACTGCATGACTGTCTCTGTACCCCTATAGGCCACCCCCCCAGCACTTGTCTGCGCCTACCACCATCTGCCCTCGACGTTAAGTCCTACTTACCTTGTACAGCACTACCAGCCGCAACTTCCCCTTGCACTTCATTGTGCCACCCACCTCTGCACTTGCGTTACATGAATGACACCAGCACCAGTAGGATTGTTGAATGGCATCCCCTTTTGCCCCACCACCCCTCAGTGCTCCGCTGTTCCTTCATACATTTCTGTACAGGTGCTTCACGAATGCTATATGAATCCATTACAGGTGATGGGGAGGTGGAATCTCATTGTTTAATACATTTTGTTAATGTTGACAAGGCACTGTGCATCGTGGCCAATTGGGACTAGCAGATCCATGTCCAACATGTTAACTTCTTGATGTGATGAAGCAATGTCAGGACCAGAGTGGCCAAAATCCAAAATAGTTGCCCTCCTCTCCCTCTTCACTTGGTGGCTATGTCACATGCCATGTGTGTGATGGCATGTGCATTTGACATGGCAATCACCGGCCAATGTGTGATGCCAGTGCTAGGCAGCATGGGGAGCAGGCGTTGCTCTCCATTCTCTGTGTCATCATTGTGTGCCCTGAGCCTCCCCTCCAGACCCAGTGATGGTGAATGCATAGGAGGTTTTCCAGTCATGTGGGACATGTGTCATTGAACTACTGGCTCTGTTGTTCATCAGCCCTTGTTGTATGCCATGGTGCTAATGCCTGTTTCCATTTCTCTCTTTCATGTCTTTTCAGGGGACGACGCACTTGTTGATGCTGGGGATGTGGTGGTGGAGCCGTCCCAGGAGGGCAACCCGGGCCGACCTTCCACAAGTGAGGGACGTGGTGTGTTTGTGGGTGAAAACCCACAAGTGCTGCAGGTCGTGCTGTCGAGGGGTGTCTCTGGGGGTTCCTCCCCCGAGCAGTCTTCAGGTGTAGACTCGGAGGATGACACCTATGTGCAGTCGCAGGTGAGTGTTCTTGGGAGAGAATCTCCTCTGTCCGACCCACCTGCAGCCGGGTTATTGCCCTCAATGGGGATGTCAGTGTCGGCAGCTCAGCCTCCGGTGGTTACGGATGCAGGGCCACACCACACAATCTCTGATCCTGTTCCTGGGGCTGCAGATCAGAGAGGGAATGCAGTCCTGCAGCCTGAGGCTTTGCCGGCACAGCACGGCGCAGTCCGCCTTGCCCCAGGCAGGTGTGGTGCCCGCCAACGTGGTGGCCGTATGCCACCTGGCAATACCGCTTGGGAGCAATCCATCTACGGTATGGCCACCCAACAGGCAGCATCATCCGAGATGATTGCACAGGCCATGGATAGGGTGGCCACTTCCATTGTCCCCCCAGAAAGGCTGATGGAGCGACTGGAGCAGGCTACAGAGTCCATCTGCCAGGCACACAGGGAGGACATGTTGGCGTCCAACATGGACAGGCGGGCAGGACTGGCGACTCTGCGGGAATCACTTTCCATGGAGTCCCAGCGCCACAGGGAAGGCCTGAGGGAAGAATTCCATCACCTCAGGTCGACCCTGTCAGAGCTTGAGGCTTCATCCCATAGAAGGACAGAGGAGCAGCTGGAGCGTCTGACACGGACGCTCTCGGCCGAGATGCAGGCAACTCGTGCGGAGGTCAGGTCATCCCGGAAGTTACTGCATGGGGACCTCCGCATGATCATAATCCAGAACCAGACCTTCCAGACCCGCCTGCTTGCAGCCATGGAGGAGCAAACTCGGGCTTTGCGTGGGCTGCCTCCCATTGTCACACCATCTTCTGAGGCAGCTCCCCCACCTCCTGAGTCAGCTGCAGGGTCTGGCCAGAGCGATAGCGACTCATCTCCCACAACAGAGTAGCCGTGTGGGCCACGAGCCTATGGGGTGTTTTTACTTCCCATGATCCACACAGGTGGATTGTGGCGTGCATCCTGTCCTCGGACCTCATAGGTGGCCCCCCCCTCCCCGCCGGCCCTTTCATGGCCATTTTTTCTTATCATATTTTTATTTTTCAAGTGTGTTGCCTTGTGTGGGTACCTGGGCATACACTGTATTGTGGCTGGGCACATGCAGGCTTGTCCTGAGTTTGGTTTCGATGCTTGGGTATCTGGCATCCACACCCCTCCTGCTTCCGTTTCCATGGGCTTGCAAAGGGTGTGCCCAAGTGACAGCAAATTACACGGTGACATTGGACTTCCATGAGCTGTTGGGCAGTCCATAGTCAATACTGTGTAGACATTCATGGTGTACATTGTTGTTGCACCTAACTATGCATGATGGTTTGATATGTGCCTCAACTTACATATGTTACTCATGTTTTGCAGGCATTTCACACAGTTCTTCACACGGGCATACTCTCTGGAGTCAGACTACATGTCGGTAGATGTGCAGTGACACTTTTGCGTGGCGCCATCACTGTACATCTGGACGGTGAGGACATACCAGCACAATCAGGTATTGAGACTACCATTGATTACATGCATTGTGTCTTGTTTTGGTGGGCTTCAGGGTGGGTTGGTGTGTAATTTGATTGAAATGACTCTTACACAGGTGTGTAGTAGTGCCTCCATCACGGTTAGCTGTTCAAGTGCGGCTATGTTCCATTTGGGGCACTGCTATTTGTGATACCGGTGTCATGTTGTGAGGGTCAGTTTGTTTGCTCTCACATACCATGACATGGTGTCCTCTGTGGCGGGACTGTGAAGGGATTGGGTGACATGGCAATGTTGTAATGTAGCAATTCGCCTGTGCCAATGCATTTTTGATGAATGGAGTTGTGTCTTTTCATAGTTATGCATTGCTGGTGTATGTGTAGGTAGGGGTGCACACATAGTGACACTTCCATGTTAACAATCTCAGGCTGATGTGTTTCTGACAGTTTATTGCCAAGAAATTTTGTGACATTGTCAGGTAGTGTCATCATTGATCGTCAGATGGTATGTGCCAGAGCAGTGTGCACTAGCCAGCACTGTGATTCCTAGGTGAAGAAGTTGGCCATCAGTTGCGTACGGGCTGCCTCCCCCCGTGCCCTTTCCCCTCCCATGCGCAGCGGCCGTGCATGTGGTTGTGGATGTGGGGGCACCACCATGTCCACGGGCAGGCCCCGGCGTGTTGCAACGTTGTGCAGGACACATGCTGCCACTATGATCCTGCACACTAGTGGGGGAGCATATAACAGCTGCCCGCCAGAACGGTCAAGGGAGCGAAAGCGTGACTTCAGCACTCCGAATGTGCGCTCCACTATGCCCCGTGTTGCAATGTGGGCTGTGTTGTACCTTACCTCGGGTGGCGTGGTGGGGTTCCGGATTGGGGTCATCATGTGGTGGCTCATAGGGTAGGCACTGTCCCCTGCGGAGGTGGTGATGGGTATCATTAGTGGTGTTGTGACATGACCCTGTATCTGACATGCATGCATGTGCAGTGGCATTCATGCTCACCAAGCAGCCATGTATCTCCATGCCGGCCAGCCTCTAGGTCTCGGCTTAGGGTAGACATTCTGTAGATGAAGCTGTCGTGGGTGGACCCGGGATAGTTGGCATATACTGATGTGATGATTCCCTTGGCATTGCATACAACTTGCACGTTGATGGAATGCCAGTGCTTGCGGTTTCTATAGATGTGCTCTGTTGCCCTGGGGGGACGTAGAGCCACATGGGTGCAGTCAATTGCACCAAGCACTTTGGGGAATTGCGCCACACCATAGAATTCCTGGATGCACGCCCGCCTTTCTGCAGGAGTCCTGGGGAGATATATGTGCCTGCGGACTGATGGCCGTGCAGTGATGATGTTCAAGACCTGGTGTAGACAGCGTGACTGCGTGGCCTGTGACACACCACCCACTATGGCACTTGTCCGCTGAAAAGATCCAGTGCCCAAGAAGTGCAGTACATTCAGGACCTTCTGCAGGGGGCTGAGTGCTTGGGAGCACAGGGTGGGTGATGTGAGGTCATCCTCCCACTCACTGACCAGGTCCAGTATGATGTGTGCTGGAAACCTGTACCTCCCATACACCTGGTCATCAGGCATCCCGAATAGGCTGGTTCTGGGTGAGAAAATTCTGGCCCTGACTCTCCTCCTCCTCCTCCTTTGGTAACCCACAGCCACTGCTGCTAGGAACGGTATGTTCATCTTTGCACTGAGCTTGTAGGATGTTTTCACGTGAATATTTAGACGTGCCGGGTCACGTACGCCTGCTTCCTGCAGGCGTACGTCTTTCCGTATTGCCTGTTGTAATTTTGCACGTGTCGTGGCCGAGCGTGTGTGACTACATGCTCGAGGTTTACCAGGTTAAATGTACGTTATTAATATTGTAATTGTATTCAGATGTAAATGGTAACCGGGCGTTTTTCACGCGCGCAGTTGAATATGCGATTACTCGCTGTGTGCCTTTGGACCAATGAAATCGGGTACGCGTGCTGACGCGCTCGCGCGGCACGTGTATTTTTTTCACGTGGGTTGGGAAACACCCGTGCGTCATAGGCGCGCTTACGCGCCTGGCCCTTTGGACCAATGAAATCGGGTACGCGTGCTGACGCGCTCGCGCGGCACGTGTATTTTTTTCACGTGGGTTGGGAAACACCCGTGCGTCATAGGCGCGCTTACGCGCCTGGCCCTTTGGACCAATGAAATCGGGTACGCGTGCTGACGCGCTCGCGCGGGAGGTTTATTTTTTTCACGTGGGTTGGGAAACACCCGTGCGTCATAGGCGCGCTTACGCGCCTGGCCCTTTGGACCAATCATGCGGGTTGGGAAACGGCCGTGCGTCATAGGCACGCTTACGCGCCTGGCCCTTTGGACCAATGAAATCGCGTACGCGTGCTGACGTGCTTACGCGGCCTTTCCTCGGATTCCACGCAGACGTGCATGATTTTCACGTGCCAATTCACTCCGTATCAAGCTGGCCACGCGTTCACACACGGAACACCAAGCTCCTGCCCCTAAGGCCGGAATCCTGCCCCCCAGAGCCCCGAGCACGCTCCCACCTGCCATCTGCTGCTGCCTGACTGCCTGCTGCCCACGTGCCCTGCTGTTTGCTGCCTGCACATCAGCCAGGGGTGCAGTTGCTGTGACCACCCCTGCTGGAACCAAAGACTCCCGACAGCCGTACCATCGCTCCACAGCCCAGCCCCAGGACCCAGTTGGCCACCCACTCCTGCCTCTGGGGTTGCCATGTCAGGGAGCACAACATCTGGCACGACTGGCAACCCCCGGCCAGGGAGGCAGAGGGGCACCAGCTTCAGTGCCACCGAAGTTGGTGTCCTGGTGGAGCGAGTCCTGGGGCAGTATGATGCCCTCTACGGACGGATGCGCCTCGACAAGGAAGGACGGACCAGGATCTGGACGGACATTGTGACTGCCATCAACGCAGAGGGGGTGGCAGTCCGAGAATTCCATCAAGTCAAGAAGCGCTGGGAGGACTACAGGTCCAGGACCCTGAACAAGGCCCGGCGCCTCGTGAAGGCAGTGGATGCCAAGGGGCGGCGGGGCCACTTGTCGCAAGATGAACTTTGGGTCCTGGAACGCATATCCCCAGCGCTCCATGTCCAGGTCCTTGGGAGGCAGACCCGTCTGGAGTCGAGCGGTGAGTGTACATGCATACTGATTGTAAGCTGTGTGTGTGTGGTGGTGTGCCAGGAGTGTGCATGTTGCACATGTCTTTGTGTGGCCATGTATAAATGTGTGTGTGCAGGGCTGTGAGACAAGCACATGTGTGCCTGTGATGTGTGAGACAAGGATGGTGCATGTGTGTGTGTGTGTGCTTGCAGTGCAAATGCTTGTGTGTGGGCACATGTGTTTGACTGTGCATGTGAGTTGGCATGCTTGTGGTGTGACACATGGATGTTGATTCCATGTGCATTAGTCTGCAGCGTGTGCGTGTGTGTAGTTGTGAAGGGTGCAACAGTGTTGCTACATGGATGCAGGTGACACTGTCATGTTGGAGAGTGAATTGCAAATGTGACATGGATGTTCATCTCATGACTGACAGTTTGCGGAGCGGTACACATGCTTGGATGTGTGCTTTGCATGTGTGCATGTGTATTTGAGTCCGTGTGTATCATGTGATGTGTGGCTCACCTTTGTCTGCTCATGCTGCTGTATGTGAATGTATGTAGCGGGCTGTAGCAATATGGCTGTTGAATGACTCATGTGTGTGCGTTGAGGAGACAAGTGTGTTGGGGATTGTGATGCCAGGTCTGGAGTATGACAATGCCACTCTTGTACAACTGTTATGTGTGTGAGTCAATTGTACAGTGTCCTGATGCCTGTCTCCTGTCTCTCCCTGCCTGCAGCGTCATCTGATGTGGAGGGCGGAGAAGGTGCTGTGGAGCACAGCAGCAGGGATGCCACCGCCAGCCGGAGACGCAAGGCCCGGCTCCCCTCCCCTGTTGTCATCTCGTCGGGGAGTGAGGAGTCCGGTGCTGTGTCCCAGGTCGCAGCTGCCGAGGGGAGGTCCAGGAGGCGCAGGAGGAAGTTGGACTCCTCGGCAGCAGAAGGGGCAGCTGAGACCACACAGGGTTCCGCGGCGGAAGATGCCAGGGAGTCATCCAGGTTGGTGGTGGGTTTGGTGGAGGAGGAGGCCGTGCAAGGGACTGAGATGGGGTCTGGAGGTGGGCATTCCACTGGTGCTAGTGGTGCAGCACAGGGGCAGGGACAGGAGGCAGCACAGGCCGCCGCGGAGGTGCCTGTGTGTAATCCTGTCCCCGGTCCTGTGTCTGCATCATCTTGCACCAGCAGGGTTGCCCACGTCCGGACCCATTCTCAGGGAGACCAGGCTGTGTTCCTCCATACACTGGGCCTTGTTCCGACCCCCTCCTCACCTGAACCCCCTATGCGCCAGTCGTCCTCCGTGCCATCTTCCTACCCACCTGTCACCTGGGTGCCCTGTGGAGCTGCCTCTGACGATGGGGCCAAGCTGGTGGTGGACACATCCCTGCCCCAGTCGGGAGTCGTGAGTCCAGCAGGGGTGGCCACCGCAACAACAGCACCCCAAACAATGGAGGATGTGCAGGCAGCAGGTGTCAGGGCACCGGCACCAGCACGTCAGCAGCAGGAGGAAGAAGGTGGGAGCCTTGATGGCTCGGGGCCATCACCATCAGAGGGGCAGGCATCAGCCGGAGGGCAGGAGGACCCTGGACGTCAAGTGTCTTCCGTGTGGCAGCGGTTGGGCCATGCCATAGATGCGGAGCGGCGGCGGGCGGAAGAGGCGCGGCTCGCTATGGTCAGGGCGGAGAACTCCATGCGGAGGGCCCTGAGGCGGGCCGAGTGCCTCGGGGCCATCCGCAGGGAGTTGGAGGTGGGTACATCGGCGTCCCTGTGGACCCTCGGGGCTGTGGAACGGGGCCGCCTCCGGGACATCGAGCGGGAGTTCGATGATGCCCTGGCCCGGAACAACGATCAGTGAGCCGCAGGACTTGCCCGCCGCCTTTGTATATAGTTCTGTAGTTTAGTTGTAGTTAGGTTTCCTTTGTTTTAATGTTATTATTTGGTTGCCAAAGGACAATGCACCACATTTTTGTATATAGACATTTTCTTGCTTAGTGTAAATAGTTAGGTTTCATTTATTAGGGCTCATGGACCCGGATCATCATGTTGATAGTTTGAGGGATGTTAATATGTGTTTGATTTTTTCACATGAGGCAATGTGTTTCTTCTTTCATTTGTACTTGGATTTGATTTTGGACTTTGATTTTGGACCCCTATTTTACTTAATTTTTGTTAATTAGTGTTCCTGATTTTTTTTGGTTGTGCTTTTTTATTATTTAGTTTGCATTGCATGTTTATTGTTATTTTTTATTTTTACCATCCTTGTTTATTTTTAATACATTTTCATTTGATCCTTCAATGTGTTGTATCATCTCATTGCTTTCATGCATGACATGTGGGTTGTTTGGACATTCACTTGCAACATCTGTGTGTGACAGACATGTGTTCATTCATATGATTTACATTGGGTGTGTCACATGTAATTGTGTTTGATATGTGGGTGGATGGGATAGTTGTTTGGGAATTCTTGCAGGGCAGACTGTCCATTACGGTCATGATTGTGTGGGGTTGTGACCCAGGTGAAGGTGGACATGGATGGTACATGGGTGGGGGCCTTCTGGTAGGTGCCCCTGACTGCGGGGGGGGGTGGTAGACATGGGTGGGGGCCTGCTGGAAGGTGCCCCTGACTACGGGGGGGGTGGGGGTGGTAGACATGGGTGGGGGCCTTCTGGCAGGTGCCCCTGACTGCGGGGGGTGGTGGGGGTGGTGGGAGGCATGAGCAGGTGTGCAGGGTAGTCCCCTGTGGTGTGGGTTGCATGCAGGGGACGTGGAGGGTGTGAATGGAACACCTGTGAGGACCCACCCAGCAGAGCCGCGTGTGAAACTTCCCGCGCACCCCTGTAAATGACGTACCCTAGTTTTTCGCGTGTAGGATTTCACGCGCACCCCTGGAATTCCTGTAGCCTAGCTTTTCGCGTGTGAAACTTACCGCGCACCCCTGTAAATGACGTACCCTAGTTTTTCGCGTGTAGGATTTCACGCGCACCCCTGGAATTCCCGTAGCCTAGCTTTTCGCGTGTGAAACTTCCCGCGCACCCCTGTAAATGACGTACCCTAGTTTTTCGCGTGTAGGATTTCACGCGCACCCCTGGAATTCCCGTAGCCTAGCTTTTCGCGTGTGAAACTTCCCACGCACCCCTGTAAATGACGTACCCTAGTTTTTCGCGTGTAGGATTTCACGCGCACCCCTGGAATTCCCGTAGCCTAGCTTTTCGCGTGTGAAACTTCCCGCGCACCCCTGTAAATGACGTACCCTAGTTTTTCGCGTGTAGGATTTCACGCGCACCCCTGGAATTCCCGTAGCCTAGCTTTTCGCGTGTGAAACTTCCCGCGCACCCCTGTAAATGACGTACCCTAGTTTTTCGCGTGTAGGATTTCACGCGCACCCCTGGAATTCCCATAGCCTAGCTTTTCGTGTGTGAAACTTCCCGCGCACCCCTGTAAATGACGTACCCTAGTTTTCGCGTGTAGGATTTCACGCGCACCCCTGGAATTCCCGTAGCCTAGCTTTTCGCGTGTGAAACTTCCCGCGCACCCCTGTAAATGACGTACCCTGGCTTTTCGCGTGTGGAACTTCACACGCACCCCTGATATCGACGTGGCCAGGGCAATCGCGTGTGGGACTTCCCCGCACCCCGGGATACACGTACCCAGGGCAATCGCGCGAGTGAATTCTCGCGCAACCCGTTGTACACACACGCGCGAATTTTTGAACAGTGGGTGTCCGTGTAAATGGCGTACACCTTTGCACATCATTAGTCCTTTGGGGTCACGGTATGGCCCATTGCTGTATGTGGGTGGTATTTGTTGGCGCAGGTTTTGGCGCACTTTCGTTGAGTGCGTCGGGACGCTACCGCCTGCTTACTTGTGGCGTACGTTTTTGGGCCTGTGCGCTGGTTTGATCGAGCGCTGTTTTGCCCTGTTCGAATCCATGAATACGTGTTGCCGGAGAGCGTGTGGGCGTTCCGCGCACTTGCCTCCTGTACTTCCCCGTGCCGCCCACATTCTTCCCCATTCCGAGTGTTGTGCCCCATTTTATTCCCCATTCCGAGTGTCCCGCCCTGTGTTCCGCCTACTTTAGAGCTGTGCGCTGCGCTCGGAGTGATAGCGCAGTGGCCGTGGCGCACGCTGTTGGTTGACCTGTGCGCCGGCGTGCGCCGCGCACTTTTTCAGCGCACGTCCTATGCTTTTCTTACGCACGGACTTCCATGAATCGACGTGCGCTGGTTTCCCTGCGCTTTTTGCTATTTTTCGGCGCAGCGCACGTATAGGCCCCTCTGCGCCGGAATTTTCGGCGCACATTTATTCCATGAATCGGCCTGTCAGTGCATTTGGAGATGCACAGGTCCTGTGTAACGCTCACCTGGTATCCACGGGGACGTCACTCAGCCTGTCTGATCTCTTACGACCTCGAACCCTTCCCTGGAGGCTATTCGACTGGAGACTGGGCCTGAAACACAGGATTGGTAGAGTTTAACTCTCTATTGTCTCTGTCTGCTTGAACCCCTTCTTCCCCGGGGTCCAAACCCTCCCTTTGATCCACAGCTCACCTTGTTTTCTTGGATAGTGTGCTCTCCGTCCTGCTTTCAGCGCAGGGGCGCGTTGATTGATGTGGGCTTGTTGCTGCCTAGTTACTTCACTGGCAAGAGTCCGACAGGTAAGTATAATGAGTCTTTTCAACAGTTCTCTAACTTCGTTCCTTTCCTTCCTTAGATGATGGCCGGCATCCGGGGAAGGCGGCGAGCTGCTGAGATGAGTAGCGCTGAAGGTGAGTGAGAGCACGATGCGCGATGCACCCCTTTCGTATTTGCATTGAACTGAGTTCTTTTTCTGTGTCTTTTAGGTGCTGCGATGTTTTCAGCGTGGATGCCGGTTATGAAGAACAAATGCGGTGGGTAAGCGCGGTATGCAGCGCCTCTAGATGTTTCCACGCTAACCTGGAGTGTCTTTTCCCTCTTGCAGATGGATGAGAAGTTCCGGAGACAGAGTTCCCCCAGAGCGGGTAGGATTCAGGTAAGCGTTTGAAGCTCGTACCGTATTTAAAAATAAGCGAAGATTTGCAGAATGCTTACTAATGCCTTTGTTTCTGTTCTTTTCCCTTTTCCTTAGGAAGCGGCGTGCTGGGATGGGAATGACACCGCCAAAGATGCCCGCAGAACAGAAGGAGCGATGAATGATGGGCAGAAGCGCCGCAAGGCAAGGCTGTTCCTAACAGTGTTCTTGTTCTTGCAGGAGCTGAGCGCAGAAGAAAGATGCAGGCCTACTGGAGATCGATCCGAACACGGTGAGTGTCATGCTGCAGGTGCAGAAAACGCAAAGCATGTTTCTCAGCCTGGGTGTGGCTTAAATAGTCTCTGGGTATCCCAGGTGTCTCTGGGCTGAACCACACCCAAAAGACTAGACCGCACATGCAGTTCTGGGAACCGAAATATGCGGGGGCATCCATCTTGTCCCCATCAATGCACTACTAGTCCAATCCTCAATGTTATCCTATGGGAGTGAGTGAGTCTGGTGCCACAAGCGCCAAGTCTGACTCCAAGTGGGTCTTTGGAGGGATGGAGAGGCCCTTGAGGGCCATGTAGGTGATCGTGGCCTGGCTCCAGCCTGACATCTTGGAGGGCTGGGGACATGAGGGACAGGAATCATGACATCCTGCTTGTCCCAATAGGACAAACATCAGAACCTATTTGATTTGGTTCACTCTCCCCACAACAACTCTGCATAGCTGGGTTTCAATGCCCAATGCCATCACTGCTAGTCAGCGGACCAGGACCAGTCTCTTCACAGATTTTCGTTTCAGCGGCAAAAGACAAGCACTGAAGTTTGCATGTACTTGCATTTCAGAGATGATGTCTACCAGGCCCTTCCCGCAAACCTGTAGCCACCTTTAGTTTGTGTGAAAGGTCTTTGGCACATGTATCGCAATAGAATCCAAATGGGCGATATCATCCTTTCTGCCATTAATGTATTTCCTGCATTCAAAGAAACACCTCACTTTCCTACCTGTGGAAACAGAATTATGGTTTTACTGCACTGAAGAGGAGAGGAGAACATAGTTGCAACAATATAGTTGTAAAGAAGTCTATTACGTTGGTAGTGAGCCCTTTTTCTCCAGGGCCAGACAACTTAATAACTCTACATATTCCCCTACTATTTTGAAGGCTTTAGGACAATGGAGAGCCTTTGTGATCGTTCCTGCTTTTTTTCTCATTCTTAATCATAGAAATGAAGTTAACTGCTGTGGCTAGTGTGAATAAAATCTGTAATTCGATGAAAAGTAGCTTTTCTACCTGTCTAGAAAATATTAAAGGGGAAGTTCTCTCAGGAATGTTTTTGGCCCAATGGATAAGCCTATATCGATCGAGCAGAAATTATTTTCCATTGCATCTAACCTTCAGTTTTCTGACATTTACACATGCAAAACTCACGGGTCAGAAACCGTCTTCTTGTGATAATCTTATCTGTTGATCTATCGCCCTAAGTTCAAGTGTCCTCACGGCAGTAAATCAGATCACCCACCCCTCAAGCTGACATCATTAGACGCTTACACCCTTTGTCACAACCCCAGTGCACGTCTCATTCGAACGTCCTCTGTGTGCAATTTATTGATGTGTCTACATGGACATTTCAAGATGCCTCATTCCTTGATAAGTATCAACAAACCCTTTCTGATCAGACAACATTACAGTATAGTGCTGCCTGCATGGCCTCCCTGCAGAAGAGCCTCTGTTGCAAGCAAGAATGTCTCAGGTTGGAATAACAATAGACAAAGGAAAAATGGTGCTGCTTGAATGGCCTCCCTGCAGAAGAGCCTATGTTGCAAGTAGAGGAATGTCTCAGGGTGGAATAACAATAGACGGAAGAAAAATGGTGGTGCCTGAATGACCTCAATGAGGAAGAGCCTCTATTGCAAGCAGAGGAATGTCTTAGGGTGGAATAACAATAGACGAAGGAAAAATTGTGCTGCCTGAATGGCCGCATTGTGGAAGAGTCTCTGTTTCAATCAGAGGAATGTCTCAGGGTGGAATAACAATAGACAAAGTAAAAATTGTGCTGCCTGAATGGCCTCACTGCGGAAGAGCCTCTGTTGTAAGCAGAGGAATGGCTCAGGGTGGAATAACAATAGACGAAGGAAACATTGTGCTACCTGAATGGCCGCATTGTGGAAGAGTCTCTGTTTCAAGCAGAGGAATGTCTCAGGGTGGAATAACAATAGATGAAAGAAAAATGGTGGTGCCTGAATGACCTCACTGAGGAAGATCCTCTGTTGCAAGTTGAGGAATGTCTCACGGTGAAATAACAATAGATGAAGGAAAAATGGTGGTGTCTGAATGACCTCACTGAGGAAGATCCTCTGTTGCAAGTTGAGGAATGTCTCAGGGTGGAATAATAATAGATGAATGAAAAATGGTGGCGCCTGAATGACGTCACTGAGGGAGAGCCTCTTTTGCAAGACTAGGAATGTCTCATGTTGGAATCATAATAGACAAAAGAAAAATGGTGCTGCATGTATAGACTCACTGCAGAAGAAACTTGGTTGCAAGCAGAGGAATGTCTCAGGGTGGAACAACAATAGATGAAGGAAAAATGGTGCTGCCTGAATGGCCTCACTGCAGAAGAGTCTCTGTTGCAAGCAGAGGAATGTCTCATGGTGGAATAACAATGGACAGAGAAGAAATGGTGCTGCCTGAATGGCCTCACTGTGGTAGAGCCTCTGTTGCATTCAGAGGAATGTCTCAGGGTGGAATAACAATAGACGAAGGAAACATGGTACTGCCTGAATGGCCTCACTGGAAAGAGCCTCTGTTGCAGGCATTAGTTTACAGTGGATTAGTATGTGCTGTGAAGGCATTATGAGTCACAGACAACGGGTTCAAGTTTTCTAACTCAATCTTTATTCAGCTGAAAAGGCAGGGTGGATGAATGCATAACTTGCCCTATGCTAAGGTGTGATTCCCCTACCTAAAGAATAGTGTGTCAAGAAGTCCAAAGTAAAACATTTGTCTGTGCCCAAAACCTATACTTGTCCTCACAACTAACTCCATACAATGTGTAGGGATGCCATCATCAAAAAGGAGGTGTTCAAAGTGAAGTTCAGAGCTTCTTCTAGCTCTCTGGCTTGTAATCAGTTCCCCTTCCCCAAGTTTAAGGTAGTTCATGAAATGCCGGGGTTTCCATCCCCAAGCGTTCAAATCTTCCAGCTTTCAAACAAAGATGGTTGTATTCTTCTAGCTCACAAAATAACACTTGTTTCAAGTATCACAACACAGTCTTTGCAGAACACGAGCTTCTTCATGGGTGTTTTCAGTGCCTTTTGCATTCAGGCCCACCCAGTCTAGGCACAGTTGTCGGACCACACGTTCCAACCATTACAGGTCACGCAACCCATACCATTCCTTGACTGCTTCTCCTTTGGCACCAGCCCATTGTTTCTCCTCAGCAGTGAGGTTTGCCTCAGTCACATGTGTCACACTCTCCTGACATGGTATTGTGGCTTGGTTAGCCCCTTTGCATGTGTTACACCGATTCGTGCCAATGCTTGTTTCCCTAAAATACACAGCTTTGCCACCATTGTAGGGGTCACCCTTTTTGGACACTCTGTGGTGGCTAATTTAACCACCTTAGGCTTACTCCACCTTCTGGCATTTTCTTGACACTCGCCAAGGATAGTTTCCTTATAAAATGCAATTCTTTGCACTCTCTTTGCTGTGACCAGTGTTGGTTTTCACATGCCATGCATTCAACCCCTGGCACTCTCTTGGCTTTGCTAGCCTTTATTCCAGTTAATGAAGTTCATGATATTCATGTGATTCAAGTCATTCCTTTCAGCAAAGTTCTTTTTTTTATTTTTTATTTGGTTTAGTTGCAAGCAACTTTTCAAATATATAAACAAATATCTTCAATAAACACATATTTACATATAACAATGTCAAGACACAGTCACAAAATACAAAATTTGATTAATATACATACTCACAATAATCAGAAACATATTGATAATGATTATAACAATACTAATATAATAATAATATATAATGATGATAATGATAGGGCGCGGGTTTCCTTCATCCCCCTCATTGCCTAAACAGAGGAACGACGTCAAATCCATTTAAAAAATACAAATACAATTGCAATTACGACACCAATCAAATTATTACCCTTTTTCACATAGGTTACATAGCTCCAGGCATAACATTTACTAATGAGCCGCTAAGTATGGTTTCCAGCTTATTGTCCCATGCCCCTAGAGGTGTCATTGACCCTTGGTAGTACCATGTTTAAGAACTGAATGATAGCTAATTGTACCCTCTCTCTCGGATTAGAGAACTGCATTTGCCATATTTTGGCATCCGTAAACTCAGAATGGATTACAAACACCTTGTTAAAACATCTTGCTCATATATTCTTCAAGGCACCACATTCAACTAATAGATGTTGAAGAGTTCTCCTTCTTCCTATTGATAAACAATATCTACAGTAGTTACACTCCATAGATATCAGTTTTCGCCTACACAGGACGTCCCGGGTATTCCAAAGTTTTAATCTAAACCTCTGGAAATCCACCCAGACTTTCTGTGACGGGCATTTTACCAAATATGGGGCCATCGAACCATATCTTTTAATTCCAAATAGCCAGATATTAAAATCTTTATACTTAGTGCATTTTGTTAAATTTCTTGGCCAGGCCGCTTGAAAGAGTTTCATTTTCGCACGGTCGGGGTTTGAAATTAACAAATCAATGGAAACATCTGCTTCTGCTAGATGATCTAGCACTTTCTCACGCCATGTCTTTGGGAACACATTACCAGATTTTAACAAGTTATGGGCTACTATTTCTAAGATGATTCCACTGTTCACCCAATTCAGGCATTTGCATAAGAAGGCACACTGACGCCAAACCGCCTGAACATGGATAGATAGTAAGCCCAGTTCATACCGAATCAAGGCAATTGGTACTTCATTCGGTAAATTTAGTATCTGTCTCCAATACTTTGCTTCCAATATTTCCCACTCATGCTCATTATCAAGTATTCTTCCCTCTATGCCATATAGCATAATTGGTAATACCTTCATTTTATAGGTCACCATATGCTTTATAGAGAATTTCCCAAATCTGTTAATTAGGACTCTGGACTGTGAAATTAGGTGCTGTAATGTGTTCTCGACAACTGCCACCTCAGCAGATTTATTTTGCTTAAAGGTTATGTCTGTCCCCAGATATTTATAGTTCAGCACTCTTAATAATTCACTATTTTGAAGCTTCCAGGACAGAGGTGGGGCACGTCTCTTCCGGCCCCCAGATGGAACACAATTTAAGACTTGGGATTTAGAGACATTAATCATTAGATTATTAACCTTAACATACTCACCCAACCGGGATAACATACGTTGCAGACCTTTTGGCGTTTTGGAGAGCAACACTAGGTCATCCGCATATTGTAAATACAGGATTTGCTGAGGACCAATTCTCGGGGCATCACTGTTGCAATTTACAAATTCCAAACCCAAATCTAGAATGAAGAAATTAAATAGAAATGCTGCCAAAGGGCAGCCCTGTTTTAGCCTATGTAGGGTATCTATTTCTGGCGATAATCTCCCTTCAAGGGAAATCCACACCCTCATCGATGTTTTCGAATGGAACATAATAATTAATGATAAGAGGGAGTGAGGGCAATCATACTCAGCTAGCTTTTGAAACAGACGCGCTCTATCAACTGAATCAAAAGTGGCTCTGAAGTCGATAAACCCCATATACAGTGGTTGCCTATGTTCCGCCTGTTGGGCTATAATCATTCTCAGTGTTATTATGTTTGGGATGGTTCCTAGGCCTTTTATAAAGCCTGTTTGGAATGGATCAATTAGATTTTTTTCTTTTGCCCATTCCTGCAATTTGCCCAATAATAGCCGGCTAAACAATTTCGCAGAGACATCGAGGAGGGAGATGGGCCTATAACTACTCGGATCTTGTCTGTCTCCCTTTTTATATATGGGAATTGTAATCGCCTGAGTCCATGATCTGGGGATGCGCTGGGTTTTATTCATTAGCTGGAAGATTTGAAATAATGTGGACGCCCATAACTCTGGGTATTTTTTAAGGTCAAAATTCGACATGCCGTCAGGCCCCCTTGCCTTTGAGCTACTAGCTGAATTAATCAGCGCTATGATGTCTGGTATATCAAACTTCATGCAAAAGTACAGAGGAGGAATAACTAACACAGAAGAACTTTTTTGAGCCGGTAGGGCGTACAGTTTAGTAAAATGATCGACTCATACGTGTGTCTGTATCGCACTCTCTTGTAGCGCTACTTGCGGGGCCACAACAACATTATTTATGGCCGACCACATCTTTGCAATGTTTTTACTTGCTAACATCTTTAGCATATTGGCACCATCCGCTTGAAACAATGCCACACGGTGGCCTTTGACCCAATTTCTATAAGTCGTTCTTATCTTGGTGATCAAGGATTCTCTCAAATGCCCTGGTTCTTTTTGGGCCGCACGCAGTTGGGCGCGTACTTCCGCCTTTCTTACTTCCACCTCCCTATCAAATGAGTGGATATGTGGTTTCAATTGTTTTCTTTTACCAGTTTGACCACTAAACACCAAGAATAGGTCGGCTTGGACATTATTAAAATCCTCACCCGGGAGCCCATACTCCGGAATACCTAATCTCAACAGACGTTCTAGATTTGAAACATCTTTCTCCGACCATCATAGTCGGTTACCTCCAGCATTCACTACACAAACTCCATCAATTAAATTATGATCCGGTCGAGAATTTATTGTGCCAGAAGTCCATTGAGCCTTAAGAATATTGTGGTCACTTGCCTCGGTTTTAGACACAGAAAATAATTATACTTAGATATAATCAATCGTTGATCTACTTTCACCCTTTTGCCAGGTCGATGCAGGGGGAATATCAGACTTGAATTCCCCATTAAGGGCTATCAGCCCTCTTGCTTTCACCAAAGAGGCCCATCTTCTAAATCTTGTTTTATTTTTATTGCCACGCTCACACAGGCAGTTTAGATTTAGATCACCTGCCACAACCAGTGCTCTTACTTTTTGCTCTAGTACTACTAGGTCCAAGATTGTGTTTAGGTCATTAAAGAAGTTATCATCCGACATGGCAATAGGGTTCCAGTAGATATTTAAGATTGCATATCTGTATTCCCCAGCGAGAACTTTCACCAACATCATGTATTTATTGGGCATGGCCCACAATTCAGAAGTCATTCCACAGCCCATTTTTATCGCTGTTAAGATCCCAGAGCTGGGTCTACCCACCGCTGGTTTATTTGCAGGGTTCAAATAGACTTCATGATTTTCCCAGATCGGGACAGTGGTAAGCCACGTCTCTTGAAACAAAACAATATCACAATTCCTTAGTTCACTATAGTCATTATTTATCAGACGGCTAAACCCCCTGGTGTTCCAACTAACCAGGGATAGCTGTTTTTCCCCTACCCATTCCCCACATTACTTCTGATTACCCAACCGGGTGGCTGAAGCGACATTGGAACAAGGGAGAGATCTCTGAGCATTCTGGATGCCACCCACATCACCTGTTTGCAAACTTCTTATATGACTGGGAGCAATCAGCCTATCTGTCTGATCCGGCATAGTTGAAAGAACAAATCCCAATGCGTACAATTCCTCTTTCGCCTGCCAGATTACATTTTGTACAACATAAGATTTGAACCACAAATTAAATGAATTTAACTGGCCCCCAACTGAATATTCTACCAATACCATGTCAGAGGAACCAACATCATCGAGGTGCGGGATCTCTGAGAAGATGGCCTGCACCGCTCACCTATTTAAGTTGTATTGTGTACACGGTGGTCTCCTGCAGGACAGGACCAAGGCATGCGGCGCTGGTCTACTCCGTGGGGCAAACTTCAGATTTCTGCCACTATTTTGAGAAAGATGACTAGATACCTCAGGTAGATGATTATGACCATGCATCTTATTCAAGGCACTCTCAATGAGTGACATAATAGCCCCCGACATCTGTGATAGATCACCATTATTTAAACCTTGCCCTTCAGATTTCTTTATTATGCTATGGGTGCCACTATTCAGGGGTTGAGGTATCACCTGTTTCAGGTTTTCTTCTAAACACAATCCACTTCCTAATGTTATTTCGCCAGAGGTATTCTTACCCGGACCCACATCTACTGGAACTTCCGTACCCACTATCTGATGATCAGTAGCATGACTTTGGAGTTTCTTTTGCTCACCCCTATCGTTCTTTAATAATGGCGGGATTAGCACAGTTTGGGTCAGCCCATCCATATAGGCATCAACCGCTTTCCGAATTACGGCTCGTTGGACAGCGAGGGCAGGGTCCATTGCCACTCGCTCGAGCCCCGGTGTCCCCTTACCCTTTAGAGTTTGTGGTGGTTCAACTTCTGTTGTTTTACTCTCAAGGGACTCTTTATTTACCAGAACATCCATCAACTCATCCAGAGGCCGGTATTCCATGACAGGGGCCGGCGTGAGCTTCTTCAACTCCCTTCTCCTCTCAATTGCCGCAATTGATATTTTTGTTTTATTGCCTGAGAGGCTACTGCAGAAGTACGTTTAGGTAGGTGATTGTTTTAAAGAAGTGTTTTACTGAGGATTTCCCCATATTTTTTGGTGTTTGTTGGTTCTCTGGTAATTTTGTCGATGTGATATTGGCCACAGGCTCTCCCTTCTTATTAGCATGACTCACTGGCAAATTATCAGTTTCTTTGATCATGCTCTTATCACTATCACCTTGAACCACAACTTTTACCAAAAGCGAGGGATTCAATCCCTCTCCTCCTACCAGTGCCAAACCAGGACCGCCCCTAGTGGATTCAAAGATAATCTCATCAAAGCATGGGATAACAGACTCAATCAGGTAAGGTTTGTGCTGGACACAGGGATTTTTTTTGTTGAAGGATTTGATTAGGGTCAACCTGACTTTCCGTTTGAGAAGCTACCGCTATCTTCCCGGGCAGCAAATCGTCTGCTGACACTCTCTTATGCCATACTTTCACAGTTTGACATGGGTTTTTCTCTTGCCATAACAGAATTTTTGCCAAGCATTCACTCTGTGCAGCCAGTTTCTGTTCGCATAAGGAGATCGCTCGTGACATCTCCACCAGTGCCAGGTTCAATGACTGCAAGGTATTCCCCCAAGCAGAATCCGGCACATGGATAGCCACTGATGTATTAGTGCTGTGATTATACATTATAGCTTTTCTCACACCAGGGGTTTCCACAACAGAACTCGAGGTTGAGTGACTTATACAGCTCTCCGAGAACATAACTGGGGAGGCTGATAAGTTCTCAGGCAACAGGTTGTCTGAGAACACTGTATCATTGCCGTCTAAGTCAATTACCACAGGATCCCCACGATCCACACCACGAACGGGGGGGCGCTAGTGGATTTGGGCAAAGAGGATCAGAGGCCAGCACTAAATTCAGCAAAGCCGTATCTGAAATTGAGGATTCACCTCTCAAACCGCCTTCAGGTGGAACTTTGAGAGGGGCAACTGGACTTAAAATTGCTAAGGCCACATCTTGCATCAGTGCAGACTTCGTTTTTTCTACCCCAGTTCCACCTGATGTGCTATTGGGTTGAGGAGTACTTCCACATTGGGCTCTAAATGCAGAAAACGAGCGGTTACAGAATTTACGAATATCAACATTACCCACTGCCCACTGCTTCTTCACTCCACCACATCTAGGGGTGGAGCATAAGGGCGCAGTTTCTGCTGGCTTATCTTCTCGCCCCTCTTTTGACCTTTTTAAGGGACTGCGCACAGGCATCCCTGATTTTAACGTTATTCTGGTCATGGCTGCCGAACTTCATAAGCCACAGCCTTCACAAGGTACCGCAATAGCCCTTCCAGGCCTCGCCGCTGCTGCGCTGTAGCGAAGCGGGACTCTCCGGGACTCCACAGGTGCGCGCGCGTGGTGCGCACGCATGCTCAATTTTATAGTGCCGCCCACAAGAGCGTAGCAGAGCCTACACAAATAGAGAAGAATATAAATGAGCAAATACTATGCTATAAGTATAGTCCACTGATCAGTCCTTTTTGTAGATCTTATTTGCCTTCGCCTTGTGGGAAACGTAGTGAAGACCGTCAGTAACGCAGTCAGGACGCCAAACAGCCGACTCTCAGCGGCTGAGCGGGACTCTCCGGGACTCCACAGAGGTGCGCAAGTTCAGCAAAGTTCACACCTCTGTCTTTCATCTTTTTCAATGTGTTCAAGTATTTCCAACTTGGTTTCAACTCGTGTGGTATTCAAAATGGGCTTTATCTCGCTTGCAATCCGTTCGGTATTCAGAATGCACTTTAACTTGCTTTCATTTCGTTCTATGTTCAAAATGCACTTAAACTTGCTTTCCATTTGTTCTGTATTCAAAATGCGCTTTAACTCACTTACAATTCGTTCAGTATTCAAATGCTCTAACATGCTTTCAATTAATCCGGTATTCAAAATTGGCTTTAACTTGCTTTCAACTTGTTCGGTATTAAAAATGTGCTTTAACTTCATTCAGCCTCACCGCCTGCCAGCCCAGTGTCCCCCCTGTCTGGTTTCACTCACCAGTCGGTCTTACGGCTCCTTGAGAGTCCTTCTGCTGCCACGGGTTCCTAGCTCTCTGTGCGGTCACTTGCATCGCATCCATGGCGGGTTCCGAGTGGCTAGTGCACACCCAGCAATGCTTCCACATCGAAGCAGGATACGTACAACTGCTTCCCCCGGACTGGCCGGCCTCCTTCTCCTGGCTTGCCACCAGTCTCCAGCTTCTTCTGCTGCTGCTTCCTGCTGCATATACTTTGCATTGCTTCCCGAGCCTCCAGCACTTCTCCTGCCACGCCGCCAAACCAGAGAGGTCTCCCTGCAAGTAGCTCTACATGCTTCCACAGCTGCTCGTGCTACAGCCTATGACAACTCTACTGCTGGGCTTCTACTTTTAGTTCCTGCCTCCATTTCCATTACAGAAAAGACTAGACCGCTCATCAGCAAAGCAGCAATCCCTTGATCTCTTGTTGTCCTCCTCCTCGTCCCAGTACTTGGTTGGAGCTGAGGTGCATTCATTTTCAGGAAATGAAGATGTGTTGGTCTGGTTGTTTTTTTTTCCGTCTACCTAATAGGATATACATGCACACCTATGCGTGAATGATAATACCCAACTGTTAACAAAGTATCTATTGGCTTAGGGTGCAGGGGAGGAAAACAGACCCTAGCACGGGGTCCGAACACCAAACAATGCAAAAAGAGAGGCAACAACTTGAGACACTCCCGCCCCTTGCACACCAATTAAACTAGAAATACAGTCAACTTTTTAAGAAGTCCATTCATCATTTTACTAACAATCTAATCATAACAATGTAATACAAATCAACCATGTACACATTTCACATTTTCCAGTACACAATCTATAAGTTCAATTCATCAAATAATACTTCTCCCAATGAATGGGGAAACACAATTTGTAACAGAAAAACCTGTGCCTCGCTCTACACGTTTCGAGGGGAATCTCCCGTCTTCAGGAGCAGACAACTGTAAAGTAACATATAAATAAACTCTGTAAGCAATATATCTCATATTCATTTCAACAACAATTTACATGCGCATTTAGGATACTCATGCCTTATTATGTCCACATCCTACTCGTTCCCAATTTCAGAGTAAGGTATTAAAGTGTGTTTATTGGCTGTAACGATTGCACCCAATCCATACAAGCTCGAGATTGTGAATATCAAGAAAGGAGGTATATTCAAAGAGGGTCTGAGACACTGTGATTAGTTAGATCTACTAAAGTGCTAGTAGCAATGTCATGGGAATGATAAGGGATAGTAAACACTCGGTGAAACTCTACATGCTATTCACCAGGTAAAGTTACCTCAAATTTGTAGTGACTGTGCTTAAACACCTATCAATAAAGGAGATGAGTTATATACTGACACCTTCAAGTTAATTAGTCAGTGAGTGCAGGGCCGTGCTCAAGTAGGAACCCTACCTGTACAACACAGCACAATGGTAATTCAATGGATCGGAGTGCAATGGATTGCACATTTGTAATAGGCCACCTGGATACTTCTGTCTGCCTATCCGGTAAACAGTGAATAAAAGGTGTGATCTGAAAAAATCTGTCAAAGAGGACAGACGGAAATTAGTCAAAAGAGAAAATGTCATAAATGTTAACTAAAGAAAATAAGTACACAAGTCCCTAACTGTCGCTCTAGGTGGGGACTGTGTACTAAGACCATTTGTGTTCCATCTTATGGTTGAAAGGACAATTCCGGGGAAGTTAACCAAAGAATGTAACCTGCAAAAGGTACAAGTACACTTATCAGTGTACGTATATCCATTCAGCGGTATGACGTGAATCACCACTTCAAATGAATAAAGTGTGCATTTATGTAGGCACCCATATGTTCCCAATGAGTCCCCAATTACATTTTTTTATTAAAAATGTTGTTTTATTAGTTTGATTAACAAACTTTTTACAACATAAAAACAGTTCATGATATTAACACTTCATTATATATAACATAAAAAATAATTACCTTCATAATTTGAATTCATATAAAGTTAAAATGTTATTTAAAGGAAAAATACATTAATTCATAATATGTTTTGTTAGATACATACTTCATTATTGTAAGCTAGGATTTTCTTCCTTCTTAGCTAATTCCAGAACCAATTTCTCAAGGAACATACACAGTGAAAGAATTAATTTGAATGAATATCCCCACATAAATTTCGTCCTGCACCATTGTCCGGCTTCTTGTGTCATACCTAAGACATTAGGACCAATGAGAGAGTATCTTAGAGCTTCAAAATAAGCACAGTAGATGGTTAGATGTTTTAAATTTTCCACACATATATTTCCCTCGCAAAATCTATACCATGGGATCTGATTCATTAGAGATTGCTTGTTCCAAGTAATTGTTTTTTCAAAGGTATGTAGTTGTTTAAGCTTGAATCTCATATATAAGTCATGATAGGATTTAGCCGGGAATTTTAACACATAGGCTCTACGAGGCATTCTAAGAGTAGCACATTTTGCTGGTCAAAGTACAGTTTTTTTGAATGCATCTCGTTCAGTGTGATTAGCCAATCATGCTCGTATAATCGTTTTTTCACATAAGCCGATCGATATTCAAGGTCCATTGGTTTTAAGCCACATTCATCGAGTTTAGTAATCATGAGTTTTGAGAAAGTGTCCGAATTAGGTGCTCGATTCTTGATCATAATTGAGAATTCCTCATAGAGTGATTGATGAGGGGGAAATAACATTTTTCCGTAGTTTGTTAACTGTCGCCAATGGAATCTTACAGATAGAGCTGTGATACCTAGCTCCTGTCGCAATATACAGTTTGGCAGGGAGCTTGATAACCTCAGTTTACATTTCCATAATTGGCCCTGGATTTGGTCAAGGATTGCATCAATATTGCACAAACATAAATCAAGGCCATATAGAAAAATGGCTTCCACTTTTAGAATATACAATTGCAGGAGTGGTACTATTGAGAATTTACAATATTTCATGAATACAATCTGCATTTGTGTCAGCAAAATAGCTTTTTTTCGCATTTAAGTTTAGCAGCCAATTTTTTATTGAAGGAGAATCTATCACATCATATCCCAAATATCTCATATTCAGATTAATAGGCATTGGAATAGAGTTTATAGACCATTTCATTGTAGAGATTCTCTTTTGCATGTTTTCTAAAGTGAAGATGCTTGATTTCTCCACATTGCATGTTAAGTTGTGTTTTACAAGTATTCTGCAAATATTGCGAGCTTTTTTTGTAAGCCATATGGTGTATGATCAAAGATTAACACATCATCGGCAAATGCAATCCATTGAATACGCAAATGGCCCAATCTTGCCGAATAGGTGATCTCAGTTTTCCATATTTGCTCGATGTCAGAGAGGTAGAGATTAAACAGGGTAGCCGCCAAGTTGCAACCCTGTTTAACCCCCACCTCTGTTGGAATAGGAGTTGTTGTTGATCCTAATTTATTTATTCGCACCAAATATGAAGTGCCTTCATGTAATTTGGCCAACATCGCAATTAGGGAATGCGGTATCCCCTTTGCATCAAGTTTTTCCCAAAGTAAGTTCCTGATTACACATTCAAAGGCTGCGGATAAGTCAATAGATGCCACATATAGGGCACCCGCATTTGGAATTTTCGTTTGGGCAATTAAGTGTGCTAAAACAGTTGCATTCAGTGCTGTTCCCATTCTGGCATAAAAACCGATCTGAAATGGTGAGGGAATAGCAAGACGTTTTACAGTCTCTTTTAATTGCTGTAATAGTAAAATGGCAAAGGTCTTTGCACTCACATCAATCAGTGCAATCAGGCGTAAATTGCTGGGGTTTGTTCTAACACCTTTCTTGTGAATGGGAACTATGACTGATTGCAACCATGATGGTGGAGTACAGGATGATCGGATGATTTCATCAAATTGAAGTTTCAGCACCAGGGGCCCATATTTGCACATTTTCTTTAAGGACACATGGAGGAATACAGTCCGGGCCAGGAGCTCTTGATTTATTTAGCTTACCAAGGGCCCATGTAATATCCTCTAGAGTCCAACCCTTAAATTCCTTTGCTGAATAGTGGCTATATTTGACTAAAGATTCAGAGAATCTTTCCGGTAGGGCAAATTTGTCCTTGTAAAAATGAGTCCATGTTTCTGCACTAATATTAGAGGATTGCTCGCCGTTTCTTGCGTATTCATTACCCCTTAGAAGCGCCCAAATGGATCGCCCATCATTTGAGCACAATGATGCTAAACTGTTATGATTTATTGAGTGATGAAGATAGATTCTGTAATGTTTTATGTTATTGTAGTATTTGTTAATTACTTTTCTTTTTGTAATTTGGTATTCGGAATTAGATAGTCCCATTTTGGATAAATGCACAATATCCTGATTTTTTATTTTTTATTTTAATTCTAACAGCAAGTAAATCAACAACTGGAGGCTGTGTTTGTTCCTTTGATTTAAGCCAGACCAGGTAAGTAAGTGCAGTTGTAGTAATGATTGAATTTTGTAGTATTTTTACCGACCCTTTAGTGGTTGGGTCACTGCAATTCATGCAGTTCAGTGTTAGCATTTTAATAATTGCATTTAGCTTTCTGCGCGTTTTCTCATTCCATCTTAATGATGCACCTGGTCGGTCTTCCAAAATATATGTGCTAAATAGATCTTGAATCAAAGTTGAGATAGATAATTGCATTTCTGAGTATAAGATACAGTGATCACTCAATTCAATTATAGCAGTTTCTACTCCCGTACAGCTTAAAGATAATTCCACAGATACCGCAATATAGTCAAAGCATGATTTTCTGTTACTGCAAGACCATGTAAATACATTATCTTTTGAGAGAAAGGGAAGCAAGACCATATTCCAACGCTCAAAAAAGAGCTGAAAGAGTAAACCTCTTTTTCTATTTATCAATGATTGATTTTTAAGCAAAGTTTTTAATTCAGTAAGGGGAGCTTGTATACAGTTAGAATTAAAGTCGCCCCCTAGAATTACTTTTGCATTAGGCCATTGACAAAAGATCTCATCAAACAGAACATCAAGATCATTAAACAGTTTAGTTATTGCGGTAACCAGAGGATTATAATACAATGAAACTATTAGTACATGTTTTGTCTTACACATTTTTAATTCAATTAAAATTGCAATGAAAGAGTACGTTGTACGTGTCAGTACCACAGTAAAAACAAGCACAGTGTTTACCAAGATGGTAATTCCACCAGATGGTCTGCCTTTCGACAATCGCGTAGCAAGAGTGGAATACGCAACAAATTTGCTAATTTCTAGTTGCTTAACAGCTATTGTTTCTTGACATAGTACGATGTCCACAATTTTGTGTGGGGCATACATAGATGCCCACATTTTTAAGTTTTTTACTCCACATGAGTTCCATGACATTACTCGTAGGAGCTCTTCGCTACTATGAGTGTTCATTTTTTATTGAAGCCTTTTGGGACCCCAATAGTGCTGATAAAAAGGTCAAATCATTGGAAACAGCAGAAATTGCAACCAACTTTGTCAAGACTGCAGCTTCCGAAGACTGGGAAATAGTGGGTGGTACTGATTGATTATTTAGATTGACTACGATGGGCGGAGCAGTTTCATTAAAGTTTTTGCTTCTTCAATCGTCTGGATTTGGATAATGGACAGTCCTAATGTTTTTAGCTCTCCTCTATGGTTCCATATTAGTTCTGCAATGATTGGGGATTGCAGTTCAAATACCATCCTGTGATTTTTTATAGAAGGAAGCGTAATCCAAATAATATCACTGGATACCAGAGTTTTTAAAGCTGGAATCTTTTTAAAGGTCTGCAACATGAACGATCTATTTAGATCTTGGTCTCCATCTATTTCCGTTGAACTAATCCAGCCTAAAATACTTGATGTGGGTATTTCGTGCATAGATTGATCCATAGATTCACCCATTGTATAAGATTTTTTGTTCATGGGTTCACCTTCAGAATTTTTAATGGACTAATTTCTTTGGACTGAATGTTTCATATCGTTTGAGGGAAGAGCAAGAAACTCCATGCTTTTTGACATCTCGTTGTTTTCAAGATGCACATGCGGCAATTTTGGTAGTGACTCATGTCGCTGATCGGTCGAGTCCAGTGTGTTTACTTTGGACTCTGAATCTACGACTAATTGACTTGCGTGAGATTCCTCTTGAAGTTTCACCGCCCGATTCACAGGCTCCAATGGAACTTCGTGGTCTAAATGTGATCGTTCAGTGGTTTTTTGTTGGGTATTGGTTTATAAAATGCTGAAAGCAGCGATTGTTGGGAAGAGGATAATGAGGCTGAAAATTCTTTTTGTTTATCCATGATGGATTCTTCAATCTCCGCCATATGCTTTTTTTCATTGGCACCAGCTAAATTTGATTGCAGCTATAAGGCTAAACGACTTTCAAGTGAAAGCTCCTCCACATTAATCCCTAGGTCGCTGTTTGTCTCAGCGGGAGAGATGTTAGTTTTTTCCTCATTTCATAGTACTTTACTATTAGCTTTTTGCTCAGCATTGGTATTTTGTTTTTGATTTATTGTTTTTTGTTTTTGATTTTTTTCTTGTATTTCCATTGATTTCACATTACGTAAGTTCAATCTGTTCATTGCACGTGTGTGTAACCTTTTTTGTTTTCGTGATAAAAATTGTTTTTGTCCTCCAAGATCAGAGGATTCCTTTAGTTGTTTTTGTGCTCCAAGATCAGGGGATTCCTTTAATTGCGAGGGGGCCAATTTTACGCTTGCACTCAAACTCTCCTCATTTTTTATTTCAATGAATTCAGAAGGGCTGTCAGGAGTTGCACCAAGATGTTTGTTTAGAAGGAGCTCTTTGTTCAAATCTTTCGTTGAGGTTTCCAAGTCATTTAGCTGATTAAAGAAAAATATCTGATCTATTTTCTCTGCATGATCAGCTACCATTTGGCATAACTGTGCATGCGTATAGATTTGGATACATTCTAGGTTTCTTGGTGCATTGACAGTCTGAGCGAAAGTCGAGTGAAATCCATAAGTTGGACCACTCAGATTCTTTTTTGGAATATCCTGCGTTTCAATTGGTTCACTCTCTGTTTATGATGCAGTTGTCAAAGTGATCGTAAGAGGCATATTTGGAGAGTGACAACCTTTTTGCTTTTTATAATTATCAGCAAATATATAACCCTCCAATTTATTGCGTTTTCAGGAAATATCAAGAAGTGCTGTTTTTATGTCACGAAGTTCATAATGGGTGTAATCATGCCCTTTGTCGAGAAGATTAAGAATCCTCGACATTACAGGATATGATGATTCAAAGATTTGGAGATCCTCAAACTCCGAGGTTGGCTTTGGTTGAAAGTTCGAATTGGTCTCAACATTCATTGAACTAGGTAGAATAAAATGGTGAGATTCTGGGGATGAACATACTACCCCCTCTTTGATTTGTGCAGAGTCTTCGTTGTAGGAGTGAACTATCACATATTTGTTGGGTAAGGTTTCTGAATCAACATAAGGTGTGACAGTTTCTAGTATTGATATACGTGGAACATCACAATGAATGTCTACTTTGTGTTTGCCAATTGGACGCACTGTGACTGGGGTTGATGGACCATCAGAGAGTATTATGTGTTTTTTTAGCTCCATTAATACTGCTGGTGCCAAGATCGATATATCAGAAGATGTACCTGTATTGTTGTCGTCAATACTACCTAAATCATGATTAATCTCGGGATCTGGTACACTTAGGAAGCTTCTCCTCGTGTTAGGAGCTATAGCAGGCTTGTCGTGGACAGATTCAATCAAGGTCGGTATGTTTACATGCTCCTTGGCCATACCTTTAGAAGGTCCGTGCATTGAGTTTAATTTGGCCATTGTAGCGTCAATATTGCGCTTTTTTGGAATCATTATAGTCTCCTTGAGGCCACTGCTTAGCCGCGAGGACATGTTATTTAATCCAAAATACAAAAACATTACGGTTTAAGTGCCCAGAATACAGGTCACATAAAGTTGGCTCATGTGTTTTCCAGGTATGATGCAACCAATCCTACTGTTGGCAAACAATGCTTGTTAGATCAAAATGATTGGTAAATATCACACCTTGAGAAACAAGGTAACGTTACCTTAGGTAACGAAGATATAGATACCTTCACAGCACTCTTGTCTTATTACAGAACCCGGAACTCCAGTGATCAGATGACGGATCACGTGGAGGTCCTAGTACGACTTTATGTAACGTCCTCACGTGCATGACAACGGATGCAATGTCTACACGTACCGGTCCCCGGCCATGAAAGAAATAAGCCGTAATACCTGAACGTGATGCACATTTCAATAGCAATTAGCATTCCCTTATGCATATAAATGGATCTGTATAACTAATCCATGGACTACCCTCCTATACATATATTAATGGGCATAATGCTCCTTGTGATGCCCACATGGGTTATCTGAACAGCGTTCAAACTCTATAAGGTTCATATGTAATTTATAATGTTGTCCTCAGGTGTGTCTCTACACTTCGAATGAAGAATACAGACCATCTTCGTCGCCCCAGTTGAAACTATTAACAAAGAGTCCTCTGAGTAAAAAACTGTACCGGAGGCATCCTCTGAAAAAGTGTAATCATGAGCTGGTCTGTTCAAAAAATCATAGTCTATAGTGACCATGAAGGGCTATAGACCATGGGGTCTTGCCCCCATCTAAATATGCGGCTCCAATTCTTATGAGTACTCTATTTCTAGCAAAGGGAAAGATAGGCTCCAAACCTTAATGCTGACAAATTAGGAGGTAGAGAATTGTTAATTAAACTCAATGTTCAAATCATAAACATGAAACAATTGGATGTATGGGACAGACATCCAACGTATCTCTAGGATTCAAATGAAGCAATTGAGTGAAAATTCTTCATTCATTACTTTGGGCTCCACTGTATCTAATAGGTAAAATCCAAAAGATTTCTCTCTGTCTCAGTCTGGTGTTGACGTCTCCCTCTTTCCATCCCAGTTCTTGGTTGGAGCTGAAGTTTGTTCATTTTCAGGATATAAGGATGTGTTGGTCTGGTTGTCCTCTTCTTCATCCCATCATTAGATTGATGTCATTTGGGGAATAATGTAGAGGAGTTAAAGCAAGAGGGCTGACAAAAACCCATAAAGACTTGTGGGATGGAGGGTTTGTGATGAAAAGGAAATGGGGGATACCATGTCTCACGTAAGGACATCCTCTCCCCACTCGCCAAGTCTCCTCTACCCAGGTGATCCACCCTCGCATATCCACCCGCCACGGTCAGGATTCAAGAGAGATGGCCTTTCCCTGGCCACCTGAGAAGAGGATACTGGGGAAAAAGAAGTGAGGACACGCTCAGGTTTCCCACATTGCTTCTAATTCTGGTAATGAGTTTGAGGAAAGTATTTAGGCAGCACATATCACACTCACACAACTATGTGTTAACCTTTATTTGTTGTTTTGCCTTGGTGTTGAGGCTACCTCAACCCCTTCAAAGCAAGTACTGTCACTGAGCTACTGCCCTAAAGACGTTCCTGCTTGTGTGCTAGTATTGCCTTGCAGGCTGCAAGCTGTTTGGAGTTTTCAAGATGTGAAAACAATTACCCAGTCCACTAACAATTTCACCCCTCTGTATACACCTCTCAAACTCTAACCAAACCAAACCACAAGCCTACAACACAGAAATCTGCACAAACGTCACTAAAATGCAACAACAAAACAAACCGCACATAGACTTGCACAACATCACATGTCGACTACCGTCTGTAAAACATCCCAAGCCCAGCCAATGGACCCACCAGGCTGAGGCTGCCAACAGCACATCACGACTCTCTTGCCCTATTCTAGCTTATTCCCACTAACCCACCCCCCTTTACCCTTTTTCAGAGCCGCCATGTCATGACCCCTGGCATTGGTAGTCAGGCCATCTGAGCTGCACCACCGTCTTCCATCATGGCCTCAAGGGCCCCATCATGTCCTCCAAGACTCTCTTGGAGTCAGTCCTGGCGCCTTTGGCACCTATTGTGAGTTCTAGGAACTGGAACTCACAATAGCATTTACACAACATGGATACCCCTGCATGGCTCAGTTCCAGAACGAGACATGCAGTCTAGCTTTTAGGTGTGGTCAGGCCTGGGGGCACCTGGGATACCTGCAGGCTATATAAGCCACGCCCAAGCAGGAGAACACACTTCGCGTTACTCTGCTGGTCGCAGCGTGACGCTCACCACGGTACCTGCAAGAACAAGAACACCGTTAGTATTTGCTTACCTACTAGTGAGCCCCGCTTCTGTCCTCCGCTCCAGAATCCCGAACATCCAGCATCTCGGCGAACGCTCGCTCTATCTTGGAAGCCGCAACCTAGGAAGAAAGAGAACAGAGAAGTAGCATTAGTAAGCATTTATTCTTCAACATTGAAAAACAACCAAAAGGTGCACGCTTAGCTGAATTTGACTTGCTTTTGGTCCACGTCCATTCCGGGCCATTCAATGACCTGCAAGAAGAAGTAAAAGGCTGATTAACAAGCGGAAGTTCCAGAAGGCAGTTCGCGCAACACTTTACTCACCGCTCTCCATCTTCTCAGCAACATACAGTCCGGAACATCACGGCGGCCTGCAAGAAAGGGACAACAAACAGGTTAGCACAAAAAAGGCACATAGCACCGCGCTCCGCGCTTTCACTTACCATCTGGTGTACAGTTCCAGGCAGCACAACATCAACAGAACTCCTTCCACACCTAAGGAAGAAGGAAAGACATTAATAGGGGTAATTGCAAATAAAGGACAAAAATGCCGAACGGAGTCGCAGCAGGTCTGGACTCTGAGGGGCCTGCACCAGTGAAGCAACTAGGCTGCGACACGCCCACCCACAATGCACCCCTGCACAGAACAGCAGGACGGAGAGCGCACCATACCCAAAAGCAAGGTGAGGAGAGCACTAAGGAGTCGTTGGGTCCACAATGGAGGTGGGCTCCGGGCTAGAAGAGACAATAAAGCTAAACCCAAACTCCTGTGTTTTCAGACCTGGTCCTCAGCCGAACAAGAGTCCAAGGGAGTGGGTCCAAGGTCGGAAGCAGTTCAGCCAGACTGGGTGGCGTTCCCCATGGATACCAGGTGAGCGTTACACGCCAGAGCGCCATGGGACCACACCGGTGGTTATAGTGCGCGGTACAATTATCCTTTAACATTAACATGTGCGCAGTGATCCCCTTTGTCCAAATCAGCTCTTTCATTCAATGTTCAATTATCAATCACAGCTCATACTATCGTTCAATTATCTTTTTTAGAGCGAGCGCAATCATGCACAGCTGCACGCTCTGGCAGTGCGTCTGACAGTTCTTTCACTAAAGTTATTTTCTAGATGGTACCATCTTGGAAGGCATGTGATAATTCAAATTCTGCACCTGAGGTGTGCCTTGCCTCAGAGAGGTATAATTGACCAACATTTCCCATTTCTCTTAGCGACTGTAACCAATTGTTTTTACTTCTCGCTTGACAAAAAGTACAATCTGACAAAAGATTACTTGGTCTTGTTCTTATGCACCTGTTGATGTTAGTTAGTATTTCACCTGTTTGATCGACAAATTGTTGCTCCAGCCTTTCTCTCCACTGTCCCGTAGATGATCAGATTGTGCCTTCTAATTAAATCAGTATTTAGTCTCACGAAATCTGTTTAAGTCTGGCGTGGGGGCGAGTGGGAGGGGAGGATGCTGTATACATTATTTGTAGGTTTCCATACTAGATTGACATCTTCACCTTCACAAAGATCAATAAGCTCACTGGTGCTTACAGAATCCAGAGTCTTGCTTGTGGAAATATAGTTGGCGACATCCCCATGTCCTACATACCTTAAGCTCCCACATTGCTTGTATTAAACGGTTCCTTTTTTCCCTTTCATAAATATTTGATCATTAATGACAGGAGTAATTTGGGGAGAAGATGTAATCTCTAGGTTCAAAGGGGGTGGAAGAGTCAAAAAATGTTTTGCCTGAAGCTTCACGGCACTAGTTGTTAGAGGCACTAAGGCAGTTTTCCCAGAAGCTCCTGTACGAAATATCTTCCTCTTAAAGGTCACTTAGAAAATGTTGGATAACATTTTATATTTTGTTCTTGTAGGTTTTTTATATCCTTATATTGCTTCCCTAAATACATTTTCAAATGTCTTTACAACAGTCTTCTAGAGTTGACGTAGTGCCTGATTGAATCGATATAAGTCCATATAAGAACATCAACAAGAGTCTGGAGCCGTACGTTTTAGGTGCTCACACATAGGCTACTAAAGTTGGCGGTAATGGAGGTTGGCGGTAATGGTCCAGAGGAAATACTGTCAAACTCTTGATCCCACCCCTGGCATCCTAGTTCTATCGAAGATAGCAGCATTGTTCTGTTATATGCTGTTATATGCTGTGACAACCTTAAAGGATAGTTCCGGGGCTTTTTTTTTATTGTCCCTACGGTTCGGCCATGTGTTTTTAAGCATAAATCGGTAGATCGTAGAAAACTTTCCTATGGACCTTACCCGACTTTTCGTCCATTAACGCACTTGAAATCAGCCGCCATTTTGTGATAATCCTATCATTTCCCCCCATCGACCTCGCTCACCTGCGTTTGCGGCACTAAATCAAATCCCCCGCCCCTGAGCCTGACATCAGCAGACGCGTACCGCCCATTTCCCAACGCCAAAGCACGTTTCGTGTCAACAATCGCTGCGCCTCAGCTAATGAAGTGTCGCCATGGAAATGGCAGGACGCCTCTTTCCTCAATAAGTATAAACACACCGTTTCACAACACACAGCAGCAGATTTTCGATTCCATTACTCTCTCTGTGTTACTTTGAGTATTCTGTGACTCGTTTCTGTGCTCTGGTCAGCTACCTTCGCCGCTTCTAGGCCTTGTGAACACCTGTACCATCTCTGTAAATTATTTTACTTTCTTTACCACACAATGGCTACAATAATGCCGTATATGTACGAGCCCGAGTACACCGAGGAGGAACTATTGGAAAGGCAAGCACGCGAAAACGATGGGGATTCGGACGGCAGTTGGGAGGACCAGTCAACGGATGAAGAGCCTGGACCATGTTGCATGGACGGCGTCTCCACCTGGTGCACATGCAATCGGTGCGAGCTAATGCCAACTGAGGAGGAGAACTGCTGCTGCCGTGAAAATTCCGGGTGCTTGGCCTACATTTCGGAAGGCGAGCCAAGTCCGCAATGCATCACCGAGCTGCCAGAGTTCAGGGAAGCCTGCCTCTCACGGACCGTGTTGAGGATGATGATGGTGCTTATGCACGAACTTCGCGGCACTGTTCGTCCGCGTAATCCGAGTAACGAGTAAGTATACTCTGGTTGTGATGTCAGTGATGCCACTACTATTTCATGGTCGTCTCCCACATATAAAATTACATCTACATATCATTCGAACGCATGTAAATTGGTTCCATATTGTGCATTTTCTAGATAGAATTTTTTTCAAAGCAGAATGACATTTTTTACCTGAATCGACATTGATAAGAACGTTTTGTCATTTTAATACAGTTTGCATCTTTCTTTTTCACAGGTGGTACAGGCTGGTGGCCTATCGTTGCTTCAATTGGTGGCTTCACGGGAGGCTCGGACACCGCGTTCGGAGAGTAATACCTGCCTGTGCGGTACTTGCCATTAGACAACATTTCCCCAGCGACAGTGGACAATACCGCGAATTTTCCCTGGATGTGCTGCAACCGGAACTTTACAATGTGTAATGTTTATTATTTATGTTCAATTGAAATTAAGATCTAAAATAAAACCCAACATATATTTTAACAATGGTTGTTTTGATTTTTTAAATGAATCTAGTGTGTCTCCATTGAATAGTCTTCCTGTGCCTTGTCTTGTCACACCACATGTCTCCGGCCAGCATCCTCCCTCACGCTGGCCGCCCACCTTCAATCCACATAACCGTTGAACCCATATGCAGCAGACATACATATGTTATTTTGCGGGTTGGCATCAAGCCTCCCGGCCTTGCCTCCTCCCCCAAAAATACTTACCACACCACTTTGTTCAAGCGTTGGCAATAAAAGGCCGTTGGATTTTATTGATACAAAACATGGTTATAGGTAAATAATCAATATGGTTGATCATAATAAATCATCCTTTTGGGCACCGGGTACAGAGATGACCCCCTCTGGCCCGTGCCGCCTTGCCACCACAGGCCAGCCTGCTGCTGACTAACTGCCTAGGCATCCAGGGTCTCCAGGGTGAACTGCACCCATATATTCTCCTGGGAGGGTGAGGTATTTATAAACTCACCCCCCTGCCTTCCATGTACTAGATCCTGCAGCCTGCCTCTTACATGCAGTTAGATGGCCTCTCCTTGGTGAGGCCCTGCGGCAAACGAGTCTTGTCTGCACGACCACCGCCCCAATCCACCCCCCCGCCCTATCAAAGGCAGTTCGCACCGGGGTACTTGCGCTGGCAAGTGGAGCTGTCAGGGAGCGATAAAGGCCAAGAGGTGCCAAAGACCATGTACACTTCAAAGTGGTCTATAGAGCATGGGTTGTTGTTCCCATGTCTACCTCCAGACCCCGTGTCTCCTGCAAGCATCCCCCCTCACGCTGGACGCCCCCCTGCAATCCACATAAGTGTGTCTCCATTCACGAGTCTTCCTGTGTCTTGTCTGCACGACCACCGCCCCAATCCACCCCCCGCCCTATCAAAGGCAGTTCGCACCGGGGTACTTGCGCTGGCAAGTGGAGCTGTCAGGGAGCGATAAAGGCCAAGAGGTGCCAAAGACCATGTACACTTCAAAGTGGTCTATAGAGCATGGGTTGTTGTTCCCATGTCTACCTCCAGACCCCGTGTCTCCTGCCAAGCATCCCCCCTCACGCTGGACGCCCCCCTGCAATCCACATAAGTGTGTCTCCATTCACGAGTCTTCCTGTGTCTTGTCTGCACGACCACCGCCCCAATCCACCCCCCGCCCTATCAAAGGCAGTTCGCACCGGGGTACTTGCGCTGGCAATTGGAGCTGTCAGGGAGCGATAAAGGCCAAGAGGTGCCAAAGACCATGTACACTTCAAAGTGGTCTATAGAGCATGGGTTGTTGTTCCCATGTCTACCTCCAGACCCCGTGTCTCCTGCCAAGCATCCCCCCTCACGCTGGACGCCCCCCTGCAAACCGCATAATGCCACGACATATACACGTCATTCATTCACAAACACACCCCTGTTTCGAATTCTTTATAACCCACTTCATATTTCTAATGAGAACTTCTTTGCGCTTTTCTAGTCAACCCGTGAAGGTGCTGGTTATCTGCTCTTCGTCTCTGTGAACTTCCGTGACCACTTCGAGCAAACTCGTCAGTTTGCAACCTGTGAACTGCTCCCTGTTCTACGACAAGAAACTACTCTGATCCCTGCATCTAACTGTTTGTTCGTCAAGGTAAGGCCATGTACCATAATCATTTTGCGTCCAATTTTTTAATTTATATCTATTTGCTAGTAGTCATCAAATTGCATCCATGTTTTCTTTTCGTTCAAGACAGTACATGCAAGGAACTAGTCACATGTTCTGAGTTTAGTCAAATTATTTTTCTATTTTTTTAAAGTTATTCAAATACTTATCCGCATGTGAATAACGTGTATAGTTCCAAGAACCAAAACGAACCTTGCATTGAACCTTTTATGTGTCATTTAATTTTTTAACACATTGGTATTCATAGAGAATTGTTGATCTTTACTTTTCAGAACTTTCCACAATGCCTGCCTGTTCCATTGGCGGTGGCCCTTCGAAGACCCATAAAAAATCTGAAGGTACTATAATGCATGTTTTCCCTAAGACAATAGATCAGATAAGAGAATGGGTCCGATATTGCGGATATCCACCGTCTGAGCTTGAAAGTAGAGTCCTAGAAGTCTTTGCGGACAAGAGGGGTGATCGATACCGCATCTGCAGCAGGCACTTTAGCTCAGACATGTACTCCACATCATTGCTAATAAAGAAGAACACACCGCGAGCGAAGCGAAAATTGCTCTCAACCGCTATTCCCACTCTATTCGTCCACATCCCTCCACTGCTGAGTCAAGTTTACGGATTTAGCTCTCGGCCTTGCGGTAGTGTGTAGCATTAGCTAACAATAATTTCCCCATTTATGTATCCACTCAATATGAAGGCGGAAGATTCTCCATCCGTGTCGTTATTGCAGTCATCAGCCACTTCAAGCGCCTATCGGGTAATCTTACTTAGCTATTCTGCCACTGACTTGTTTTAGGCATGTAAATCAATAGTTTTAATTTATCGTGTAATTATTTTACCTAATGGTACACCCTAGTACTCGTCCTCTAGTCTTTGTTTTCAGTTATAATTATTGTTATCCAAAATAATGCAAGTACTGTCTTTCAGGGAGATGCTGAGGAGTCCAACGCATTGACGACAACCGTTGATGTCACTCAGATGCTCGAGGTACGTTTCCGGACAGTTCCATCGATGGAGATCATCAGATCTTGCATTCTTGTAGCGTGATAGTTACACACAATGTTTCTTTCGTTTTCCGCTATACTTCCTTCTTTATTAACGCAAGTACTATGTTTCAGGGAGATGACGGAGCTTCTTCTACAAGAACATCACCCCTAGTAGTGGATGCAGATCTCTGGGTGGTGACACTTCCAACGATCGAGCAAATCGAATCATATTTAGATATCCATTACTTATTTTAGACAACTGATCATTTGTGCAGGTCTATTTAGATGAGCCGTTGACGCCTGCACAAAGTTTATGTTCTTTTTAACAAAATAGAAAACCATACTAATGCAATTACTGTGTTTCAGGGAGTTGCTGAAGCGTCATCTTCAATAATATCATCAATGGAAGTCTATGCGGAGCCCGAGGTATGGATCTTGACAGTTCCATCTAACTAGATCAACAATGCGTGAATAATTGTCGTTTGAATGTTCTACACAATGCGTTCATTCGTGTTTTGCTATTGAGATGTACGTGGGTATTGGTCCCCAAGTACATTTTGTGTCTTCAATATTATTATACATACTAATGAAAGTTCTATGTTTCAGGGAGTCGATGGAGCGTCAGTGCGTGATGGATGTGCTTATCATGAAAATATAGTCGTTGCAGCGCAAGAGGAAGTGGAGACATGCACACACGAGTCGGAGCAACAGCGTCCTGATGTTGAAGTTCGAGGCAAGAAAGTTTCAAAGAAAAGAAAGCAAAAGAAGGTTAGTGTCCTGGTCACTATATTATGTTGTTTTTCACTGTTAATAGTTCAATACTGTAAGTTGTGTTTAAACTGAACATCCCTTTTCCAATCTGTCCTCTAGTTGCGAGTGGGTGTACGAACTAGATCTACACAGACAGTGAAGCGAACGAGAGATGTTGCTTGTCAAACCTTTTGGCAGGGACTTGAGACTGGAGATGCATCGTGCCAATGGGAAGAATATGAAGTGATTGACAACGGAGCTATACCACCACCAGCCATTGATAGTGAATGTCCTCCTGGTAGTTCGGATGCAGTCGGAGATCAATTCACAGAATCCACACCCGCAAAAACTAAGACCGCGAGAAAGTTGAAGAAATTGTTTTATTCACCCATCGCCGGAGAAGGAACAGATGTTGCAATGGAAGAGAATGAAGTGGACGACAATGAAACACCATCAATATCACTGAACATAGCGGAAGACGATATCAGAGATTCTACCTTTCATGTGAATGACATGTCCTCAACGTTACAGGCCGAACCAGCTGGGATGCAGAGTGACAGTATTAGGAAAGAGGCCAAATTCATTGTATTCGATAGTTGTTTGATTGATATTATTATTAGGATGAAATGTGGGCATTCGGTTGGTGGGGAAGTATGTGGGGAGCCATTGATTAATGTGACTCGTGCAATTCGAGGCACTAACCTTAAAATACATGCCACCTGTACAAAATATCATCCTTTCTCATGGTCTGCACAACCCATGCTGGGGCAACTGCCAGCAGGCAATCTACTTTGTGCAGCGGCCGCACTTTTTAGTGGTTCAAGTTTTAAAAAGTTAGAGTATTTCTTTCAGTTTGTGGGAATCCATTTCATTGCGAAAACTCAGTTCTACAAATACCAAATCGATTATTTATTTCCAGCCATTAGCGAAGCTTGGAGAATGGAAAAAATGTCTATTGATAGTACATTCGCGGGCAAACGGTTCAGGCTAGCCGGTGATGGACAGTGCGACAGCCCAGGATTTTCAGCCAAGTACTGCACCTACCACTTTCAGGACATGGAAAGTAAGAAAATTGTGAGTTCGGTGGTCGTGCAGGTGTCACAAAGTACATCCTCAGTGGCCATGGAGAAAGTTGGCTTTGTAGCATCATTGCAAGAACTACAATCGCGGGGAATGGTGATCGACCTGATAGCCACGGACAGACACGTTTCAATTGCCAAGACAATGAGAGTAGAGTACAAAAATATAAATCACCAATTTGACGTATGGCATCTTGCAAAAACAATCAATAAAAAAATGTCGGCTGCAGGTAAAAAAAAAGATATGCAAGGTATTTCACAGTGGTCCAAGTCAATCAGCAACCATCTTTGATGGAGCTCAAAAACATGTGGAGGGTCGTTGGAAATTCTACTGGAAAAATGGCGGTCAGTAATGCTACACTGTAGCAACGTTCACCGCTGGACCACAAACCAACATTTCCACAATTGTGAACATGGCCATTTGTCCACAGAGGAGGCACGGAAGAAGAAGTGGTTGATTCCTTCATCACCCACTCACAAAGCCATTGAAAAGATTGTATTTGATAAAACTATAACAAGAGATTTGAGGGGACTCACGGAATTCTGCCACACAGGAGATTTGGAGGTGTTCCACAATATGTGCCTAAAGTACAGGCCAAAACGATTGCATTTTGGCATGGAGGGCATGATAAATCGGACTCTTCTAGCGGTCTTGGCACATAACCATAATGTTGGCCGTCAACAAAGTAGGACGACCGGAACTTTAGGGACGCTTCGCTACAATAAGGCCTTCACTAAAAGAAGTAAACAATGGGTGATCAAACCAGTGTTTGAGGATATGCAATATGAATTTATTGAGAGACTTATTGTTGATGTCCTAGATAGGCACATACATGGAGTTGTGAACGAACCTGTGCAGGGGACAACTGCATTGCCACCCAACATTGCCTCTGTTCCATGTCCACCTAAAGCAGAGCTCATTGAGAAATACACATCACGGTTTAAATGATTGTAATTTGATTGTCTGTTCTCTCGAGTCTCCTCATGTTGCAGGCCCATTGAATATGTGTATCTATGTAATGTGTAAATAAAAGTGATTGCTCAGTGTACATGCAATGTGTCTCTCCACCCTTGCCCCTCCCTTCACCGTGCAGTTGTGCGAACCACCCGGGTGTCACCTTTGACTTTGCTCTGGAGTCTCCTCATGTCGCAGGCCCATTGAATATGTGTAGCTATGTATTGTGTAAATAAAAGTGATTGCTCAATGTACATTCAATGTGTCTATCCAACCTTGTTCATTTGCGCATTAAATTAAACCAAACAGTAATATAAATCATTTTTCAAAAAATATAGAATGTCTCCGTATTTATGGTTCTCTGGGGCTGCAAATGCACACAGACAAAATGCAAAGATGGAGTGTAAATTTCAAGTCCTGTGAGATGGCCTTACACTGAATGTAGCTAACTAGGAATGTGTGCTCGTTCAAAGTGAAGGTCAGCTGCTTTGATTTTTTGCTCGGGTGCCGGAATGGCCCACAACTCAGTATAAGGTTCTATTGTTATTTGACCTTGACAGGCCGGGACCATCCCCAAAGACTTCTTTTTGGGGGTGTGGTGCAATAACGTAAGAAACGATAATGAATATAATTTCAGAAACGAAAGCCATTTAATGTTCGTTCATTAGAAGAAATAACGTCGGCATAGAAGGAGTGGTATTTCGGGGCTCCCCTACGCACAGACACAATGGAAAATGCAATATAATGTAAGTAACTCTTTAGATGAGTTTATACCGCAATTTAATTACTATACAGTAGCTTTAAAGACGGGTTAAGTTGTACTTGTTCGTTCTATGTGGCATATTGTTTTGTACCGCGCACTATCTTGAGGAGAACCATCTCCTTTTACGGAAGCACCTCAAAACCTTCCACTTTGCTTCTGCTTTCTCTCTCCCTCTCCCCTGCTACAACTGGTCCACTGTCTGCGACCTCGGTTCTGGGCCCTTCCACTCTCCACCTGCACTGCCTCCCTGTCAACCCCTGCACTGGGGGACTGTCTCAGTATCCTACAGCCCCCCCTTCCCAGCACTTGTTCTGCACTTACCTTGCACTCGCCACCAGCTGGCCCTATGTATTTATTATTTTATGCTACTTACCTTGTACTCCACTTCCCCCCTCCCCTTCCCCTTGCACTTTTACCTTCCCCCTACCCCTGCACTTGCGCGATCTGAATGACACCTGGCCTAGTAGGATCGTTGTCTGTCTTCTCCTTGTTCCCCCCCCTCCCTGCCTCGCCACGCCTTGAAACACTTGTGTATAGGCGCGTTGCAAATGCCATATTATATCATATCAGTGACGAAGTGGTCCACTGGCGCTCAGGCGGCTCTGAAAAAGGCAGAGGAGAGGGGGTGGGTTACTGGAAATGACGTATAATACCCAGTTGCACTGTCCTAGCTATGAAATAATTTCCCGACCTAATATATAAAATGAATAATTTTAATAATGATCTGATGGTGAGACTAATTTCATTTTTTATGTTTTTAAAACAGGTACATCCTTCATTATTGTATGTGTCACGAGTACCAGACACCGGCGGATGGCTTTTACAACCGCCAGTTGCTTCTCCGCGTGAACAACGTTACCACCCTGACCATTTTATGGGACGATCGCCAAGTACAAGTATGCCCTTACGCGGTACTAATGGCTAGATGCAACATACATACCGTTGTGGTGGCCTAGTGCCTCGTTGTTGGAACAGCAATGCGATTATCAGTGCGACCGAAGAGCTTATTTTATCGTAAACCAACACCCTGTGTACTGCACACGAACATCGCTTGCCTCAAGACGAACTATTTTGGATCGAGAGCAAAGAAAAATGCAAATCGCTGAATATTCTCTAAACATTTGATGTCAAATAAATGTACTTTACCAAATTTACAATCTTGCGGTTTGATTTAAAAGTACAGTTTCATATTCCGAATTGTGGCGCGCTGTGTTGTGAGCTGATCTGTGTTGGTTTCCGGGTTCTGTGTGGAGTCGCGTAGAAGACGCCGGGGCGCGTTTGCCTACGCAGCACAGTCACGTCACGGATAGAGGCGGGGAATATGAATGTTTTGATAAAGTCTGTTTCAGGGGCGGGGGATATGATTTAGTGCCGCAAACGCAGGTGAGCCAGGTCGATGGGGGGAAATGATAGGATTATCACAAAATGGCGGCTGATTTCGAGTGCGTTAATGGACGAAAAGTCGGGTAAGGTCCATAGGAAAGTTTTCTACGATCTACCGATTTATGCTTAAAAACACATGGCCGAACCGTAGGGACAATAAAAAAAAAGTCCCGGAACTATCCTTTAACAATATCAAAGAGATGGCTTGCCAAAATTGTATCAAAAATTTTGCTATGACTAGCATCTTTTGATGCCAGTGTTGACTCTTGCCTTTGACTCAATTATGCACACCTCTCTCTAAATGCTCAATACTGGCCCTTGATTTCGCACTCACTTTCAAAAGATACAACAGGTTGAATCAATGGATGCCTCGGTTCAGTTTAGGATTTTCAGACTCACTTTCCCAGCGTGGAGAAAGATAGGCAAGTAATAAATCAACTTGCTTTGGGGGTGACACTGGTTTTAATCAAAAGAGGGGTCTTGGCATTAAGGCGTTCTTTCCCCTAATGCTATGTTTTACATAAAGAAAAGATTGGTCCACTCTGGGCTTTAGATCTATCCTTTGCAGCATGCTGTATTTTGGGAAACCCAAAATCGCAGGCAGCTCAGGCCACTGTGCAATCAAACTCTCATTCCCAGCATTCAGTGGCTTAAAGAGGCATTGTAGTTCAGCGCATTTAGACTCTCTTTCCCAGGATGCAGCTTTTGGATAAAACCCAATCGAAATCACTCGTGGCTTTCAGACCTTATACCCTAGCAGTTTGGGCCATCACTGTTTCACTTCACTCAGGGCTTTGAGACTTTCGATCCTAGCAGTGGTTTTGACCAGTGTCAGTTTAATTCACTCAGGGCTTTAACAACCTCTATGCCAGTCGGCTGCGGTTTTGGCCAATTTGAATACAGTTGACTCTGGACTGCAAGAGGAATATCGTTCTCAGTATAAAAGTCCATGCCAAACATTACTTTCAGAACTACTCATACCTACTAAAGGATCACTGCATGACCTCAGGTTCAATTACTTAAGAAAACCCAACAACACACTACACAGATTATTTTAATTTGGCAACAGGTCTCTGTAAGTCCCAAAGAAGGCTATGAATAATTATTGCTGATCAGCTGAAACATTGTCAACTTGATAGTTGTGTCTATTGTTCATAGACATGACCTTATACAATCTGTAGAAGGTTTTGATTATTGTGTTAAAAATATTAAACAGTTAATTTACAATACTTTTTGTTAATTATTTTTTCAATATTTCATTGGTTAATAAAACAAATTAACCTTTAACATTACATAATTAACCTTTAACATTACCATAGAATATTTCATATTGTGTGAACAAGAAAGGAAAAAGAGATTTTTTTTAAAGAATTTAGAACAATGAAAAATGAAAAAAATCAATATCAATATTCAAAGCTCTAAGAAAAGTAGTGACTGCCACCAGAATGGAGGTAGTTGAGCCAGACAGGCAATAATTCCATGTAGATCCATTGCCTCCACTAAAGACCAGGTGCTGGAACTTTTCTAAAGCGTTACATGCGTTACATCTAAGTCCTTGAACAGCTGTACAGTAAAGTAGCAAATGTTTAATTGTTTCCAGATGATCTTTGTCTTGGCAGTGTGAGAAACCTGAAGGGTTTCTAGTCCCGTGGGATCTGTCATCCAGGTAGTCAGAATACAGCCATTGCTTTTGGATCCAGTTCTTGGGAGTGGACCAGTGCAGGAGGATAACCTTTGGGTAGTGCAAGTGGGACACCGGATGGTGAGACGCGGTATGCCCTTCCCTGTAAAACCTGTTCCCCCATCCTACCAGGTAGGATGCTTGGGGACTCATCCCCCACCCTCTTTGCTGACACAAACACTTTCTCACGGACAGCTCACCGTGAGGGAAAACGGACTAACACCAGAGCCGTATACCTGACATGGACCAATACAATGGTCAGTCAAGGTCAGGCAATTACTGATCATTACACTCACCTGACTTCCATCACACTTCCCCACACAGATAAAAGATGGAGCATGAAAGCACACTCTGAGGAAGGCAAAGCACACGAGGAAGCAGCGGTTCCAAGATGGCTGTTTAACACGAGGAGAAAGACGGCAAGACCAGAAAGGGTTGCTAGGAGGGAAGTGCCCTGGACCTTTTCAGACCGTTACTTTCACAAGCCTCCAAAAATAAGAAACTAAAGACTTGGGACTAAAGCTGCAGAAACCTGCATAGTGTATCAGAGGCATCAGGGCTCTCCTGCATCAATAACCAGACAGGGAGGAGCGCTTGCCGCCATGGTACTCTCCTTGGCTCCTACAACAAAGCAGCGCCAGTAAAGGCAGCACAGCCAGTAAGTCGGAGAGACTGATACCAGGCTAGCCTGTTTTAAGACCAAGGTTGCAAGCGGAAACAATGTATGAAGAAATCTAAAGTGAACAGTGTGTGAAACGTATGTGACGAGCGGCACAAATATAATTGAAAACCAGAGGAGTGACTGAACTTTGGAAGCCAAGAAAGATGCTGTGGACAGAATGGTCCGGCGCCACCTGGGTGCTCAATAAAAGGTCTCTGTTAGGTATCCAACTAGTTGGCAATTGTGAAAAGGGAATTTTGAGATCAGACAGGTCAAGCTAAACCCTGTGTGCATTTGAAAGTCTTCGATTTTTAAATGCGAACTGAAATTGGTCCGAGCCCGGCAGAGAGTGAATAATTGTGGAAGAGGAAGGATGTGAGCCGGCTGAGGGGGATGCGGGGTCAACCGTGAGTCACCCAAGAAAGAATATTCTCTGAAAATTGTAAGACGGGGGACCTGAGCCCAGAAGAGGGGGATCCACAGTAATGATCATGATATAAAAGGGAACTAAGCCCGGCTGAGGGGGATCCAGGGTGAATCACTTGAATTGAGTACTTATAAAAGGATAGGAACTTTGTGTTTTGTCTCGGAACATCAGGCCTTCTGAATTAAGAGACTTTGAAGTAAAGAGACTTGGGAACTGTATCCTTGTGCCGGAGAAACCAGTGTGTGCTTTGCTTGAGTGAACTGCCTTGTCCTGTGCTGAAAACGTGGGAAGGAAGGCCAACGCCCTGAACATCCTGACATATAATTTTGTGAACATTTCTTTCTTTTTCATGAACACTACCCCACACTATGTGTATTTAGCGGATTGGTAATAGGCGTTTTTAGTATAGGCCCTTTTATTTTGACAAGACTCCATTAGGACTGCATTATTATTATTTGATGGTCGTATCTTGCTCCCATCTGTAGATTTAGGATTAGATAGGCGTTTATCTTACCCTTGTTGATGTTCAATAAACACTGAACCCCATAGGTAACGCTTTATTGGATGGATGGGGTACAGAATTTACTCTTACACCAATAATAAGACCGACTCATGAAGTTGGCAAAACATAGCTGTTTTATTGTCATTGTCTAAAAGAGGGAGTACAACAGACATCAACGGACGTCTCAAAGCATATCTCTCAAAGTTTTACATGAAAAAATTCACTTTTATAGCTAAAACTCGTCATCATTGACGTCATACTACGTTGCAAACTAAGAAAGCTTATCTAAGATTGCAGTTGATCTACAGGGAATAACTAGGTATACTTTCTATGGGGGATAGGATTATGATTGGGTCTCTATAGTCAGGTGGACAACTATGCCCACCGCTAGTGTTAGTCATCTTCATTGTCATCAAATGCATGACGTTTCATTGGCTCTCAAACTACAGGGCTTTTTGCTACGTGGCCCTCTATAATTGGGTGGCACGCTTGTACTATTCTGGAATATTCCACTCGCTAGCAGTATGCAAGCTGGTTCCCTAGGTGCTTGTGGGTGGACTTGACCATGCCTCCCCACCCATTTAATCACTCCTGCTGTCTGCCATACAAATTGTCTTTGAACTCAGCCTTGCAAAGTATCACTGCAGCTGAGAATAGAAGGGAGTGTGAGCACGTTCTTATCTTTAGTCTCTGTGTAGCTTGCCCAAAGTCTATTTCCATCTACCCCATGTGACAGGAGACCGTGTTTTAGCTCCTTCTTCGCATTTAACACTATTAAATGAATACAACTTGGCACTCATAGTGTTTTTCCATTGCACCTCAACTTGAGCTCGCCTCGCTTCTCACGTTCATTGTATCTTCTCGAAAAGATAACCAGTTTCTTGGCTGCCTCAGCCCTTGACACTGGGCCAGGCAGCCTTCTCGATTCTTCCTCCATATTCAGTTGCTTTTCTCTGCTGCGCCACACTTTTAGCCCTTTTTGCTACTGAGGTCCTGGTTTGCTAAAATGTGACGTGGAACATTCAGATTCTATACACATATATATATTGGCGGCACCGCCTGCAATCTATTCACTACGTATAGCCAGCCTTCATGGTTACTTAGGTTACTTGCATTTCAGCATCTGTACAGTTATAAAGCGACTTATCTTTTCTTCAGTGTTCTCCGCATGTGCAATCTTCATTCCGCACATTAAATGTTACTCAACTCTTTATTTCGTCATCAGATTCTATAAAGTTCATTCACCTTCTCTCTTGGCACATCGTCTTTGCTTCATGTGACGTCACCAATCTCCTCTTTCACTCATCTTTACACTTCTTCCGGGACTTCTCGCTAGCTACAATTTCTGGTTCCCAACATATAGACAAGACAGGGGCTGGTTTCCGGTAGGAGCATTTGGCTCCTCCTCTACAACACCCTTGAAATGTGGTCATTTGTGTCTATCGTACTATTGATACCATGCCTTCCTTACACCAGAACCTACAAAATGCACACTCCTTTTTTTTTACTCCTTACTCCATACGTACCAAGATCTCTTTAGTATGAACTAAGTTCCATAGAAACCCAAGAAACAGACGACGCGTACACTTATCAGGGTAGATCGATAAGAAAGGGGCTAAAGTGCCCGGCTTCTTATGATCCTCCCCCCGCAAGTGACACAGCAAGATGTTGAGATGAAACCATTCACAATGTGACCCCGGTGGGTGGGCACTGGATTGGCTGACCTCCTTCCTAACTAACCATCCATCCCTGGTTACGCTGGGCACCTTCTCCTCACCTACTGCTTTTTCCACCTGTAGTGTCCCCCAGGGCTCCAACCTCTCCCTCTGGCTCTTTAACACGTGTCTTCCTCCCCTGACACTCCTTCTGCCTCAACTTCAAGTACTAAGCAGATGACACACAACTCTTCTTCAAACTTCCTGCTGACCCTCTTGCTTCTTCCATCATCCCAAACTGCCTATCTACCATGCAGTCCTGGTGGACTTCCAATGATCTCTGCCTCAATGTCAGCAAGACTGTGATCCTTCCTATTGAGACCCCTGCTCCCTCTTTTTTCCCCTCAGTCTGGCCATCCACTAGGGTATCTCCCCCTTCTCCTTCATCTGAAGCCAGAAACCTTGGCGTCAATTTCGACTCCTCTCTTTCCTTCCACCCTCACATTCAGGACATTGCCAAGAAGTCCAACTTTCAACTTTTCCTTCTGAAAGGAATTCTCCCTTTTCTCACTTTCCCCCAGAGGTTCAATGGTACCAGAGCTCTGGCTCTCTGTAGGCTAGACTACTGCAATAGCCTTCTCTTGAACCTACCCTCTTCCTCTCTGTGACCCCTCCAGCTAATCCAGAATAGGGCAGCAAGATACGGCATCTCTCCTGCCCTAAAAACTCTTCACTGGCTCCTGGTTGCTGCAAGGATCAAATTCAAATCCCTCTGCATCATCCATAAGGCTGTCTGAGCCGGGGACCACACTATCTGCAACTTGCTCTTACTAAATTATCTCCCTCTAGAGCTCTACGTTCCTCTGGCACAATCTCTCTGTGTGTCAAGCGTTTTGCCAAACAGAGGGCTGGAGGCCAATCTCTTTCTTCAGCTGGCCCCCTCCTATGGAACAGCCTCCCCCTTCCTCTTTGTCTTGAGCTGGACCTCCTCAAATTCTGTAAGCTCCTCAAGACTTTCATTTTCACCTCCTCCTTTCCTTCTTCCCTCGTCTGCTAATTTCACAGACACTGTGATTGGTGACCAGGGCCCTTATTTGTCCTTGGGTCCTGGCCTCCCACACCCAATCGCCTCAGCCTTCACACAGCACTTGCCTTGGCACTTTCTGGACTTCACCACTGTAGGCCTGCAATTAATCACTTATTCTTCACAGCTCAAAGTTCTCTAGCACTTCGTACACTGGGCACTTACACCTGCTGCTCACTCACGAGCATGCGCACTCCAGCACTTACCCCCTCTCCCTCTTCCCCTCTCCTCTCTCTACATTTGCACGCTCTGAATGCTCACAAGGCATGGTAGGTTTGTCTTTATCCTCCAAGTATATTAATTGTTTTCTATCCCATGTTCCCTCCCTGTTGCCCTGTGGATGCTTCGAAACACAATGTACTTGTTGTATAAGCACCTAACAAATGCACAATAAATAAATAAAGACCAGAATTCCAGTACACATTGAGAATCAATACATTTAAACACCCCCTTCTCTGAATCTCAAGGTGTATGGCCATAAATCCAAAGCTAATGTCAAAACAGGCCACCCCCCTGACCTCGGGGCACAATCTCACCAAGATCAGGAGGTCTCCATATGGGCGACCCAAATCCCCTTGCCAGGCTTCGTGGAAATACACAGCATACCCATCAAGATAAGGGGATGACCTTAACCAGGTTTCCTGCAGGATAATAACTGTGTAGTTCTTAAGCTCATGGCATAGTTCAGTATTGTTAAAAAGATGGTTGTGTCCATGCGTACTCAAAGAGACAGGTAAAAAAAACTAAGACCGCAAGGAGTGGAAGAGAGAGATGACTTGAGATAGTCTCAATTCTATGCGCCCAATAAAGCCAAGACCAATCTCGACTTCAAGATTACTTGTTCATCCAGTACTGCACCTCCACCCAATGTTTTAACTGAATTGACTAGTCGGTTGCCTACTGTTCACTCTTTGGCCCTGTTGGGAATTTTGTCAGAGGGCTATTACATAACTTGGGTGCTATTAAGTATTGTGGTAAAATAGTAGTAACATGGTAGCACAGCGTATTTATAGTTATGCCCTATATGATGTGACAAGACTCCCCCCTTATTTTTGTATTCTATTTAGGGTTGACTGTAAGCGCCAGGTAGCGGACTTTACACTTCCAGGGACAATATTCACTTATTTACGAAACTGGGCTACCGTCTTTGATGGATTTTTCATAATACACTCTTTATTATGTGCAATGATTCACAAGCCACACATGCATCATGTGTTTTCTAACTTGCTAGCTATTTCCCAAATTTTACCTCCAACTTTACCACATGTGGCATAAAAAAATGTTTTCCTGCTTTTGACACACTGGGCGCTTCCCTATGACTTCCCCTCTTTAGCAATTAATTCACATAGGCACAGAAAACGCAACCCCACTGATTTGGTTTTAAAGATGTTTTTCATTTGTACAAACTATTGTTTGAAAGCAAGTTATGCTGTACACATTTAAAAACAAATTAATACTTCTTCTGGATACATAAACAGCCTCTGTTTATAATAAAACAGTCATTTCTCATTTCTTACCCAGACCTTGAACCCGAACACAGAAGACAGAGTGTACCATCTAAAAGAAAAGACAAAAGCAAATAACATAGCAACAAGCCAACGTTTTCATTTTCCGTTATGCCAGTGTTCCCAATTACAAATGCGAGAAAGAAAAATAACATCTCTGTTTAAAAAATAACAGTCTAATTCTGACTGAATGACTGAAAAGATAACACACTCTCCACACGCTCCTCAATTCCACAGATACTCACATTCAATTGTGAAGCCTCTGCGCTATTATCAGGAAAGCCCCCTCTCTAAAGTCAATTTTCTGCAAGCGGGAGTGTCACAGATGCCGCACAGCTTTCTCCCACAAAGGTCAGCTCACAGACCCAATTTCATCTGAAGGCCCCAACTGCCTGGCTCTACTTTCTGTCTGCCACTCTCCCGTTCTCCTAGCTCTGTCACTCAAACTACCTCCTGCCCTTTTCTCCTGAAGTCTATAACATCCAAACTGATTTCTCTAGAAGCACGGCTTCAATAAAAAAATATTTTGCAGCGCACTTCCTCTGAACAATGGGACTCTTCAATAGCAATGTACCACAGCACAAATTATGTGCACTGAATTACAGCCAGCAAATTGCTGCTTGCACGTTTAAACTTCCACTGTAAAACAGCTCATCTGTCATCTGGATCACTTTGCACTGTTTTGTTAACGGGCAAATTAATTATTGGGGAGTGTTATTTGATGGGAAAGTGTTATTAATTTAGGTTAGCATATGTATTCAGTGCAAACTGGATGGATGGCCCATCCACCATAAAATTGATTATTTCAAATAAGCCCAGTGTGCAAGAATAAGAATTGCTGTCTTTATTTTTGCATTCAGCTTATTGATTCCACTGAAAGTAATGTCATGTACTACAGCATCCAGTTTCCTGCCCCCACAAAAATAAATGCAATATCTTTCCCTACAGCCCGCAGAGGGCAATGCAGCTTGAGTCATCGTTAAGGCCCCACTAGGCATAGCCTCAAGCGAAGTAAAGAAGGTCTTAGTTGCATCTGATACTAAAAGGTCGATCATTTAAATGTACTGTTGCCACCTCCAAAACAGTTTGTGATGCTTCTGCAACTGGATCTGGTGCTCTGTAGCTTGTTGCTGCCCCCTCACCAAAGATGCCTCCAAATCAATTGGGTTACTACCAGAGCTTAGCCCAGTGGCAGTCAGGGAAGCAACTGTGGACAAAGAATTTGCCAGAACTGCCTTCACTACCGACTGTACAAAAAGAGAGTGTAAATATTGACACAAATCCTGCTTATTTAACTGTTTGTATTATTTTTGGGCTTCTTAACCTGTGTGCCACGCGTTCTGTAACAAGCGATGGCTACGGACACTCAAAGTGGGAAAAAACCACAGAACAGGTCATCATGCCATGTTCTTTCTAGAGAGGGGCACCTACAACCTTTTTTTGTATTTTTGCAAGGAACTTGGGGTTGCTTACCCTAAGTTACCTGGGGGATCCCAGACATGGACCCCTTGCTCCCTGTGCTCAGAGAGGCACAGCTCCACCTCACTGATGAGGCGCAACAAGACTGAAACAAGTGTCTGGGGTTCATGTTGGTACTCTTGTTTAAAGGGGGTTTGCCTGGCATTTCGGTGCTGGACTGCCCTTGTAGGCGGGACAAAGACTGATATGGAAATGGATATTCCCCCTTTGTGAAAAGTACAGTGAGCAAAAAGCGTGGCTGCGGACTCTCAAAGTCAGAAAAAAACACAGAACAGGTTATCATGCCATGTTCTTTCTAGAGAGGGGCGGCTGCTACCTTTTTGGGGGTTTTAAAGATGATGAGTCCACTGTATCTAAAGCAAAATTCAAAGCTTGTACAATTGTTTCATCATCTACACAAATAACTTCCGCAGACAATGTAGAATCGGCTTGTTGTAGTAGCGAGGCCTTGATAGGTGCAGCAGGCAGACTTGAGGGCCAGACAAAGGAATACAACAATGAAGGATTGGAGGGTCGATTGGGTGTGAAACAACAGAAATTGAAGGCTCCCTATCAATCACAGAAGTCAATATTTCCTCACCATATGTAAAATGGCTAGCACCCAACACTGGCTCAATAGGCCCCACTCCAGCTTGATTTCGATGATCAAACAATGTATTGTTAATAACTGGACTCTTGGCAGCATACACTTCTGTAGAACAATTATTTTGCTGCCACATGCAGATTAATGTGAAAAATTACTTAAATAGTAATGACTCAAGCAAAACAGTACCGTATTTGGTTTCACTCGACAGACACTCGTAGAGAGAAACCAATATACAGAGCAATTGGTTGATTTCAATAAAGAGCCCATCTTGACCTAAACTTTGTCCACCCACAAGTTTTCTCAGTGCTGCCGAAAGCCATCGAGGAGTTGTGAAGACGGCGAAGAATCCAAGGAAGAAAGGAACGAGTCAGACTCAAAAGAGTAGTTCCATTTATGGTTAGGTATGTTAGACCTCAACGACAGGTCCGGAGAAGTGTCACCAGGGCTTAAGTCAATAGGAGCAATATCAGTGGTTGGGAGAAGGAACAGAGGTGCTGAGGCAATTAGACATCCAACCAGAGCCAGCATTCAAGAGGGAGAGCGAACAGAGGAGCTCACAGGGATTGGGCTAAACTCAGAAACAGAAGCGGTCTCTCTGGGGGATTGCTTCGGTAACTCAGAGACTGGAAGAAAGAATTATGTTTTCTTCTTACTTGTTAGTTGTGTCCCCTGTGAATTGTTAGACAAAGGGGGCTCTGCAGCTATCTCTAGTGATGCTGAATATGAGCCCTCCCCTGCAGAGGGAGGGAGGGTTAAACTCACCGCAGCAGCTAACATCTCAGCATCCAAGATCAAATGAGTGGGTGATGACATTAGTTTACCACCACTTCTGAGGTTGTACATGGGCACTCGCTAAGACCTCTAATGTGGCTCTGATGTTTCGACAAAGTGTATTCTCAAACCATAACAGCAAGACCCACTGTCCTGCTCGATATAAGCAGGCAAGCAACCATAGAGTATTGCAAGATCATTCACCAGCGGGTAAAGCAGAATGTCCAGCGGCGCAATTGTGGATAAGCAAGAATCAACCTCCAACGATCCAAAAACTCAAAACACACCAAACACACAGCGTACCACACTGTGTTGCAGGAATTAAGAGGTGGGGTGGTCAAGACACTCACTTCTGAAGAACGGCGCCACATCAACAAAGCATTCAGGACCAGGTTAAATTGTTATAATCTGCTGACCCTACTTTGATGTCCTCCCATACCATAACTAATGCAAAATCATTGTCCTTTTCATTTAAAGAAGTAACTGAAAAGGAGGTAATGAAGATAATACATAGTATGAAGCCCACAGCTTGTAAGGGTGACATCTTTCCAGCTACACTCTTCAGGACTTTTCAAAAACACTTGCTCCATGCGTTACACATTTTGTTAACTGTTCTTTTCAAGATGCCTATGTCCCTGAAAATATCAAGGAGGCATGAATAACCCCATTGATTAAGGAAGAGAATCTTGATCCAACAGTTCTAGGGAACTTATTTAAAATCTAATATCACAGGTATTATTGAGGAAGGTAGTGCAGCTTTACTTTTATTGTTGGATCTCTCTTCAGCGTTCGATTTGGTCAACCACGCACTATTGGTGAATAGACTGATTGAGGTTGGGAAATGCACCCCCTTGGCTGCAAATTGGTTTAAGTTATTCTTGGGACCAAGGATGGCTGGTGGCCAAAGGCAATGCTCTCTCGCTAAGAACACTTCTAACTTGTGGCATCCCTCAGGGATCATGTCTATCTCCACTACTTTTAAATATGTATTCTAAACCCCTTTGTGATCTGCTTGTCTCTCTGGTTGTCCGGTTTGCAAATTATGCTGACGACATCCAAATAGTCTTCAAACTAACTGGGGTTTATAGCGGAGATGTGGACAGAGTTAATAAAGTATTTGAAGTCATACAGACATGGATGGCTGTAAATTCACTGACGCTGAATGATTAAAAAACGGAGCTGCTTGTCATCGGCACCCAGAAAAATGTAAACAAATCTAGATCCCGAGTACAAATGCTTTTTAGTCAACGGCAATGCCATTACAGTTTCAGGCACTGTCAAAACATTAGGAGTGTTTTTTGACTCACATCTGTCTTTCAAGAAACATGTTTCATATCTCAAGTCATCCTGCTCCTACTGTACGAACTTACTGTGGCAGATCTGCCCCTAACCTATCAGAGGCTAATAGAACCTTGATTGCCGCAGCTATTGTAAATACAAAGCTGTACTACTGCAACAGTATTTTTCTGGGTACCTCCAAGGCCAATATAAAAAGGCTCCAAGTGGCACAGAACGGAGCTGTCCGTGCTGTATGTGGACTGGGCATCGCTCGCAGAATTCTGAATCTCGTTGGAAGCTGCATTGGCTCCCACTTGAGCAGCAAATCCAATTTAAGGGTTCCGTTTGGGTGTTCAAATGTCTCTCTGGTGAAGCCCCTCTCTATCTTTCATCGAGGATATAAAAAAAGAGTTCCTTTCAGGCGGACCCTCCGTTCGAATAACAGCACGCTGTTACACTAACCACGTCTATCCCTAAAAAAGATTGGTGGTGCTGGCTTTAATGTCTGGGCACCAACCATTTGGAACTCACTCCCCTTAGATCTTAGGGTTTGTGCTACCACAACTCAATTAAAAAAACAACTGAAAAACATATTGTTTTATAGAGGGAGAGTTTAATGAGTACAGGACCCCGGCTGAAACTGACATACCATACCATTGCAGTCTACTATTTGTTTTTTGATTGTCTTTCTTGTGAGCACTGTGAGGCCTTTGGGCGAGTGGCGCAAAATAAAAAGCAGATAGATAGATAGATAGATAGATAGATAGATAGATAGATAGATAGATAGATAGATAGATAGATAGATAGATAGATAGATAGATAGATAGAAACACACCGTGTTGCACGCTGATAAAGATATTCCAGATATTTACAATGCATAGTTATGTTGTAAGGGGAGTTGAAGGTTTTGACATATATCATACTGTATGGGGCAGTCAAAAATGTTTCAGAGTGCCAAGAATGATTTTAATTGAGGGCAAGAATGTTTGTATTTTAGTATTTTATTGTCATTTATATAGCACTTTTGCCAAAGCGCTACTCAAAGTATATTAGAAAACGGTGGAAACAAAAATGAGGATATGAGAATAACAAACATGGCGGTGAGGCAAAAATTAGGCAGCAGAAAGAGAGAATTAAGTTTTAAACTGGTATGGAAGATATGTAGTGAGGGGTAGAAGCAAATATCAGGGGAAAGGGAGTACCAAGCTTTGGGGTGAGATGAGAAAAGGAACGAAAGGAAATGTAAATGTTGGGAACGTGAGGATAAGTACGACAGTAAGGGTGACTAAAGAGCACAAGTATGGGGGAGCTTAGCCGTGGCAGCATTTAGAGGCAATGATTAGAAAATAGAAAAGAAGGCTGAGTCGAAGAGGAAAAGAGAGTTAGACAAGAAGGAAGGGGTAGTCGAAGGGATAGGAGGCAGAAAAAAGAGGAGACGAATTGCAGAATTGAAAACAGAGCGAAGTGGAGTAAGATAGGAGGAGGGGAGACCAACAAGAAGAGCGGAACAGTAGTCCAGGCGGGAAAAAATAGATGAAAATATTAGATGTTTGGCAGTATGAAAAGAAAGAAAAGGTTGTATACAAGGTAAATTAAAAAGATATTAACGACAAATATGAACAGTTGCAGCGATGTAAAGGGAAAATGATAGAAAGGGGTCAAAGGTAACGCCAAGATTGTGGGCAATGGGGGGAAAAGAAAGTAAAGTAGGGGGAAGCAGAGACCAGAAGGGCAGATGGGGAAGATATAGGAAAGAGAAGGATTTCAATTTTGGATGGGTTAAAATAAAGAAAGTAGAACGCCATCCAAGGCTGTACAGCTAGGAGGCAAGCAGAGACAGTAGAATGGAGAGAGTCAGAAAGGGAAGAGAAGAAAAGGAGAAGAAAATCTGTGAATCGTCAGCATAGAAGTGACATGAAAGGTTACAAGACTGAATAAGAGAAAAACATGAATTGTATAGATTGAGAAAAGCCGTGGACCCATAACTGAGCCCTGGGGAACCCCATATAGAAGAGGACGAGACGGAGAAGTAAGGCCAGCCTAAGATAATGAGTAAGTGCAGGAAGAGAGGTATAAACTAAACCACTGGAGAGCATTATCAGGGATACCAAGAAAGTGTAGAACAGAAAGTAGAGTAGTGTGATCGACAGTATCAAAAGCAGCCGAAAAGTTCTAAGAGAACATGGATAGAGGATAGTTTATTGTCAAAGAATTGGGTATGTGAAAGAGAGCTATTTCCATGGAGTGTGCTGAGCGAAAGTTAAAGCGTGACTATTAAGGTAAGATGAGACTTGAGAGTAGACATCTCTCTCAAGTAGTTTAGTAAGGAATGGTAGGAGAGAAATAGGCTGGAAACTAGAGGGAGAAGAAGGATACAAAAAGAATTGGAATTTGTTGGAATGATCGTAGCGTTCCTAAATAAAGAAGGGAAGGACTGGAGTGATAGGGACAGGTTGAAAAGAGATGTGAGATAAGGAATAATAGAGGGGCATATATTAGGAGTAAGAGATGAGTGTAAGATGGGGATGCAGTGGGGTGGGGATGCAGAAGAAGAATGGCAGTGTGAGAATTAGTGAGGAGTAGTTGAGGAGAGAAGGGGACTGGTAGAGGCTGCGGGAGATGGAAGTGGAGGTAGGAAAGACAGGAAGAAGACAGGAAGGAGGAATAGAGTAAAGAGAACGTTGCAGTGAAATAATCTCGAAAGTCAGTGGAAAAGAGATTGAAGGGTCAAATGGAGATGGTGAGAGCATTTTACTGAGTAATTGAAACAAACAATGGCGATGTTGAGAGACAGATGAGTTAAGATATGAGAAATAGGATTTTTTTCCGCTCAGGAGAAGGTGCTCATCAGAAGAACACAGGACAGAATGAACAGTAAGAGCAGAGGAGTGCAGAATTTCTTCCCTGTTGTTCAGCTTTGCGGTTCGAAGAGCAAAGAGAACACAGAGCAGGAGAAAGCCCTGGTTGCGACGGTTTACGGGAAGGAAAAAAGGGACGGCGAGAGATAATGAATGTCAAGTGTAGATATAGGATAATGATGCAAAGTGGACGCAGCAAGGTCAGGAGAGAGTGTGGAGAAACATGAAACTGAAGGTAGCATAGTAACAAGAGTAGAAAGATCGGCAGAGCTGGAAAAGGAATGTAGATCACAATGATAGAATTATACTGTTACAGTGATGGTTTGCAAAGAAATGAGAATAGGATTCATTTCACGAGAAATCTAAAAGCAGTATGTAAAGGATAATGATATCCCGATAGGAAAACTTTTCATTCGCAAACTAAAAGTTGGTACACAAGAATACAAGACAAACTCTGGCTGGTGCAGCTATCCATAGCCAAACATCTATAATACAATACAGTTTCATGTAACTACATTAAACAAATCCTGGAAAGAGCAGGTTAACAGTACACTCAGTGTACTCCTTGTCATAACTATCCCTTGGAATCCCAACTCATATCGAAGTGATATACATTTAGGAGGTATTTAAAATACCACATTTTGATCAACACCACTGTAGTTATAATGAGTCCCTTGTTCTGCACCAAGCCTTACAGAACTTGAATTTACCTCAATGAAAATATTATGGGGTGCAGTAGAGTGAAGGCCCATCTCGGAATTACCAAAATCGTCCCCTTTTTATAGGACACGACTATTGATAGTTAGACCTTTGCATTTTCAAATTTAAAAACCTTTATTTAATGCTGCAAGGCACCTGAAAGAAACTGAATGCATGGGTATCATAGGATCATGACTTTAATTATCTCATTCGATTAGCTTTCCAAATAAAGTATGTGCAATCCTAAACACATTTGGAAGGGCTTGTAGAGCACAGAAATGTTTTACAATGTATTCGTGGCTCTTTGCTCAGAACTGAGACACTCTGATATTGCTCCATGCACGACAGCTCGCAGTTGCCTGATCCTGCCTCTGATTCCTTGTTAATCTGTGGCATTTTTCTACTAGCCGACCTTTGTTAAGACTATGGGCCTCATTACACGTTGTGCGGTAAAAATCTCAAATTACCGGCATGGCGCTCTTAACGTGTCCGCCCTCGCAAGAGGGCGCTAATAGCGTACCATTACGAGTACGCGGACACAAGCATAGCGCCATGCCGGTAATGACCCTACCACCATGCCGCTAAAGACCCCAAAAAGTCAATGGGCCTCATTACACGGAAGGCGGTAATCCAGGGTGCTATTAGCACCCTGGACCATGCCGGTAAATTACCGGCACCGCCTTGGCGGAAAGGGGATTTACCGCCCCATTCCAAGGTTGGAGGGGCGGTAAATCCCCCTTCCGCCATTGCCCTTCCCCATTCCCATTTCTGCCCCATAGGGCTCTATGGGAATGGGGAAGGCGCTAATTACGGCACCGCAATTTTGCGGTGCCGTAATTAGCTCCGAGGTCCCTTAGCGGGTTGGTTTTTAACGCCTGCAAGAAGCAGGCGTTAATTCCTCCAACCCGCAAAGGGACCTCGTAGTACGGCGGTAAGGGTTAACGGTCACCGTTGCCATTAACGGTGACCGTTAACCCTTACCGCCGTCCGTGTAATGAGGCCCAATTACCGCCCTCGACGAAAGTGCAGATAGCACCTCCGCCCTCACGCTGCATGCAAATAGCGGTCCGCTATTAGCGGTGTCTGTTAAATTGCGGAACCGGAAATAGCGTCATCGCACAGGAACGGGAAAGAGCACGGCGGCCATCTTTAAAAACACAATCCATTGCCATCCTCTGCCCCCTGGACCTGTTTGGAGTAGCTTGCAGTTGCAAAACATCAGGGACCCCCTCAACATGCCCAAGGCATTGAAAAAAAACACCGACCGGCAGCAGAAAGAAAAATTCACCTCAGAGGAGCTAATCATGCTGACCCAGACCCTAGCTGACAATGCCGCCGTTGTCTTTGCCAACGACATGCGGCGGGAGACACTCATTAAAAAAAGGCAATCTGGGCTGATGTTGCAGTGAAAGTTAGTGCAGTGGGCACCACCACCCGCAATGTGCATGAGTGCAGGAAAAGGTGGGACGACCTCAGACTCCGGGTGAGAAGCATCCTTGCCGAAAACCACAAAATAGACACTGCAGGTGGATCCGGTTCACCCATCAAACTAAAGGAATGGGAGGAGACCTGTGCGAACCTAATCGGAGTGGAATCCATTGAGGGAGTCGGCACTATGAAGCATGGCGTGGCAACCACTTCAGATGGAGGTGAGTGTACACATGACAGGATGCTATGTGAATGTACTGGTCCCCCCAAATGTGAGCCCAGAATCATCTCATGGATGGACAAACATCCACACATGCATCCATCCCTGCCCATGTCAGTGTCAGACCCAAACACACACACATGCACACATCACCAGAGACAAGTGCCAAACACAACCATGCATGGATGAGGCACTGAACTGACACATCACCTGCATCCCCAACAATGAAGTCCCAATGGCCACAACTGCATTATTGATGTATTCTGCATAAAGTACATAGAAACATAACCAATGCCACCCCCCTTCTTGTCCCTGACAGGCTCACATACAGACAGTGAGGATGCCGGAAATGCATCCCAGGCACCCCCTGCAAGTAAGAGAACAAGGGCACAGGACTCTGAGGACACCCCCACGACATCAAGGGGCAAGGGGGGAAGGTTCCACATGAGTGTCAAGCATTGGAGGAGTGCCACTGCCAGGATAGAAGTAGCCACACCACCAACTACAGCCCCACCACCGGAGGTGAACCCACAACCACCAATCCCAGCCACGGAGGGCCCACCATCAGCTGCGCCAAGCTCCGCAGGAGAGGCAGCAGCCACTGTCCCACTATCTGATGTTGAGGACACAACAGATGTCACAATGGAGATGCACACCCCAACCCCCCCTGGAACACCAGAGCCATCACCACTCCAGACACCTGGGTCTGATGCCACTGGCGAGGACAACATTCTAGGTTCTATGACCCCCACAGTGGCTTCACCTGCTGACATGGATGCATCAGAGGGCACAGCAGCCACTCCACCAGCACCCAGCACTGCCCTCGACCTGGCCACCATCAGCCAGCGGCAACAGGAACTAACTGTGCTGGTTGGCCAGCATGTGGAGGAGGCTGCCCGTCTCAGGGCGGAGATTGTGGAGACAGCAAGGCACTCCAGGGAGGGGATGGAGGCCTGTACAGACAGGCTGTGTGAGGAAATAGGCAGACCTAGGGAGGTCCTCACTCGAATAGCGGACACAATGGACCGCCACTTCACACCACCAGGACAGTCAGCCACGTCGTCATCCGCCGGTTCAACGCAGACAAGCCCCCTCCGCCGCTCCACACGCACCACCTGGCGCATGTCTAGCCAGCCTTCAAATGCTGCTGCAGACAATGGCCATTAGGAAGTTCATGGCGAAGCTTCTGCGTGCATGGCCGGACGGAAACATAGTGGCAGAAACATGAGGAACTGTTGTGGGGGGTGGGGGAAAGGGTGTTATGGGTCTGTTGTGGGGGGTGGGTGGAAAGGTGTTATGGGTCTATTGTAAGGGGTGGGTAAAAGGGTGTTATGGGTCTGTTGTGGGGGGTGGGGGAAAGGGTGTTATGGGTCTGTTGTGGGGGGTGGGTGGAAGGGTGTTATGAGTCTGTTGTGGGGGGTGGGGGAAATGGTGTTATGGGTCTGTTGTGGGGGGTGGGTGGAAGGGTGGTGGGATGTTTGGGCACATGCACTTTTTCATATTTCCGTTACTTAATACACTGGTGTCTGATCAAAAGACAGGCTTGGACATCTTCATTGTGTTTGTGTACTTTATTGGCGACAGGGTCCATTGCGTGCTTCCAAACATACACCAGTGCATTCATACCCATATCCATGTGACAGTAAAAAACCATGTTACTCAGAATATTTGGTTGATCAGATGTTGTCTCACAGAACGTCCCTCCTGACCATCCCCTCTTGCATGTCCTGCATCCCCTTCACCTCCGTTCTCATCACCATCATCATCCTCATCAGGTGCTTCCATTTCAATGTCAGGGGGCAGTGGCACATTCCGTCTGATACACATATTGTGCAGCATGACACATGCCATGGTTATCTTGGCCACCTTCTCATGGCCATACAGGAGAGCGCCACCAGACCTGCTAATGCACCTAAACCGTGTCTTCAAAAGGCCAAAGGTCTGCTCAATCACGTTGCGGGTACGGGTATGTGAACGATTGTATTCCTCCTCGTGCCTGTTCTGTGGGTTCCGTACAGGGGTACGGAGCCACCTCTTCAGGGGCTAGCCAGCATCACCTGTATGGGGGGACAAATGGGGACCTGTTACTGGTCAGCTCAAGTGCGGCCAGTTCATTTCAGGCTTTTTTAATTTGCATTGCGATTGAAGTGCACAATTAACAGCATACATGTAGACTGTCTGTGTGACTGGAATGTGCAAAGGTAAGGGCGACCCTGCAAGTACACATGCCCCGTCAATGCCTACAACAGTGATTGACATGTCCTGGCTGAAGCCGTGTGTTAGGGGTTCCTTGGTCCTAGGCAGATTTGGTATCACACTGCTGGTGTACTGCCATTCCAACATGATGTTGCCATGCTGAGAGGCATCAATTGAGTTGTGCTATAAGTGCGTGGTGTAATGCTATGGCTAGGGGTGATCCCTTCGCATGCATTCAAGGCCACAATGCATTATTGATGTTGTGCTGCGCTCATTTTGTATGACTATGTTGGTGGCATGTATGAGATTTGTGTATTTTGAGGTGTGGAATGTTGTGCAATGTGGATGTGGATGGATGTTTGATTTTTCTAGACCTTGATTGTCATCTATGTTATGTAGCTCACACTTGCATGTCCATTCATCTCTGGTACGTTTTGGGCCTACCCAGATGGATGTTGGCGTACATCTGTACGTGCATTTGTCCAACGGACAACAAGCTACACTCAATCGGAGTATGTATCTCTCCCCCCCCCAATCACACTGCCATGTGCTTGCCCTGCTACTCAACAAGTAGCCACGAACGTTGTCCGGCTTGTCGCTCCATGTAGCGTGGGATAGTTGAGTTCCGCAGGACCACGGAATCATGGGTTGATCCAGGAAACCAGGCTCAGCAATGAGTGATTATCTTGTTGGCGTCACATACCATTTGGACATTGATGGAGTGGAATTGCTTCCTGTTTCGGTACACTACTTCATTGTGATGTGGGACCACCAATTCCACATTGGTACAGTCGATTGCCCCGATGCAACTTGGGATGCCTGCCAGTGCATAGAAGTCAACTTTGGTGTTTGCAATCACCTGGGCAGTCCGTGGCATGAATATGTGTTCAGGTGCATGCTTCAGGAGGGCATCGAGTACCTGGGTCAGTGTGCATGAGAATACTGGTTGTGAGATGCCATGCATCTGCCCCACCGTATGCTGGTAAGTGCCTGTGGCCAGGAAGTGGAGCACAGTCACCACCTTGAGTAGAGGGGGCATGGCAGTTTGGATGTCTATGAGGCTCACAATGTCGTTGTGTATCATGTCTACAATGCTGGTGTTGGTATCCCGGTCCAGACGGTACAGGGTGTGTATCTCCTGCGGGGTTAGGTTAAATGGACTGGCTCTGATCCTGGGGATTGGTGGGTGCCTCTGTGGTATGATTAGGTGCCGTGGTGGTGCTTGCTGTGCCTGTCTTGCCCTCCTCCTCTTAATCCTGCGTCTCCTCTGTGCTGCCTGCTGCTGCGCTGTGATCATGTCCTCCAGCCCATGTAATGCTGCTAGTATTGGAACCATCTTGGTGTGGGAAGGGGTGTGGTGTGCTCCTTTTGTGCTGCCTGAGTCTCCATTGCCTCCACCTGTGCTGATTGTGTCCACCTGTGGCAGGTGGGAACACTGCTCAGTTCTCTTAACAGGTGGTTCGCGATGGCGGTATTAGCGCCATGGCGGTAAGGGGTTTTGGGTGCTTTTCCATGCCGCTATTGGCACGTCCGCCTGGCTTGTGATGATGTGCTAATAGCGGCATGGCGTAAATTACGGACTCGAGGGTTGCGCGCCCGCGGACTGGCCGCTATTAGTGGCACCGTACTTAGCGGTGCCGCAAATAGCGGTGAGCCAGATCGTAATTTGAATGGGGATCTAACGTTACCGGTATTCCATTACCAGTAACGTTAAATCCCTACCGCCTACCGTGTAATGAGGCCCTATGACCTTTCGTCCACGATCTATGTTATGTTCTGATGCTAATGTAATGATCCTCGCTTATTTTCACATGTCTGCCTTATATCTCATCACTTCAACTACTGCTGTAAATACTTTTATGTAACTATGTATGTAAATTAACCTGAAGTTTTGCGCCCTGATGCCCTCGGGCCTGATGGTGCGTGTTATAAATAAATAAAATACAAAATTCAAAATGTGACACTAAATGAACAATTTGGGTGATTGTAGACTATAACTGTTATGCATTGTAAAGGTAGTTGTTCTGTTATCTCAATTATTTCCATATATATTGAAAATAATGATCCTGTTACTTTTCCTAAAACTATCTCGTAACCCAACCATAATGGTGGGCCCCAGTGCAGGGGCAGTCAGGTGGCAGTTACTGGCATGTTCGTAGCCCTCCGTCTTGAGATATGGGGCATGGTAGCGCGAGGCACAGCATTAGGTTTTGCTGTGGTGCCTAGAGTCTTAAGTGGTGGTTTGGATTTTGACTTAAGGCAGGTTGTTTATGTTAACATGTCTGCCATAGCATATAGTGTTGCTCCCTCGCCAGTCGACGGCTGGGGTGGTTTCGAAGGCATCATGGCCACTACTGCAACCGTCCTAGAATTCGGATCAGTGACATGTCGCTTCACAGGCTTTTTCTGCCTTGTACTTTTCCCTCCAGTCAGCGATCCACGCCTTTGGGTTACTGGAACAGTTGATAAACACTGTAGTGGCATGCACAAACAAGGATAAAGGAATGGCCCCTTTCACTACCCGTCTTCTCCCCCACCCCCTCCCGATCCTCACAAAGCTTTGCACATTTTTATCAGTGTGGCAAACGCTGTTCAGCAGTAACACTGGAGTTGCCAGTCATGAGAAAATTGTTCTATTTGAATCGCCCTTTCATTTATTTTAAGTTGGCAGAACTAACATGTCTAAGACACCTTTTAAAATTCCTCTACCCCAAATTCCTTAAAGAGGCACTTAGACTTTGTACTTCAGTTTTGTTTAAAGGATACCAAAAACGACCCTGGCGCCGACTGCAGGAACCTTGCACCAGTGCATATGAGGAGCAGGGCAAACATTGCCCTGGTACATAGAAACTATTCTTTCAATCTATGTTTGCATCGGAGCAAAGTCTGTCCTGATGATAATATGGAACAGTATTCGCAGCAGGGCATATTTTACCCAGCTGCAGAAATGAATTTAAAGCATATTTATTGCAGTAGTTACATTTTTGATAATATCATGCAAAATTGCACTTGCACGGGTGCAAAGTTTCTGTAACACGGCCCCAGGGGTGTTTACACATGTCCTCTCGGAACTTATTGATAAACTATGAAGTGGCTGTTTAAAGCATAAACAATGGTTTTTAATCTTCGTACACGAGGTCTCTTGAAATATAAGTGACTAGGCTGACGCAAAAGAAACATTTGTTAACACATTGCTTACAAGAATGTCTATAATTTAAAAAATTGAGAGTAAGCTGCTCGGGTTAAATCTTTGAAGGGAACTTGGAACCATACATTGGAGTTGTTAGAATTATCTTCCACTAAAATGTGGGTAATGTTAATTAAAGGGTGAACTCTGGATGATCAAGTGGAACCATTTTATCAGCCTAACCATAATTAATAGTAACCTGTACCAAAAACGTGAACTTTGTTGAATTGTATATGACATGGTCACATGGACGTTACCCATTAAAAACTCTGTTGCTAGTCTGCATTTATGCAAAGAGGAACCAAAGCCACAACGTTACATTTTCTGTTGTGAGTGGAATACATGTGGTGCCCAGAGATGATTTCATCCATCCCTGAGAAGTCCAGTTTCTACAAAACCCCTGCGTTCCTCTACCTGATGCTCAGCACTGCTTGATTAAATCAGGTAATCTTGAAATATTGCGAGCATAGAGAGGAAGATGCACATTGGGATTGGGATGCAAGAATTGTTCGCATGAAGGAGGCAGCATCTGCAGGTAACCAAATTTTGCAATTATGTTAATGTGGTAGTGCAACATTTCCTATGGTCTCATTAAGAGTTTGGCAGTAATTCTAAAACAGGCAGTGTGGGGGGTTGGGGAGGTGCTGTTGCGCTCAATAAATATGGCTGCATGAGTGCTAGGCTCTGTGCGAGGGAAATATCCCGGGACATATTTTGCCGCTGAGGTGCCATAAACTTCGTCCATACTGCAGCGAGTGGTTACCAGTACCTGCCCGCACATCTTTGCTGACTTTCACTTCTGAAAACCACGGAACTGCAGAGTGTACCACGGAACTGCAGAGTGTCGGCCGCAAGAGGATTGCCACTGTACCCTCCTGGGTCCTCCCGCGCTGCGGCTCCGGGCTGTGCAGCTCCTGGGGCTGCTGTGGGGCGGGGTGCGGAGGGCCTGTGGGGGAGGGGCGCTGCTGCCCTGTCCTCCCGCCTTGGCTGCTGCCTGGCTCTGGTGTTCCTCGCAGGGCCAGGGCTGCAGCGTGAGCCCCGAGAGCACCCCGCCCTCTGGCCTCTGCCGTTGCTCCGACACACAGACACCCGCCCCTCTGGAGATCTTCTCTTCTGTTGGAACGGGATACCTGGAGGTGAGACTTTGGACGGTGTGGTCTCTACTGAGCGACGTTGGACTGCTGGGGGGGCGGAGGATCTGTTGGGACCTTGGTCGCTCCCCCTGTGATTTTATTTCTGTGGTGGTGCACAAGGTAGGACCCAGTGGGTCTTTGGGGGGCCCGGAACTGTGCTCCTGCTAATGTGCTGTGCCCATACGGCGGTACCCTTGAATCCTACTGTCTGGTCTGGGTGCTCCCCTACCGCCACTCCGCTCCAAAATACAGTGTCCGGGGTAGCCAGTGGGGAGTGCAGCTGCTCGTTGGTCCGGGCGGCCATAGACACGGTTTACCTCTACCCTCACCACCCGGAACTGGCCGCCATCTGGGAGCAACCACCCAACTAGATGTGATTGGCCGGTTCTATGCATTGACCCGCAGTGATACTTAATTAGTTTACATCTGACCGGCTGAGGGCGCATGGGTCTTTCTGGGGGGGCCCCTAGATGTCATACCGGCAACTGGCCATCGGGGGTACAACTTAACTGGCCTGTAAGGTACGCGGATGGAGTGTGGTCACGGATGCACCCCATGAGACGCTGTGCTCTCTGAACTATATTCTGGGGCCTGAAGTAACATGGGAGGCCACTACCTATCCGGATAGACGCATTGATGACCGCAGGAATGCCGGGCCTATTCTCATCCACTCATACTGCTACTGGTAGTGGTCTGTCACTAGCCGGGTGTGCTTCACCCCCCCTCCTCCAACTACAACCTCTGGGATCTCCTTGCCTGATACCATGACTAAGGGAGCGGGTGCAAAAAAGCAGAGTTCAATCAACATGTTCGCAAAGGCTCCCGCTAAACCGGCTGGGGAGACACTAGAATCGGAACCCGGTACATCGGCCCCTCCGGCCCTGAGGACTCTGAAGATGCTGGAATATATACTTGAAGGGTTTGCTACACTCCACACTAAACTGGATGACATGAATGGCACTATATCCTCTATTAAAGCCCATATCAAGAAAACCGACGGCCGGGTGGCCGAGATTGAGACTAGGGTGGGTGCCACGGAGGACAATCTGGGTCCTTTACGAGAGGAAGTCTCTTCACTATACAATCGGGTACGGGAAGTGGAGAAAAAGAATGAGGACTGTGAATCACATTCAAGACGGAACAACCTCCGCATAATTGGGGTACCCGAGGATGATATCAAGGAACCCATGGAAGACTTTATTGAGCGCACACTGCTAACCCTGCTTGATTCCCCCAAGCTCTCTCCACAGTTCGCAGTGGAGCGTGCCTACCGATCCCTAACATCAAGACCTAGACCTGGCGCATCTCCTCGCCCCATCATAGCTAGGATCTTGAACTTTCGCGATCGAGATGCCCTCCGTAGGGCAGCTAGAATCAAGGGTGAACTATTCTTGGGTTCCACCAGGATCCACCTGTGCCCATACTTCTCTGTGGCTGTACAGCAGGAGCGCAAAACTTTCCTGGACGTCAAAATGAGGCTGCATGACCTGGGAGTCAAATACTCCATGCTATATCCTGCCAAACTGAGAATTGTACATTCCAATCGGGTGTTCTTCTTCACAATACCGGAGGAGGCTTCTAGATTCATCGCTGATCATTTCCTTGGGTGACTGTCTCCTTCAAGTCCTCTCAGTACAAAGTTAAAACTCTTCACCAGACTTCTCTCTAAATGTGGGGCCTCCCCATCCTAATGTATAGAAGGTTTATGCCTGTTATGAATACATGATTGGTTCAACCTGGTTCAGCAACGTGTTAACCTTCATTACATAAGTTCCTATGTACGCTGTATTTGTCCCTTTTACTGGCACCAAAATTATCCTTTAACCTCCCAGCCCAAAGCATCACCGCCAGGCCAGTGCGCAGGCCCCCAGGCGTCGATGCCACTGGTTATGTTATTGTTGTTGTGGGTTGGGGTTATCAACTCTCTGTTTAGGGGAGGGATGTGGGTGCGGGGGGCATGGGAGTTACACCAAAAATGCTTGACGTCTGCGAAGGAGAAGGAACATCAAATGATGCTGGGACTGAGGTGGTCTAGCCGAGATATTTGGTCCGATCAGACTCTTCTTTATTGGGTACCACTCTTAGGGTGGTTAACACTTACGCTTTATCTGCATACTGATGGGGATAATAGTCTTACTCTCAGGAGCTGGAATGTGTGGGGATTGGGCAACTACAAGATAGTTAGGCTGCTACAACTTCAAGCTGAGCGTTATAGTGTCAAGATCCTATGCTTGCAGGAAACACACGCTCGCTCCGAACATTGTAAAAAGTTTGCTAAACAGTCGGGTCCCCAGAGGTACTAGACGAATTACTCCACTCAAAGTCGGGGGGTGATGACTCTGATTCATAGAAGTCTTAAATTCACCTGTAACTCCTCACGAGTCGAACCGCAGGGTAGATATGTCCTGCTGAGGGGCAGCCTACAGAATAAGGAGGTGATTATACTAAACATCTGTGGCCCTAACGTGGATGACCCTGATTTTTACCTGCACCTATCCTCTATCTTGAAAGTTTTCCCCCGATACCGATTCTTTTTGGGGGGTGTGATTTTAATGCAATTGTGGACGTTAATCTAGATCGTTCAGGCTCTAGGCCGCGGCAACTCTCCAGAGCTGCCTACTCCATCCTGACTGTACTGCCCCACCTAGGGATTGTAGACTTCGGATCACTCATCCGTGACCATCTCTCTATCCTGGGGACTAGATCATAGTGGATTCAGACATTGGAGGATGAAACCTTATGTCCTCCTAGATGCAGCCTTTCGTTCGGAACTGGAGTCCTCCATTGAGGACTTTTTTTAATTCAATGCCAACTCGGTTCCTTCACAGGTCACCCTTTGGGAAGCTTTTAAGGTCTACACCAGGGGTATCGCCATGTCTAAAGACATACATTTTTGCCATAGCCTTGGAACCCTTTGCTGACATGATACAGCAGTCCCATTCACACAGGGGGTTGAGAACAGCGGGTCAAGCAGACATAATCTCTCTATACGCCGATGATGCCCTCTTGTATATTCGCTCTCCCGCGATCAACCTGGCCCCGATATTGGAAGATGTAGTCCGCTTTGAGCGTATTTCGGTACTGCAGGTGAACTGCTCTAAATCGACCCTGTTCCCGCTCACGGACTGCACGCTCCCTCCACCAGACCTCATGGGGTTCACATGGTCCCAATCCAAATTCACCTACCTTGGTGTGGAGGTTGCACGTACCTTTGAGGTGCTACTAGAGGAGAATTATCAGAACTATCTCTCACACCTAGATACAAAGACCCTGGGATGGGCGAAACTCCCAATCTCTTTGGCGGGCCGAGTGGGGATCCTGAAGATGGTTGTATTGCCCCAGCTCCTATATAGATTTACTAATCTTCCCTTGTGGCCGGGTGATAATTTCTTTCAAACACTGTCAACACCTTCCTGTGGCACTCCAGTGCAGTCCGTCTCAAGCTGGGGACACTGACTACTCCTATGGAGAGTGGCGGATTTGGTGCTCCCGACTTCCTCAGGTACTGGCTAGTAGCACAGTCCCAATTTGCCTCACACTGGTTTAATACTCTGAATCCTCCTCCTCATGTACGGCTGGAGAGATTATCTGTCAGTGATTGCGATATCCGTTCTCTTATACTAAAACCCGTGCCAACTGTCCTAAAATCAGTTGATCCGGTGGCTAGAACATCAATGGCTCGCTCCAAAATATGGAAATTGCTAGATGCACCTCATCCTTTTCATGGGGACTTGCGGTTATGGAACTTCTTCTCAGAGGTCCCTCGGGTGCCACAGTCTATCGTTTCCCGATGGGCCGAGGCGGGGTATACATCGTTTAGGGACATATTTGTTTAAGGAAACTTCCTTGAATGGTCAGATCTTCCACCTTTCCTGAAACGGAAGTCTTCGGTGTGGCTCCAGTACTCGTCTCTTTGGGAAACTCTTAAAGCTAAATACCTCAATTTCCCCATGATACCACCCGATGACCCTGTTAAAGCGGAGCTGTGTGCCTTTGCCTCTTCTGGGGGGAAGGTGTCTAGACTATATGCACACTTGCAGGCCTGAGCACTCCCCTTGTTCACTAGTTTGAAACACAAATGGGAGGAGGACCTGGGGGTGGAAATGACGGACGAGCGTTGGGCTGGTATTTGTGCACGTACTCATGGTATATCCGTTAACTCTCGATTCAAGTTAATACAGTTTAAAGTATTGCATAGATACCTTCACACCCCGAGCAGACTGCATCATATGTTCAAGGAGCTTTCCCCTAGATGCCCTAGGTGTGGGTCCGACAGCACTACATATATCTATATGATCTGGGCCTGCTCATGTTTGTCGCAATTCTGGGCTGATGTGTGCCTTACCATGTCTGCTATGCTAGAATACACCATAGACCCGACTCCAGCACGGTGTCTTTTTCATGAACTTCCCGAATTGGGCCATGATTCTAGAAAACTGGCTGGCATCTGCTTGCTCCTTGCGGTCTTCTGCATCCTTATGTGTTGGCTCCGTCCCACAGCACCTACACATGGACAATGACTCAAGGCAGTTATATGGGCTGCGGACACTGAAGACTACTGGGCAAACCAACAACCAACACACTCGAGGCCCAGAGACATTTGGCAGAGGTTCCTTTCCTACTTGTCTGTAGCATATTCCAATTCGGACTCCGACTCCCCCATTCCTACCCCTCCTCCGGAGGATGCTTCGTGAGGTACGGTCTCTAGACCCTCACTGTGTAACAGAATATCCCATGTCTATGAATGTGGACTGCGAGCACGTGTGGTGCCCGCATTGTGGTCATGGCATATGATTGTACTGTTTGTACTGTCAAGCTGAAAATAAAGGTTTTAAAACAGGCAGTGTGACAGAATTCCATCTGGTGGGGGTGGGATAGTCCAAGCTTGTTGGAGGTTTGAAATAAAATGATGTGTGAAATTCAGTTTCTGAAAGGGAGGCTTGCTAACCAGAGCCTCCTATAGATACATTTCCATGCCACAAGTAAAGTGCATTCATGTGTTTTGCTGTGCCTGTCTCCTGACATCTATAGCAACTAATCTGCAGAGGCCGCAGAGCAGGTTCAAAGGTCAAATGTACATTACTGACAGCTTTTGGAACACAAAGTTCAAACAGGCAGAGGTGGCTTTTAAACCTTCTGTACCTCTGATTCAAAGCATAATAATTGTGTACCCTATTCAGCCTGGTGTCATGTTAAACTATGAATACAAGCAATGCCTGGTTACGGCATGGTGGCTTTTAGGATTACACAATTATACAGCCACAGGTATTTAGTGTCATACTAGTGTAAGCTTGGTGATCAGTGAGTGGCTCTTGGTGATCAGGGAATGGCTATGCAAGGGACGTGTATTAGCTGCCTGGTGTGGATGTCTCCACAACAGCCAAATGGTAGAACAGCAGGAAGCTGCAGTTTGATCCTCATGAAGGGAAGACCTTCTTCCCAGGCCACAGCAACAGTTCACAGGAGGTTCCTTGGGAATTAGTGCTTCAAAAGACCTGGTGAAGACCTGCTCTCAAACCTTGATTCCAACACCCCCTGTGTCCTCATCTTGCTTGATCTCTCTTCTGCCTTTGACACGGTCAACCAAGCCATCCGGCTCAACCGTCTCCGTGCATCGAGCCTGGAAGGACACCACAATTCATGGCCTCCTCCCATACTTTCATTAACAGCGGGGCCAGTTCACCTTGGAATTCCTTGTACAGTTCGGCAGGCAGACCATCCGAACCAGGGGCCCGGCCACCAGATAAAGATTTTATGGCCTTGTTTAGTTCTTCAATACTCACGGGTTGATCTAAAATGTTTCGTGTGGTTCCAGTGAGTGTTGGGAGATCGAGGGAGTCTAGACATCTGAACGTGTCATCCCTAGTTCTAACATCGTGATCAGAGTATAAAACAGAGTAAAAATCAGCGAAAGTAGAATTGATATCGCATTCCTTATGGACCGTGATCCCAGCTGGATTCTGAACACTAGCGATTGGGTTAGGGTGCCTATCTGTTTTAAGCATGTTGGCAAGAAATCTCCCCGCCCTATTGCTCTCCCCGTATCTACGGGCCTTAGCCGGGGCAGCCATGTATAGAACTTCCCTATTGGCTAGTTCGTGAAAGTCCTTGAGGGAAGCGTGTATCCTAGGCAGGGTTTCTTTGTTGAATGTGGCACTATATTCCGTCTCTAGTGTATCTATTGAGGCTTCAGTCGCACCCAGTTCCCTCCTCACCGTTTTCAGCATACCTGTAGATTTACCCAATATAGTGCCCCGGACCCAAACCTTAAATGCCTCCCACAAGGTAGCATAGGTGCTCACAGAGCCCTCATTCAACTCCAAAAACTCCTCGATTTCAGTATGTAACGCCTCACAGATATTGGGGTCCCTAAGAATTGTAGAGGGCATCCTCCACCTTCTAGTCGGAGGTGGGGAGTCACCCAGGAAGATGTTCAGTGTTATTGGCGAGTGGTCTGAGAGCGTGTGGGGGTGTATTGCACAGTCATCGATCTCAGTGGAGAGGGTCGAGCTAATAAGCCAATAATCTATACGGGAGTGGGAGTCGTGGACAGATGAGTAGAACGTAAATTTCTTCTCAAGTGGATACAACGTGCGCCATGCATCAATTATGTTGGTCTGTTCCATTATCTGTTTAACGGCAAGAGCCGCTTTGGACGGAGCCCTGGGGGACGTGGATGAGCGGTCCAAGGAGCGATCAAGGATCATATTGAAATCCCCACCCCATATTATTTGCGCCTCAGTCGATGTGGATAACATGTCAAGGATTGCGCAATAAAATAGCAGGTCATCTATATTAGGGCCATATGTATTTATCAACAGGATTTGTCGTCCCGTCACCTCCCCCCATACCAACACGTACCTACCCAAAGGATCTATCTTACTGGCAAGGTACCTGAAGCACATCTTAGAGTGTATAAGCGTCAGGACTCCCTGGATTGCATTGAATATTCTGTGAAGTACCTATGAGGGCCCCACCGTGGAAGGAATTTATTGTTGATGCTCCCCATCACATGTGTCTCCTGTATCAGAAGGATATGGGGATCATGGCGTGTAATGTATGCAGCAATTTTCCTTGCCTTGACTGGGTTGTTGAGACCCTGAATGTTCCAAGAGAGCAGTCGAATGTTCAATCCACCTCTAGCCTGTGCCATAACTGTCTATCAAAGAGGGCATTTGCCAAGCAAGACACCACTGTCTTAAGTTTGGAAGAGTCTCGCTGAAGAACAGTCCCCTGATTTTAACTTTATAACATCCCCAACCATGCCCTGCAGAACACCAGGACAAACTTTTACCCGTTTCCCCTTCTAACCCCCGACCCGCATCATCAACCCCAACCCGATGATGTATCCCATCAACCATAACTTGGGAAGTCTCCTGGGGGTGTGAGCTGTACTCACGCGACCGAACACCATATGGGGGGGCTCACGGCCCTGCATCAATATATGGTGGACAGGCCCTACTCGCCTTCGACGGGTTATCAAACTTTTGGTAAGGTAGTGTAGAGCAAGTCCCTTCAGCCAGCGTGGTCCTCCTGTTCCGGCACACGCCGGGCTGGCAGGTTGCGGTTAGCTTCTCGGTTCCCCGGGGGAAGGGGGATTGAGGCCTCAACATACATCATAGCCTCCGCAGGATTGTCGAAAAAGTGTGCGCGGCCTCCGTGTTGGATGCGCATTTTAGCCGGGAAGACAAGCGCATATGGGATCTGACGTAGTCCCAGCTGTCTCTTGACCGGTTCGCAGGATCTTCTCAGTGTCTGCACATTGGTCGAAAAGTCCGGATATATGTGTATCCTGTTTTCTTCGTAATACAGGGATCCTTTTTCTCTGGAAAGCCTCAGGATAGCGTCTCTATCTCTATAATTCCAAAGCCGGGCAATGATCGTGCAGGGCGGCACTCCAGGTTTGGGAGGGGAGGCCAGGGTACGATGGGCCCGCTCCACGAGGAAATGATCGGAGAAAGCGTCGGGGCCCAGGAGGGATTTCAGGAGATCTTCCACTTGGCCTCCATGGGGCCCTTACCAAAGGATTCGGCTACCCCTACCAGACGGATATTGTTTCACCTGGAGCGAGATTCTAAGTCCTCGCACTTGTTCAGGGTTTTCTGCAGGTCTCCCTTCAGCTGGGCGATATCATGGCCATGTTGCACTATCGTGTCCTCATTAACTCCAATCCTGTTCTCCGCCTCCGTAGTGCGGGCATTCTCCTTATCAACCCTTGCCTTCAAAGAGCTGATCGTGGCTCCTATGTCGTCTAGTTTGCTGTTCACCGCCAGGGATCCACTCTGGACCATTGTTAGTAGTTTGTCCACTCTCACATCCATTGGGGACTCCAGCTGGCTATCCGAGGGCTCAGCGGGTGTCCCGGCAGGCCCATGCGGCTGGGAACTGGCAAAGGAGTCCATCGGACCAGTTTTCTTGGAGCCCATACTTTTTTTCTCGCTGCGGCCCATGTGTCAGCCCTGTTGGGTTGCGTTGGGTGTGCCCTCGCTCCAGCGCCCGTGATAGGCAGTGGTTGGCAATCGTTGGCACTCAGGAGTGTGGTGTACACCGCTGATGAGTGTATAAGAAAAAGGCACCAGGGCACCCACCTTATGATGTTACCGGCGGGCCGCAGCAGATGAACGCAACCGGTCCACCTCCGTCGACAAGGCCCGACCTAGCGGTCGGTCAATGGTCAATCCGCAGGGCAGTATCGGAGCAGGGAGCGGGGTAACAATCCCGATGAAAAGGGAAATGTTCCGTCCAGATCAGGCGTGCAGTGTATATCCAGAAGAAGGATCGAGGGCCAACAGGATATATCCAACGGCAACTCAGAAAGGCGCAGAGCGCGGCCCCTCCCCCATCTGGCCTGTGCACGAGCCAGCACCCCCGGTCGTCGCGTGATTTCTTCTGGAGCCGTGGGCCGGATATGCCTCTGTCGCGTCCACGGTATAAGTTTGCAGTCCGATATCTATGGATTGATCCGGCGTTTCTTTGTGAAAATCAGTGGAGTGTTAAGGTGTGTGTCCCGGGATCGGGCAGCACCTGTGGAGGCAGGATTCCTGGAAGGCGTCCGAACTGGGGAGGCCAGGCTGGTGGAAGTGTCACTGGCTGAAGGTATACAAGTAGCAACTCCAATCCTTCTCGGTAGGACAAGGAGATTGGATAGACCTCCAAAGGTACAAATACTTCCCCTGCGGATCAGAAGCAGTTACAGCTCCGTGGTAGATGGTGAAGCTACTGACAAGGAGTGAGGAATGCACAGGAGGTACTTGCAGAGTCTGACACCACAGCGAGATGGGCGAAGGGGAAACCAGAAGCGTGGTGATCAGGATTCTGGAGATAGGGAGGAGCAGGCAACTAGAGAAACCAAGGGGAAAACAGGAGAGAGAAGCCAAAAGGCAAGGCAAACGGTCAGAGACCAACCAAGGTGGCTAAGGCTGGCTGATTCCAGGTCAGACAGCACAGGTGGGACCCCACAAGAGATCCAAGGGAGACTAGGGCCAGAGAACCGGCTGGGGAAGTCTGGAACCAGGCAAGGCAAGCAGGGTTGGAAACAAGAGAACCAGGGAATCCGGCAGAAAGGTAGAAGCAGGTGGAAGGCAAAACTGGAAGCAAGCGCTGCTACGGCTGGTCAGGAACGAACCGAGTTAAGACGCGATTCGTTCTCTGACTCAGCCGCTATTTACGGCCCTCGGCATGAAGCCAAGGCCTGGAGCGCAGGCTGGATCGCGCATGCGCAGCCGCCCAGCCCAGGAGCGACAACGAGGTTTGAAACACAAGCCGCCGGCCTCCGTGTATTGCGGTGCATGCGCGTGCAAAAAACAATCCGAGGTTTCGGACGTCAGGAGACTCCTCTCCCTACTAGTCGAAACCTCGGATAGACCCGCCAAGAGCGGCAGCATCTCGCCCCCCCACAGGTAAGTGGCCTAACACCATGACCCCCCGCAGAAAGACCAGGAGCACCAGGCTTCCAGGGATGAGCGAGATAGAACTCCCGAACCAGACGAGGTGCATGAACATTGACAACCGGTTCCCAGGTGCGATCACAGGGGGGGTAGCCCTTCCAGTTCACTAAATATTGCAATTTTCCCCTATAAAAACGGGAGTCACAAATATCCTGGACCTCAAATTCTGGCGTACCCTGTACATCAATGGCTGCAGGTCGAGGATGGGAACGACCATAGGAGTCGGGACGACAGGGTTTCAGCAGGGAAACATGAAAGACTGGGTGAACACGCCATGAGGTAGGTAAAGCCAGTCTAAAGGCTACCGGAGACACCTGCTTAAGTATACGGAAAAGACCATGGAATCTGGGGGCCAATTTCAGTCGAAGATTTCGGGCAGGAAGATTTCTGGAAGATAACCACACCAGGTCTCCTACTTGAAAAACTGGACCAAGACTCCAACGCTTGTCAGCAGCCTTTTTCATACTAGCTTGTGCCATAGTCAAGGAACCTGTCGCCTGGCGATGACAACCTTGTACATTGGCTATCAACTGATCAGCCGAAGGAACCGAACTGGGTTGTACGGGAGGGAGAGGTAGTAGCTTGGGGTGTAGGCCAGAGGAACAGTAGAAGGGACTAAACCCAGTAGCTGAGTGCACAGAGTTGTTGTAAGCTACTTCTGCCAGGGCTAGATGAGACATCCAATTGGACTGGGAAGCATTTGTGAAACAGCATAAATACTGTTCCAAAGTCTGATTGGTCCTCTCCGTCTGCCCGTTAGTCTGTGGGTGATGACCAGAGCTAAGGGCTCTATGTATACTCAAATGTCGGCAGAGTTGACCCCAAAAGGCAGAAACAAATTGAGAGCCCTATCCGATATAATCTTCTCTGGTAAGCCATGTAGACGGTAAAATGTTCTGTAAAAAGGACTGGGCCATCTGAGCAGCTGTGGGTATCTTCGGGAAAGGAATGAAGTGGGCCATCTTAGTAAAGCTTTCTACTACTACCATGATGCAGGTCTGGCCCTCGGAACATGGAAGATTCACAATAAAGTCAGTGGCTAGTGTGTGCCAAGGGTAAGGTGGAATTTCAATAGGATGCAATAGGCCTACAGGTCTCTGTCTCGGAGTCTTAGCCTGGGCACAAATCGGACAAGACTCCACATATTGCTTGACTTGGGTAGCCCAGTCAGGCCACCAAAATTGACGGGCGATCACCTCCTGTGTAGCTCGAACCCCACGATGTCCTCCTATTTTGGAATCATGTAGTCCTTGCAATACGGCCCTACGGAGATCTTCAGTTGGTAAGTACAATCTTTTCCGAAAGAGCAGAAGGCCATCTCTTTCGCTCATTTGTGGAATCTTCAATAAGGTGGTACGTTTTGGGCCAACTGCAGACTCCTGGGCTACTCTCTGTAAGTAGGGTACTAGAGCTAGGAGAAAATGTTTCGGGGCTAGCACTGTTTCTCCCTTGTTTTCCTGCGCTATATCGTCTTCCAGAGAGCGAGATAAAGCATCGGCTTTGTCATTCTTATTGTTGGATATGTAAGTAATGTGGAAATCGAAATGTGAAAAGAAGAAGGCCCACCGAGCCTGGCGTGATGTTCTACATTGTAAGGAACGTAGAAACTGTAAGTTTCGGTGGTCTGTGCGCACTTCCACTGGGAAACGCCCTCCTAATAGATGGTGGCGCCATTCTTCGAAAGCAGTCTTAATTGCTAGGAGCTCCTTCTCGATGATAGGATAGTTCCGCTCACTGGCGGTGAGTTTTCAGGAATAGTATGCTAGGGGAAATTCAGTCTCCAAATCTGGATCAAGTTGTAACAATACAGCCCCCACAGCATAGTCCGACGCATCCACTTCAACAATAAAGGGTCTGTCCTCCCGTGGGTGTTGAAGAATGGGAGAGGTGCTGAAGGCTTCTTTTAACCACAGAAAGGAAGCAGCGGCCTCCGGTCCCCACACAAAGGCCCTCTTAACACTGGTCAGGTTAGAGAGAGGAGCTGCCCATTTGGAAAATGATGGAATGAATCGACGATAAAAATTTACGAATCCAAGTAAGCGCTGTAGGGATCGCCGATCTCTGGGAGGTTTCCACTCCAGGATAGCACGGACTTTAGCAGGATCCATATGTATACCTGTAGCACTGATGACATATCCCAGGAACTCCACTTGATCTTGATGGAAATGGCACTTTTCTGGCTTGACGTATAAGTGATTCTGCTGTAACCTCTTTAGAACCTCTTTAACTTGAACTATGTATTCCTTGCGGTCCTTGGAATACACAAGGATATCATCCAAGTAAACCCAAACTGATACTCCGATTAAATCAGCAAATATGTGATCCATAAGACGTTGAAAAACTGAGGGAGCGTTGCACAAGCCAAAGGGCATCACGCAGTACTCGTAATGCCTCATTGGAGTCTTAAATGCGGTCTTCCACTCATCACCAGATCTTATGCGCACTAGATGATAAGCTCCTCGGAGGTCTAGCTTGGTGAACACCCGGGCGTCATGTAGTGACTCCATACTGGTTCGTATCAGGGGGAGTTGATACCGGTCTTTCTTAGTGATATCATTTAATTGACGATAATCGATGCATGGCCGAAGGGTGCCCTCCTTCTTCTTAACAAAGAATAAAGGAAATCCCGCAGGAGAGGTGGAGGGTACGATGTATCCCTTTTGTAGGCAATCCCGTAGATACTCCTGTAGTACTTCCTTTTCTTGTGCTGTTAGGGAGTAGACCTTGCCATGTGATATAGTAGTGTCTGGAAGAAGATCTATAGAACAATCAAAGCTTCTGTGCGGAGGCAACGAGATATCCATTGGATCAGAAAAAACCTCCAGGAATTCTATGTATTCTGACGGTATTGTAGAGACCGAGTAAAGGCTTGTTCTACTACCTACATCGGTCTGGGTTGAGGTCGTGGTCTTCATTGCCGGATGGTAGGTGCCTAAGCATTCTTGCTTGCAACGGGCTGAACAAAACTCTAGTGTCCTGGTCTCCCGGTTGATGTTAGGATTGTGATGCAACAACCAAGGTAAGCCCAGGATAATTGGGTACGAAGGTGTCTTGATGACATCAAAAGAGATCAGTTCCTTATGCTCCTCTATTTGAAGTTGTAATGTTCCAGTATGCTGATGAACCGGTCCGGAAGACAGAGGAGTGCCATCAATAACTTCTACCATGGAAGTACATCTCTTCTGCAGCAAAACGAACCCGTTCTTGGCTACAAAGTCAGCATCAATATAGTTACCGGAAGCTCCACAATCCAACAGACCAAGGACCTCTACAGGTTCGTTTCTTGCCCACGTAACCTTGATTCTCAAGGCCATGAGTACCACTGGCTGCATTGGCTGTTTTTCCCAGTGATCCTCTGGAAGGACTGAAATTAAGGAAGAGGGGCCTGTCATTGCCTTCCCTACATACGACAGGCCGTTTAGTTTTCCGACTTACGGAGAGGGCGTTGAGGGCACGTAGAGAGGTAATGCCCGGAGGCCCCAGAGTACAGGCACAAGCTGATTCTTGTGAGCTTGAGACTTTAGGAATTTCTGGCAGGACTCTCGAAAGCGTCTTTTCAGATCTACGCCTCTCGTTCCGTCTCTCAGTCAATCTATGGTTGATACGTAGGACTTGTTCTTGAAGTGCCTGCAAGGTCTCTGGTTCTGGTATATGTAACAATTCGTCCTTGTATTCCTCCCTTAATCCCCTACGAAAGAGAGTCTTCTGGGTAACTTCCGGCCATTGGGAATCCGTGGCCAACTAGCGGAAATGACTGATATAAGCAATAATGTAACTGGAGCCTTGTTTTAAGTCCATTAGTTGGTTCTGAGCTGTAGCTGCTAGGTTTGGTGACTGGAAAACTTCCAAAAAGTCCTTTTCAAAGGCTACAAAATCCTCCAATATTGGGCTCTTGGCTACCACAAGGGGCGTAGCCCAGGCCAACGCATTCCCAACCAGATTGTCCAAAATATATCCAATCTTGGCCTTATCCTGATTGAAATGGGTTGGACGACACAAGAAATGGATTGGGCAATGATTGCAAAATTCAGCCACTCGTCTGGGAATTTCACTGGGCTGGTCTGTGCCATCACCGTCTCTGGCGAAATATTAGCACTGGTCCCTTGAGCCACCATCTGTCTTAATGCCAAATTCTCCTGATGAAGTGCCGTCATCTCGGCACGTAAAGCTCTGATCTCACTCCTTAAATCCTCCATGTCATCCATCCCTGGATCAGTACAGATAGGTAGGCGTCTTAATCTGTTAAGGTGTGTGTCCCGGGATCGTGCAGCACCTGTGGAGGCAGGATTCCTGGAAGGCGTCTGAACTGGGGAGGCCAGGCTGGTGGAAGTGTCACTGGCTGAAGGTATATAAGTAGCAACTCCAATCCTTCTCGGTAGGACAAGGAGATTGGATAGACCTCCAAAGGTACAAATACTTCCCCTGCGGATCAGAAGCAGTTACAGCGCCGTGGTTGATGGTGAAGCTACTGACAAGGAGTGAGGAATTCACAGGAGGTACTTGCAGAGTCTGACACCACAGCGAGATGGGCGAAGGGGAAACCAGAAGCGTGGTGATCAGGATTCTGGAGATAGGGAGGAGCAGGCAACTAGAGAAACCAAGGGGAAAACAAGAGAGAGAAGCCAAAAGGCGAGGTAAAAGGTCAAAGACCAACCAAGGTGGCTAAGGCTGGCTGATTCCAGGTCAGACAGCACAGGTGGGACCCCACAAGAGATCCAAGGGAGACTAGGGCCAGAGAACCGGCTGGGGAAGTCTGGAACCAGGCAAGGCAAGCAGGGTTGGAAACCAGGGAACCAGGGAATCCGGCAGGAAGGTAGAAGCAGGTGGAAGGCAAAACTGGAAGCAAGCGCTGCTACGGCTGGTCAGGAACGAACCGCGTTAAGACGCGATTCGTTCTCTGACTCAGCCACTATTTACGGCCCTCGGCAAAAAGCCGAGGTCTGGAGCGCAGGCTGGATTGCGCATGCGCAGCCGCCCAGCCCAGGAGCAACAACGAGGCTTGAAACGCAAGCCGCCGGCCTCCGCGTATTGTGGCGCATGCGCGTGCCGAAAACAATCCGAGGTTTCGGATGTCGGGAGACTCCTCTCCCTACTAGTCGAAACCTCGGATAGACCCGCCAAGACCGGCAGCGTCTCGCCCCCCCCATCAGGTAAGTGGCCTAACATGGAGTGATGCTGCAGGCACTCCACCGCCAAATGCAGGTGTTTGTTGGCGTATAGGCCCCGAACAGGATTAATTTATAATAGGATATGTTACGGGCTGGAGCTCTCCCCTCAGGCGGCCATCTTCATCGTGCGCAACAGCGCCCCTTATGGAGCAACTGATTTGACCGCAGACTTGACCTGCTGGAAGCCATCAACCAGCACGTCTCCAATGCTAAATAACTTGAACCAATGTGGGCCTGTACATCAAACTGACTCAACTCGCTAGTGGAACCACACAACTCGAGCAGCTCAACAAAGGTCTAATTGCAGTAAAAGTGCCGGGCAGCCCCGGTCGACCCTGTCGAGCAACTCAAGCAAAGAAGAAAAGTTATTCTATAGAGCCCTTGTCCCACTGGTCCACTTAAATTGACTACAGTGGCTGTCAGCCCCCCTGCTCTGCCTTTGTAAAGAAATACACTTTAACGCTGACATTGTTGCTGGAATTCGGTTACCTGAACACCCCAGCTTATCAGCCCAGAGGTCCCCTTTGATATCAAACGTCTGCATATTCTGTGTTTCTCTTACATAGGTGGTCATTAGTGTTTTTGATTAGTTGACTGCATTATAGAGCTTTGAACTGACTTGCTTTTCTTTTGTAACCACTGTACTAACGCTGTTTGGGTTGCTACTGTTATCAGGGCACACTCCTGAAGATATAGCCTGCACTAGCAAAACAGGCTAATCAGGTGGCATGTCGGACTGTGCCAGTTTCACGTTTATGATTGGGATCACTGCTTGTTTAGTAGCAGTGTGCGGCTTAGTAGACAATTTAATGAGGAGGATCCAAATAACAGATATATTTCTATAGGTAAAAATAGGTAAGCAAAGGTAAGGAAAGTCAACAAGACAGACAAGACCTCTATTCAAGCAGACCAAATGTCATCTGTTTTTTGCAGCTATGCTAAATTACTAGTTTTTCTGCTGAAACTCTCAACAATTGCCTGCTTTTGTGAGGGATTTATCTCCACACATATGCATTGGCGCATGCAGTGTTAGCTAATAAGTGATGTCCCCTAGGGAGTCCATTGGAACTCCAACATGGGGGAAACATGGATTGTTCTGTGTTACCCTGGATCATGCAGATCCTTGATCTTACTACATCATACTGTATGCAGGATAATGTGTTTGTCAGTAAGGGGTCCTTAGTGTTTGCTAAAAACTTGTGAAGTGTTGGGGCACAATGCCCACGCTATATCATTTGTTGGCCTCCCACAGAAGCCAGGGTCACTCGAGGAAAGGGAGGAATTGGAGTTATCATATGGACTCCAGATGCAACCATCATGCATATGTTTCAGAGCCTAGTTGATGATATCTAATGACAGAAACAAACTAGTAGAGAGTTGTGGTTAAAGAGAGCAAAAAGTATTTTATGTAGAAAGAAATGGTCATATCATGTCAGCAATATACCCTTTAAACGGCCAGAATCTAGGAAATTGTAGAAGAGTAAAAGACCTGGCCACTGGACATTAGTTCTGGCCTGACACGAGAACTCAATGTGGGGTGTAGAAGGGTTGTGCAGGCCAGCAAGGAGCAGGGATGGAAGAACAACAGCAACATAGAGGGAGCCCCATACTATCCAGTAGACTGTGTCTCATGTGCACCTTATGGTTGGATCCATGCTAAGGGTAACTTAAGAGCATGGGCCCAGTGTTCTGGGCAGGTACAGATTTAGAGACTTCGACATCTAGGTCAATGTGTTATTATCTGTACAAGAGCAGGACATTTTACCATGGTCAACTTGCCGCAGCCCAGGCTCTGAATTATTTTTTAAAAATGGGGTTCAGAATGGGCTCAAGTCGCGGGACCACGCGGGTGAATGGCGTACGCCCACTTTTTGAGAGGGCGACTGCAGTCCCCACTGTGTGGTTAAGAAATTAAAAAAAGTAAGACAGAATAATAACAGGCCATACAGCTGCGGCGGAGAATAAAACCTTGGCCTTGCACCTCTGAAACGAGACACTTAACCGCAAGAACACGACAATCTTTGGAAATTAAGCTGCATTTTGTGTTCCAGGTTCTTAGATTTAAAAGTTGCATCTTATAGTTAACCAGCAAGGAAATATGAAAAGCTGTTCCCTTGGCAAATTCTTTTTTGTCGTGTTTTTTTTTCAATTGTGCAAGACAAGCCTAAATAAAAATGTGCATATTTCACGTTGACGCCCCATGACGTCACTTCCCAATGCTAGCCAGAGTGCCCCACTTTTTCTTTTAGTTCTTGAAGCCTGGGTTTAGCTATTGGGCCTTATTATCAGTTCGGCGATGCAGTAAAAATGTGGCAGTAATACTGTTACCGCTGCATTACAGCAACGCCCAACTACAAGTTTGGTGATGAGGTAGAGGAAAAACATTGCACAAAATTCTGGAGGTAATTCCACCGCCTAGCTGCCAAAATGCGCACATTTCGGCAGTATTACCACCATTGGTAATTCCATCAAAATCCCCCAGGGAGTCCTATGGACTCCATCAATGGGAACTAACACTGCCAAACTGCCACTTGTAATCCAGCGGTAATACTGCTGGACCAAGTGGCTGGAACAGTAATTCCCTTTGGTTGCATCTCAGCGGATTTACCGCAGCGATACCACCAAACTCGTAATGAGGTCCATTGTCCTCAGTGGGGTGAGGAAACCCAGTGGCCCACATTTAGCTCTAAAAAAGAAACAGAGAGAGCAAGAGCGGGCTCAAAATCTACCTCTCAGAGGAAGACAGAAAATGTGTGGGGAAAGGAAGTGACGTATTTCAAGGGAAGGAATGTAGGAGAAGCCGGGAGCGTGGCAAGCAAGAAACTACAGGGGGGGAAACGGGATAGAAGGAGGCAAAACAGTTCATGGAAACCTGGTCTCGCCCTGAGTTAACTAATATAATGTGTTAGGTACACCCTTGGTACAGGAAGTAGGCCTTGGAAAAGGAGGTAACTGGTGTTTAGTGAAAGCAGGACGAACGCAAGGCAGATATAACACAGAAGCAAAGACTGGACTGCAGGCTTTATGATTATTATTATCATATTATTATTTCAGTAAAACAGCTCGGCCATTTGAGCGATCGCCCTCAATATCTGTGGGTAACCTAAAATCATAGATCCGAATTCTGGTAGGCTCTACTTAGCCTTTCATCCCCTATAGGTTGATACATTGGGCCTCATTAGGAGTAGGCGGTAAGGCAACAACGGCACCAGTATCGCTACCGGCACCGTTGCTCCATACCGCCATACTAGGACTTCTGCTCGCGGGTCCCCTTGTAGCCACCTGGTCTGACCAGGAGGCTGTACCGGCACCCGCGAGCAGAACATGATGGTAGCAACTGTACTGTTATAAAACTGTACCGCTGCTACCATCCTCCCCATTCCCATTGAGCCCTATGGGGGTTCAAATGGAAATGGGGATGTACCGGCTCTGGCACCTGCGCAAGGGCAATTACCGGGTCCACCGAGGTCGGACTGGCCCAGCGATTCCCCTTTCGCGGATGCCGGAACCGGATGCGAGTTTGGGGGTAGCCATGCCGGTAAACCCCGCAAGGCTCCCTCCAACCTCATAATGAGGCCCATGAGTGCCATTAAATTGAATAATTGTAACACCTGCGCTTAGAAATGGGTGGAATCTGGCATCAAGTGTTACTTAATGTTCTTTGTTCTTTGAGCAACACTTTGGAAGTCTCTTCAGTAATCTCCATGATATTTTTCCTGGAAGGGCTTCTCCCTGATCCCTAAGAACCTCCCTGGCCAATCTTGTTCAACACCTTGATTACATGATTTAACATCACCTATGTGGCCGCCATGTGATTTACAAATGTAAAACAAAAATGGCTAAAACAGTGGGACAGCCTGCACACACTGAGTGCCATGGAAAGAAATAACAATTAACTAAGGGCTATGTTTGCGGTTTGTCATAGGCATATGCAGACAATGTGTACATTTTCTAGCAAAACTGATTACCCCACGTGTCTCCTACTTGCCATAGTCTTTACTTACAAGTCCATACTTAATGACCCTGTGCTGTGCTAATCAGGGTCGGACTAGGGCATAAAACCGTCTCAAGCTCCAATGAAAAAGTGACCCACAGTTGCAAATGGTAATTCATCCCTTTTGTGAGAGACTGCTTGAATAGTACCAAAGGGCGAGTTTTTAGACATATGTGATGCAAATATTGCATTTCATAGAATATTTATTCAGCAACACTGGCCAAAACTACTAGCCGCATAGTGAAATAACTCAACAAACTGCCCCACATAGGCCAAAATAGTGGCCCACTTCAACCCCAAAAACTGGCCCTCACTAGCATTTTGCATTTTTGGTTCGGGCATTGGCCTATAGGCCAGTCCGAGCCTGGTGCCAATACTGATAAACGGAAGAAGTGTTACTGCATGTGGCAACCTCAATGTTCCCCACCATTGAGGGTTGTAGTTATTCCCAGATTTATCACGTGCAATGATTCTGCCTTGGTCAGCACCACCATTGCAAGTGCAGGTAACACCTCAACTTACCCTCGTGGCTTTTGATGTGCTGGTGACAAAATCCACGGTTGTGAGAGCAGTAAAACAGGCCGTATTGTGAAATATGGCATGTTTTTCCATTACCGTACACTCCTTAATAAGGCTCTTACTGTGTTTATAGGCACACTGCTTTCCATCATCCTCATCACAGCCCTGCACTCTGACGATGTACCGAGTGCTGCATGTCAACCCTTCTGGGGGACATGGTACCTTCCAGGTTTGGTGTCGGTCACATGGGGTAACCATGTGACCAAGTAAATAAAAGACACAAGCCGGTTCCGGCTTATCAGTCGATCCAGAGCTGACTCCTGTGTCTCATTGTACCATGCTGGTGCAGCGCAGCGTGCCATGGGCCCGCCACGTGGCCCGGCATGAAGACGTTCCCCTGCTGGGCAACGCTGGGCACCGCTGTCTATGGTAATTGGTGAGGCTGTGTGACCACGGCGATGATGGTGCCTCGGCCTGGGTGCCCCCCCGGACCGGGGCTGATGGGTCTGCAGTTCCAGTGCCCCTGAGCTGCAGAGGCCTCGGGCTGCCCCTTGCGGTCCGCCTGAAGTGTAACAGCATCCGGTGATCCGGATGCTGGAGGGGCCCCCCTCTGGTCCGCCCCTGCAGGGATGCACAGCGGATATGGGGTCTGGTGATCCAGGCCCCCCTAACAATGGCGACAAAGGAATTGTGGTGCAGGCCGCAGGAGGCCTGTGATCCTTCTGTGTTTTCTTTTTAAATCCTCGTTTCACCCATGTGGCAGTGTCAGCCGCGTGAGGCACAGTGAGGAGGAAGGTGATGCAGCATCGGACGCTGGTCCTCTGGGTGGCCCCGGGCCCCGTGCAGTGATTGCACGGGCCACCTGGTGCCCATGAGGATGAGGCGGCATGGCCGCAAAACGAAGAACATGATCAGCTGCGAGGAGGGGGCGTGGCCTATGAACAGTATGTAGGAAATAAGGGAAGTCCGGTTCAAGGTAAATTGGCAGTTTCTTCATTGTCCCTAGTCTGCACGTCTTCAGGTCATACACAACACACGGGATGGCAGGGGACACGAAAACACAACACCAGAAGAGGAACACTGGGCTTCTCCACACCCACACACATCAACAGATGCTCTCACTTTTCCCAACGGTCACTCTCTGAACACCAAAGCACTACGTTCCACACGAACCATTAGGTCCGCACAGTCCACCCAAGCTACAGTGCTACACACAGTATCAAACAGCTTGTTTATTTTACGGAACCTGAACTATGTGAACATAGGTTGCTTAAATTGCACATTTCAACCATCTCCCCAAAATAGAAGCCAAGGTGTGAAAGACTAAAGAATGGCAAAATGCCATCAGACTTGGGAAAGCACCACATCCGAACCATGTCAACCTTGTGTAGTATCCAGAAATGGAGTACGTTCATAATAATATAGTGTTCTCTCTTCTTTATTCAGATGCATCCAAATGCCCCTCCCCACAATCAGGCTGCAGCAACTGCCTGTGCTTCGCCACGTGGGCTCCATCTACACATACCTGACATTCTAACATGTCATACTACTACAGGCTGGGCAGGAGGCCCGGACTGAACATAAACAAACAGCTTTGAATATATTACAGAGACTCCAGTAGTGCAGTGAATGCTTGCATCCACCATTTTGAAGATAAACACTTTAACTTAATATAGATGCACAATATAACACCGTGACTTCTTTGCATACATCTAAAATATGCGCTATTAGGAAGTAAGAGAACATATAATGGAGAAAATAAACATAAACAGGCCGACCATGCAATAAGTCCAGTTTTGCCAGAACCCTGAGGGAGACTGACTACCAACAGTTTGATTTCACGCAGACAGACCCCTCCTTAGCTCCCTAAAACTTCCAACTGCTACCCTTTGCAGATGAAGAGTCACAAAACCATCTGATTCTGATTTTGTTACAAAGTGTTTATACTGCGCCAGATCCTCTAGTTAGTAGTCTTGGAGCACCAACCCTGTCCAGAAAGTGGTATAAAACACCCCCCATCAGTGGTTTCAAGTCCATAGTCTGCAAGAAAAAGGGAAAAAAGCATAGGAAAAGGAAAGGAAAGGCATAACAAATAAAGCGCAAACAGGGAAAGACTTAAGCTTGTGGGTAAAATGGAGTTTGGAAATGTTTGTGCACACTTGGGTGCATAAGCATTGGAACCTGAACTAATTTTGCTGAGAATTAAGAGTACGTTCAAAGGTACATGTAGATAAGGGAACATTTACTTCCGGTTGGGTTCAATCCAGAATAAAATAAATTGTAGCATATGGCTAGATGATTAATTCGCAAAGTGCTCAAATGAAACCCCTTGAAACATGGAAGCAGGAAGGCCAGAGCACACTTCGGCTCCCAAGGAAGCCGTGGTTGAAATCCCATCCTCAGTTAAATGTGCCCATATTTACTTCCAGCTTTCCCAGACATAAAACCTGGCCATTCATGGCTGCCCGGTGCTTAACAGAGAAAATAGAAGGGGCTTTGCACACAGTGTTTTCTTGGGCATTGTTTTATACATGACTTGGCTCAACATAACACTGAGGAAGGCTCAAAGTATGGCCTTAAGCACATTCCACACAAGCCTAGGGTTTTGGTAACCATGACATAAAGGAGGAAACAACAAATTGGAGGGTTTTTGCTCACTTTCCAGGGATCGTTTACAATATTGACAAATTCGGATTTCTGACATTCAGCCCCTCACAAATGTTGTTGGTGGCCTAGGGAAGTAAGTGTCTGTGTTTTCTTGGACATGGCTTCAACAGGCCCCGGCTCACCCTGCAGTGAGTAATTTCCAGACATATCCTCCTTGTGCAGAGAACACCTATCCAGCACCCCATACATAGAATACAGCGGAGTCCCACGAGAAACACCAGCATAGTAACACTGAGACTGCTAAGCCAAAAGGCCAGTAGCGGTCAAGTCCAGACTAGATTGTGTCATTGGTGAATGTGAACGGAAATATAGGGGATGGCAAGGGTAGGAAGGACAATTCATTATTCAGAATGCGGCGCAAACTTGGCACTCCAATTGTATGACATGTTTTGTGACATAATTGTATGGATCTTGTGGTGGGTGCTAAAAAAAAGTGCCTGCATGTTTTTAAATATTTGAACTTTTCACACAAAGAACAAAAAATAGAGGGGCGTGGCCTGGAGTGCCAACAATGCGGACGCTCCTCTGATGGCCTCTGTGGGAAGCCCGTTGCCTCGATGAATTGGGGCTGACATAACGCTAAAGCAACGAACCTGGAGATGGCCGAGGTTCCGTGAGTCCCTGAGCAGAGTTGACCACACTCCTGGAGTCTGCCGGGGACCGACCGCGGAGATATGGAACTTTAATCCCCCGCCTGCACCTTAAGCCAAGATGGCAGACGGGTGCTCGAGGGACTGAGGAGGCCGAGGGTCGGTGTGAGAGGGTAATCGCTGCGATCCCCCACCACTGCGGACCCCACACACAACACCCTCCACCGGGGGCTCCCCTCCCCGCTTCTACCCTGCGAGCAGCGGTGAATTCACTAACCAACCGCCCAACGCGGCCGTGCAGTCCTGCCTGTGCGTTCGGCCCCCCCGCCTCCAGCTACAGTGAGCCGGCACCAGCAGCCGGAGGGAGGGAGCCTCCCAGAAGAGCCTTGAGATTCCTGCTCCAGCCACAGGCAGGCTCTGCCTGCACCGATCAAAGAAGCGCCATCCAGGAGAGGAGGTGAGCCGGGGGTTGGGGGCGTCTGCCGCGCTGCGCTGCTCCAGAGCCTTTCCCACGATGAACTGCCACGGGCAGCGGCGCCCTCCACACCCAGCGGTCCACAGCAACCCCCACTGGCATAGGGGACCACCAGCAGCAGGGCGGGCCTCTGCCTCGCCGCCGAGGCCCCCACCCTACTCCCAGGCTCAACAGAAGGCAAACGCTCCCAATCTCCCCCCCACCGCAGCTCCGGTCGGCTATCCAAGCCGCTGGGGAGACAGGCCACACTGTCCCAGGGGCAGGCTACAAACAGTACGGTGGGAGAAGGGCAGGCCTAGTGAACCCCCAGTGGCAACTAAGAAGGGGAAGCCAGATACCAACTACTATCCACCAACAGGACACTCAAGGGGACCTCCTGGGGTGCCCCGGCCCACCTTCTGCGACCCCTTACCCACCTCCTGTCATCCTCGGCTCCCCACACCGCTGAAATCACTCCTCCAACCTCCGGGGACCGCAGGGCCCCCGTTTCGACCAGGGAAACGAGATGTCTAAACAAGCCAAAATTGGCAAGAACGCAGACATCGCAGCAATGCTGATGTCAACGGACAAATCTAAAAAACAAGAACCTCCCGGTTCCACCCCTCGGGAAGCCCCTGAAGATAAGAGTACCCTCGAACAAAAAGTGACATTAGGGCTTTCATGGCTGACATTAAATCCAAATTCAGATAATGCATGTTGGAACTATCCACCAAACTGGAAAACACTGAGCAGAGGGTAACAGACCCCGAACAGAGACTAGGGGAAGTCGAAGACCGAACCCAGGACCAAGCGACCAGCCTGGTGGAGGTCCAGAGCTCAATCAAATTCCTCCAGGATAAATGTGAGATATTAGAGTTTAAACAAGAAGATTTGGAAAATAGGGCCCGACGCAACAATTTACGCATTCGAGGGGTCCCGACCTCAGTTCCAGATAAAAACCTGACAGAATATATACGGGACCTATTCCAAGCCCTTCTCCCAGACCTAGGAAATGGTATTTAGCATTCAATAGAAAAAAAGTCTCCCAATAAAAACATACAAACGTTATCAAGAAAGGACTACAAGAACATCAGATATAAATGATTGCTCTATGCCTATTTCAAAGCATTTCAGTCCAAATTCCTTTTCAAATATCACAATCAGATTCATTAAATGAATCTTCACAGAGATTTGTGGACTGTCATATTCTCATTTCAAGTGAGTTTAAAATCATTTATAAATGGTCCTAAACATTTAATTATGTAAGTCATAAAAGCAGTGCACTCAAGTGCTACGTGGCGCAAGGTTTCAACTTCATGCATGATCTCAAAAGTGGATGGTGGGGTTGCCAAGCGGGCAATATGGTGCCACAAGCTGAGTGAGGCCAGGCCTGGAGGTGGCAATGAGAGGATCCTCTGGCTAGCCCAACTATACCACATACACGGGGCAGGAGCTTTCCACAAAGGGCACTCTGGGCGGAATGTCCCTTTAAAGAAAGTGTACTAGCTAGGTGTCCCTCAAGGTTTTAAACCCGTTGCAAAACCCAAAGACACCAACACAGACAATACAATACTTGAGTGCCAGACACTGTGCTGATAAAAGGGATTTGTTAGAGAACCCAGTCAGAAAGTGTGTGATTTGGGCAGAGGACGTAAATAAATCACACAGCCCCAGGCATAGAACAGCCTTTGGTACATGCACAGTCTAACGTTCCAAGATGGTGGGGACCCACTTTATATCCTTAGGATGCCGCTGCATGGAGGAAATGAGAGAAGCTAGAGAAGCAGCAGCAAGTCCATGACGAATTCATCCAGGGTCAATCAGAATTGCTGAAACAGAATTGCACACCTGAACACACCTGCTGGGAATGGGGAGGGTTCAGCGCACTATATAAGTGAGAGGAAATATCAAGAGAATGTAGATGTGTTAGAATGAATCAGAGGTGGGGGAGCATTAGAGACAGAAAGAGGAAGGGGTGCACAAGAAGGAGATTAGAGCGTGGATCAGAGAGGAAGGAAGAGGGTGTTAAGAAGTAGGGGGCAAAGGAGAACATCAGATGGAGGTTGGAGGAAGGTGTCAGATGAAGGAGAAGCAGAAGGAGAAAATCCGGTAGAGGAGAAATTATATTTTATTTATATCACGCTCATACACAAGTGTTTCAGAGCGTGACCAGACAAAGGGAGGGGAGCAGGGGAGGACAAAAACAATGATCTTACTAGGCCCAGTGACATTAAGAATGTGCAAATGCATGGGATCAGTGTGAGGGAAAAGTGTTAAGAGAAGGAGGAGGAGAAGAAGACAAGTGGGTGAATGTGGGAGGAAGGTTTCTGATGGAAGCCAGAGGAGAAGGATAATATCAGTTGGACGCAGGAGGAATGTGTAAAGGGGAAGCTGAAGGACTTTAGATGGAGGTGGGAGGAAGGTTTCAGAGAGAGGAGAACAATGGAAGTATTAAGAGGAAGGAGGGGGAGGAAAACAATACCAGGAGGATGTGGGAGGACAAGATTCAGATGAGATGGACAATATTAAGTGGAGATTGGAGAGATAAGTTGGGAGGACAGGGGAGGAAAAAGTGACTATCAAGAGGTGAGAAGAGAAGGTGAAAAGGTGAACCATTGGCTAGTGGAGATGGGGCAACTGAGGCCTACTGAGAGGTGAACAACAGGAGCCACCAAGAAGCCGTCCGAGGGGAGAGAGGTGAGCCTCATGACTAACAGGTGTAGCCTAGAACGGGCAGAGGAACAAGCATATAACAGAGCATCAAGGTGGTGTTGGAAGGTAGAGTGGTTAGTGGACACAGAGGAGTAAAGGCTTGGAAGAAGGCCCAATGCTTTGAACATGGGATGTAGCGAGGAGGAGAGAGAGTGGGCTGGTGGGTACTACAACCAGAACCCATAAATAGGAAGATGGTGGGAGATCTAGCCTATAAGCCAATTAAAGAGATGACATTAGTCCACCTCCTGCCTGCTCTGGCTTCTGATCCCCTGTAGTGAGAGGGATGTCCCAGCTGATGTTGGACCTGCTGGCAACAGCTTCCCCAAACGATAGATCACAGAAATAGACCTCTCCACCATACCCAAACCAGCTAAAGATCTCCCTTAGAAAACCGAAAGATCAAGAGAGTCTGGTCCCACCCAAAGACTGTGATAGGGACAGACCCTTAAAGAACCCTAGGGGTGGCAACATATGGGAGTGACTCCTTTTGTCGATTTATGGAACAGACTTTCCGTGGCTTTGCGAGGGCCCGCCACATTTTTGGGTGCAGTCAATAGCTGTGCGCGACACTCCACGTAAACGGTGGGACGGGCCTATGCAACAAAATAAATAGGGGGTAGAACTTGATTATTCCCTATTCCCCAGGCAAAATTATGAAGTACAAGGAATAACATGGGTGGGTTGAGGGACGGGCCTTGCAAATAAACAACATGCCCATCCATGCGCAAACAGAATCGAATGTGTGGATTTCACTGCGCACCGGCATGTCGGGAAAATGCACGCGCACATCTCCTGATCTCACCACCGCATGGCAGTACACGCAAAGTACAAACCGCACAGGAAACACATATAAAGCATGCAATACACACCATTACAACATCGGTCTGCCACAATGAATGCAGGTATATTGCTAGCCTTCGTACAAGGACACAGAGGAGCAGGAGAATGTGGAGACCCCAGATTTTCCGAACATGCACCATGCTGTTTGGATGCCAGACGACCAGGTTTATGCAAGGTACAGGTTCCCCCCATATCATACTTGAAATGGTCAGGGAGAGGGAAGAAGACTTTGCATCCCCCACCATCTGCTCCATTACCCTCACTGCCCCGGAAAAGGTGCTGATATCACTCCACTTCTAAGCCGCAGGTTCCTTCAAACAAACCACAGCCGTTGTTGGTGGCATATCTCAGGCAACACAATACCACTGTCTTCACCAAGTGTTGGCCTGTATAACATTATGTGCATGTGTGCGTAGGCACATATGCATGTTGCACACACAGCAGGAAAGGCAGAGAATGTGCCAGGAGTTCTATGCGGTTGCACATTTCCCACGTGCACTTGGAGTCATTGATAGTACGCATGATGCGATACTCCCCCCGATTGACGGAGCACATTTACCGCAACCAGAAGCATTGACATTCCATCAATGTGCAAGTCATCCGTGATGCAAACAGAGTCTTCTTGAAAGTCAATGCTAAATTCCTTGGAAGCACACATGACAGTTACATTTACTGCCATTCACCACTCTACCGGGCCCTGGCATCGGGAACATTTGCCAACACCTGGATCATTGGTGAGTATCAACTGCAGCACACATGCATGCATTCATGTGACACACTGAACACTAGAGTATGCTATTTTGACCGACTTAGCTGTGCTATGCTACATCACTTTACTGCATTGGTGCAACAAACAGCACAAAATGGTCGTGCTGACTCCTGCGCATGCCAAGATCTCGAAACTGCATTTTGTAACAACCAGAAAATGGCTGCACCGCCGTGCCAACACACATTTCAGTGGGGTGGAACAGAGAACTCACTGCAGGAATGTGCCAGTGTGCTCTGCAACATTTAAAATAGAGTGGAGTAAAAGAGGCAGCATCATTGTGCTGATAACCCAAAATGCCTCTTTAAAATGACACTTTTGCAATCTTAAAAGTGCTGCTTGGCACTAAATTCATCAATTTCTCCTGAACCACTGTGATTAAAGGGCCCTACAATGCCCAGGATCATTCATTGTGTCTCGTAGGAACCGGGCCTCATTTGAACGACAGCTCCTGTCAAAAGTATCTTTGGAAAAGCAACCAGGGACTGTGTTTTCATTTTACAGGGGAAACACGGCTAAAACTTTGCTAAAGAATCATCTGTAAGAGAAAGCCTCCAAACAGATGCCTGATACATGTATCCATGCTCCAGCACTCAAGGAAAGAACTAAAGCTGTACAAAGTGTATATTTGCTGCAGATGAAAACCAAATTTAAAGAAATAAGTTAAATGTGTTTTTTCCTGAATGAAGAGCAAAAGCACCTATTTAAAAGTACATTGTTGTGTAAAGGCATGCTCATTTAGAAATGTAAAAAATATTTCTTGCTGGTAAAAGTACTCCTATAAACTGTTTTGATTCCTAGGTTTCAGGCAAGATTTAAAATGAGAAAATAAAAGCTAAACCCGGGATAAATTGGTAAACTATATATATAAAAAAAGAACTTGCTCTGCCAGTGCTAGCACCGAGATAGGTTGACAAAATGCTGGCACAGGAAAGGCTAATTGCTAGCTTGGAGGCTTTGAATACCCAGGACAATGGGACTTCCCAAGTCATCATTAGACATTCGTCTTTGCTCCAGGCTGAGACAATAGCAGACTAAGACTCTCACCTTTCAAGTGGGAGGGGCAGTAAACTTCAGTCAAGAGAGAGGCCCCTCATCCTGCTTCAAAGGAATTGACATGTGCTTACAGTTGGAGAAAAGAAAAAAAAATGGATAAGTGACAGTAGACTTCCTTTTGGTTTTAAAAAGCCTATTTTGTAACTGAACTTTCAAGACATTTAACTTTGTAGCAAGAATGAGGAAACATGAAAGTTGGTAGTTTTAAATCTAATTTTATGCTTTTTCTGTGAAGACTTGATAGAACTCACTACTGCACAAGGAACAGAAGTTGTAAAGAATGACAGATTGTGGGGAAAGTATTGATATTGCGCACATAGCATTTTGTACACACATCCCAGGTGCTAAATGCACATCTATGTACAAAATTGGGAAATTTTAGGCCAAATCTTACATGGTTACAATTGCCAAAATGTAGCAGAAAGGCTAAACCAGGTCCCACAGACTTGGGGTTTGGATTGAAATATGACCCACAAAATATGTAACCTGTGTATCTGATTTTCTCAGAGGTTATCAATGTATAAATATGTATTTGTGTTAAATTTAGATTTTGGTTCTATGAGTTAGGGGAGGTTTCTAGACATTGTAAAAGTAACACCATAAACATGACATCCTTTTCTGTGATCCAATCAGCGAAGAGCAAGGCGGAAACTATGTTCTTGCCCAATCCTAGCATTATGGGTGTGGACAGTAAGCCTGCCCCTGCCATATACTTTAGTGATGTCATTTGGCCTGATAAATAAGGGAACCTGACAACACACACAGACACTGATTCCTGACTTTCTTCCTGATTTCCTGCGTGGTGTCCTATTCCTGAATTCTTCATCCTACTTTATCCTGATTCCAGATTTCATTGCAAATCCAAGTCCTATGCATTGCTGAACCCCTTTTCAGCTAGGCCTCATATTCTAAAAATCCCAAAAACCCAAGGGAAGCATCCTGATCCAGCTGGTTTGCCACTACTAGATGCATGCCTGCTCCAAACTCGCCATCCCACTGATCTCCAGTAGCAAGTAACCAGAAGGGCCAGTCCAGTGCAGTCCAGTAACCAGAACAGTCCAGATGATCCTGTCCCACCCGAGTTGCCCAGCTGTCCTTGGTTCGACCCGATCCGTGTGATGACCAGAACCCTTAACTGTCGAAATCCTAAATTAAAGTGGACTGTAAGTTATTAATAGGAATCATAGAAAATCATAGCATCCCTTACCTTGCCTTGTTTCATCCCGACCTCTAAACCATCCCATCCTTACCTTAATCAATTGTAACATTGTCAGAATCCTTATTGCCATCTTGTTTTGATTCATCTTGCTCAGCGCCATTTCATTAGTCATTTATATCTTGTGTAAATCTTAAATTATCCATCCTACTTTGAGTGATCTGACTGGTTCTGCTGAGGCGAGCACTGGGGATTTGGTGGTGAAGTCATGAATCAACTCCAGAGGTTACTTTGTCCCTCCTTGGTATTCTAGCCGGAATGCTCTAGTCATAGAGTAAATCTATAGTAAATATTTTCTTGTCGAAACTGAGTTTCTTTTCTGTTTTCACTACCCGATTTATCTAAGAATGCCTTTCATTCAACCTTGCATATCTTCATCAGTTTAATAGCTAGAGACTTCATTTCAACTCCAGAGTGTACCTAGGACCTATAGCTACAACACATCACACAAACTGCACCATTTGTCTTAAAAAACGTTTTGTTAAATTTACACGGGAATCCACAGTTTTTGCACAGTTTTACATGTGTGATTTTTGTTCTAAATTATTTTCAACCTTCTATTCAGATTCAAAGTGTTTAGTTTTGCTCATACCATAGCTCATGATTGTTAGTATCTTTCCCATGTTGCTCCTATAGAGATTTGTACTGATCTAAGGATTTTTGCACACATTCATTGTTTTACACAGCCATTTACGAAATGTCATTTGAAAAGTGTAAGATTTCAAATCCGTTTTTCTCTCTTGTTTGGGGAGGGAAGGTTGGATTCAAATTCTGTATTCCATTCCTTATTCCTAATTACCTGCTGCTTCCTTAGGTCTATATAAAATTGTTTAGCACATGTTTGATGTGAATTTTAAATAAATAAATAAATATTACCTTTACCAACCAGCCTGATTCCTGGTCTATTGTGAAGGGGTGTGATATGAGTGGTATATCACTCAGAATATTGAACCTATAGACATAATAAAATAAGCATTTCAGCTGTGCGCTGCATGGTAGGCTGAGACCAGGGTGTATCGCTTGATTGAAATACTTAACAGATTTGGGGGCTCGTGCCGTGATTTTGAGTTTGAGTCACCACCCATGACAGTCTAGCGCAGCGACTAACCTGCAGGGTAGTGACACCTTGCTTGGTTGGTGTACTGTACTACCCTGCACAAGCGCCTCCCAAAACAAATACTCCAAGACCACGCCAGTCTGTAAAAGTAAAAGTAAATCAACCCGAAATAATTAATAAAGAAATTGATAGTTCAAAAATGGTGATCCCAGTGGAAATCAAAATGGCTAGGGAGCACCCTCTGCACAAGCTTTTTGTCAGGGGTGAGTGGCCAGAACAGAATTAACATGTCTGGCTGCAGGAAATCACAGAACAGGTCACTGCCACGGACCTGGATACATGGCAGGACAAGGGCCCATTACACCAAGCTCTCAGTGAATTGTACATAGCCTGAAAGTTAAAGAGGAGCAAGGTAAAATTGCCAGAATTGCAGCCTACCTATACCTCTACACAGGAGTGATGCGGATAAAACACACTGAAAACATAGTTCTGGCACAGAATCAAATTGAATAACTAGAGAGAATCTAAATGATCTAGACTCTGCAGAACAAAGGCTACTGAAGAGCCAAGAATTAGAGGCAGAATCTAGACAGTATGTCACAAAAGTAAAAGAAAATCTGGCTCTCCTACAGAAAGAGAATGTGGAGCAACACACCCAATTACAGGGACTGAAAGAGGAGTGTCAGGGAAGGGTTGACTCTCTGAAACAGAGTCAACACAAGCTGGCGCAACAATTACAGTTTAATAGAACCTGCACAGAGCAGGTGGTTATCCTACAAGACTAGATAGACAAATTTAAAGAGGAAAATAATAAATTAATTATGAGAGACCTACACTCTCAAACAGAATTTGATGAGGAGTGCCAGAAATCCATTGCCATAAAAAAAAAGGATGACCTGGCTGAACAGAGGGGCACCCTCCCTAAGTCAGGAGAGAGACGCCTTAGGCCAGGAAGTAAGCAAATTAAAAACCGAACTAGAGGGAAGAAAATTGGCGCTCCAGGAGCTCAATGAATTAAAGACAGAATATGGGAAGTTACTAGAGAACACCAGACGGGTGGAAGATTCTCTGGAAGAGAACACCCAGACCAAAGATGCTAAAACTCAGGAGGTGCGTCTCCTACAGCAGAAATTGGCCCAGTATTCCCAGACCAGGCAGTAAGCACAGAGAGACAATGAGGCTCTCTGTGAAAAGAATGATGTGCTCCACCAACAAGTAGCAATGCAAGAGCGAATCATTGAGACCAGTAAGACCTTGATAGAGGAACAAAAGGCTCAGATTTTGGCTTATCCCAGGAAATAGGGGTTGAAAAACAAAAGGTAGAGAGGGACAGAGCAACCCCTGATCATTACACAGGAACCCCTGTACTCAGGGACTCAAACCCCCTCAATACCATGCACTCTGCCAGCTTCATGTCTGCTGACTCATATGAACCCATTGCCATGTGGATGGTAGAATTCAATAGAGTTGGTAAAATGGGACCGACAGATCAGCACCCCCCAGAAATTGATGGACCGGCGTCCATGTACAGATCCCCAAATGTTAGGGCTGATATCTCTGACCAAGAAGACTCCCATGAGGGGAGAGTCAGGGAATTGAATCCACAAAAATACCGCCTCTCAAAAGATCAGTTTGTGAAATTTGGTGGGGTACTCCAGGAAATAAAGCCCAAAAAGAGTATCCTGAAGGGGGTGTTGGGGTACTCCACCAATCCTGGGAGCAGGGGAGAGTCAGAAGACTCTTCAGAGCACCACAGGAATAAGGAAACTAGGCCCCAGCATTCTGCAAGCCTTCTGAAGCTTGCAGAATCAGGGAGTGCCTAGAGGATCAAAAAGCCACCTCCAGTAGCAGTGCCTCTGAGTCTGAGGACGAGTGGACTCGGGTGACTAAAACCAAAAAGGGATACAAATTTAAGAGAGCTATGCAAAAAGATCCCCTTAAGCAGATCAAGGCCATTAGGAGTGTTATAACTCCATATCATAAAAATGCCAAGTATTGTGCCTGGGAACACCTAGAATTATATGAACAGATGATGGACACTTTTCATCTGAAGGACAGTCAGAATTGCACACAGTATGTGAAATGGACATTCTCTCCTGAATACCCCACTTTCTTTCCACTACTGGAGGATCAGAACCACTCAAGATGATCCACCTACAAGGCGGCCATCTTAAAACATTTCTCTGCCCATAGAAACCCCCAATAGGCCCGCAAGGCGGCCTATAATTTTGCAGTGCGGGGAAGATCAGTGTCCACAAGAATTTGTGCAGGAGCTCAAACGTGCCTTTGTGCAGACCACCAAGAGGGTGTGCACAGATAGTCGGGGGTTCATCACCACCTTCTTCCATGCACTCCCCAAATTCATAATGACCCAGCTCGTGAGGGACCTTCATGAGAAAAGATCACTGGACTGGGTCATAGAACAGGCAACCCACATTTATGAGGTACAAAAACCTGTAGACAGCAAAAACACAAACAAAAACCCGAAACCAGCCAACACCCCTGCTGCTACTAAGGTGGCAGAGGTGTAGGTTTCCCCCATTTTAGATCTGGAGATGGGGGGACTAAAAATATACCTGTACAAAATCCATCCAGCCAAGAACCAGAAGGCCCTTGGGCCAATCCCAGACAGGTGGTAGTCAGAGACGTAATCGCACAAATGGGAACCCTAACTCCCTTGATTACATTAGCCCCTGATATAAGGGTAACAAACCCATCCCGGGGTATGTGTGGACTCCCCCAGCCCAAGGGGGGGATCCAACCAGGTAGGTACCACCCCAGGAAACCTCCCTCCTAACTTTTCCCAGGAGGGCAGTAATCCCCCAAATGCCGGGTTGAGTTTATTTCCCTGGTACCCTCAAAACATCAACCTTCAGAACAACCCTCCTTTCTTTCCCCACTTTCCAGAGCCCATACAGCCCAATCCGGGAGAGGGGAGGCCAAGGATGGAGGGTTACCCAAATTCTCATACCCTAGGGTACTGTGGGAGAAGGGATAGTTACCCTTCCCGTGATTCACCTAGGATGTACCAGAGACCCCCATACCAGCTGGAACGGGTGTCCCAACTGGAGCGCCAGGTCCAGAACTTGTCCCAGGATCTGGGTTGCAAGTTGAGGGCTCAACACAACCCTCATATGAACATGGCGGCTCAGAACCCCATAAACCAAGGGTCTGATACTCCAGAACAATGACGGGGGAGTACCCCAACAACTCTCCGGTGCCAGAGGAGGAGGCACGGGGGAAGGGAGCTGTAAAACCTTAGAGGAAGCTTCCTTCCCCACATGTGAAAAGCCCCTGGAAACCCAGGAACCGGAACCAAAACCTCCTGCCCCCGAAAGTCTGCAACCCAAGGAACAGAGGGCAGTTAGGAGAAATAAAGAACCCAAAAAGGCCCATTTTGTGGAGGAGGTTAGTGTCCTCCAATTTGAAGGAGAGGGATCGTCAGAGGATTCTGGAAAAAAGATCTTCTCTTTCAAGGATGTGGGAACTCCTCCCAAAGAAAAATGGGTTCCAAGAGATCGTAATGAAGACTGGGGGGATGTGGGGACTGTGTCAGATTCGCCCATTAGGAACCCCAGAATGATTATCTAGGAAACAACACTGCCCAAAACTATTCTTGTGACTGCTTCCAAAAAGGCGGGGGTGGCTTAGAATCAGAAAAAGGGGAGCCCAAAACTCCCCTAATATCCAACTGCCGCATTTTTCTTGCAAATCCCAAAGCTCCCACACAGAATCATGCCCATACTACCCCAGTGTCGAAGTCAAGAATTAGGAAATTGACCAACCAACTGGCCCAAAATGCACATTATCTCTTCCCCCTTGAGGAGAAGGAGGGAAGTTTTTATGCCTCAGTCCAAATACAAGGGCAGTATACAGTGTCGGCACTGGTGGACACTGGATCCCAAGCAACTCTTCTGTCAAAGAGGGCCTTTGATCAGCTGAATTCAGGAAGGGGGGAGAGATACCAGATCCCCCTCACTCCTCTTCCTGCACAACTTCAGAACTTCGATGGGAATGAAATTCCTGTTGAGGGGACTGTGGATCTGGAAATTAAAATTGGGCGACACAAGGTGAAACACCCACTCATAGTCGTGACGCCAGAGGGCACACCCTCTCTACTGGGGGATGACATCCTGCGAAGGTTGTCCCCCCGAATAGACTGCGTGAACAAGGTACTCTGGACCCAGACTAACCGGCCAATGAAAACAAAACATAGGGCCTCATTACGACCCAGGCGGTAAGAGGTTTACGGCAGCGTAAACAGCGCCGACCCTTACCGCCTGATTCCGAGGTCTCTTAGCGCCATGGAGGATTTAACACCTGCTTTTAGCTAAGGTGCTAAGGGACCTTGTTGTTAATTACGCCACCGTAATTTACGGTGGCGTAATTAACGCCTTCCCCACTCCCATTATGCCCTATGGGGAAAAAATGGGAATGGGGAAGGGTAAATGGGGATTGGGGACTTACCGCCCCGCCAACCTCGGAATGGGGCGGTAAATCCGCCAACCACCATGGCGTAAACATAGTTTACGCCATGGTGGTAAAGGTACGACCCAGGCGGTAACTTACTGCCTGGGTCGTAATGAGGCCCATAGTGTCAATCATGTTAGTTTAAATGGCACATGCCACATGGGTGAACAAAAATAGGATCATATTGAGTTCCATTTTCACAATAACCAATCCCTGACGTGACAGTTATTACTGTAGGACAAGAAACTGGTGATACAAACTCCTCTCCATTTCTGAAAATCAACCTTCCTTCCAGTTTCAAGTGGCATTCCACACTGGAAGGAAATACTCTGAAATTCAATACGAATTCACAATCAGAAAATCCCAATTCCATAGTCCAAAATGATGAGAAACCAGCTCAAAGCTAAGCTGATATTCAGAAGATTAGAGAACAGTTATTCATCCTTATTCAGTTAAATGAGGGGAAGCAATCTGTTCTCGCCCGAGTGTGCATGAACAACGGTAAGAGCTTCATCAGCAAAGCCATGTTCCGAAAACACCCAAAAGATCCAGCCATTCCAACATTTAAATTGATTGACAAATGGGAAATCAACCTGGAAACTTCCAATTCCAAACATCACCTGCCTAGCAGGTGTATGCTTAAAATTTCTATAGCCAACAAAGGAATAGTACATAATTGTTGGGTCGTGCAAGATGTCCCTGCTGCATTCTATTAATGCAGTGACATTCTCAATCGTTTTGACATTCATTTGGACCTGATAAATTACAAAGCTTGGTCCCAATTAGGGGGTAATCCCATGGACTTTGATGATTCAGAAAAAGCTTTTCGGTCAGCCCAGTTGCTGCCGTATGCAGTTGAAGTTCAAATTGGAGAGGAAGTCACCATCCCAGGACGGACCCGACTATTCTTAGTTGAATTAAAAATTAAGAGGACAGTAACTGAAAAATCCTGACGCATATATTCACCTCAACGCCCATCTCCAACAGCAAGGGTTAGGGTTAAACCCAGCACCATTAGTCAATGTAGAACACAACACCACTCCAATAGAGGTGGATAACAGTGACCTAAAGAATATCACCCTGGGCGTGGGCACCATTATTGGAATGGAGGTTGAAGACCAATATTTTCCATAGATTTAGGTAATGAACTGATAGGACCAATCCCGAATGACTGATTTGACAGTGATAGCGACAATGGCATAACACCGGACAAGACCTTCGCCTGACAAGGGGGGAATTTCCTGGTGAACTCTTCCTGCCCTTATGGTAAGGAAGAGGTGACCTGTGACTTCAGGAGGCATGAGGTGATCTTCCAGGTCCACAAGGATTGCCTCCCTTGCCTGGAACCCTCTGTCCAGGTCAATACTTTAACCACGGACCTCTCCACCCAGCTGGAGGAGGCCACTGAAATAGCCAAACCAGAGGTCTTTCCGGGCTTCAGGCAAATGGTTGAAGAGAGAGTCATCCTAGCTGATGCCTGTGAGACTCTGGCACAAAAGCAAAAGTTGAAACAAGTTTTCTTAGATTTTCAGGATCTCTTTGCGGTGGACTCATATGACTGTGGTCGCACAGAGATCCATACAATAACAATTCCCACAGACCCTTGTATGACTCCAGTGTTTGTGAAGCAATACTGCTTGCCTCTCGCATCCATGGTGTCCCTCACAGAAATAATCAAAAACCTTGAGTTCTGTGGGATAATTCATCCAGTCCACAGCACTTTTAATAATCCGGGCCTCATTACACGGATGGTGGTGAATCATGGCGCTATTAGCGCCATGGTTCATGCCGGTAAAATACCGGCACCGCCTTGGTGGAAAGGGTAATTACTGCCCTATTCCAAGGTTGGCGGGGCGGTAATTCCCCCTTCCACCATTGCCCTTCCCCATTCCCATTTTTGCCCCATAGGGCTCTATGGGAATGGGGAAGGCTCTAATTACGGTACTGCAAATTGCCGCACTGTAATTAGCTCCCTGGTCCCTTTGCGGGTTGGTTTTTACCCCTTGCAAAAAGCAGGCGTTAAATTCCCCAACCCGCAAAGGGACCTCGTAGTAAGGTGGTAAGGATTTACCGGTACCGGTAAAATACCGGTACCGGTAAACCCTTACCGCCATCCGTGTAATGAGGCCCTTAGTCTTAAAAAAAATAGACCAAGTGCGTGTCATTTATACATAGTATCAAAAACATTTTTAGCAAAGTTTTACACAAGCATAAAAAAACTCATAAAAATGTTCTGCATGAGTATGACCCCACATAACACAACATGGTAAATATAAAAGAAAATCACAAAATTCACATACATATAACCACATACAATAGTAAAAACAGTACACAAAACACACACATGGCTTTAACACTTCTTCAAATTCTGAGTACACTAACTCAGACAGACAACAATCCCAACATGTTTCAGTTCTTTCTTGCATTAATTGCACAAACTTTCTTCAGGGGAAGAACTCAATTTTCTTAGTCTCCACCATGCAATCAAGGGTCACACATAGAGATTCCAAAATTGTTTCTAAAATCAGGATACAAAGAAAAGGGGGGCTATCACTATGCATTACCATCATCCATCTTCAAAAGTCAGTACACGTTTGAAACATAGCTCAACAACCCAGTGACATGTGCTTTGAATCACAATGTACTGGGTGAGGTCCACAGGTTGCTATCAACCTGGCCTCTCAATCTCTAAAACGTACTACATACCTCTTTGTAGCTGGTGGCCGGCGTTGGGAATGCCTGGGACAAGTGTGATGGAATGCCCACTGTTTATGTGGATGGGTGCTCCTACCATGTTGACAACAACAGGGAAAAGGAACTGGTGGCCGGCGTTGGGAATGCCTGGGTGAATGATGCCCCAGAACCCTCTGCTGGGTACAAAATCGGTCCCCATAGTATTCAGGTGGCAGAGTTGATGCTAGTTCATCAAGCCATCGTCACTGCTGTCCAACACCAACTCCACAACTGGTCATAATCAATGATTTAGATAATTTCCGGAACGGGTTTGGTGAGCACCTGGTTAATTGGAAAACCAGAGGCATGCTATGTGCTAACAACAAATCACTCAAGCATGGCAAGCTTATACAAAATATTGATGATCTGGTCACCTCTAGTGGGATGACTATCTACTGGAAAAAGATCAATGGTCATTCCAGAATAGAGGGACCAGACAAAACTGGAAATGACCTAGCTGATCAGCTTGCCAAAACCGGAGCCATCCAAGGAGATCTCCTTGAGATCGAGTCCCTATTGGGGGAAATCCAGATCACTGCTATCACTAGGTCCCAGACAAATGCTCACAATGAGCTCTCAACTGCCCAGTGGAGTAATGAGACCCCAGATGCTGATTTAATCACCGCTCAAAAAGGGGATCCAATCATTGGTAAGTTTTTTGAACACATTGAGGACCCTGAGAACTTTCCCCTGACGGATACCGATTGCATTGGGAAAGAGGACCAGATGAAATGTCCAAAAATGTTCTGAATCCAAGACGGTTTGTTGGTGAGGAGATCCATATCTGGCTGTGACCAGTGGGTGGCCCCTACCTCATTCCGAAGCCTGATGCTAAATCACGCCCATGATGTGGCCACAGCCGGTCATCGGGGGTTTCATACTACATACTACATTAGAAATCTTGCGAGAGGTTGCATACTGGCCACACATGGGCCATCGACCAATAATTGCAGGGGTGTCTTGTGTGTGCACAATTTCAGCCAACATCACTCACACACCGAGCCCCCCTCCAGAAGAGGGGGATGACACTGCCTTGGTCAGATTTACAAGTAGATTTCATCAGGCCCGTGATTTGCTCCTCTAGGGAGAACAAGTACATGTTAACCGTAACATGCTTGTTTACTAAGTGGGTGGAATTTCTCCCGGCCCCAAATTGCAAGGCAGAAACAGCAGCTGCCCTGATGATCAATCACATCTTCTCATGTTTTGGACTACCCCAAAGGATTGAGTCAGACCAAGGTAGTCACTTCACCAGCAAAGTGATGACAAAGATGTGGGAGATACTTGCGGTAAAAAGGAAACTACACATTGCATACCGGATGTCCTCTAGTGGTGGAGTTGAGATTTCATTGCAAAGCCAAGGCCTATACATTGCTGAACTTCTTTTTGGCTAGGCCTCAAATTTTAAAAATCCCAAAAACCCAAGGGAAGCATCCTGATCCAGCTGGCTTGCCACTACTAGATGCATGCCTGCTCCAAACTTTCCATCCCACTGATCTCCAGTCTCCAGTAACCAGAAGGGCCAGTCCAGTGCAGTCCAGTAACCAGAACAGTCCAGATGATGCTGGCCTGCCCGAGTTGCCCAGCTGTCCTTGGTTAGACCTGATCCGTGTGATGACCAGAACCCTTGACAGTCCAAATCCTAAATTAAAGTGGGCTGTAAGTATTACTAGGAATCATCGAAAATCATAGCATACCTTACCTTGCCTTGTTTCATCCCAATCTCTAAACCATCCTATCCTTACCTTAATCAATTGAAACATTGTTAGAATGAATCCTTATTGCATCCTATTTTGATTTATCTTGCGCAGTGCCATTTGTTTAGTCATTTTTATCTTTTGTAAATCTTAAATTGTCCATCCTACTTCAAGTGATCCGACTGGTTCTGCCGGGGCGAGCACTGGGGATCTGGTGTTGAAGTCATGAATCAACTCCAGAGGTTACTTTGTCCCTCCATGGTATTCTAGCCGGAATGCTCTAGTCACAGATCTATCTATTTCACCTGTTTTTCCTAAAAACCATCTGGTTAATTTTAGGTGGGAATCAGCGGTTTTTGCAAAGTTTTACATGTGTGATTTTTATTCTAAATTATTTTCAACCTTCCATTCAGATTCAAAGGGCCTCATTACACGGAGGGCGGTAAGGGTTAACGGTCACCGATAAGGGTGACCGTTAACCCTTACCGCCTTACTACGAGGTCCCTTTGCGGGACCCGACCTTAACGGCTGGTGTAGACCAGCCGTTAAAGTTGGGACCCGCAAAGGGACCTTGGTGCTAATTACGGTACAGCAATTTGCGGTACCGTAATCAGCTCCTTCACCATTCCCATTATGCCCTATGGGGCAAAAATGGGAATGGGGAAGGGCCATGGAGAAAGGAAGAATTACCGTCCCGCCAACCGTGGAATGGGATGGTAATTCCCCTTTCCTCCATGGTGGTATCAATATGGTACCGGCAGCAACCATGATGCTAATAGCACCATGGTTTACCGCCTACTGTGTAATGAGGCCCTAAGTGTTTACCACAGCTCATGATTGTTAGTATCTTTCCCATGTTGCTCCCATAGAGATTTGTACTGATTTAAGGATGTTTGCACACATTCATTGTTTTACACGGCCATTTCCGAAATGTCATTTTAAAAGTGTAAGATTTCAAATCCATTTTTTTATCTTGTTTGGAGAGGGAAGGTTGGATTTGAATTATGTATTCCATTCCTTATTCCTGATTACCTGCTGCTTCCTTATATCTATATAGAATTGTTTATTTGTGGGTTGAGGAATTTTGCAGGGGGAAATTCTAACTCAAGTGCTATCTTTTCAAATAAGCCAAAAGTGTTCTTTTCTCTGGTGTTTTCCTTCTATGTTGCTAAACAGTGAATGTAAGTGCATTACAAACCTTCCTATCTGTTAGTGTCACCACATTGGTGATTGCTGCCCCATATATTAAAAAGCACATGTTTGATTTGAATTTTAAATAAATAAATAAATATTACATCTACCAACCAGCCTGATTCCTGGTCCATTGTGACCTGGGGTATTTGAGACGGGGTGTGATATGAGTGGTATATCACTCAGAATGTTGAACCTATAGACATAACAAAATAAGCATTTCAGCTGTGCGCTGCATACTAGGCGGTTCATAGACATAGGGCCTCATTACACGGTAGGCGGTGGACCAAGGTGCTATTAGCACCTTGGTCCATGCCGGTAAAATACCGGCACCGCCTTGGCGGAAAGGGGATTTACCGCCCCATTCCAAGGTTGGAGGGGCGGTAAATCCCCTTTCCGCCATTGCCCTTCCCCATTCCCATTTCTGCCCCATAGGGCTCTATGGAAATGGGGAAGGCGCTAATTACGGCACCGCAATTTTGCGGTGCCGTAATTAGCTCCGAGGTCCCTTAGCGGGTTGGATATTAACGCCTGCAAGAAGCAGGCGTTAAATCCTCCAACCCGCAAAGGGACCTCGTAGTACGGCGGTAAGGGTTAACGGTCACCGTTGCCATTAACGGTGACCATTAACCCTTACCGCCGTCCGTGTAATGAGGCCCATAATTTCGAATACAAAATATTCGAAAGTCAAAAAGTCGAAAAAAAATGTCGAAAAATAAAATGTCTTATTTTTTTTTAATGACGTTTTTTTTTTGAAATGGGGGGGTTGCCCCCCCAACCCCCCTTTTTTTTTAATTTTTCCTATTTTTTTCACATAAACTAGAGCCAAAAAAAATTCGACTTTTTTTACTTTCGAAATTATGTTTTCGAAATTATGACTGGACACCATACTAGGCTGAGACCAGGGTCTATCACCTGATTGAAATACTTAACAATGCCAATACATGCCAATAACAACCATTTACTGATTTGCAGGTGACAGTGCCTACCCGCTATCAACATTCCTGCTCATGCCATTCAGGAATCCTGCCACACCAGCCAACGTAATGTACATTGCATCACATATAGCCACCAGATGCATGGCTGAACGCACATTCGGCTGCTCAAGTCACGTTTCCGCTCCCTTGACCACTCTGGTGGGGTATTGCTATATGCCCCACAAGTAGTATGTAAAGTAATTGTGGCACGATATGTCCTGCACAATGTTACCACACAGCGTGGCATTCGAGTCATTATGCAGGAGGGCCATTGCCCTCAGCCACAGGCGCACCTTTGCGCTTGGTCGGCCAAAGGGTACAGGGAGAGGCTGCATGCAAACAGCTTGTGCAAACATACTTCTCATGAAAATCAGACCCTGTTGAGCACACACAGTGAAACCACATCTCTGGTGCCATTCAATAGTGACTTGGGGCCAATCCTACATGCCCATATAACAGCACCTTGAGAATGTGCATTTGGGAGAGGCAAATTGTGCATGGCCATAGCCATGCAATCAAATGCAACAAACTCTGACACAGGCATAGTAACTGTAAACAACGGTGTCCATGTTGCACACACAAAAGCACACAACAAAATCTCTGGCCACTTACACATGGCCACCACCAACAATAGTGCATGCAGACTCCTGAAAAGTGGGAAGGCACAGCTCAAAATTAAAACCAAAACCAACACCTGTGTGGACTGCCGTAGCCACCCCATGCGTGACTCACAACAATATACTGCTTGAGTGGCCACCCCATTCCCTCACAACAATTATGCCCACAAAACACATCTACATAAAAATAGTCATACAAAACGATAACATTACTGGTTCACCACAAGAAAGATGTACATCTCAACTCACACCTTTCCCCTTGTGAGCCTGCTGCAGCTTTACCCTGGAATATATACTTCATCCCCTCCGTAGGCTTGTAAAACAGCCTACTCTGCTGATGTTTTGCATGCAGGCATCCGACAACACTGTTCTCCAGAATATCAGCTACCGTCTTCCCATGCAGAATGCCTCTGTATAAAAATACAACACAAGGTCAGAGCAGGTAACTTATCCATGCATCCAATGACACTGCAACATGTTCCCCCCTGAGTGCTATGTAACAAATGCAAGCAACAACGTTCCAGCTACTTATCGCTCATTCAGCCGGACCCACTTGCCTCAGGCAATTTAAACGCCCCTACATAGGAACACCTGCAACACCTACACTGCCTACTCCCATAGTGCCATGCTGTGAAGGACCAGGTCCCACTTAAACCGTGTACTGGTGATGGATCATTGTGAACACTCAGATCCGTTGGAGTCGGAATGGCACTGAGAGGACTCGCAAGTAGAGATTCTTGGTGGTTGGAAACCCAGGGTCCCCTTCGAAGCACTCCCAATGCCAAGATAGGGCATCCCCTGATTAACGTGGCATCAGGACAGTGCAGTAAACACTGGCAGGGGAGCCGGTGATGGAATGTCCAAGAGGACGGAATGAAAACCTCTCATCAATTGCAGTGAAGACAAGAACTGACAGAAGGATGCTGGGCAAACAGGCAGCACTCATTAAGGAAGTCAGGTTTTGGAGACCAAACACAAAAGGGAGCAGGGAACAGGCAAGATGAAGGGAAGGCAGAGTGCAGAGAGACTGGACTGGTTGAGAACCAGATGCACTGAGTAGCTGTCAACAGGAAGAAACATTTCTGCAGGTGTACCAAACATGGTACATGTCCCCATGGCAAGCAACAACACCAGGCCAATGGCGTGTGCCTGGTGTCTGGGTGAACATGGCATTGTGAGAACCACCCACAACGAGCTTGGTGGTAACAGATTCAGTATAAAGCCACAGGTCGTAAAACCTCTAGACAATGCAACTTCCAAGAGAACCAAGAACTAATTGGAAGGGGAATCGCCTAGAGTAATCTATACTTCAGAACTAAACGTGATTTCTGACGATAAAGTAGATCCAAAACATGTACTCACGTAAAGCAAGCCAAGCAACGTGAAGGACCAGGAAAACCAGGAGAGTTGATTCGATGTTGGACGGTTAAAGGCTTTCTTAATAGAAGTCCGTCTGATAATGCCAGTTCCAGGGTAAGGACAATCCAACCTAAACCTATACCCGACGGCACGAGGACGCCTAATAACAATCCCAATTCCTTATAGCAAGTTCCAAAGAAAGTCCAAAGCAAAGTTCAAAGCAAAGTTCAAAGCAAAGTTCAAAGTGCAGAAAAATCCAATGCGCCAAATCCAGAAATGTCAGACAAGAAACCAGGTCGATCGTTCCGAGTTCAAGGGAATATTCAATCACAATCTGAGGGACAAAACAGGGTACAAGATAGGTATGCGAGGACAAGGTGGTGAGCTCCAAAAATCGTAAATTCAGAAGCAGCGTTCCGACTACCGGGTGGAGATTTAAAGAAATCACGTGACTCTGCGTGAAACGTAGTTTCGCCGCAATCGTGCGCGAACGTGCTCAGGCAACCAACGTCTCCACGGCAATCCCCAACGTTGTTTGATCCGCTGGAAGTGTTTCGACTCCGAAGGTTTTGGGATTGTGGAACGTGTAGTTCTGCCATAACGCTTGAGGGGACGTGAAGCAGACGCTGATTTCTTGACAGTATCCTCCCCCAAAGATGTCTTCACCCCCTGAGAGGTAAGAAAACGAGCCAAAAGCAACGGAGCATGTACATTGGACTCAGGCTCCCAGGTACGATCCTCTGGACCATAACCCTTCCAGTCAATAAGGAAATACCGAACACCTCGGGAAACCTTAGAATCTAGAATCGCCTTCACCTCATACTCCTCTTCCCCCTGTACCTTGACCGGAGGTGGACGAACGGGGAGCCTGGTTCCCTCCGAACAGGGTTTCAGAAGAGAAACGTGAAAAACTGGATGGATCTTCCAATTATACGGCAGTTCGAGTCTCACAGCAGACTGATTGATTATATTCTTGATAGGATATGGACCAACGTATTTAGGCTTTAAACAACTCCTCATGGGAATACAGAGATGTTTGGTGGAAAGCCAGACCAACATACCAGGACGGTAATCGGGCGCTGGAGACCTATGCCGATCGGCGTATTCCTTAATACGGTCTTGAGCTTCCTTTAATCGGGAATGCACCTGTTGGTGTAGAGAAGCAATATCTCTGAGACTGTTTTGTACCGCAGGATTGTCTGAGAAGACTGGAGGATCCAATGGCAAAGAACGAGGATGAAAACCATACAAGGCAAAGAAAGGAGAAACACCAGTAGAAGTGTGGACTGAATTGTTATACGCAAATTCAGCAGTAGCCAACGCCGACAACCATGATTCTTGAAGCTGCATGGTAATGCAACGTAAATACTGCTCCAATGTAGCATTCAAGCGTTCCGTCTGACCGTCCGTTTCCGGATGATAAGCAGAAGAATACCTTGCCTCAACACCCAGAGAAGTAGTAAGATGTTTCCAGAACCGTGAGGTAAACTGTGAGCCTCTGTCAGATATAACAATATCCGGAAGACCAAAACGACGGAACACATGGCGAAGAAATAGGTCCGCCAAAACCGGAGCCGTGGGCAAACCTTGACAAGGAACAAACACAGCCAGTTTGGAAAAGTAATCTATGACCACCCATATGGTGTCAAACCCCTGAACGGGCGGGAGTTCTGTGATGAAATCCATAGACACCATGGACCAAGGTTTGCTTGGAACCGGAAGAGGACACAATAGACCCACTGGTTTTGTGGTTGAGGACTTACACTGGGCACAAACGGCACAGGTAGAGATATAATTCGAAACATCCTTCTGCATTGATGGCCACCAGCACCATCTCTTGAGTTGTTCCACAGTCTTGCGTACACCAGAATGAGCTGAAACCAATGAATCATGACTCCAATGTAAGGCAGTTTGTCTGGAATCAACATCTGGAAGATAAAGATGATCTTTGACATAAGGCAAAGAGTTGATTATTGTCATATTCAATTTCTCAATCTCTGAAGGATTCTCCGAAACCCATTCTCTAATGGATTCCTGTAGTGATGGATTCAAGGTACAAGAACATATTACCTGATTAGGCAATAACAGACCACCAAATTCCCTGGAGGATGAGTCATTCCCGTCCCTCCTTGAGAGAGCGTCTGCCTTAGAATGTAGAGCCCCAGGACGGAATGTGATCTGGAAATTGAATTGCGAAAAGAATTCGTGCCACCTGGCATGCCTGGCTGTGGTGCATTTCACTGACTGCAAGGCCAGCAGATTACGATGATCAGTGTAGACCTGTACTGGAACAGCAGTACCCAGAAGATGATGTCGCCATACCTTAAAAGCGTCACGTATGGACAATAATTCACGCTCGGTGATAGTATAGTTAGCTTCATATTTGGTAAGCTTCCTGGAGTGAAACGCCACAGGATGAAGGAAACCTGTATCTTTGCAAAACTGAGACAAAACTGCCCCAACCGCTTGATCAGAAGCGTCAGCCTCCACATAGAATGGCAATGAAGGGTTAGGATGTTGGAGGACTGGTGCGGTGGTGAACGCTGTCTTGAGGCTCTCAAAGGATACTTGTGCTTCAACCGTCCACTTGAAACCATTCTTAGGACTAGTAAGGGCAGTCAAAGGAGCCACTATAGCAGAAAATGAGCGTATAAAACGTCTGTAAAAGTTCGCAAACCCTAAAAAGGACTGCAAGGATTTAACAGATGTAGGAGCTGGCCAGTCCAATACAGCCCTTACTTTGGTATCACTCATGCCGACTCCCTGATTCGTGATGTCGTATCCTAGGAATTCCACACGCTGGGCATGGAAAATGCACTTTTCTAGTTTAGCATAGAGATGATGGTCTCTGAGCCTTTGTAATACCGTAGAAACATGTTGTACATGAGTCTCATAGTCTGGAGAGTAGATCAGGATATCATCGAGATATACGATGACATATTGGTCGAGTAAATCACTGAAGACATCATTAATAAAAAACTGGAATGTAGCTGGTGCATTGCACAACCCAAAGGGCATGACTAAGTACTCATACAGGCCATATTTGGTTTTAAACGCCGTCTTCCACTCATCCCCCTTCCGTATTCTGACCAAATTATAAGCGCCCCGCAAATCCAGTTTGGTGAAGATGGTAGAAGAGCCCAACTGGTCCAGAAGAACCGAGATGAGTGGTATTGGATATTGATTACGGATGGTGACAGCGTTTAATGCACGGTAATCAATACATGGGCGCAAATCGCCTTCTTTCTTTGGTACAAAAAATAAAGGCGATGCCGCTGGAGAACGTGATGGTCTGATGAAGCCTGAAGCCAGTGACTTGTCCAGATACTCCTTGAGCACTACATCCTCCTTGTGGGTCAATGAATAGATGCGGCCAGATGGTATATCGGCATTTGGAACCAGATCAATAGGACAGTCATACTGACGATGTGGTGGGAGGATCTCTGCACCTCGCTTGTCAAATACATCTTTGAAGTCTCGGTACTCCCCAGGTAACACTGTGTTCATGACTGTCCCAATAACCAGAGCGGAATCCAAGAGATGAGTACTGGGTCCCGAAGACAGGGATCCTGCTGTCCCACAAGAATTAGCAAAGTATTGAGACCAAAAAGAAACCGTCCCTTTAGCCCAATCCACTAACGGATTATGCCTTCTTAGCCAAGGTAGTCCAAGGATTAACTTGAATTGAGGTGCTGAAATAACGTCGAAGGCTATGGCCTCAGTATGCCCAGAAGAAGTAGTCATGATGAGATCTACCGTTTGTTCTGTGACCAGACCAGATAACAAGGTTGTGCCATCAACAGCATTGACCAGTTCCGGCGAAGACTTGGGAATAAGAGGAATACCAAGACTCTTAACAAACTGGCTGTCAGCATAATTCCCAGTAGCCCCTGAATCCAATATAGCATCCGCCATACAAGAAACCATGGAAGAGGCACAGACTTCAACAGATATGGGAAACAAAACCATGGTATTAGAGCCCGTATTTGCGGGACTCGACAACGGGGCTCTCTCTATTGCCGAGCTTTGGAGTTTCCCTGTTTTCGTGGTTTTTTAGAACACTTTCTTAGGAAATGTTCCGAGGAGCCGCAGTAATAACACAAATTGTTCTTTCTACGGTGCTCTCTTTCTTCAGCCGAGAGTGGAGCTCTAAGAGTACCTATCTGCATAGGCTCGGGCGAAGTATGACTCTGCTCCGTGGCTACTGGTGTAGGATAGGGAACCGGACTCTTTTCCCCTTTGCGTTCTGCCCTCCGTGCGTCTATTTGCAGGACTAGATCTACCAATTCTGAGAAAGCAGTAGGAATCACTGGGACAGAGGACAAAACATCCTTGAGAGAGTCTGAAAGCCCTTTGTAAAACAGAGCCCCTTTCTTTGCCTCAGGCCAATCCGTTTCTGCGACCAATTGGTTGAACTTGGCTAAATAGGACAGCAAGGGCAAATCCTTTTGTTGTAAGGAGAGCAGTTCCAAATCTGAAGCTTGGGATTTATACCGGGTGTCAAAGACACGAGACATCGCTGATATGAGAGCATCACAATCATACAAAAGATGACTCCCTTGTTCCAGTAACGGGTTAGCCCAGACCGCAGCGGTACCCCCAAGGTAGGACAAGACAAAAGCCGCCTTGGTAGTGGCATCAGGGAAAGACGTAGGACGGCACAAGAAATGCAGTCTACATTGATTGATGAAGGTGCGGAACGTTTTGGGATCCCCCATAAAACGTTCCGGAGGGGCCAATGGAAACTGGGCCGTCATGTACACGGGCGCATTGCCCTGTCGAGGAGCGCCCGCTCCAAAGGCAGAACCAGAAGGAATAGCACCAGCACCTTCACCCGCCTGCAATCCGGCCTGAAGGGCGTCGATCCGGCGCTGGGTGGCATCATGAGCCGCAGTCATGTCTGCGCGTAGACCAGCAACCAACTGAACCATAGCTGCCAACGGATCATCGGCAGTTTCCATATTATGGATATAAGGCTTCTGAATATGTGAGAACCACCCACAACGAGCTTGGTGGTAACAGATTCAGTATAAAGCCACAGGTCGTAAAACCTCTAGACAATGCAACTTCCAAGAGAACCAAGAACTAATTGGAAGGGGAATCGCCTAGAGTAATCTATACTTCAGAACTAAACGTGATTTCTGACGATAAAGTAGATCCAAAACATGTACTCACGTAAAGCAAGCCAAGCAACGTGAAGGACCAGGAAAACCAGGAGAGTTGATTCGATGTTGGACGGTTAAAGGCTTTCTTAATAGAAGTCCGTCTGATAATGCCAGTTCCAGGGTAAGGACAATCCAACCTAAACCTATACCCGACGGCACGAGGACGCCTAATAACAATCCCAATTCCTTATAGCAAGTTCCAAAGAAAGTCCAAAGCAAAGTTCAAAGCAAAGTTCAAAGCAAAGTTCAAAGTGCAGAAAAATCCAATGCGCCAAATCCAGAAATGTCAGACAAGAAACCAGGTCGATCGTTCCGAGTTCAAGGGAATATTCAATCACAATCCGAGGGACAAAACAGGGTACAAGATAGGTATGCGAGGACAAGGTGGTGAGCTCCAAAAATCGTAAATTCAGAAGCAGCGTTCCGACTACCGGGTGGAGATTTAAAGAAATCACGTGACTCTGCGTGAAACGTAGTTACGCCGCAATCGTGCGCCAACGTGCTCAGGCAACCAACGTCTCCACGGCAATCCCCAACGTTGTTTGATCCGCTGGAAGTGTTTCGACTCCGAAGGCTTTGGGATTGTGGAACGTGTAGTTCTGCCATAACGCTTGAGGGGACATGAAGCAGACGCTGATTTCTTGACAGGCATCCCCCAAATGGCCTGCAATGCTGTGCTGTGTTTGGATTTTTCTTGGGACAGCACCACCAGAAGGGGCTGACATGCAGAATTGGACTGCCAGCATGGTAGATATGCCATGAAAAGCTGACTAAACAGGATGCTGCGTAGCAGACACGACACATGCTAAAACTGCAAGCAATTACTCACCAGACTCTGATCACCATGTGTCCCTGCACCCATGAAGCTGGACCTGGTCAACTCAGGGTAACTCAGCAATAAACACCCTACAGTGACAACCTCCCTCACAACCACTACCCCGCAGCCAGTGCCCCCCTGGTTGTCATGCAAAAACAGCAAGCATAGACTCAACAGCCTACCATCACCATGTGTCTCCACACCCATGAAGCCGGATTCACTCACCTCAGTCCAATGCAATAAAAAATCACCCCACACAGTGCCAGACTCCTTGCCACCAACGACACCACAACATGTGCCCCCTTGAGTGCCTCGAACATAGCTGCACAAGGTACCCACCTCCATTGCATGCCCAGCATTCCAACTGAAGCAACATTCTAAGCTTGCAAAGACATGTATGGCATTAAAGTAAAGAAACTGGACAGCCTTGACAACTCCCATATGGAACAAGGTAACCGCCATGGTCCACCCAGTGTCAACACCCGGAAGTCCAAATAACAGAACATGAGCAACTATCAACCTTACAACATCTAAACTCATTGACAGAGAAATCACTGGAATTGAAGCAAACAGATTTCAAGCACAGCACGACATGTACTCTGGAAACAGGTGTCAGTCTGCCCTGGTATGTGGGCACAAGACGGGCTATTGATTGCAGGCATACAAGTTCTGCACACCCACTGTCAAGTGTCACATGTGCCTTTGGGTCACCCATGCATGCAGGGACGGAAAAGGACACCAATAGAGGAGGAGAAGGCCTGGGTAGTGGAAGTATAAATGAAAGTGTAGCTGCGGAGTGTAGAGAGTGAGAGGCGAGGGGGGTTCGTGGTGCTAGGAGGAGTCTGGCTGGTGGGGAGATGAGGATAGAGATGGTGGCTGTTACAGTGGGTGAGAGCAGATGGAGGGTAAAGAAAGGGAGACAGAGACAGGAAGACATGAAAAACATGTTGCCTGGTCTGTGTGCCTGGAAGGCAAATAGCACTTGTTCGGGGCGAGGAAGGATTTTAGCGGATGAGGGAGAAGGACAGACTGGCAAACAATGGCCACCTGTAAAAGGACAATCCTCAACTCCTCATCACAAAAACAACATGCTTAACCCACCATGGCATGTACACCAGAAAGAGACCCATGTTCGCAACATCCACGCCAATAAGTCACTTCAACCACATCTCAAGACTCTGCACCAACCACCAACCACCCCGTCAGGCACCACCGTAAATTAACATGACAACAATAAGCTGTTGTCTCACCCTCTAACTGACAACACACCCTGGACGACCGGTCCCAGTTAATGGGTGGGGATCATAGGGTGCACTGGCAACACCTACAGGTACAACAAATTAATAAAATCTGGGGGAGTGGCCGATGTACCACATGCATATGCCCACAATGTACACACACACCGTGCAGTCACTCACAGTGCTGGATTTGAAAAAGTAATGGGAAGAAAGTCATGCAATTGTGGGATATATTGACCCACTCAATGGCATTCACCACATCACCAAGCTGCATTTGCGCAAAAAACAGCAACCTGGCTGTGCTGGCTCCTGTGTGCACCAGGACCTCAAAATTGCGATTTTGGAAGCAACAAAAAGATGACTGCACCATCCTGCCTAGCACATTTCAGGCAAGATGGAACAAGGGGACACACTGCAAAAAGTATGCCAGTGTGTTCTGAGACGCATAAATGGAATCAAGTGGAAAGGCAGCACTGCCATTGCTGCAAAAGCCAAATATCCCCTTCAAAATGAAACATTTTCACCCCTCAAAAATGCTGTTTTAATGCAAATTCCATCTGTTCAATCTGAAACCACTGTGATTAAGAAGGCCCTGTCATGCCCAGGATATTTCACTGTGCTTCACCAAAACCAGGCATAATTCCTGAGTGACAGGCCCAGTCAAACCAACTCTGAGAGAAATCAATAAGCAACTTCACTTGTACTCGCACGGGAACACACGTTTATTTCTTTCCAAAAGGTATCCAAGCTCAGCAGTTCAAAGAGACTAACATGGTGATTCATGGAAATTCACACAAAAGTGGCCGCGTACGATAAAATCCATTTCAGCGCACAGCGTATTCATGGATTTTAGCCTCCAAAACCAGCCGTGGCGCAGAGTGGTGCAGCGACCCTGCAGCAGCAGCAATTACGCCCCCAAGAATGCCCTCGCGCAAGGAAAAGGCATCAAAATCCCCAATCCAGCGCAAAGGTCTGCGACAACCCAAAACCAGTTTACCGGACTGCCAAACAGCAAACGCCAAGCGGGGAACGTGTATTATGGGTTTCGCGGTAACTTCCACGCGCGAAAGGGCCTGTGCGAGCGGTGTACGTGTATTCCAGGGGTGCGTGGGAAGTTCTACACGCGATTGGCCTGGGTACGTGTATCTCAGGGGTGCACGGGAAGTTTCACACACGAATGGGCTGGGTACGTGTATTTCAGGGGTGCGCGGGAAGTCTTACGCACGATCGTGCCTGGGGGAGCGGTGTACGTGTATTCCAGGGGTGCGCGGGACATTCTACATGCAATTGGCCTGGGTACGTGTATTTCAGGGGTGTGCGTGTGTTTTCACACGCGACTGGCCTGGGTGCGTGTATTTCAGGGGTGCGCGGGTGTTTTCACACGCGATTGGCCTGGGTATGTGTATTTCAGGGGTGCGTGGGAAGTTTTACACGCGATCGGGCCTGGGGGAGCGGTGTATGTGTTTTCCAGGGGTGCATGGGAAGTTCGACACGCGATTGGCCTGGGTACGTGTATCTCAGGGCTGCGCGGGAAGTTTCACATGCAAATGGCCTGAGTACGTGTATTTCAGGGGTGCGCGGGAAGTTCTACATGCGATTGGCCTGGGTACTTGTATTTCAGAGGTGCGCTGGTGTTTTCATACGCGATTGGCCTGGGTACGTGTATTTCAGGGGTGCGCGGGGACTCCTACACGTGAATTGGCAGTGTGGGTCCTCCCAGGTGTCCCTTCTACCCCCTCCACGGCCCCTGCAGGCAGCCCACACCACAGAGGACTACCCTGCACCCATGGTCATGTCCCGCAGGCAGCCCATCCACCATGGGCATGCCCCCCAGCCAAGCCACATGTCACCTTGCAATATGAACACCAAATCATGTCTCCCAGCACCCCCACCCCCCAGCAGTGCGGGGCACCTGCCAGCAGGCCCCCACTCATGTCCCACACATGTCCCCCAGCACCCCACCCCACAGCAGTGCGGGGCACCTTCCAGCAGGCCCCCACTCATGTACCCCCCAGCACGACAACATGACCCACAATCATGGCCCTCATGTCCACCCAAATCCAACCGCACGCCACCCCAGGCCAAATAACCAACCAAGTCTAACATGCACCCCACATTGTAATGGCCATTACATGAAACAACCCAAATGGCATGTATGTACTTCAACACATGACTGTCACACACACACAATGGGGGCCAGTGAATGTGAAAAGCCACATCGTGACATGCATGAAATCAATGAGAGAATACCACACATTGAACTAAGGAAAAATATGTATTGAACAAAAAATGCAGTGAAACAAATAAAAACACCAAACAATGGACATAATAAATGAAATGCAGAATGATAGAAAATCATTAAATAATGAAATCTGAATCCAAAAAAGAACACAAAACAAAATGACTCCAAACTCTCACTGCAACAAAGCAAATCCAAACTGCAAGGAAAAAATAAAATCCATTGCTCCATGGTCAAATAAAATTCCAAATGCCGAAAAATATACAGTCCAACTATTTACAAGGATGAAATCCTTGGTCCATGAGCCCAACAGTTGAAATGAAACCTACCAAAATACACTAACTATTGAAGAACTATATACAAAAATGTGGGGTATTGTCCAAGCACCCCAAAATAAATGAAAACCAAAATGAAACCTACCACTAACTAACTAACTAACTATATCCAATGGCGGCGGGCATGTCCAACGGCTCACTGGTTGATGTCATGGGCCAGGGCATCATCGAACTCCTGTTCAAGGGCTTGGAGGCGGGCATGTTCACTGCCCCGAGGTCTCGCAGGGATAATGCAGTGTCAAGCTCCAACTCCCTGCGAATACCCTCGAGGCACTCAGCCCGCCTCAGTGCCCTGACCATTGTGAGCCGTTCCTCCTCCGCCCGCCGCCACTCCGCACCTATCTGCTGGCACAACCGCTCCCACACGGAAGACACTCCCATTCCAGGGTTCTCCTGCCCTCCGGCCGATGCCTGCCCCTCTGATGTTGATGGCCCCGAGCCATGATGCCTCCCACGTCAAGCCTGCCGCTGCCTCCGACGCCACTGCCTCTGCCAGCACGACGGCATCCAGGCTGATGGAATCCACCGATGCCGTCGTACACGTGCCCTGCCAGATGATGCCGTCACATCCTCCATCTGCTGGGGTCCAGTTGCTGGTGTGTCCACCCATGCTGGACCTCTGACTCCCGACTGTGGCAGGGATGGGATCCCCACTGAGCTGGCTGCGTTGGTTGGGGCAGGTCCACAGGGGTCCCTGGTGGCATCTGGACCAGAAGACGGCATAGAGAACGACTGGCGCACAGCCTCCACAGAGGAGGAGAGGGTCGCCAGAGTAGCCGATGCATGTACGAAACCCCCGACCATGGTCGCTCCCAACTGGGCCACGTTGGCACGGTGCTCTTTGTGATGACGTGAGTGCTCCCCCCGGGAAGCACCCACCTCATCACGAATGACACCCGTGTGCAACGAGACACCTTTTCCATACGGCTGGGGGTCCCCTCGTCCGCAGGTAGAGGAGTTTCAGATGACATGGAAATCCCCACTACCTGCGGACGGGCCTGGGATGGGGCATCCCTGCTGGTGCATGGTGGTGCAGTCACAGTGTCAGGGACAGTGACATGCACAGGCCCCTCCGCAGCGACCTGTGCTGCCTCCTGCCCATGGCCCTGGACTGCACCACTTGCACCAGCAGGGATGCCCCCACCAGGCCCCATGCGCGGCTCAGTAGCGGCCTCCTCCTCCTCTGTGGAAACCACCAACCTGGATGGCTCCACACCGTCTTCTGCCGTTGCAAGCCCCTGTGGGGGCTCACCCACTCCTTCCGCTGCAGCCGTGGGGGCATCCCCGCCGCTTGGCTCCACAGCGCCGTCTCCGCCCTCTTCTTCACTTGCCGCTGTGTAGAGGGAGACATAGAACACAAGCATCAGGGTACTGTACAATGGTCCCCTAGACAGGAAGCAATAGCAGAGGAGTGGCACTGTCAAACATCACTTCCATCATGTCCCTCCACAACACATGGGTCAGTGCAGGCAAAACACATGCAGTAACAGGCATGGCACATGCTATGGACATTAGGGACATAAGGGACTCTTGACACATACAATGTTGGTTTGAAACTCACATGCATCATGGGTCATGCCTATCACATGCACACACTTCACCGTAGTTTCATCAATCTGGATTCGTACACCCAAGACACAGTGGATACAAGGATGACTAGGCTGCATCAGTGAATCTGAACATTGTCACAGACATGTGTCATGCACCCATGCCATTTACAAGTTACAGACACGCAGGTCAGACACACAGACATGGACACCATCCATGTACATGGCATCAGCACCCATCCCTCACCCCCACCCATGTCCAGGAACAGAGACTGGCATGCTTTCATGTGTCCATTCCGCATAGATCTCCCCATGTTGCATTTGAACACATGCACCAACCATGTGGTTCACACATTACTGGCCTCACATGCATGACCATGAGATCCCTGCACACACACATACGTACATGGCCTATGTCACACATACAGGCAAGTATCAGACAACCAGCACACTGCAACATGCCCTGTCTCACACAGCAATGCTTGGCCACTTACTGCTCAACTCCGGACGGGTCTGCCCCTCAAGGATCTGGGCGTGGAGCGCTGGGCGTACGCGTTCCAGGACCCTCAGCTGGATAGTACTCATGGTGCCACGGCCCCCCTCCACGAGGTGCCGGGCCTTCATGAGGGTCCTGGACCTCAAGTTCTCCCAGCGCTTCTTCACTTGCTTGATGGTGCAGGTTGCCACCCCCTCCGCGTTGATGGCAACCACAAAGTCGTCCCAGATCCTGTCCCGTCCATCCTTGTTGGCGCGTGATGATCCGAAAAGGGCATCATAATGCCCCAGGACTTGCTCCACCAGGACACCAACTTTGGTGACAGTGAAGCTGGTGGCCATCTGCCCCTCTGGCTGGGGGTCGCCAGTGGTCTCGGATGGTGTTTGCCCCGACATGGCGATCCCAGAGGCAGGTGTGGGTGGGCAACTGGGTCCTGGGGCTGGGCTGTGGAGCGATGGTATCCCAGTGGGGAGTCTTCAGTTCCAGCAGGGGTGGACACAGCAACTGGACCCCTGCAGATGCCTGATGTGCAGGCACCAAATGGCAGGGCACGGTGGCAGCAGGCAGGCAGGCAGCAGCAGATGGCTCGTCGGAGGCTGCTCGGGGCTCTGGGGGACAGTAATTTGGCCTTTTGGGCAGGAGCGTGGTCTTCCGTGTGCTTACGCATGGCCAGCTTGATACGGAGTGATTTGGCACGTGAAAATTCTGCACGTCAGCATGTAATTCGAGGTAAGGCCCTTAGCCCGTAAGCGCGTCAGGACGCATACGCGATTTCATTGGACCAAAGGCCACGCACGGGCGTTGTCCTGGCAGGGCTTGAAGATCCCACGTGGATTTCCATTGCTCTGTATGTGCTTTTCGTGGGGTGCGGTGCGTGTGTTTTGCAGGCGTTGGGGTTCACACGCTATTACTTCACAGCGGGTGGGTGTTGGCTACGCGTTCTTCTACATGCAAGGCAGACGGTGAGTGGTACCATGCTCCCCCAGGCCCGATCGCGTGTGAAACTTCACGCGCAACCCTGAAATACACGTACCCGGCCCAATCACGTGTGAAACTTCGTGCACACCCCTGAAATACACGTAGCCAGGCCAATCGTGTGTAAAACTTCGCGCGCACCCCTGAAATACACGTAGCCAGGCCAATCGCATGTAAAACTTCACGCGCACCCCTGAAATACACGTACCCAGGCCAATCGCGTGTAAAACTTCTCACGCACCCCTGAAATACACGTACCCAGGACAATCGCGTGTAAAACTTCCTGCGCACCTCTGAAATACACGTACCCAGCCCAATCGCATGGGAAAGCACCCGCGCACCCTTAAAATACACGTACCCAGCCCAATCGCGTGTAAAACTTCCCGCGCACCGCTGCAATACACGTACACAGCCCAATCGCGGGTAAAAATTCATGCGCACCCCTGAAATATACGTACCCGGCCAAATCACGTGTGAAACTTCGCGCGCACCCCTGAAATACACATAGCCAGGCCAATCGCAGGTAAAACTTTGCACGCACCCCTGAAATACACGTACCCAGGCCAATCGCGTGTAAAACTTCTCGCGCACCCCTGAAATACACGTACCCAGGACAATCGCGTGTAAAACTTCTCGCGCACCCCTGAAATACACGTACCTAGGCCAATCGCATGTGAAACTTCTCACGCACCCCTGAAATACACATACCCCGCTCCCCCAGGCCCGATCGCGTGTAAAACTTCCCGCGCACCCACGAGATACACGCACACGCTATTATTCACACAGCGGGTGTCCGTGTTTGTCGCGTACCCCTTTGCACGTCATTTGTCCTAGGCGAGCGTGTGGGCGTTCCGCGCACTTGCCTCCTGTGCTTCCCCCGTGACGCCCACATTTTCACGAGTTGTTCCCCATTCCCCGTGTCACGCCCCGTGTTCTGCCTACTTTTGTTATGTGCGCCGTGCTATGTGCGCTTGCTGTGGCCTTAGCGCACGCCGTTAGATGACCTGTGCGCCGGCGTGCGCCGTGCATTTTTTCAGCGCACATCCCTTATTTTGCTCGCGCACGGACTTCCATGAATAGATGTGCGATGGTTTCCCTGCGATATTCGCACTTGCACTGCGATTTTCACTCTTTCACTGCGAATCGCACGTTTTCGCACGCTTGCGCCGGATTTTTCGGCGCAAATTAATGCCATGAATCGGCCTGTTTATCTCTCTGAGCCAGTACAGGGTTAAATGTATCTATGCTTTAGATAAAACTCCTGCATTCAAGGAAAGGACTACCGCTGCAAAGACAGTATGGGCATCTGAGGGGGCTGCCAAACCGAATTTAAAGAAAGAAATGCTAGAAGTTTTGGAAAAATGGGCTTTGCTGACTGAAGAAGAAAATGGCCTGTTTAAAAGAATCTAAGTGATCCGGCTGTGACTGAATTTACCGCGGCCGGAACGTTTGCATGAGAAAGATTTGAACTACCAAAAGTTTGCACCTTTCTCATGCCAACACACAGAGACACTCACACCCACACACACAACACACCCATAACACCCCCCCACCCACACCCTCAGCACACCCCCACCCACACCCCCAACATAAACATACCCTACTTACCGTCTTCTTCACTCTGGGTTCCTGAGGCACCAGTTCCCTTTCACTTCCGTGATCGGGAACCGGCACCGCAGGGTCCTTTTCTTTTCTTTTTTTAAGGGGGCTGCAGGAGTTTCCCCCACAACCCCTGCTCACTATACTGTAAAGTATAGCAAGCGAGGTTTTTTGGGGGAGACCCCCTGCAGCCCCCGTTTTCTTTCTTCTTTTTGTGTCCCCCGCAACACCCCGCTCACTATACCACACAGTGTAGTGAGCGGGGTATAGCGCAGGACACCCCTGCAGCCCCTGCAGTCTTTTTTTTGTATATACTTACCTATAATGCTACCACCAAAGGTTCGAACTTTTGGTGGTTTGAACATTTGGTGGTAGCATTTTTCTGACTTTTAGTCCAGGCAAACCTTTGGATGCGGTCCGTTCGACCGCATCCGTTTAAAAATAAATTGTTGAATAAAAGCCTGCTTACTTAGCAATGTAAAGGGATTATGTAAGTGGTGATAATACACACATAGGCTATCTTCTTTCACAGGTTTGTTTTAATTCAGGACCCAAAGTAAGAAATGTAAGAGTTTAAAACACATGGGCTGGATTTGCAAGCTCTCAGAAAAACCAGTAATTCCAGTTCACAGCCATGAAACTTCCCCAAGGAAGGGAGATACACCATAAATCCAGGACACGTAAGTGAAAATTGCCCGCTTGAAAAACTTTGAATGGGGCAGGACAAAGAAAGTTCACAGGCTCGTCAGACATTCATCTGTGCTCCAGGCTGGGACAATAGAAGTCCTGGGACACTAACCTGTCAAGTGTAAGGGGGAAATAAAACCTTCAATTAAGATGAGGAACCCACACTTTGCCTTGAAGGAAAGGACAGTTGGCAGCAGTGGGAGGAAAGAAAAAAAATGACTCAACAAAGGAACTTCCTTTTGGTGCCAAAGGCTAATTTATAAAGAAACTTTAAAGACTGTTTATCAATCCAGCAAGAATGAGCAAACATGTAAAAAGTTTGTAGTTTCAAATCTAATTTTATGGGCTTTCTTTTAAATCTCATTGCCGCATGGGGAACAGAAGTTACAAAATATGACAGATTACCAGGAAAGTATTAATGTTGCAAACATAACATTTTTTACATACATCCCTGGGGATAATGCGCATCTGTGTATAAAGTTACAGAATTTTAGGCCAAATCTTTCATGTTTAAAATTACCAAAATGTATCAGAAAGGCGAAACAAGGTCCCACAGACCTGAGGGTTGGACTGATCTGTACTGCACATAATATGTAACTTGTGTGTATAATTTGCCAAATGATTGCAAGTGTATAAACATATGTTTTGGCAAAAGCAGATTTTAAGTAAAGTAAATGTGGGAGTCTTTGGACATTGTAAAACTCACCTCATAAACCTGACATCATTCCCTTGGAAATCCAACCAGCTGAGAGCGAGGCGGAGACTAGCACCCTTGTCCAATCCCTTTGTAAGGGGTGTGTTTAGTGAAGCCTGCCCTAGTCATATACTTGGATAATGTCACTAGGCATTATAAATAAGGGTCCCTGACAGGACTCTAGGACACACACTCTTCCTGATTTCTAGCGCTGCTTTCCTGTTCCTGTTTCATCTTCCAGACTCCAGATCATAACTACAAGGCCAAAAACATTGCTGACCCTACTCCAGGGTCCACTGCAAAACCCAAGCATTGCTGATCTTGCTCCAGCAAGGCCTCAAATTCTGAAAACCACTAAATTTCCCATTAACAAGGGGAAAACTGTGGTACCTTTGGCATCCTAATCCAGCTTGGCTTGCCGCTACTCACTGAATGCTGCTGCCATCCTGCTACCCTGATGACCTATATTATCCAGTGACCAGAATTGCCAATCCAGAAGTGCTACCGGGTAACCAGTCCCTGCCCAGCTGATCCTGTCCCGCTGATTTTGTCCGGCTGTCCTTTGTTAGACTAGATCCGTGTGGTGACCAGAACGCTGACTGTCCAAAATCCTAAACTAAAGTGGACTGTCAGTATCAATAGGAACCATAGAAAACCATAGCATACCTCGCCTTGTCTTTGTTCTCATTCCACTCTCTAAGTCACCCTATCCTTATCCTGATACCTTGACAAACTCACATTCATTCTTGCAACCCTGCCATTGATTTCTAGTGCTTGCGTGATCTCTTAGTAATTTTGTCTCGTGAAATCCTAAGCTATTAATCCTATTTCGAGTGACCGGACTGGTTCCACCAGGGCGGGCGCTGGGGAGCTAGGGTTGAATTCGCGAATTAACCCTGGAGCTTACTGTGTCTCTCTTTGGTGGTCTAGACTGAATGCTCTAGTGCAGAATAAAACTGTTCTTGTCCAAAAAGGATTACCTTTCCTTTTTCACCACTCCATTTTACTCAAAACACGCCTTTCGCAGGTAAATGGCCTTTCTAGATCTTGCATAACTCACTCAATTTACCAGATAGACACCTAATTTCACTTCCATATTGTACCTATGATCTATAGCTACACCCCAACACACGCATTGTGATTTACAATATTTCACCCGTTTTTATTAAAAAAACATTTTGGTAATTTCAGGTGAGAAGTACAAAAGTTTACAAAGTTTCCAAAGTTTACTTCATTCTGTGTTAAACCCTGCCACTCATTGTCGAACTGTATCCTCTTGCTAAACCATTGCTAGTGATTGTTAGTACCTTTACATTGATGCTGTAGTGAGGAATATTATTTGTTTCAAGGTATTTGCACATTTTCATTATTCTATTCATCCATTTCCGAGTGTCATTTTTAGCTTGCCGCGTTTTAAAATCAGTTTTTCTCTCTAGTTTGGAAAGAGAAGGTCAGATTTCAATTCTGTTTTCCATTTGTCATTCCTTATTATCAGATGCTTCTGTTTATCCACTCAGAATTGATTATTAGTGGGTTGAGGGAACCTTGCAGGGGGATATTCTAACTCAAGTGCTATCTTACCTAAACTCAAAAAGTGCTCCTATTCCCTGGTGTTTTTGTAGATGTGTCAATAGAAGGTTAAACTAAGTCCATTGCCTACATTCCTATTGTTATTATCACCCCATTGGTGATTGCTGCCCCATATTAAAAATTGTATGATTTTTTTTTTTTTTCAAATAAATAAATATTATATTTATCAACCAGCCTGGTTCATGGTCCATTGTGACCCGGGTATTTGAAAAGGGGGTGTGATATGAGTGTACCATCTCAATATTGAATCTAACATAAAAACATAAGAATTTCAATTGCTCGCTGCAAACTAGGCCGAGACTTAGGTGTGTGTCGCCTGATAGAAATCCACAACACAATACATCCAGGTGGAGAGAACATAACGAAAATAACAATGAACAACAAGTTACTTGATTGGGGAACACAGGTAAAAATTAATCAGGGGTATAAATGTGAAAAGCCAAACCTGTCCTGTGGAGTAATGGAGACAAACGGCCAGATCTGTGTTACCAGAAACAAGGCCATGAAGGGAAGCAGCTGAGGTTGTGTAGACCTGTCAATGGAGGTGTGTGTAAGATGTGGAATTGTAGCAGCGCAGGTCATGTGAGCGGATAAGGTTGTGAATTGGGCTCCGGCACAGGTCAAACAGTAGACATAGAGTACACCTGCAGGGCCCTGTTGTACATATGGGGCTGGGGGAGGAGAAGTCTGGGAGTAAGAAGACATCATAACGGTCAGTGAGACAAGTGGTGGACAACCAAAAAACAGAGTCCAGATCTACAGAGAATTCAGGACGTGAATGAGGATGTTGATGGAGAACGTGGCAAAAACCGCCAATGACTCAAGTGTGATAAGCGCTGCACATTCCCATTATTTGGCTGTCCATTTTGGAAGTGCAACCTGAAAAACAATGCACACGCATGGATGTGCAAGGGTACATATACACACATGAATGTAGACAAACACACATCTGCACTGAAATTCATTGTGAATAAATCATTACACCTGCAGAAAATCAAATGTGTGAGAATGCATGGTGACCACTAATACTGATATTACACGATTGACAGTGCTCATCATTACCTGCTGACAGAGCTGCCATGATGTGATTCCCTCATCACCTCCACCAGAGACTGTACCTCCACATTTGTGAATGGAAGGCCAGTGCCTGGCAGGGAGCATGGAAGATTTCCCAGTGGGACTCTGCACCCTGGGCCTCTTTTGTGTGGTATTTCCATATTTTCTCATAGGAAAATCATTGGGCTTGCTGAAAATGTGTCAAATGGGGCCACTTTGAACATTATTTCCAGGGCCTCTTTTGGTCCCCAGTAATTGTTTCCAGGGCCTCTTTTAGTTCCCAGTGCACCACTGCTAGGGAAGTGAAAAGGTGAAGGGTGGACCTCTCATGGAGTTCAGTCACTGAATGAATCAGGATCACTACAACAACATGGGACATTGCATGTCACCAACCATAGTAGCAAATCATGCATACTGCACATATGATCAAAATACTAATAACCCATTGTTCTCTGCACATGTGATCCTGGTGTAATAAAGTCAACCATGCCAGTTCACACCACTGTACATGACTGCATCTCAGTACTGCACTCATTATTCCTTTGAGAGGGCAACAGCACATCTCTCAAGGCCAGGAAAAAAAACAACAGTACATCTCGTACAGGGGGAAAAAACATATGCCTCCATCCTGAACAGGGGTATAAAAAAACACGAACAATGTGTCCATCCTGAACAGGGGGGGGTAACAAAATAAAAATCAGACCACACCGGTCAGGTTCAAAACAAAAAAATGATGTCTATCCTGGTCTGGGTGTACAAAAATGTCCACCCTGTAGCGGGGAGAGGGAGCGTGCGTGTCCATATCAACATGGGAAGACCACAAAAAGCACCAAAAATCAAATCAAAAACCTTCCATGGGCTCATGGAGATCACGGCAGAGGTGGTTGAGGTGCTGTGGGTGGGTTGGGGTCACCACCCTGCAGTGGATCCTCAGGTGGTACGGGGTGGCAGTGGATCCAGTCCACGCAGTGCCAAAGCCTGGTCTTTATTGGCTAGGGCCAGCCATGACACACATGCATGCACCAGCGACCAAAAGGTGGTAAAGTCACAATGTGCTTCATCCCGAATGGCCAGAGAGTCTGAATACGCAAATACTGCCTGCTGTAAAATTGGCCGGTGCTATTATAGCCGGCGCAATTACAGCCGGTGCTATTACAGCCGGTCACATGAGGCGTGATCACAGCTGCATCGCAAGTTCATGTTCATTGGTATTAGTGCCAAAACAATGGCGCTAATACCGCTGAAAACAAGGCACAGTAACCTCCATATTCCAGCTGGAGGTAAATGAACGCAGGTGCCTGAATTGAATCCACCTCAGAGTGCTTAATAAGTCACATCACTACCTCAAACACTGTTACTAACACAATGCTGCCACTAGAGTTACAAAGCTGGGACAGGCAGCTGCTCATGCTGAGGCTGGAAGTAGAGAGGCAAGACAACCAGGCCAGGGCACAGAGAGTACAGAGTACAGGGGGGGTTGGGGCAAAGAAGGAGAGCCCAGGCAAGGCATGCACTGATCCCCAGGGATCGCCTCACCTTCGACCCTCACCAACAGCCAGTTGGTCACCCTGCACCGCCTCAACAGGGAGACCATAACAGAGCTGCTCACCACAATATAGGACAACATAGTGAGCAGGATCAACATCCGGACAGCTGTGCCCCCACGGCTGAAGCTAGTGTCTGTCCTACAATTCCTCTGAACTGGCACCTTCCAGCACTCAGTGGCCATGATGCACGGCATGGCACAGCCCACATTCCCGCAATGTTTTGGACCAGGTACTTGAAGCCCTCCTGCGGCAAGTGCAATGCCACAATTCACTGCTTACCACCCCAGCCCAGGTCAATGTCATGAAGGCACAGTTCTATGCCGTTGCCCAAATGCTAAATGTGATTGTACTCTACTGTACCCATGTCACATTGGTGGCCCCCCAATCCCACGAAGCAGTGTACCATAACTGCAAGCACTACCTTCCCCGAATGTGCAGGTGACCTGCGACCTCAACCTGTACATCACCCACTGCTGCCCCTGCTACCCTGGTTCCACCCACAATGCCATGGTCCTATGAAACAGAACACTGCCAGGATACATGGAGAGGCACAGAAGACAATGGACCTGGATAGTGGGTGAGTAGAAAAGCCAGCACACATGCGCTGTGAAGCACATGCCCAAATGAGGGGGAGTGCAAATTACTACAGAAAAAGGTTGGCCTGACAAGTGAATGTGAAATCCGTACTTCATCACCTCGCCCAACAACGTCACAGTTCAGGCCAGGGAGCATACAGATGTCAGACTTAGCTGCATGCAGAAGCTGGTGTACACATACTGTAGCAACAATAAACACCAACATGACTACAGGTACCACAATGCAACATGCACTTGCCAAAGCAATGCTGACAAATTGCCACATCGCCTCACACAACAACAACCCTGCCAGTACCACAGCCATGCACGCGTAGGCGCCCAGCACACAATGGCGAGCCAGGGGACCCAGATGTTCAGGAAGGGCCCATGGCAAACCCAGCTTGCCACATGCACAGTGGAAATACACTGCTACATGACAGCGACCATGTCAGCTGTACCTGTCAGCGACATAGACCTCACGTAACATATGCTACACGGGAACAGGGTGCATGTGAAGCAGAATGAAACATGATACAAGTGACACTGCATGCACAGACATAGAGCCGACACATGACATGAAAAGAAGGCTCATTTTCATGCACAAGTTGTCCATTGCCTTGATATTGTGTCAGCCCACCCCACACCTTACACCGTGACGAATGCCTGTGCCTCACCCCATGAAAGTGACTCTGGATACCCACAGCTGCCCAGGCTAATGACCCCTGTGCAGGATCCACAAACACTGCAGGACAATGCCTCCAACCATGCTCACAGAAAGACCTGTGTGTGCATCGTGCGTACTTTTGGGCTCCTGAAAGCTTGTTTCCGCTGCCTCGACCGTACCGGTGGGGCCCTGATGTACGCTCTAGAGAAAGTGGGTAAAATTGTGCTTGCTATGCTGCTCAATATCTGCCTGAAGAGGAATGTCCAGCTACCCCCTAACGTGGACATGTCAACCCCAGAGGATGAGGATGCAGTGCTTGTGGCAGAGGCAAATGCACGCATTGCCAGAGATGATGTGAGGGATGGGAGATTGGCCTGCCAGGGACTGATAGACAATTTCTTCTGACACTTTAACATGGCACTAGCCATGCACGACTGTGTGGCATTCGCCTCTAATGGTTTTAATGTAATGAAGTGCCCCAACTATTGCCCCTCCCGCCACCCCCACCAACTCCCCAGAACACTATCCCCCTTCTACCTCCCCCAACTCTCCAGCACACTATATCCAACTCCCCAGCACACTATCCCCTTAACCCCCACACCAACTCCCCAGTGCTCTATCCCCACTCCCGCCTCTCCCCACAATTTCCCCAGGACACTATCCCCCACTTCCGCCTCCCCACACCAACTCACCAGCATGGCCACTCATGGCAATTAGTGTCTCAGAGTTAATTACAACCGTGGCCTCTTTCCCCCCTGCCAGCACCTGGTGATCATGGCCGCTGAAGGCACTGTGACTGATGCCTTGGTGTGCTCTGCTGTGTCTTATCTGTGGGAGTGGTAGAAGTGGAAGGGATGGAGCCTGGCCCCCTGCATCTGTTGGCGTGTTAACTTATTACTCTGGCTGATGGCCTATGCCACTGCAGAGACAGCTTCAGTCATCTCCCTCTGGCGTATGTCATGTCAGGGCGGCTGTACTGGCAGTTGTCTTGCCCGGTTCTTTGCAATGGCTCGCAAAATCCTAAGGGTGGCCCCTTGGATGCTGTCCTGTATGGCCTACAAGTGTTCGGAATGCATGTGCCCTATCGCCTCCATCAACCTCTGTCTCTGCTTTAACTCATCAAGCCACGGTGCTGCTTGTTCATGTTTGCCATATGGGAGGAGAGCTGTGCAGTGTGCCAGAGCTGTCGTCAGGTGAGCCATAGGATGGGGTGTCCTCATCTGACTCAGGTGTGTGAGCATGCTGCCCACAGTGAGGGCTCTCAGATGTTGGGCTACGCTTCCAGCGGTGAAGGCGCCCAGGGCTCTGTGGCCCTTCTGCATGTGGTGACACTGTGCTGGTGTCTGACGGCGGAACATTTGCCTTGGCGTGGGCTGATTGTGCTTTTGCAGGGTGGCAGTGGTGGTGGCTGATCTCAAGAGCCTGGATATGTCACTCCAGATGGACCTGCCCCCTCATCCTCCTTGGTTGCCTCTGGTGACACGTGAGTGCCTGTAGGGGACATAGGAAATGTTGTCAGGTGTGGTTCCATCACGTATGTTTGCATGCAATGCACATTTGCTAAGGTTTTTGGCCTGGGGGAGAGGTGGGCAGCAGGGAGTCCGTGCTGGGGCATCGGATATTTGGCAAGCATGCTTGTGGTCCTTCATGCCCCCACATTCCCTCCCAACATGCGACCAGCCAACTGGTACCGCAACATGCTGGTGTGACTGCTGCTCACGCACCACATTCCTGCTGACACAGGCTACACCAGCAGAGGTGTGTTATGTATGGCACTTTGACAGGTCACTTGCCACCCTTTCTCGCTGCTGCAATGCACACGGGTGACCTTGGTGCCCTGCCCCGTGGCTGCTGTATAGGGTGGCTGCTGTGCCACCCCCTCACTTTGCCCTGGTGACATGCCCAGCTACTGGGTCTGCTGACATGTGTCCCTGTCCACTGTGGCATCTTATGCTAGACTATCATTTGCGCATGCACGTGGGCCTGAGGGGGGGTTGACTCACCTCCTGCCTCCTGGCTGCTGGCACCCACCTCTGCACCTTCGTCTCCCCCGATTCCCTCCATGTCCAGCACTATGCTGCACTTTTCCTCCCAGGTGGTGAGGACCAGTGGCTCCACAGTTCCTCCTCCTGTGGCGGTTCCGGAAGCACCTCAAGACCTTCCTCTTTACTTCTGCCTTCTCTCTTCCTCTCCCCCGGTGATTTCCTGTCTGATACTGCACTGGTCACCTTGCTACCCTCTGACTTCGGGACCAGGGCCCTGCCTGCCCAGTTGCACACCTGCATTGCCTCCTGGCAACCCTTGCACTTGGGTCTGTATCTGTAAACGCAGTGAGATACCATGAATCAGGGTGAAGTGGGATTGAGAAGAACACATTCTTCAGATCCACCACTGTGAAGTATGTCACTGTCTTGGGAATGCTACATAGGATTGTTGCGGGATTTGGGACTACCAGAAACCCCTTCTGCACCACATCATTAAGAGGATGTAGATCCTGGATCATCCTCCAACTACCCCCTGTTGCTTTCATGACTGGGTATATGGCCGTATTATACAGGGTAATGGATGTCACAATGATCCATTGCTCTAATAGAGCCAGAATAGTGCCTTTTATCCCTTCCTCCTTGATAACAGGTACTTCTGCACCCTTGGGAGTACTGATCCTGCCTTCAATGTAATCTGTATTGTGGTCACATCTCTCAGTAACCCAACATCATGTGGATTAACAGTCCATAATTGTGCTCGCACATATCGCAGGTCCTCCTAAAAAAGTAAAGACGGGGTAACCACTGCCATCGGGGGCATTGTACCTCCCTATACTGCACCATTATATCACAGGGGATGCACATTTCCAAAATGATCTCCCCAGTTTGCTCACTGTCCTCAAATAACTCCTCATCAGTCATTTCCTTCAACTGTACTGCCGCTGTTGGATCTACACACATTACTGTGTGCCACTCACACCCGTCCTGGTCTGTTCCAATCAGGCCTGCTCTTTTGTCTGACACTACTAATCCTTGCAAATCTAGTGACAATATTGCACCTGCCACCATCTCGGGTGGCACCATGGGTCGGAAAATAAAATCTGTGGGCACTCGCCAACATTTTGTTGCAATTTAAGGCACTGCTTTTGCTAGTACCTTGATACCATAGACAAATATGTCCGGGACCACAGGAACCCATGCACTACTGACTCCCTTGCTATTGCATTGATTATTACCATTGCTCGAGCTACACACATCCCTGGAGTGGAACACACTACCTTGATCTGTGAATGATATAGTTACATTTATTTTACTGAGCAGATCCCTACCCAACAAGTTAACAGGGAAACTCTCTGACTATAACAAAGGGGCTCGTACTACCGTGCCTCCCACTTTTATATCCAGCTCCTCAGTGTATGGAACCTTAGAAATAGCCCCAGAGAATCCCTGCGCATCAAGAGTTTTACCTGATAATGGAAAGTTCCACATCATAATGCATGATTTAGTTGCACCTGAATCTACCATAAATATAAATTGCTTGTCTCCTATTTATGACTCCATCAAGGGCTCCTCTTCAGGGTGTACGGTTGTCAATAGGATTGGACACGCGAGTGCTCTCTGTGGGCTGTCATAACCAGAATATGCATTTGACCCGGGGAATGAAGCAGGGCCGCCGCCAACCTTTGTAACTCATTGGAATGGGGTGCCTGTACCCCCTGCCATCCTGTTAGACTGTGTTCCCTCACCCAGCTGTGGTCCCTTGCCTGTCAGCCCCATAACCTGTCAGCCCCGTAAGGGAAATGAGTTTGACCCCCTCGCCCAAATTGCTGTTGTGCCATTCCTTGAGGCCCTTGGAATCCCTGCCCTGAAGGTCATAGCCCATAATTAAATCCCATCCCAGGCCTGTTCCTGCATTCTCTTGCGAAATTCCCTAATTTCCTGCAATACCAACACTGTGATGTTCCCAATCCTCCTTGCCAGGTCCTGTCCCCCCAACGCCTCCTGCTTTTGCTCCTCGAAATCCTCCTCTTCCCCTTGGTGCTTCTTCATACTGTCACTGTGGTTTGGGGTACTGCCCCCCCAACCCATTGCCCCTGTCCTCCTTCACCCCATAGTGTCACAATTGTGCCATTCACAATTTGTTGAATGTCTCCTGTCCTTTCCCCCTGAACCAGTGCCGTCACTGGTGCTTGGACGACAACCTTCTTTAGTTTCTCTTACAATGGTGGACTATTATACTTTGTATCTCCGCCCACCCTTCAACTCCCACAATTTTATCTAGTGTCTCCTGAACCTTTTGGTAATCTCCTCTTAACGAATCAAATAGAAAATGGTACTGAATGGTCCCATTGCTCTCCTGTCTCAACTCTCCATATTTCCTGTAATTTAAGAATAAACCTCACTTGGTCCTCATCATCACCCATTGTGCACTGCATTAAAGAATGTAAGTCATTGGCATCTGGGTAGATCCTTCGTAGGGCATGGTCATGGTCGTGGGCGTTCTGCGAAGGTGAGGCGTGCGTGCGGGGCACCTTGACATCGATAGTTCGGGACCGCAAAGAGTTTTTGAAGAACTTTGGCACAGCAAGGGCGTCGAGTCATCCGGCGTCTCTACGGTCTTTGGGTGGCAGGAAACCCAACTGTGAATGCTCCTCGACGCGTCGACGGCCTGGACTTTCTCCGGCGGGACAAAGCGGTCGGCGGTGCGGGCGAGAGCTTCCTTGGATTCAAATGTCTTATCAACGGGAGCGTTGGGGCTCCGGTTGTCAGTGGCTCAGCGTCAAGTGGTTCCCGGTTTGGGGCAACCCAGCTTCGAAGAACCTCCAGCAGTTATAGCGAACCTGCGGACCGTGGTCGACGACGATGGACGGAAGGTCTGGTGCTTCTCTTCGTTCTCGTCAGCGGTCCCCGTCTCCGGTTGACAGTCTTTCGTAGGCTGGCTTCCGAGGTGCTTCGGCGAAGGTTAGCAGTGCACGATGGTCCCTGGTAGCTCGGGAAGAGGTCTCCTTACCAGGTCCTCTCTTGGATCAGTTCTTGGAGACACGACAGCTTTCAGATCGACGAAGTAGAGCAACAGCAATTCTTCTCTTCCAGCAGGGCTTGAAGATTAAGCATTAGTTTCAATGTCAGTTTCAACTTCATCTTCTGAACGATTTCTAGCAGTGAGAAGCCCCCAGATATATTAGTTGATCTCCCATTCATTCTGTTGGGTCACACTCAGGCAACCAATCACTCAGACGGGCATTCAGGCAGTGAGTCAGCCAATCGGGTGCACAGTGCATTCATGCCATTCACTTCTCTCCAGACACTCACAACAAGTAATGTGCATTGGGACAAGCACCCAGCCATTCAACACTCCACACTGCATTCATGCCAGTTTTGGGCAGGGCTATCTCAATCTTTGTGTCACATACCAGATACTAGACATCCACAAAACAAGAAATGCGTATTTGTCACACACTCCATTCACCCAGGTCCAACCCTACGGGTGTACCCACAACATACGGTCACTGGGAAGGCTCCAGCCAATCTGGGTGGCACTTCCCCCACACTACCATATATGGAACTTCCACCCAACAGCCACTTAGGGTTAAGGGACATAGTCAGGGCTTCCCGGGACTTTGGGAAAACTAAGGTAACAGGCGATGGAAGGCAAGAGGCCACAGGGGCAATCTTGTCTCCATTAGGAATCTACTGATTCCAGTGACAGGGCATGGGCATCCCAAAATGGAGGACGCTCAGGACACCTGTCAATTCAGCACAGAGCTGCCACCAGCCCATATCCTGCTCTGTGGACCACACACAGGTGCCCAATGACATACACTAGGAGTACAGGGTTGTAGTCCCACCCAAGGGTGCCATAAGGGTATCCCAAGGGTCTGTTCACCAAACCAAAAGAAAGAGCTGCACTGCGAGGAAAAGACGACAGAACACATGATAAAAAGCAATAAGGACAAGTGTACGGAGGCCCTGTCCCTCCGATGCATTTCCAGCATCACACCATACCCTCGCCCTTACTTCATTAAAGGCAGCTCCATCATGTTGATTATCTGCAAGACTTATCCCAGGGTACCCAGCCCTTGTTCATATGTCCCCAGCCTGGTCCCCAACTATGGTGACCAGTAAACTCTTAAGGTCTCCTAGTGCTAAGGCTACCCCTGCTGTTTGTTTATCAAATTCATAGATCCTTTTACTGGCTCCGTCTATAAGCTGGTGAGTGCTTTAATCAAATTAATTTTGTCCATTTGAGGCCATGGCACATACTGGATTATCCATACTCCTTTATGTATAAGAGGCATCTGCATTTCTATTTGGTTTTCTACCCCTTTTTTAGAATTCTTCTGATCTTGTACTACCACCATTAAATCTGGTTTATTTCTTGGTCTATCCCTCCTCAATGCCTCTTGTGGCGGGGACGGGTTTCTCGCTGCCTCCTCTCCTTGATCTCTTTCTTGCCCTGCCTCTTCATTATTTCTGCCACCTTGATCTTCCCATTCATTTTCCCTTGCTTGTTCTACTTCTTGTACCAGAACCATCCATACCCTCTCCCCATTATCCTTTTCGACACAAACATTTCTTATTGCCCCAGGGTTAAATCTAACCAAAAAATATCCTGACTTCCAATCCCCTATTTTCTGCACCAGTACCCTTATTTCTGGTGATACTTCTTCAGGTTCTTGTAACCTAACTAACCATTCCTGCAACGCACTTAACTCGTTGTTTATATCTGCTTGTGAACCCAAGGGTACACTGATGCTACAGGCCTGCCAGCTCTTGTGGATGGGTTATACGGAGGTGGAGTTGCAAAAGCTCTTGAGTTTCCACCCCTAGTTGCTAATCCTGATAATCCTGTTGTTGACACTCTCTCTACCACTGGAGGCGTATAGACTGGATATGTATACCCTACTGCAGGTTTAGGCATTACGGGGCATATCCCCTGACATTGGATCTCTTTTTCATCTTCATGAACTTCCAGATCTTCGAATAATCACCAGAGATCTAGAATCTCTTTTCTGTGTTCCCCTTATATTTTGCTGCTAAAAAAGATAGACATTTTTTCTAGCATGTTTCTGTTATGGGAGCCATGCTCTGGCCAGGAGCAGGACATTCCCCACTTTTTTCCAATACCCATTGTTTGTGATATTTATATAGCCTGTCACAATACAGTGGCAGGACCCTATGCATGTGTATTATTGGGGTTTCTTCCCCATAATGTTGAACGTGTCCCTAATGCTTCACGGATGCTGCGCACGCTACTACTTATTACACAAAAATACAGATCAGCTCACGTTTTCCCCACCCCTTTTATACTTTTCCACTTTGTTTTCACACATACACACACCGCGACTCATCCACCTTCCCTCCTTTTTTACCACAAAAGACAGCAAGAGAAAATATACATAAATAATTGACTTAAATTCAGGCGCATTCCTTATACTGAGCTACTACTTATTTATATCCTTGTAATACCACCTTCCCAGGTTTTTTAATATGCTGAGGATCCCATTGCTTTGATCGTCATAAAAGAATACGATATGGTACTACCTTCTCCACCTATTATGGCTGAGGATCGATTACCTCTCAGTCTTTATACGCTGAGGCTCCCTTTCATCTCTGTCTTTATACGCTGAGGTTCCCTTTTTCCATTATAAAAAGTAGAAAGACAGAAATACAATTTCAATACATAACCCACCTCCTATCCAATCTACTCCTTAACACATCACCTGAAATCCTATTCAGTCTATACAATAACACATCATAAAAGTTCCTATTGAATCTATAACTTAACACATCACCAAAAGTCCCATTCAACCTATTCCATAACACATCACCAAAGGTCCTATTCAATCTGTCATTGACCGCGTACTTCAACCATTCATACTGTCATACATACATGTCCCCTTGTTGTTATCTCTTAAGAGTATACTCACATGTGTGTGTTTACTCGAGTTTTCCTCAGTTACGAAGTCCCAATACTGGCCTGTCTTTCTTTCTGGAGCCACAGTCGCTATAGATGGTCGTGACGCCTTCCTGGTGACTGGCATGGGCTTCGCAAAGTATGGGGGAAAAAAAATAGATCACGTCCGGTTCACCACTGTAAGGTTGTCCCTAATTGTAAGGGTGACCATAATTGTAAGGGTGTCCCTAATTATGCTCACACCAGAATAAATACATCACACTATCGAAATAAGGTCCAGAGTCTATCTTGTAAGGATAACAAATTTAACTTTACAGAAATGAGGATGGGTGCAAAAAACTCTGCTCCCTGAACGGTCTTCTTCTGTCCCTCACCCGTTCCTTTCTCCTGCCACAGTGATGCCAGGCAGGGGTCTATAAACTCCTGGCTTGCTGCAATTTTATCACTGAATCCGGCTCATGGGTACATCCCAAACCATCCTGCTTCCATACCAGGGATGCTCCAAAGTCTTCTTTTCTTGATTGTCAGCGATTTCTTTCAGGACATGCTACTTTACATATTGTTACCTTAGATAGAAACACACTGCAGCCCTGCAGACATTTACAAACCTTGAGGCTTAGCCCCAGTAAAAACCTAAACATTTTTATAACTACTTTTCATTCATTATATCCATATTCCACTCATTCTACTCATGTTTGTATCTGGTCCTATAATCTCCTTTAAACATTATTTTCATAATTCTGCATTGTGTGCATCAAGCATGTAAAATCCCATTTTAGCATGCATGGGCTTTTGACAGCAGACAGCTGGTCAGTGAATTTGTGCTGCTAGTGCTAGCACGAACACTGCAAAAGCCTGTAGTCCTATTTTTAGCACAGGCTGCATTGTTTCCAGGAAGAGAGAGCTTGCCTTTACCATGCTAAGATTGTAGAAATGCATAGGATTTGACATTTACACATGCATTCAGCTAATAGTTAATTGTGCTTTATATTTAAACAATAACTACCTTTTTTCAGTGCCTGCCCATGTCTGTGTACATGATTATATTTGCATAAAAAAGCCTTCCCAGTACCGCTCCTCCCCCCAATATGGCAACTAAACTAAGTCAAAAGAAGTCTTGCCTTATTCTAAAGTTCCTGGGGGTGCTGGAAGACCCTAGTTCCTTCCCAACACCATGAAGATGTAATTAGCAGGTAAATGGCAATTAGAGTTGTGGTTTTCATGGCTCATACACTTACTTATTTATTGGTCATTTATTAGGTGCTTATATAATTAGCAAAACTGTTTCAAAGAGTCCACAGGGCAAACAGGGTGGGGACAGGGGAAGACAGGGAATTACAGCAAGGATAAATAATTGCAATAATAGTACAACCAATAATGAGAATGAAGGAAGGGGAGACAAACCTACTATGCCTTGTGAGTGTTCAGAACATGCAAATGCAGAGGGGGTAGGGTGGAGGGAAAAAGTGCTTTGATGCTCATGGAGAAGTAAGTGCTAGGAGGAGAAGAATGTAAGTGCAACCACCGATGAGTGGGTGAACCAAGTAAGTGCAGTAGAAAGAAAGCAGCTGAAATGAGAGATGTGGGGGTCAAGGCCTCAAGGACACATAAGGGTCCTGTACATCAGTCACACTGCTGTACGATTAGCAGGGAAGAGAGGAGGAGAAGGAGGAGGTAAAGAGAAAGGTCTTGAGGCTTTTCCGGAACTTAAGGAGGTCTTGCTCAAGACGCATAGGTAGAGAGAGGCTGTTCCATAGGAGGGAGCCAGCTGAGGAAAGTGATCGCCCACCAGTTCTCTGTTTATCAAAGCACTTAACACAGAGGGAGTTGGTGCCAGAGGAACGGAGAAGTCTAGAAGGAGAGTATTTGGTCAGGAATGGTTGAAGATAGAGTGGCCCACGGCCACAGATAGCCTTGTGTATAATTCTAATAAGCACCATTCCAGGGAGCTATACTCCCCCCAACCCCCTCACATTCAATTAGAGTCAGCAATGTAACTATATGGTTCTTAGCTGGGTCTCTCCTGCTGCATGAAGGTTCTAGGCTTAAGCATAATATGAAAAGATCTCATAAAGGGAGTTAGCTGTCGATAGCATCAAAAAAGCTGTGAGACCAACACCCTCCCCTGTGGAAGGAAAAAGTGATTCTTACATTAGGCATGATAGGTGCCTCACTGTTCAGCGGTAAGCATTGTGTCCCCCATTCTCTCTGCCACTGCCCCCACCCCTCTGATGAATTTGTGAGCAAAGAAAAAGAAAAAGAATAAAAAGGCCATAGATTTGAAAGAAATAAGAAAATTAAGAATGATGAAGTGAAAGTGCATTTCTGTTGTGCGCATTTTAATTGCAGCCACATGTTTGGAGAAGCACGTGTGCAGTAGCACATGTTTTTTGTTCTTCATATTGCTGTTGTGTGCTCCTGATTTGCCCAGCTGAGACCCTCCATTAGCAGTATCCTGCAACCCATTCCAAAATGGCAGCATGATTCGTACTGCAACTTGTGCTGCCTTTGGGCCCTTTTGATTGGCTGCCTCTGTTGTCATCTTCCAATTGGTGTGGCCGGGAGGCGTGGAGCCGGCCTGTTGTTCCAATGCCTACTTCTAAGGCCCCTGTCTGCTCTGTGTCTGCTACCAGGATGCAGTACGTCACAAAAGAAATGAAGTGACCAAAAAGCAATGACTGAATTGTGATAATAAACTTGTGACCAGTATCTGCATAGCATCATCACTTGAGTGGACAACATCACTAGGATGAATCACTGGTGAATCTTTGTATACACCAATTCCAATATAATTAACTACATACCAAAGTTATAGTATGTCTCAACTTTGCAAGGCGGCTACCCCTTTTTTGACGTACTGTTTACCTCAGCCTTTGGTTCCACCTTTTTGGGCTGCCCCTGCTACCAGGATGCAACATGAAGCTACTACTGCAACATAACCCTCCCTGGGGCTGCCAGCTCACTCAGCTATGAAATTGGACCACCAAGACTCTCTTACTTCCTTCTCCATGGGTGAGTTCCCTCCTTCTGCCTACCCTCTCTTTTTCCCTTCTGGATTTTCCCCTCTGCCTGTTCCAACTGGTCTCCCTGTATGCTCGCTAAAGCTCTTGTTTCAGCACTCACCGGTAACTCAACTCCTACCTATGGTGCCTTAGCATTTGCCTTTGAAAATCAAATTTGGATGTTCTAAGGATGGGAGTTGGTGTCGAAGAATGGGTGGATGAGTGGAGAGGAAGCAGTGCAGGGTGCCGGCTCTTGTTATATGTAAATAAACTTGAAACTGTTCGTACCTCTAATCAACCTGATTGAATACTTCATTTGGCGATGAACATCGCATTCACCCACGAAAGGAGAGATAGCGGCTGCTCCGAGCGAACGTATTAGGTTTGCTTGTGCTGTTCTGGTGAGACGGTCCCGGAGGTTACAGGATCAGAAGATGTTGCTTCCTCTGATTATTTTTTGGGATATTGTTGTTTGGAGAGACTGATTCAAACACGTGTGCGCGTAGAGTGCATAGTTTGTCTCTGAGATAATTAGAGAAAAGGACCTTGCTGAATGTCATGCTCCCACGTGACACAAATTCATTGTATCACGAACCAGGAAGTCAGGCAGAGATGTTGCAAGTCAGGCTTCATCTTCGTCCCAGTGTTTAAAAAATATATATATAATTTTTTTTATATTGTATTCAGCCAGCAAAATAGTCACTAGACATTTTGTTACATGAATCGAAGGATACAGTTGACCACTCATTCTGAAAATAAGTTATGGTCAACTTTTGAAAAGTTTAGAAGAATTTAAGTCTTAAGGAAGTTTTGAATACTATTCTGGAAGGAGATAATATTGGTCAACAAAGTGCAAGGCTAACCATGCAAGGCATTAGTATTCAACCGCCAGCAAGCTTTCTCCCAACTCCTGGGCAACCCACAGTAGTTTGGTCTGAATGGAAAGAGTTTTGGTTAAATTACATTCAGACTGTGGAGCAAGAGGGACTTACTTCTCGCAAGACAAAGCTTTTACTACTCCATGCTTTAGGTTTGGAGGGTCAAAGGAAATATAGAGAGCTTCCGGAATTATCAGGTGATGAGGCTGGTGATGGTGATGAGCACGATAAAGTCCTGAGACAACTAAATAAATACTATGCCCCAGAGACTAATGTGGCTATCAATAGGTATAATTTCTACACAAGAGTTCAGAAGGCGCAGGAAAATATTGAAGAGTATGTTTTGGCTTTTAGATTACTGGCCCGTACATGTCATTTTGGAAATGGGATCACCCTTGATGAACTAATTAGAGACCAGATCATAATCCATACTAGGGACAGTCTAATTCAAGATAGGTTATGGATGGTGGGGAACCCATCTTTGCCAGAGACTATTGCCATTGCAAAAAGAATAAAACAAAGTCAATTGTGTTCTAAGGAGATGAAGAACAAAAATCAGGAAGCTACTCAAAGCATGTTACAGACCAGTGGCAAAGGTGCACAAGAAGTAGAAAAGCAAAGCCTAGTTAATACATTACACACCAAGGATCGAGTTGATTTTGCCACAAACAAAGGCAATAGACCCAAAGGGTTGGAGACTAAAGGAAGTTTTCCCAAAGGGAAGTATTGGGCGAAACCTGAATCCAGGGTCCAGAATCCGCAGACAAGAGATGGAGACAGATGTTACAGTTGGGGTAGATTAGGCCATTATGCCTACTTTAGAAACTGCCCTGCGATTGGCAAAAATCTGGTAATTGCAGAGTTAAAGGACATTTTGCTGTTACTTGTAGACGTAAAAAGAGAGTCTCAGCAATTCAAGATGAGGAAGAAGAATCCGATGAAGAGAGAGTGTTCGTAATTCATGAACCACCAGGAGGAGAGTTTAAATGTCCAAGTTATGAGCTCATATTGGACAATTGGAAATTAAGAGTAAAAGTTGATAGCTGTTCTCCATGGACTATCATTACGAGGAAGACGTGGCAGAAACTGGTTGCAGATGGCCTCAGATGCAAGTTGAAAGCATCAGACATAAGGAATCCAGGTGGATTCGAAGGGTCGAAGATTCAGATCGTGGATTGGTTTTCAAGCGTTATTCAATTCAAGGACAGGCGTGCTCAGGTGAAAGTTTATGTAGCTGAAAAAGGTGTGAACATAATAGGTTGGAGCGATCAAGCAGGTTTGAGAATAAGGCTAGATCCGTGTGAAGAAGAACAAATTCTGATTGTGAACAGTAGCAAAGAACAAATTAAGAGAGAAGTGAATCATGGTCATGAATAACAAACAAGTTTGGGTTTGTTAAAACATTTTGCTCATAGAATACGACTCAAACCAGCAGCAGTGCCGGTTGGACACACGAAAGCTAGACCAATTCCATTTGCCATTGCCAATAAGGTTGAACAAGAATTAGGAAGAATGGAATCAGAAGGGGTCATTGAAAAGATTGAATCATCGCACTGGGTGAGTCCCATTGTTGTGGCTATAAAGAAGAATGGAAAGCCAAGGATTTGCATGGATTTGAGAGATGTTAACAAGAACATCATAACGGACATATTTCCCCTGCCAATAATATTGTCGATGTTAAACCATATTGGGGATGCAGATACATGTTCCAGGTTGGACTTATCAAGTGCATATCACCAGATATCGCTCACAGAGGACTGCAGAGACACCACAGCATTTATCACACCGTATGGTTTATACAGGTACAAGCGGATGCCATTTGGATTGGCGTCCGCAGCAGCAGTGTTTCAGAGGGTTATGACGCATGTTCTGAAAGGTTTAAGTTGAACATTACTATACCAAGGCAACATTATTGTTTTTGGTAAAGGTTCTGAAGAACACAACAAAAGGTTGAATGAGGTGTTAGCAAGGTTGGAAGCTGTTGGATTGAAAATTGAACAAAGTAACTGCAAGTTGAAGGTGGAAGAGGTTGAATATTTGGTTCACATGGTGAATGGAAAGGGTTACAAACCCAAGGTAGAGGCCATGAAAGCGATTAGAAATTTGCCTAATCCCACTAATAAGGATGAGCTCAGATCATTTCTTGGTTTGTGTTAATATTATAATAAATTTGTAAACAGCTTTGCCACTGTAACTGAACCGTTGAGGAAATTAATGAAAAGGGATGCAAAGTATGAGTGGAGTGATGAGTGTAATAAAGCAACAGAATGTATAAAAGATGAGATCTGTAATGCCATAGAATTGGGAGGGTTTGTATTTGGAAGACAAGCCAGAGTCACAGTGGGGGCCAGTGGGAGTGGTTTAGGAGCGGTGTTATCTCAGATTACTGAAGATGGTCATGAAAAAGTTATTAATCATATTTCCTGGGCAATCTCTGATACTAAAAGTAGGTATTCAGTTATCGAAAAAGAATTATTAGCTTGTATTTGGGCAGTTAACTACTTTAGAAAGTACCTTTGGGGGAGCAAATTTATAATACAGACGGATCACAAACCTTTGCTCGAAGTTCTCACTGTACGTGGGATGTGTAGAGCTTCTCCCAGGTTGTCTAGATTGAGCTTCAAATTGCAGGATTATCACTTCATAGTGAAGTACGTCCCGGGCAAGAGAAATATAATAGCTGATTATCTATCTAGGTTGCCCTTAATAAATAGTGACACTAGCGTTGAAGAAGATTGTGAAGTTGTGGCAACCGTTATTGAAGTGCCGTCAAGAGAAACATGGTTAAATGAGCTTGGTAAGGATGAGACGTTATAAAAACCTATGAAGTATACTGAATCAGGTTGGCCTGAAAAGAGAATGGTTTGTAATGAGTGTATTAAGTTCTGGGAGATAAGAGATTAATTTTCCGTTGAAGATGATTTTTTAGTGAGAGGGGATCAATGTATTCCTCCACAGGAGTTATATAAGGAAGTAATTGAAAAGGCTCATCAAGGAAATCCAGGCATTACTGAGACAAAAAACAATGTGAGGACAAAATATTGGTGGCCTGGTATGGATTTGATGATTGAAAGGTTTGTCAGAAATTGTTGGCCATGCCAAAATAGTGACAAAAGGTGCAAAAGTTTTAAGTCTGAACCTATCAACATGTATAAGGGGGAGGCACCATGAGACAGGGTAGGTATTGACATTATAGGCCCTTATGGAAATTTGACACATGAAAAGAAATTCTTGATGGTGTTGGTGGATTATTACTCAGGGTGGTTGGAGGTCAAATCGGTTAATAAGATTGAATCCAATGAGGTAATAACATTTTTGATGCAAATTTTCAGGAGGGAGGGTTATCCTAAAGTAGTCATTAGTGACAATGGTGCACAGTTCAAAAGCAGAGAGGTTAAAGAGTTTGCCAGACGATCAGGGATTGATTGGAGATTTTCAGTGCTGTATCACCCACAGACTAATGGTTTAGTAGAAAGGTGTAATAGGATCATTGTGGAGACGGTGGAACTAGTGTTGAGGAATAATATGCCTGTTGATGAGGCACTTAAGGAGAAATTATGGAGCGTGAAATGTCTGTCAGGAGAGACACAGGAGTGTCACCATTCGAAATGATGAGAGGGAGAGTACCTAACACATTGCTTAATCCTGTGTGGGTAAATTATAGGAAGAGAAAATAGTGTGATGGCAAAGAGGTGTGTATTGAACAAGGTGGGTTAAAAATTTCCCCTGGTGATTTTTAAAGAATCAAACTAGGACGTAATGTGAGAAAAGGTGAGTCCAAGTACAGCAGTCCCGTCAAAGTTGTAGAAGTGTTCAAAAGAGCTGTTAAAGTTTGTGGTGGTTCAGTTTGGAACTTTGATAGGGTCAGTAAGTGGTTGTGGAAGATAGAATGGAAAGACGAATGCAGGAGAGATATAACATAAGGGCTGTCGAGTTGTTTGGGGATGATGTCTGCTCACAGGATGGTGACGTAAATGGGGAACAAAGAAATGAAGTGAGAGAATTAAATGTATATCGAGAGAACAGTTCTGATGTTGTTGATGATGATAGGATTGTTCGTAGTTCAAGATTTAGGAAGCTACCTATTTGGTCAAACGACTACGTCATGGACAATTAAGAATAAGAAGCTACCTATTTGGTCAAAAGACCACTTCATTGACAATTAATTAGAAGACTATCATTTTTTGGTCAAAAGACTGTGTCATGGACAAAGAATAATAAGACTTTATTTTGCTCGTCTAAGCTGTTTGAGAGCCATGTATATACATTCAAGCGTATTTTTCCTGTTTTGTTTCTTTTGGTTGATTTTGTTTTATTTCTCTGACTTTATTTCCATATAATTGTTTTAAGGGGTGGGTGATGTTGTATCTTGATGATGTTGATCCTTAATGTGCTGTTTCTAGATGTTGTAGTTTGTAGATTTACATCATCATTACATTGTATGGGGGTGACCTGCCTGCGTGTGGGTGAAGTAGAATGTTTATCTTGGAAGCGTGTGGGGGATTCTATGGAAGGGAGTTGGTGTCGAAGAACGGGTGGACGAGCGGAAAGGAAGCATTGCAGGGCGCCGGGTCTTTGTTATATGTAAATAAACTTGACGCTGTTCGTACCTCTAATTGACCTGATTGAATACTTCACTAGCCAAGGATACCTTGGCTTCCAACCCAGGTCTCCCCATTGCTGGTACCTATTCCAGCGCCTCTGCCAGACAAACCCTCACTGACATCCTCTTTGTTCGTTCCTTTGCCAGATCTCTGGACCCCTCACATGATCTCTGTTCTCTGTCCTGTCTCCTCCTCTCCCATTAATGGTGGTCCCCACTGGGCAGTCCTCATGGATTCCTTTGACTCCTCGAGAGTCATCATTAATGTCTACCTAAATGGCACTGCCATGGTGCAAAGCCCTCAAGCTAATATCCTCCTCTTTGATAGGCGGTTCCTTCACCTCATCAACTTCCTCTCTTCTCCAGCTATCCCCTACCTGCTCTCCTCCCTTGGCTACCTTGCCCTCCTCCCCTTCCTCCTCTGCCCCATCTCAAGCTCCCTCCACACGTCTGCAGGGCGTACCTCTGATTTGTACCCCGCCCCGGATGGTCTTTAAGGCTGGCAACCTTCTTCATCTTGCCACTCTCAACTCTCGCTCGGCTGTCAAACACTCCTCTGACATCTGCCACCTCCTAGAAGAACTTAACCTTTATGTCCTCGGTCTTACCGAGACGTGGTTCACAGTTAGCTCTGTCACACATTTTGTTTTAACACTCTCCTCCCTGATGGCTACAAGATCCTCTCCACCCTCAGATCCAACTGGCCCAGAGTGGGTGTAGCCCTGATCTTCCCTGAGTGGATTCCTGCCTCTATCATCCTCACTCAGACTTATTCCTCTTTCGAATGCCTTGTCTGCAGGTTCTCTCTCTCTCGCCTAGCCACTCTCTTACTGTTGCTACTCTCTATCATCCCACTGGTCAAATCACCTCTTTTCTCTCTGAGTGGGCACACCTATCCTCCTCCCTCATGGCCTCAACCACTCAACTCCTCCTCCTTGGTGACCTCAACATCCATCTTGACTCTCCCTGTTCATCATCTGCGCTCTTTTATGACCTCTGTGATTCACTCTCCCTCTCTATCCTCCCCTCCGGCCCGACTCACTCTGCTGATCACACACTTGATGTCTTGATCTCCTCCGGCCTCCCCCTCTCTACTCACCTCACCACGCATCTCTCTTGGAGTGATCACTGCCTCCTTTCCTCTCATCTTTCCATCTCCTCCGCTCAAGCCAAGCCTACCCCAAGCTTAACACCCACCTTCTCGAACATCTGGCCCATGAAGCGTGTGTCCGTCGAGGTTTTCGCTACCACCTTTTCCCCCCCCTCGGACTTTATTTCTAAAACCCAGGACTTGTCCACCCTCTCCTCTGCTCCCCTCCTCGCCCCTCTCCTTCTCGACAGGTTGACCCTCCCTCAGCTTCCCCTCCCTCTTTCTCCTCCTTTCCTCTTTTTCCCCTGATGAGGTCGCTAGACAAGTCCAAACTATGAAAGCCTCATCAAAACAGGTCCATCCCTGTTCCTCGTAAACCGTTAAGGACCACATTGATACCCTTGCTCCAGTCCTTGTGATTTCTGCAACCCCTCCTTTGCCTCTGGATCTTCCCCTCGCCTCTGAAGCACTCCCTTGTGGGACCTCTCCTCAAGAAACCCACAGCTGATCCCTCTTGTTCGGCTAACTATCACCCAATTTCCATTACTCCCTTTCTGGGTAAGCTCCTTGAAAAGCTGCCCATCTCGCAGCTTAACATTCACTCTGACTCTGTTGGCTCTGTCCATGACCACTAATCTGGTTTCAGAGCTGCCAGAAGCGTGGAAACTGCTCTCCTGAACATCTGTGAAGACCTGTTCTCCAACCTGGATTCTAACATTCCCTCTTCCTCATCCTACTTGATCTCTCCTCTGCTTTTGACACAGTCAACCATACCACCCTGCTCAATCGTTTACGTGACAACCTGGGTATCACTGATCAGGCTCTGGCCTGGCTGACCTCTTTCCTTTCTGATCGACCCTCCCAGGTACAACTTGGGCCCTTCCTATCTTCCATCTCCCTCTCTACCTGTGGTGTTCACCAGGGGTCTAACCTCTCACCCTGGCTTTTCAACCAATAACTGGCAACTCTCGCCTACTGCATCTCCATATTCTGCTCAAACTTCCAGTGCTATGCTGATGACACCCAACTAATTTTCAAGCTTCCTTCAGCCACCTTCTCTCCTTCCCTTTAAGGGGCCCCTGAGAGACCCTTGAATGTGGAAACAAGGTACAATCATCACACACAAACTGATACGCCAGACACGAGGTTGTATTCCCAAAATGTAGGGTTTATTGCAAAGTAAATAGTCCCAGTTGGCCAAATGGTACCACGTCCCGCGACGTGTGTCTAACAGACTTCGGGGGATGCAAGAGAGCGAGAGTCATACATCAGTTACATATATACCAAATGAGCATCTTACAATCAGTAATGACACATTCAATGCCGCTCCTAATTCATTCCCTTTGAATTGGAGGCGATGATTGACCATAGTGACGAATATGACACCTTAGACCATTATATTTAGCAACAGTTTATAATCTCGGACCTACAGACACAAGTCTTTATTTTAAAGAACACAACGCTTTTGTTTTCGTGGGAAAGCTGTGCGTAGGGGGATGGCACATTCCAGGCCTTGCTATCTCCTGGTTTCTATTCACGCTCTAGAGGTCAGCTTACTCTCTTGGGCCTCACAGTGCTCAAGAAGGGGGGGCTGCAAAGAAGAACATCATTTAAACCTTTTAATATTAGTTTCGTACTTTGCTATTCTTCTAGGGAGACTCGCTGGCATCGGTGTCCTGATTAGAATGCTTTGCTCCTCGCCTCCAAGGATACGTGAGGGAGGGAACCGGGCATTTCTATCTGGCTTACAGCATTATGTTTCAACATGCATTTTAACAACCTTGGACCATTGAAGCAGAATAATATCTCAGCAAAGCAGTTTTACATGAGGCAAAGAGGCAGCGTTAGAGAAAACGAAGAGAAAACAAAATGGCGATTTTGGTCATCTTAAAATGGCTCCACTCTAGTTAAGCTAATGACTATATAATGACTAATAACTAAATATTCTTAACACTGAAAATGAGGCGGTTGGTCTTCGGCCAACCAAGTATCCTACATTGCCTTCCGTTCGAGGGGCATCTCATTTTTCTAGACTGGCACCCTCATCTCTGATTGCCTAATTGCTATTAAAAATTGGTGTGCCGCCAACAATCTTTGTGTAAATGCCAACAAGACTGAGATCCTGCTCATTGGTACACCTTCACCATCCTTTCCCCTCATTCTCTGGCTGGCCTCCCTTGGCCTACTCCCTATCCCTACCTGCGAGGCTAAGAACCTCAGTGTTATCTTTGACTCTACACTTTCCTCCTCCTCACACATCTCTGACGTCTCTAAAAAATCAAACTTCCTACTGCACCTCCTTAGAGGTACTCTGCCTTTCCTCTCCTTCCCTCAAAAGCTCTGTCTACCAATTTCTGGTTCTCTCCAGATTGGACTACTGTAACAGCCTCTTTCTAAATCTACCTGCCTCCACTCTCCGCCCTTTATAACTAATCCAGAACAGGACAGCGAGACTTGTCCTTGGCCTCAAGCCCTGTGATTGTATCTCTCCAGCTCTGAAATCCCTCCATTGGCTCCCAGTGGATGCAAGGATTACATTTAAAACCCTCTGCAATGTCCACAAGGCTCTCTGGGGCCTGGGTCCAAAATACCTTCAACTTTCCCTCCGTAAATACTTCCCCTCTGAAGCCTTTGGCTCGTCTACCTCTAACTCCCTCAGGGTCAGTCGTTTTTCAAAGAAACGTGCCGGGGTAGATCTCTGTATTCGGCTGGGGCCTCCCTTTGGAACAGCCTCCCTGCCACCTTGAAACTTGAGGAGAATCATCTCCGGTTCCAGAAGCACCTCAAGACCTTCCTCTTCGACTCTGCCTTTTCACCTCTTCTCCCCTGCTGATCTGTTCTCTCTCGGACCATGCACCTGGCCACCCTCTGTCCTTCGTGCCCAGGTACCTGCTCACCCTGCCTCCCTCTTGCACTGTCTCCAGGCCACCCCTGGCACTGGGATCTGTATCTGTACCCATACAGTCCCCACCCACTTTTCATCTGCACTTATCAGATATACCCTATGTGACTATCCTAACACTTGCAACTTGCTGGCTGCACTACCACTCTTTATCACCTTTATTATTTAATTATTTTACTTATTCATATTTATTCTGTTTCTCTTCTCTGTTCCGCACTTTCAACTTCTCCCCCCTTTCATGAACTTTCCCCCTTTTCTCTCTCCCATGCACTTGCGTGCTCTTAATGTCACTGGGCCTAGTAAAATCGTTATTTTTGTTCTTCCCCCGGTGTTCCCCTCCCTTTTGCTTGGTCGCGCTCTGAAACACTTACGTATGAACTCGATATAAATAAAATATATCATATCATAAATATCTATTTAAACCTTCATTTTGATGGGTGGGGGCCGAGTGTGCGTGCATGAGTGTGTGCATTAGTTCATGCATGTTTGCTTTTGTTTTATTTGGCCAGACCAGCTGAGCCGACGTGCCGACACGTGTCTATCAGGTCAGTGACGAAGAAGACAGCTGGAGTGCTGATTCTAACGTTCTGAAGAACAGCAGTCTATGAACAGTGTAACGCGGCCTGGCGCCGGAAGTTCGGAAAGGGTTGGGTCGCCGTTTCTGGATTTCTGAACCTTGTAGAAGTATTACTTTCTGGGCTTCACAAGACACCTGATCAGGAAGATATTACAAGGCTACTGGATCTGAGTGCCCCGCCCACGGCAAGGCCTTTATAGTCACTCAAGGCTTAGTAAGACAAGTGACATCATTAGCCTAATACAGACGCACCATAGGCCACTTACTTCATCGCCTAATTATAGGGCGGCTCGCCGCTGAAACAGGGCTGGCAAAAGGGCTCGATACCTCACCATCAAAGTGTGCTTGTGCACGCCGCCGCCTGCGCATCACCTGCGTAACTGCTGCCAAGATTTCAAAAAGAATGCAGCCGTTAATGGGGCCTACCATGAACACAGGAGGTGCGACAAATATGGCATTTTCAACAGCAGAGAACATTCTCGTGCTGTGCCGAGAGCATTTGCAAACTCTGACCCTCGCTTCTTTCAGATGAAATAAGCTTGTCAGATGTTTTGAACTACGACTCATGACACCTTACCCTTGACTATGCTGGCTAGGGCTGAAGGGTATTGTAGTCCAAAACATCTGTGAGCCAAAGGTTGCAGACCCCTGCTTTAGAGAAATTAACCCATAAAAATATCATGTGATTCTGAGCGATACACTTTTGGCCACATTTCAAGTGTGGCAGTAATGGTAAAACACGAACTATTTCCAAATATCGCCTTTTTTATTGCTGAGCTGGATAGTGGGCTTGCATAGGCAACAAAAATAACACCTGACTGTGATTGCAGCTATTAACTCCACTCACAATGGCGGTAACGGTGCAGGCAGTATTACCGCTTGTGGTAATACTGCCGCTCCCTTATGGGACTTCGAATGGGGAGTAACTAAAGTCCATAATCAGGCAGTAAAGTAAGGTTAGGACTGGTGGAAATGGTAATTCAGTTTGGCAGTACTGAGTACCAGCACAGCTAAGGCTGCCAAACTTGTAATTATTGCCCATTATCTCTCTATGCCTTCAGTTTTAAAAATGTGAAATTAAAAATAATGTCATTACAAGTCTGGCGTTAGCCGTGCCAGTAAAACCGGCAGGCTACTGCTGGACTCGTGAGGATTTACCGGCGCCGGACTTGGCAGAATTTCCAGGGCATTACAGCCCTGGTGGTCTGGTAAATCCGGCGCCGGCATTCCGTTACTCCCCATTCCCGTGGAGTCCAGGACTCCACGGGAATGGGGAAGGCGTAAACACTGGCACCATGCGGTAATGGTGCCAGTGTTTCCGCGTCCGTCTGCGGCCGGTGGCGTAACACCCGCCACATCAGACCTGGTGGGTGTGATGCCACACGGCCACTGAACTCGGAGTTAGCCAGTCCAGCACCGTTAAATCTGGACCGGCTAACTCATAACGAGGAGTGTCATCTAGCACTGCCTGGATTATATGTTGATTGACCCTTTGGTATACATCCTTGTGTCTGTAATCCATTCTCATCCAGACTCGCACACCATTCCTATCCGGCACTCACTGTGGATTGTGTATGGTGGCAGGAAGGTGGCCTGAGGAGTGTTAGGTGGCTGCACCTGCCCATTGCAATGCATGAGGTCACTGTGATTATGTCATAGCGCCGGTATCAGCGTCATCAGGCAGGCAATGGGGCGGGGCTGTTTTATGGCAGGACCCGGAATTGTCTTGTTTTCCTGCTCCAGCCTCTGCACAAGGAACCTCACACTTTATCACAGTAGAGACACAGCTCTGGAGAACAGACAAGCAATGAGAAGCATGTGGGAACGAGCAGGAATGGTTCATCATGGGAACTATATCAGAAGATCAGGTTTGGTTTGGCCTTCAGGGAGGATTGCACTGGGCAAGGTCCAACTAGGAATTCTGCCTTCAACCTTGGAGACCCATCAGGGTTTCATAAAAAGAAGTATTGGGGGGGCGTGGCCTGGAGAGCCAGCGATGAGGCAGCTCCTCTGATGGCCTCCGCACGGATCCGCGGCTCAGTGTTAATTTTACCCGTTTCCAGCTAAGTTCGTTGGTCGTGATGGGGAGCTTTCACCTGCTGTGGTCCTGGGCAGTGGATGGCAGCGTTTTGAGGGCATAACGCCTTCGCTAACGGCGAAAACGCGACAGGGAGCGCGAAGGCCTGCTCCCGTAACACGACCTAAAATGGCCACCGCATCCTCACGACCCGATCCAGGCTGACGGCTGGCTGCCATCGTCTGCCCATGAGACGCGTATGAGGCTCATCCCGCCCGACACCCTGCACCGGAGCGTCTTCCCCCCCTGTGCCTGGTCCACGACGATGCCAGGCCTGCCGCCGGGACCCCTGTGATCACGCCTCGCTGGGATTGCTCTCTCTGCGGACCCTCCACCCTCGTCTTCCTGGGGCGCCCCTGCCCACTTTCTGCCTGCTGCCTCTCCTGGCTACCACCGGAGGCCCCCCGTGATCCCGGCTCGAGCGAGAGCCACACACGTCGCCTGGCTGAGATTGGCGGCCCCTCAGCTCCACCTCAGCACCCTCTTCGATTCCTGGGGCGCCCCTGCCCATCTTTGGCCTGCTGCTCTCGGGGGTGGGGCCCTGCCTCCCCCGGCTACCATCGAAGGCCTACTTGTTGCAGCATGGCCCCGGCTCGGGGGTCGGCCACGCACAGGTGAGGTGGGCTGCCCCTCAGCCCTGCCCCCAGCAACCCCCCCGGCCAGCCTTCACTCCGGTGGCCCTCCAACTCCAGCTACAGCGTGGCCCTGATTTGAGCAACACACACCGCCCTGGGACGACTTTGTGTCTTCTGGCCCCTCTGCTACCTGCTCTCTGCTCCCCCCCCCCCCGGGGTTACCCTGAGGCCTACCACAACACCCAATCCAGGCGCCTAATATCCCCGCCAGGAGGGCCCTCGAGCTCCACCTACTCCGACCCCACACGGAGTGTGTCCCCCCTGAGACTTCCTGGGGCACCCCTGCCCATGTCTGCTCACCACCGGCCAGAGGTGCCGACCGCCTCCTCACTAGCTTGCTGGACTGCCCAACTTTGAGGAACTGTTCTATTTCACGAGAAGCTTCAATCTTAACCTGTCCGCTCCACTGCCTAGGATCCTCGGGCTTTGCCCACGCCGCACATCTATTCGGCCGCCCCCTCAACCCCTTGCAAAACGTGAACTTGGGAGTCACCCCCAGGGGACGTCCCCTCCCCGCGGAACGATGGCCAAAGCACTAAAACCTCCTAAATCAGCCGACATCATTGCTATGCTACAGGCCTCGGGGAAGGGTGGGAAGGCGGACCCCCTCAAGCTCACCCCCCAGAAAACGTCTGAGGGCGGCGGAACGCTTGCAACTAAGGAGGATCTTCAGGCTTTCATGAGCGATATTAAATCTGAATTCAGAGCCTGCATGTCGGAACTCACCGCCAAATTGGAACAGACCGAACAAAGAGTCGCCGGCATCGAACTGAGGGTTGGCGAGTTCGAGGACCTGACCACGGATCACTCCGCTTCACTGACGGAAATTCAATGCACCGTCCAATCGCTGGTGGCAAGAACTGAAATCCTCGAACATAAACAGGAGGACTTGGAGAACCGCTCCCGCCGCAACAACCTACGTCTTCGCGGGGGGTGCCCACTTCGATCTCTGATCGGGAGCTCCTGGAATACGTTAGCACCTACTTCCAGTCCCTCCTGCCAGACCTGAACGAGACTCAACTGCTGCTGGATCGGACCCACAGACTGCGCCCTCGTCGAGGGGTCGATACGGACCCCCCCGGACGTGATCACTAGGGTCCACTTCTACACCACTAAGGAGGCCATAGCAGCGATTGGCCGCTCTAAGGACAAGCTCTCATTTCAGGGAATCCCGATACAGATCTTCCAGGACCTCTCCTCGCTGACTCTTCAAAAGCGCAGAATGCTTTGGCCTCTGTCACTCTTTCTTTGGGATCAGCAGATCCGTTATCGATGGCTCTTTCCTGCGGCCCTACAGTTTTCGTACAAGGGCACTCAGCGCACCATCAGCCACCTCGATGATGCGTCGTCACTCCTCCTCCCGGACTCCCCAGAGACCTTAGACCTCTCCGCCTTGGGCCGATGAAGCCCAGCCTCAGAAGCAACCTCCCCAAGACCGAAACGGACCCCATGGTCCAGAGTGTAGAGAAATCGTAAACCCAAATGACACACCTTAACGCCTGCACTGGAACCATGACGCTGGAACGACCCTAAGCTTCACATTTTGCCGCGGATCCGACGCGGTCCATAACCCCCTCCAAGGCGGATGACACCACTTTACCCTTGGAGAGAATTTCAAACATGTTGGTGCTGTCGAATGACAGCCCGGGTGCCTAGGGGACATGTCGATAGTTCTAAATCGACCCCCCTAACCGCACTTTGGTCCTCCCGTTGGAGGTCACTTTTGAATATGTTTTCTCCCGTTGGAGACCAGTTAGACCAGTTTAAAAACCCTCAACCACAGGAGACTCCAACCCGATCATTCTCTCTCACCCCCACACCGACTACTTTCCCCCAAGCAAGAGGATCACCTTGACCAACCCCCTCAATTGAAACTCAAGTTCACCTCCTTGAATGTTAGGGGCCTGAACTCCCCCCCGAAGAGGAAATCGATCCTACAGAGACTACAAGACAACGGGTCGTTGATCTCTTTTTTGCAAGAGACGCACCTGCTCCCGGCGTGCTTTTCACGCCTGCGAAGCAAACTCTTCCCGCTACAATTCCTCTCCTCTAACGGCACTAAGAAGGGGGGCACCGCTATTTTATTCGCAAAAGACCTGAAGCCTCAGAGCTTTGACTCACTACAGTGCCAGGAGGGTCGCTTTATTGCAGTCAAATGCTCCATACAGGGCCAGCTCTACACCCTCCTCTCGGTGTACGCCCTGAACGAATATCAGGAAAGCTTCTACCAGGATCTGGAGGTCTCTCTCCTCCCATTCATCGAGGGGCATGTCGTCATGGGAGGAGACTTTAACGGGGCTCCGGACCCTCTCAAGGACAGATCTCACCCCCGTCTTCTAGAGATTTGAAGTTGGCCGCTGGCTTGCTCCACCTGTTTCGCACACTAAACATTGTGGACTCTTGGAGGGTTCTGTCCCTGGATGAACGGGACTTTACCTTCTCTTCATATGTGCATCGTACTTTCTCCAGAATTGACCTAATCCGGATCTCCCCACAGATCCTGTCCTTCACTGATGATGTGATAATTGGCCCCCGGATCCTTTCGGACCATGCTCCAGTTACTCTGACCCTGCGGTCCCATGACCCAGACCCCCCTCCGCACCGCCGGTGGTGCCTCTATGACCCTATCCTGGGAGACATGGCAGGGAGGGACTCAATCGCCAACTCCATTAGGAACCTTTTCGGTGAAAACCGGGACAAGGACACTTCCCTGGCTAACACCTGGGACGCCGTGAAGGCGGTCCTCAGAGGCGAGCTGATTGCCCAGGGAGCCGCATACCACAAAAGGAAGAGGGCGTCACGCGACGCTTTGGAAGCAGCAGTCAGAGAGGCTGAGGCTACACATAAAAGGAAGGGCTGGGCCCCTAAATCCTACAGGATCCTGCAAATGGCCAGGAAACGGCTGGAAGCCCACTACGCTGAGGCTACGGCGAATCTGCTAACCAAGTCTAAGCAATGGTACTACGCTCACAACAACAAGGCCAACAAGCTTCTGGTTAGCAAACTGGCAAAGGCGAAGAGCAGAAATACTATCTTAGGCCTCTGTGATCCGCAGGGGGTGATCCACTACGCTGACCATGAGAAAATACGCTTGGCAACAGCCCACCACCTGGAAATAATGACTGCAGCCCCGAGAGATCCAATTAAGCAGCACTCATACATCCAAGAGGCGACCCTACCACACCTAACACAGGCGGCCAGGGAAGACCTGGAGGCCCCGATTACAATCGAGGAGGTGGAGGCGGCCATTAAGAGCTTAAAAGCCAGAGCCCCGGGCCCGGATGGACTTTCCACTCGCTTCTATAAAATCTTCCGGCCCCAACTAGCGGTCCCCCTGCCCCGCCTCTTCAACTCATTCGTGGCCACTGGCACCGTCACCCCAACGATGCAAGAATCTATTACAGTCCTTATCCCCAAGCCCGGGAAAGACCCTCACGATATTGGCTCATATAGACCCGTTGCGTTGCTAAATTTGGACGCCAACATATACTCTAAAGTCTTGGCCAACCGTCTGGCACCTATCCTCCCTAATATCATAGACCCGGATCAAACAGGCTTTATAAACCACAGGTCGACGAAAGACATCATCCGCAGGGCCCTGGATATCATTGAAATCGCCACTCGGGATTCCCAACAGCTAGCCCTATTGGCATTGGACGCAACTAAAGAATTCGACAAGGTGGACTGGTCTTATCTGTGCCTCACTCTGGGGGCCTTTGGCTTCGGTCCGACCTTTCAGAAGATGATCCTGGCAAACTACCAGTCCCCCAGGACGAGGCTGAGAGTCAAAGGCCGCTTGTCGGACCCAATCTCCCTCACGTGCAGAACGAGACAGGGATGTCCTCTATCCACTCTGCTTTTCGCTTTGGCCATGGAGCCGCTGGATCAACGAGTCCGGAAGAACCCCCAAATCAGTGGCCTGTGCACCGGCTATGCGCAACAAAAAGTGGCCCTCTACGCGGATGATGTTTTGCTTACCATCACAAACATTGAGAGAACCATGAGCGAGGCCTTAACTGAAATCCTCAACTTTGGGATGGTCTCGGGATTCGCGATTAACTATCAAAAGTCAGCGGCGCTGGGAGTGGGCATGACGCCAGCTGAACGGGAGGCCCTGGTGAAGAGAGGTCCGTTTCAATGGAGCATCAAATCGATCCCATACTTGGGGGTTCATATCCCCGCACACCCAACGGAAGTTTACCAAGCTAACTTCCCGCCACTCTTCGAGGAACTAGAAAAGGATCTGACCTGCTGGCAACCCCAAGAGATCTCCCTCCTAGGCCGGATCACGGCGTGCAAAATGAACTTACTCCCGCGCTTCCTCTATGCCTGTGCCGCCCTCCCGATCACCATTACACTTCCCCCCTTGCAGCGGCACCAAAGGAAGATGGTGGACTTTATCTGGAAAGGGAAGAAACCGCGCATCCCGCGGAGAACAATGATGGCCAGCACGAGATTGGGAGGCCTGGGGGTCCCCGACCTCCGCAAATACCATATGGCGGCACAGCTGGCCCACCTCCAGGCATGGGGACTTGCTACGGGTCGACCGAAATGGGTGGAGATCGAACAATCCTGCCTCTCTCTTCCCCTTCGCTTCCTCCTGTTCTTACCCACAGCTTTACGCCGCAGCTGGTCGGGCACTCTCACAGCTACAAAACAAACAATTAGGGCTTGGGAGTGGGCTCGCAGACACCGGGGCGTCCCAGGAGACTTGCGTGCACTCTCCCCAATCTTCCTCAACCCAGCTTTCTCCCCCGGGGCCCGTCCCCAAAACTTCAGGAACTGGGTCGCAGGGGGCCTCACCACCTTAGGACAACTTTTTGAAGGGGACTCCCCCCTAACCTTTGAACGCTGCAAGATGACTTTTCAGCTAGCGGAAACGGATAGGTACTCCTATGCTCAGCTCAGACACTGGTGCCCTCACCCACAGACCCGAGCAGCGGCCACAAGACCCCTTACCTCACTGGAACTGACGGTGAGCGACCTACCGGCCTGGGGGAAAATATCGACCCTGTATAGGCTGCTACAGGAGGGCCCCCTCCGGTCCAGGCCTTCCTACATGTCCCAATGGGAAACAGACCTCGGACACGCCATTGAGGACCATACATGGGTAGACAAGAACGCGGACGTCTTCCTGCTGTATAACCAACAGGGAGTGTGCCCATAAACTACTCCTGCGCTGGTATTACCCCCTCTACGCCTTCATCACTTCCAACCAGCACTAAACCCTTTCTGTTGGTGACTTTGCGGCCTCCCAGGATCCTACTTCCACGTGTGGTGGACCTGCCCCCGAGTGCAGGAGTTTTGGTCTCTCTGTCTAGCCACCATTAAAGACATCACCCAGGAGATCATTCCGCTCACGCCCGAACAGGTCCTTTTAGGGATTCCATTGTCAGGCTCATACCCGCGGTCTGGGAGAAGAGCGGCCCTGATATCCCACTTCCTATTAGCGGCTAAGATCACGGTGGCCGGCACCTGGAAGTCCGCGGACGGACCCTTGATGGCCCTTTGCTGGGTCAAACTTTGGGATATTTTAATAGCTGAGAAAGTCACGGCAGCCAGGGCAGGACTGCTTCATCGTTTTCGGGATATCTGGGAACCAGTGCTAGACTATGACCGGAATTATCTGGCCTTGACCTACAAACCGCCCCTGATCGCAAGGGCCCTTCACGCTATGGAGGACCCGCCAGTGCCGCCGAGCCAGTCTGACTAAGGCCGAGAACTATGATTGCCGGGGAACGTACGGGGTGGGTGACAGGGACTCTGGGTTACATGACCTGAGATACTATATGTAATGTCCTTGTGTAATCTCCCCTATGTGTCGACTGATAAATAAAAAGTATTGGGGAGGGAGGTGGGGTTAGGGCATTAAGAGCCGCTAGGCCATTGGGCCAGCAAGAAAACCCAGTCCTATGGGTGCTGCAGTAGAGCATACCAGAGGAGTTACCTTATTACTGGATTCCACGCAACTTCTTTCCTCCCCCATACCCTCTGGCCAACCTTTCAAACCCAATCCTACAGGGTTTGTGGTAGGGCATTCCCGGTGAATGATCACATTAGAAAATGTAAAACCCATCAGGCCAGCAGTGTCTGGGGCAATTAAAAGAGAAAGCATACAATCCTCTAAGACATCAGGGTCAGGTGTATTGATAAAAGGGACACATAACGAGGATTGATTGAAAAAGCAACACATTCAGCCAACTGGATCACCCTCCAACAGTTGTGTTCCTATTGCATTATTGTATTGTGCTTCTATCATGCTGATGTTACAGTACTGTTTGGTGTTTTATTTTTGAATAGTGCCTCTATTGTAATTTGGGTCAGGGGACATATGTTTTGGATACAACTGCACGTACAATACGACATCATTTTCAATGATAAATCCGGCTTGTCTTTATCCATCCACAGTTAATCACAACACGAGGCATCCCAGCGGAAAGACGCCTGAACAGACATCTGCTCCTTCTGTGCCCTGTGATGAAGCCTGATCACTGAGTCCAGGAAATCTGGCCGCCCACTGTGTGACAGCCACCATTTCCACTCCATCACCAACCTCTGCAGCCTGCCCACTCGAATAACCCCAAACCATCATTCTGAAAAGTGTTCAGACCAGGGGCAGATGTTCCTGGAGAGGCCTTGGACGCGCCATTAGCGATTCCTGCACATGAATGCCAAATTTCTTTGGGGAGAGAGAGATGCATGCTAGCGCTGTCCCAGGAGATGACAAGGTTCACGATCCCACCACCAGGCAATCACAGGCAATGGGAGATCAACAGAAGCCATGAATAGCCATGGGTGATAGGAAAGCTAATAACACAGACCCAATGAGGAGGATAGGCATGAGCTTCTGCAGTCGCAAGGATTGTTGAGTCCCTATGAGTAACAGCAGATTTGGCATTACAATCAGTTGGGGAGCAGGTGCAAGTGGATCTCGCTCATGTGACCTTAGCTCCAGCCACCTGTCAAACACTGCCAATCTGTTGGTTCTTTCTTGTTTTGCCACCCTTCTTCCCTACTTACGCAGCGCTCAAGCCTATTTTCCTTTGCAGGAGTGGATGGATCTTGGTCACATCACCTTAGCGCCAGCCACCTGTCGATCACTGCTAATCTGTAGGTGCCTTCTTGTTTTGCTGCACCTTTTCCCTACATAAGCAGCTCTCCAGCCTCTTTTCTGTTGAAGTTGGTGATTAGGTGCAAGTGGATTTTGGTCACATGACCTAGCTCCACCCACCTGCTTACACCTGCCCCTTTCTTAACTCTTAGATAAAGGGCATCTATCACCCAGCTGTCTGAAGTGAAAGACAGATGAAGAAAAGGGGAAATACGCATTTATGTCCAGACTCAAAAGACCCAGGACCAGAAACCCAGCTCCTCTAACATCAGGTAAACTCCCTCGAATATGTTTTTCATCTGTCCCTCCGAATAGCTCATCCCTATCATCATGACTCAAGACCAACCACGCCACTCCCCAGCAACAACATGGACAATGCATCCCAGCATCCTCACCAACATCACCATAGACCCCATCAGCATGCCATCATCCACCACTACACGAAAACTGATACTCACACATCTCTGGTCAGCAATCAACCATGCAGCAGACATTGCTGACCTCATCACCACACATGACTTGGATGTCACCTTCATTGCTGTGACCTCAATGACATTCACATCCACTCACATCCTAGATGTCCACCAGAAAACAAGAAAGGACATGGCAAAATTCCTGCAGTACATCCGACCTGACCCTGCTCAAGGAACTCTGTGCTGCACGTAGATAACTGATCACCACTGCCAAGGCTAATTACTACTAAAACACCAAAGCCAAGGTCAACAATGAAAGCAGATCCCTCTTCAAAGCCATCAAGAACTGCATCAATCCTTTGCCCAACCCAACCATACCACATTCTATCAAAAACTCATTCCTCATTAACAAGATCAGCATGATACGCCCAGACATAGACACAATGCCACAATGGCAGCACACTGCACTTTTCATTCCGCAACTACCTGGGAAACTTTCAAGACACTTACTATGAAGATGTCCCGGCAAACCCTAGAATTCCTTCTAGCCACATTGTACACAGAAAACATCCTTCCTGCCCCTGTAATCAAGGCCCTTCCGACTGAAGCACTACTCCCTAAACTGACAATCATCAACATTTCCCTAACTCAAGGCACCTTGCACTCGACCCTCAAGATCAGACAAATTCTCCTACTTCTCAAGAAATCAACACTGGACCCCCAACAACCTCAGCAGCTACCGCCCAAACACCCATCTTCCCTTCCTAGGTAAGATCCCTGAGAAAGCAGTAGCCATGCAACTCCTCCAACACTTCAAAGCCAACAACCTCCTTCAGTCATACCAATCTGGTTTCATACGAAGATGCAGCACAGAACCATCTACATCATGGTGATTGACAATGCCAATTCTCGATAATGCCCATCATTGCCTCTTTGTTCTCCTTGACCTCTCAGAAGAATTCGACACATTAGAGCACTGGACACTCACTGACAATTTACATTGCTGAATGCAGATCAGCGAAAACGTCCTCAGATGGTTTCAATCCCACCTTGTTAATCGCCACCAGTTCGTACAAATAGATTCCTCCAGATCACCAACTCCACCCATCACCTGTGGAGTCCTGCAAAGATCCATCCTCTCCCCCGTGATCGGCAATTTTTACATGAAACCGCTTGGAACCCTGCTCACTGCCCACAACATACACACCCATCAATACATAGATGAATACATAGTTATAACGCAGCTCTACCTGAAGATATCCTCTATCGAAGACATACAAAGGCTCAAGGCCTGTCTCACATTGATCCATTCATGGATGCCCTGCTTACCTGAAACTCAACCCCTCTAAAACAGAATTACTACTGCTGGCCAGCAACACCAAACACACTGACATGCAGACCTGGCTCTCTGCTATGAACATCTAGGAGTTCACACCCCACCCAGCCACCGGCACTAAGTCCGTTTGGTTCGACATGGATAGACACCTCTCCTTCAAATAGCATATAGCAAGGATTACACAAACAGCCTGGTACAAACGTCTCCAGTAGAACACAAAGTCCTTTATTAGAGAAAACAACTTCAAATCTTCTGTTCAAGCGCTGGTCCTCTCCCATCTGAATAATGGCAATGCCCCTTTGGAAGGCCATCCAATGACCACCCAGGCACCCTGAAGATGTGGCCTGCATGCTCCAGCACGACTCCTCAAAGGACTGTGGGAGAGATTACTACGGGGCATGGAGAAAATGGCTGTGTGAATGACAAGCTCCACACAATGGCGTGAAAATAGGAGCTCTGTCACGCCCATAAATGAGATGCTCGCCTTTCTATTAGCAGCTGCCTAATCCCTACAGCTCTGGGGCATCCAGAGGCTCGTTACCGGAGTAGGGTGTAGACATCAGGGCCAGCCATTTGAAATGATTTCTTTGGTAAATCCCATCCTAGATTGAGGGCTAAAGGACCTAGCAGCTGTGTGAGGGCACTGAGGGACTACCCTTGTTATTGGACTGTACCTGTCCTGGAAAGACCCTCCTTTTGGTGCGGTAGCTGTGCCTGGTGAGTGGCTTTTAGAATTTTCAAAGGCAGCACCCCTTATACAACTGTTTTCCACGTGCAACACATCTCGCCATGGCTGAGCCTCAAAAGGAGGGGGTCTGGAGGCCCTGCAGTCAGATGTTGATATTGTTCTTTCAGAGATTAGAGCTCTCAAAACAGAGGTGCATCATCTACAGCAGCGCTCAAGGAAGGGTTGGTGGGTGCACAAATGAAGGAATTGGAGCTTTGGGAAAACGAGGTTCGGAACAAGATCGAATATGTGGAAAACAGAGAGTAAAGGAACACCCTCAGACTTTGGGGTCTCCCTCAGGCCGATGGGGAAATGACTAGGGTCCTGTAAAGGAGAGTGGGGGCTAGGTTTAGGGCTCTGCTGGATGCGGAAGAGTCGAGGACTTTTATGCTTGACAGAATTCGAAGGGGGGCAGGTGCCAGTGCAGAACCCAGATTGATTACATTTGTATTTATTTGTGACTAATAAAGTGCTTTACGCCAACGCGCTGAACAGAGAGCACACATAACAGTACACTAAAAATGCATGGTTAAAAAGTACTAAAAAGTATTCATGGTTGTCAAGTGACGAAGATAGGTCTTAAGAGAAGTACGGAATAGAGAATAAGAGGTGATAGTACAGAGCGATAGGGGAAGAGCATTCTGGTGAAATAGAGCTAGCAAAGAAAAAGAGCAAAATTGTGATTTGCCACAGGGGGCGGGGGGTGAAGAACTGATCATTCAAATTGAGACTGAGAGTGAAGAACGTGTGCAGTAGAATAGAAAGAGACAAGAGAGGAAAAATAAGAGGCCCGAGGACATAGAGAGATTTAAAGACAAGAGAGATAAAGTTAAACCTGAGACGGGAGTGAAACGAAAGCCAGCCAAGAGAAGACAACGGCAGACAACAGCAGAGAAACTGAGTCATGAGGAGAAAGAAGGTGTAGGAGACAAACAGAAGCATTGAAAACATACTTTAAAGGGGCCAAGCGAGAGACAGGGAGTGAAAAGAGGGTGGCAGAACAATAAAATAAACGTGATGAGATAAGTGAAGAAATCAAAAGCTTGGTGGCGTCAAATGTGAGAAAAGGAAATGTTGTGGAAAAATGCCATTACTTTTGGAATAAAGAGGAGGTTCTGCTGAAAGCGAGGGACCTCATATACTATGAAAAGGAGGGTGCGCAGCTTCAAATATACCAAGACGTATTGGTTTATACTTTGGATGAAAGACGTAAATCATTGACGTCCTGGTTGCAGTCTGAGAGGATTAGGTAACCCTGGAGATAGTGTCTTTGGAAGTGATGGGAGATCAGTATGATAGCAGGGATGGAGACCTGGTGGACCAACTTTTGCAAGAACTGCTAAAGTACCAACAGAAAACTACCACCGACAGCTTCGGATGCAGGAGTATTTCAAAAAGACCTTTGCGCAGACTTTTGGGTGAAAGGAAATGACTGGGGCCAGGAAATTTCCCAAAAACGAACCTCCCCTCTTCAAAGACAGTGGGGTAATTCCTGGAAGAAATAGACAATACTCATCGCTGGTGATATTTCAAAGTTGACCCACCCAGATTGCGTAGGTTTGACACAGGGTGGTGGTGTGATGGAAGTTTTGTGCTTTACTAATCGGCACCATACATGAAGCAGGGTCTTGTCACTCCTAGTGGCCCGGCATACACTGGGTGTCTCAACGGTTCTGGGATTACTCGTCCCGATTGTATTGCCATCCTTATTTTTTGTGGTTTGGGGGCTGGAAGTTCATGGGGGGTTGGGGAATGGGTCATGGGTGGGGGGAGGCTCTGTTTCTCAGGGCTGCATTGGGCATGTGTGGATTGGCAAGGCTATTTCAGATCATGGATGATATGATTAGGGTTGCAACGTTAAATGGAAAGGGATTGAATTCACCTCACAAACGATCCCTGTTACTTAGAGGATTTTGGCGATAGCAGCTTAAGAAACTATTTGTGCAGGAGACACATACATTTCGGTGGGGCAGAAAATCAGTTGATTGAAAAGACTGTTGGTCAGACTTTCTTGGCCTCTGAGGGGGGTAGGTAAAAGCAGGGGAGTTGGTGTTCTCCTTGCTAAAACTTTGGGCTCTGTGAGATTCAGAACAAACAAGGGCTTGAAGACAGGTTGCTGATGATTAAGGGGTTGCTCGGGGGAGATTGTGTTACCTTGGCCACTCTCTACGCCCTTAACACTGGCCAATAGCACTTTCTTGAGTAAGGGATGGAGATGGTAGCACAATGGTCTGACGGTCTTACCTTGCTAGGTTGTGATTTTAATATGATCCAATACCTGGCTTTGGATTGGAAGACGGGAAGGAGTGGGGTCTGGAAGGTACAGAGTAGGGAAAATGCATCCCTCTCGAATATTATTGAGGATCACTGTTGGGTTGCCATATGCAGGGGTAAGCATGATAAACCGGGAGGGTACACTTTCTACTCGCCCCCCCACTTGATTCATGTACTAGTATTGACATGCTCTTACTTTCCAGGGAATGTCTCAGCTCTATAACAGCTATTCGGGTGGAGGCAATAGCATGGTCAGACCATGACATGGAAGTTGCAGTTATGAACATAGGGGATAGACGGAATGTCCACTACCAATGGCGCTGTAAAGTCTCCCTGCTCAAGCATATGGTATTTAGGAAATTTACGGAAAATTAGATTGAATGTTTCTTTGCAGTAAATGATATGGGGGAAGTTCATAAGAGACATTTTTTATATATTTATTTATATATTTGTAACGTGCCGCAGCTAGCAAGCATCAGAGCGTGACAAGAACACAAAGACGGTTTTATGCTCACCTGGTGTCCACGGGGGCGTCGATCTGAACTGGGCTGTTGTTACCTCTTCCAGCGACACACGGGGCGCTGAAATGATGGACTGGACCGGACCACCCAGCTTAGCTTGTTTTGCCCGTATGAATATCCTTCTGTAATGGAGAAAAGGGAATTAGCCACCTGCGGGGACTGGGCGCCAACCCCACCTTTCCCCACTCCTGCGATCTCTTCCCACAAATTACTTCCGAACACTTGCTATGTTCTCACCTGATAGTTTGGAAAGATGAGCTCTCCATCCTGCCTCGAGCGCAGGGGCGCGTAGATGACCAGTTACTTCACTGGTGTGGGATGTTGGAGAGTTGCAGAACGGTATTGACTCTGTAAGGAAATAGTTTGAAAAAGAGTTCAAAAACGTCTGGCCTTCACTCTGTCCAAATTACCTAGGTTGCCTTAATAGTTCTTGAGAAGAGTTCCAAGTGGCAACCAGTAAGATGCAGGTAAGTGTTTATGGATTCTGTCCAGTTCGATAATGAGGACCTGGTCTAACCTGTGACCCTTTCCTTTTGCAGGCGCTGAATCGGTGGAGGTTCCAGTAATTGCGGCCTCAGGCAGTAACCAGGTAAGTCTGTAGCGGAATTCGGTTTCCCCTACTTGCGCTTTTGTGTTGCTTTAGTTTCCCCTTTGGGGCTGGCGTACGGCAGAGAAGCTGTGGTAATCCCGATACAGATCTTCCAGGACCTCTCCTCGCTGACTCTTCAAAAGCGCAGAATGCTTCGGCCTCTGTCACTCTTTCTTCGGGATCAGCAGATCCGTTATCGATGGCTCTTTCCTGCGGCCAGGTAAGTCCTGGGGATTGCCATTATTGTCTGGGAATGCTCCCTTGCTCACCTTATTGTCTTTATTTCCACAGGTGTTGGAGAGCGGCCGCTGGATGCTGAAAAGCGCAATGGAATGCGGAGGATTGCTTCAGGTGAGTTCCCGCGCGGGGCTGCAGGATGTGAAGGTCAGAGCCAAGAAGATTCAGGATTCAGGTAAGGATTGCAGGTAAAACTCCGGTTCTAATCTTCCCTCTGCTTTCTTTCAGGTTTTCAGGAGCTCCGGCATCCAGGCGGGCGTGGCTGAAGACTGGAAGCTGCTGCAGGCACGGTGAGCGTTACGCTGCAGGTGCAGAATAATGCGAAGCATGGGTTGCTGTCAGGGCGTGGTTTAAATAGCCTTGGAAGTAGTTCCAAGTAAGTATCCTTCCGCGGCCCCACCCGAGTAAAAAATAGTTCCTAGTGAAAAATAGTCCCTCCAGGGCCTCATTTGACTTCTGGTCACTGGAAGCATGGTCTGCCTCAGGTAAGTTAGCAGCATGGTCTGCTTCAGGTAAGTCCTTGACCATGAGCCTGGCGCCCATGGCGCCAGGATTGATTCTGAACTTATGAGCCTGGCGCCATAGGCGCCAGGACTGCACCCAAATAGCCCCTAATTGGGGTTCATGGGCTTGCATTAAATGGCATGATGCCTGCTTCCGGGGTAGCTGGGCCAAACCTGGTTTCCTGGGGGCAGGCATCGTGACAGCCGGAGAGAACACGGGACTATACAAAGAAGAAAGAAGATGGAATCAATATGAGTCCAGGGCCGTGTAATGTGACAAATTACCTGAAGAGTAATGTTTTAAACTGCTTTCTGAAGAAGAGAAACTTGCTTTCCAGCCTGAGGTTGCAAGGTAGGTCGTTCCAAAGAGAGACAGCTCTGGTGGGAAAGGCCCTCCCTAAGCCAGTGGCTTTTACTCTGACGTGGCCAGCTTCAAGTAACCCTTGTTTAGCCGATCTTAAGCTTTTGCTTGGTTCATAGCATTTGAATTCTTTTTTTAGGTATGCTGGGGCCGTGCCGTATAGGCAGCGGTGGACCATCGTCAAAGATTTGAATCTAATGCGCTCCTCTAAGGCGAGCCAGTGGAGGTCAGTTCTGTCTTGTGTTATGTGATTGTGTTTCGATTTCCTAGTGATGGATCTAACTGCATTATTTTGGATTGTTTGACATTGCTTAATGCAGCCATTGCTGGAACCTAGCAACAATGCATTTCCATAATCGAGCCGCGATAGGATGGTGGCCCTAGCAATGGTAGCACTGTTTTTGGGTTTTAAGAACAGTCTGATGCGGCATAATAATCTCTGGTTACACTGGCAGTTTCTTTTCAGGTACACGACTTGTGCCTCCGCTCCTAGTGAAGATTTCAGGTACATACCAAGTGTTTTGACTTTGTTTGTGACTGTGCTATTGGAGTCTTTTATATTGAAAGGCTGGACCTAGATTTTGTAGGGCTTTTGTTGTTCCAAATGTCATAGGTTCGGTTTTGGAGCCATTTAGACACATCCATTGGTCTTTCATCCAGTTCTCAATAGTATTGTAGATAGCTGATAGTATGTTGTTGTCTAATATGTGGTCTCCACATAGTTCCAGAATCAATTGTCTATCATCAGCAAAGTTGGTGAAGTAAATCCCCAGCTGAGAGAGGAGAGTGCAGAGACAACCAATGTATAAGTTAAAGAGGAGTGGAGAGAAGCTAGCTCCCTGTGGGATGCCACAGTCTACGGGATTGGAGCTGGTGGAGTGTCCGCCCCAAGTGATTTTAGAGTTTCTCCAGGAAAGAAGATACCCATTCAATGGCTTCTTCCGAACAGTTTCCCACTGTATTTAGAGCTTCTCAGAGCTTTCCATGGTCTAGTAAATCGAAAGCTGCCGAGAGGTCCAAAAGAATCAACAGGCCTGCCTTTCCCCTGTCCAAAATATTCAGCATTTTGGTTTGAAGTTCAAGTAGTGTGGATTCGGTGCTATGTGCAATTCTAAAACCTGATTGCTGAGAATGTAGAAGGTCATGTTTGTCACCTAGCACCTTTGCCTCTTACAGGCTGCACTACCACTGCTAACACTCTATTTAATTATTTATGTACTTACTATTTATTTTGTTTCTCTACTATGCTCTGCACTTTCCTTTTTTTCCCTTCCCCATGCACTTTCCCCCTTTTTCCCTTCCCCATGCACTTGCGTGTTCTCAATGTCACTGGGCCTAGTAAGATCGCTGTTTTTGTTTCTCCCCTGTTCCCCTCCCTTTGCCTGGTCGCGCTCTGAAACACCTGTGTAATAGCGCGATATAAATAAAATATCATATCATAACATACTCTTGTAGCTGTTGCGTAGCTATTTTATGGAGAATTTTCAGCAAGAAGTTGCAATTCGTATTGGCCTAAGGTTGGCTGGGTTCTGCTGAGCTAGACCGGGCTTTTTCACCAGTGGTGTAACTGTAACTGTTTTATTCCAGCGGGGACTTTTAGATCTCTAAATGACAAGTTTGTCATGCGACATAAGAATGGTGCAAACATGGCTGCATTTTCTAGCATGAGCTTAGGGGGTATAATGTTTTCAGAACATGAGGTACAGTTTATGGACGAGAGAGTCTTTAGCATGTTTTCTAATGAAATTGGTGAGAACTGGAATTTGGGAACTTTGATTTCTGGATTTGCTTTGTTAATGTTGTGGACGGGTGGAGTATCTGTGACTTTACAGTTTATTATGGTATCTCTGGCTTTTAGAATCTTGTATGCAAAAGCTGTTTGAACTTTTTCACAGTCCGACATGGTTGGTTGGAAGGGTGGAGAGAGAGTGGGTCGCTTTTCAACCGTTTTTAGGATTTGGAACAGTTTACCGGTGGAATTAGATGGGCCGGCCATTTGCTCGTTATAGTAATTTTTCTTTGTTTCGATTACTTTGGTTCTGTACAAAGCGTCAAATTATTTTCAATTTTCTTTGTTGAGGTCCGAGGGAGTTTTAAGGCACTGTCTTTCAAGTTTTAATTTGGCTGTCTTTAGTTTGCCTAGTTCTGATTTATACCAATTTTGGTAGTTAGGGTTGGGACAAGCTTGTTTGTTTTTGAGTGGAGCATTCTCATCTAGAAGATCTTGAAAATAGTTGCTATAGGTGGTCGTGATAAAGTCACAGGGATCGTTGTCTGAGGTTATATCCATAATGTGTGGGAAGCTTCAAAGTCTACATTCAGGAGCCTCATCATAGCAGAAGGAGCTGCAAAAAAGAAAGAAAGGAACTTGGTGGAATATAAGCTGTAGAAAGGTATTGAAGTTCTCAGAGCCCGGTAACCGCAGGCTGACCGAGATCCTAGTTTGATTTTGCTGTCCATATGGGAGAAAGGACAGGAATTGCAATCCTTCTCTTTGGGGAAGATTCATAGGACTATGTAAATCGCTAAGCAGAGATATTATAAGAAGGGAGACAAGGTGGGCACCATGCTGGCTGGCACGGGCAGTGGGAAAGGACAGGCGGGTGGACCGGATTGGTAACAGGGAGGGGAACATGATTGTGTTATCTGATGGTATTCGCGAGCGCTTTGCAGAATTTTACAAAACCCTGTACTGTGAAACGTAGGCATGGGCAGTAGGTGGATGGGATGGGTTGCTGCACTCTGTTCAACCCCACAATTTACCTACTATGGCTTACTGCGCTGTGTTAATAAACTATTTGTGTGCACAAATGAATGCTAGTTATACTTGAATGTGTTATGACATAGAAGTATGGTAATAAATACCAATATAGACACAAACAATAGTAGTGTGTAGGCAATAGAATGATTGCAATCTTAATTCAGACATACAATGGGCCTCATTACAACTCAGGCATTAAGGGTTAACGCCGTCGTTAACCCTTAACGCCTGATTCCGATTTTAACGGCTGCTTCTAGCAGCCGTTAAAATCCATGGCGCTAAACCGCCTTGGTGCTAATTACGCCACCGTAATTTACGGTGGCGTAATTAGCGCCTTCCCCACTCCCATTATGCCCTATGGGGCAAAAATGGGAATGGGTTTTTTTTGTAAAATGGGAAATGGGGATTTACCGCCCCACTCACCTTGGAATGGGGCGGTAAATCCGCCATCCACCATGGTGTAAACATAGTTTACACCATGGTGGTAAAATTGGCGTACTTACCGCCTGGGTCGTAATGACCCCCAATGACACCAACCATATAATACTGCCGTGGGCAATAGATTTATTGCAATCTTATTTCAGGCATATAATTATACCAAACATCTGATACTGTTGACACAAGCCCAATGGTGCACGTGCATTGTGTTTCATCCTCCAGGGATTTTATCAAAGCACCAACCCTCAATATCAAATACATCAAGTTCTAGTTAGATTCCAAAAGTACATCAAATTCTTACCAAATAAATGCAAAAGCACAATGTAGTCAAAAAGCTAGTTATTTAGACCTTCAAACATTTCTTGTTTTGACTCCATGAATCTGCGTTGTTAAAGTTAAGTGTGAGAGAGGAAAAGGTAAGGGAAAAAACAGAAAAGTCTGTTAAAAACAAGAACAAGATATGTACTAACAAAATTATACTACTTACATTTCTCATCTGAATATTCTTACCAATGATTATAAGCAACTGTTGTATTGACTCCTTAAAGAATAATTTCTGTGTACCTTTATATGTCCTTATATATAACAAAAACCCTTAGTTCTGCAAAACTAATCAAAACATTTTGTTTTGTATTCCGTCTCATTTATAGACATATGCAAATCATGCCATATGAACAGAACTGCTAACCAATTTGTGTCAAAGTGTGTGAGTATACCTGAATCTGGTTTAATTCCAGCCAACAAGAGTTTTAAGGAATTCCTTGGATTAGTTGTTTATATTGTTAGTCAATTGATATCACCAAAGTAACAGAGCCCTGAAAAATAAACCAACGGAAGTAAGTATGATAAATCGGGCAACTCATTTATGACAAATTAATCTGCCCAAACCAATGGGTAGTATAATACTCCACTTATTCTAATTCAGGGGCCTAAAGCAGAGCTGTTTTTAGGCCCCATTTTGTATAATGAGAAACGAAAGAGGACCCAAAAGTGGGCCCTCCCGTCCCCTGCACACTAAATACTGATGCCACAAAGGGCATTCAAACATATAAACATAACAGTAGTTTGTCAATTGAAAGCATAACAGTTTATTTGGCAAAAAAACAACTTTTGCCTAGAGGCACATTCAGTTGCAAGAAATAATTGGTAACATTTAGCATATTAAAAACTGCAAAGAAGCAATAGATGATGCAGAAGGAATGCTCTCCAATTATAGGGTGGCCGACGCGTTTCGAGGAGTGCCTCTTCTTCAAAAGGGCCTAATTGGACTATTTTCAACAATTCAAGGAGACAGAAGAAAAAATTAATTTCAATGCCAGTGGAGTACTAACAAGCAATACATATCGCAAGATGCAGGGGCGATGTTGAAGAGCAGAAAAATAGAAAAATAAAGTCAGGGTGTAGTAAAAAAAGTGAACTAATATATTCAAGATATCAACCTCATGCTTATAAACGAACCCATTCCAAAAGAGTTGAGTTCAGTAAGGTCCACCTGTGGGGAGGGGGATGTACTACGACGTAAACAATTGTTGGACACGGAAGAATAGTGCATAGGGAGCGAATATAAGAATGGCAAAAAGCAGCCTATGTGTGGATGTAGTAAATCAAATGAATTATATGTGCTCAATAAGATTAAAGATTCTAAATTCAAGCTGGGCACGGATAAATATATACACTCACTCAGGTTGCATGGCGAATATCCTAGGCAACTGAGGCATCCGCGTGGACAACGAATATCGGGAGGTAGCAAAGATCAGATGCAGGGCATCTGTGGAAACCACGTACTGCTAGCACCTAAATAGAGACACATATATGTCTAATATTATAGTCAGCAATGTGCCATGGGTCTACCACTCAGGCAGAGAGTCGCTGATTGCGGTCGCTTACCTGTTCAGTTCCAACAGACATGAACAATCTTCTACATTTTAGCAGTTTCCATCCGAAACCTATGCTAAAAAGCCTCCCATTTAGCCAAATGTTAATATTAAAGAGGATCATCTCAGACCCATCAGGCCTTGACTCTGAATGTTCACTCTTGGTTGAACGATTTGAATCCAGGGGTTATCCAGGTACAGTCACAGGAGAAGCCTGTAATAGATCAGCTACCTTCACGAAGGAACAACTCTGCATTCCGAAAGTCAAGGATAAGTCCACACCACTACTTTATATCTCTAAGTACTCACGCCAGAGTTTCCAAATCAGTAAAACTCTGTGTAAAAACTGGACCATTCTACACAACGACCCTGCTCTTTTGAAATTATTTCCCAAAGCACCGATGATGGCCTTTAAACGTGGACACAATCTCAAAGACAAATTAGTGAGAGCGGAAAGACCTCCTAAGGACAAACAACTTGTATTGAGCACTAGAAGGAAGGGCACCTTTCCCTGCCTGAACTGTACGAACTGCAACAATGTCATAAAAGGGGAAACGATATCTCACCCACAAACTGGGAAGAAACTGAAAATCAGAGACTTTTCTACCTTTCTTTCCGCAGGAGTCATTTACGCACTAAAATGTCCCTGCGGTAAATTATACATAGGTCAAACAAGACCCATTAAAGAAAGATGGTCTGAACACAAATCTACCATCAGGTGTAAGAACCTCAGATCCCCAGTGGCAAGCCATTTTATCGAACACCAGCATACGATTGCACAAATGAAATTTCAAGTTTTAGAAATTGTCAAAAGACCACACAGGGGTGGTAATTATCAATCACTACTGTCACAGCAAGAGAAATAATGGATTCACACACTGGATACTCTTCAACCTAAGGGTTTGAACGAGGAATTCTCTCTGAGCTGCTTTTTATAGATAACTGTTAAACCATAATCACAGGTCACACCGTCAACCACTGTTTGTAAGAGATTGTAACCCATCCCTTGTTTTCAACTATGTCTTTCACCATGTTTCTTCCTCTAACCATGGTGACCCTGCTAGGCATTCATGGGAGGTGTGATTTCCTCTGTATGATCTGTATATATGACCTGTATATATCTTCTTAACTGTTTGTATCTGCTCATGAATGACCAACTGAGGTCACCATCTATCGGCTCGTACCATGTATTAGTCACATGGTACACTGCAATCTGTTTATTTCTGTTTTCAATCTCCTTGTTATTGACCAAACCTGATTGACTGTATAATGAGAAGCCTCTGGGCCCTGTATGATTTGCTCTGTATCACTAAGAGTAACCACATGTGCTATTTGCACTTGCTATCATGATTACAATGAATGTTGTTGTCTTTACAAATTTCTGTTTCATTAGGACTAAAGCAATATGATGCGATGCGGTGGTGAACATCAGAATTTCTATGGTTCACCATGGATACTATTCACTCTATATTTCTGTATATTTTCCTATATCTGTCTAGTTCTTATGTGTGTGTCTATATTCTTCACCTTTTCAAGATGGCCGCCCATTTCCTTACTGATCTGCTTCTGTGCCCTTTTCTATGTCGATACCCCGATTTGTTTTCCTTCTTGGCGGCTTGACTCCAGCGCAGCACGTTTCCAAGGTAACGACGGCGCTGAGTCACTGTCTGCCGGATCCAGTTTGCATACACCTTGTTCCTTGAACTGAACAGGTAAGCGACCGCAATCCGCGACTCTCTGCCTGAGTGGTAGACCCATGGCACATTGCTGACTATAATATTAGACATATATGTGTCTCTATTTAGGTGCTAGCAGTACGTGGTTTCCAACAGATGCCCTGCATCTGATCTTTGCTACCTCCCGATATTCGTTGTCCACGCGGATGCCTCAGTTGCCTAGGATATTCGCCATGGAACCTGAGTGAGTGTATATATTTATCCGTGCCCAGCTTGAATTTAGAATCTTTAATCTTATTGAGCACATATAATTCATTTGATTTACTACATCCACACATAGGCTGCTTTTTGCCATTCCTAAATTCGCTCCCTATGCACTATTCTTCCGTGTCCAACAATTGTTTACGTCGTAGTACATCCCCCTCCCCACAGGTGGACCTTACTGAACTCACCTCTTTTGGAATGGGTTTGTTTATAAGCACGAGGTGGATATCCTGAATATATTAGTTCACTTTTTTTACTACACCGGGACTTTATTTTTCTATTTTTCTGCTCTTCACCATCGCTCCTGCATCTTGCAATATGTATTGCTTGTTAGTATTCCACTGGCATTGAAATTAATTTTTTCTTTTGTCTCCTTGAATTGTTGAAAATAGTCCAATTAGGCCCTTTTGAAGAAGAGGGACTCCTCGAAACGCGTCGGCCACCCTATAATTGGACAGCATTCCTTCTGCATCATCTATTGCTTCTTCGCAGTTTTTAATATGCTAAATGTTACCAATTATTTCTTGCAACTGAATGTGCCTCTAGGCAAATGTTGTTTTTTGCCAAATAAACTGTTATGCTTTCAATTGACAAACTACTGTTATGTTTATATGTTTGAATGCCCTTTGTGGCATCAGTAATTAGTGTGCAGGGGATGGGAGGGCCCCACTTTTGGGTCCTCTTTTGTTTCTCTTTATTGATTTAGGCTTTGTGCAAAGGCCTTTTTTCCTCCCCCACACCTGAAAATTCCTGAACCAGCTTTGCTGGATTGAGATTTATTATTTGATATTTTTACTTTTATATTACTAGGTGTGCACCACTGTCCACAATTCTTTATTCCCCATTTTTTATAATGCCTACACTGTGGATTTAGAGCAAAATCTGAGTCAGTTTTGAAATTTTCCTCCGCAGATAAATGGCATTAAAGCCATTCGTTTGTCGTATGCTTACGACAATCATTTTTGACCAAACTTCAATTGGCCTGCAACGTTCGTTGGTGGCATTAAGAGATTATGCGAAAGAAAATTATATAAGAATAAATACCTTAAAAACAAAGACGATGTGCCTTGGTAAGGTCCCTAAAACTAATAAACATTTTAAATGGAGCATTTATAATATTGTGTTGGAAGAAACACAAGAAATAATACAGCTGGGTTTTCCGATTAAAAATTGTCCTTCATCTATCTATTATGAATGTCTCATAACAGAACAAATTTGGAAAAAATGGCTAGTGATTAAAAATTATGTTGAGCATTGTGGGGGATATAACATTGAAGGATTTGTGGAGATCTATAGATTGAGTATTATTCCTTCAATCTTATACTCATTGGAAGTACTTCGGGGATCACAAGTAGGTTGTCTAGGAAAGCTAGAGGCAAGACTATTATGCTCTATAATTAACCTCCCTAAAGCGGTACCAGTCGAGGCATTGAGGCTCGAATACGGCCTGTCTTCCCTCTATTCTCTATGGTGCATACAGTGAGTTTTGCTCTTTGCGAAACTGCTCAAACTCGACCGAAATTCTAATCCCCTCTTACAATTTATGGGAGAATGACTGGGCGTAGAGGGAAGTAATCCTTTCAAAGAGGACTTGACTTGGAACTTTTTACTGTAAATCATTTGACCAATTTGGGTCTTGAATTAAATATTTCCAATCAAAGTCAAGATTATGAAAGAATAATTAAAGGTCGAACACAGCAGTGGGATCTTGCCTCACATTTCAAAAAGCTACACGGCCTGAAGAGATACAGACAATGTTCCTATCAGAGCTTTCGGGGGAACAAAATGAGCAGAGAGAGCTATTTAACTAAATCTTGTAATGTTGTACTGAAGTGATTCACTTTGTACCTCCGGCTTAATATTTTCCCTACTAATGAATAACTAGGTACATGACATGACGCATTGCTGCAAGATTTTCAATGCAAGCTTTGCCAATTAGGTATTGAAACGAGTCGACACGTCCTCACTGCTTGTCCTGTTTTGGCAGAGAATTATCTGAGAGGCTATGGGGGCTATGTTAGTAGAATTAATAATATCTGTAAGGACCAATTTCGGTCATCATTGCTTGGGGCCCAATCAGTTGTGATTACTCCTGCTGCTTTTTCAGTTTGGAATGTTGCAATCAAGTTATTTAACGTTACTGGTAAGGGAATACCGGTATCGTTAAATCCCCATCCCAATTACGACCCGGCTCACCACTATTTGCGGCACCGCTAAGTACGGTGCCACTAATAGCGGCCAGTCCGCGGGCGCACGACCCTCGATTCCGTAAATAACGCCATGCCGCTAATAGCACATCATCACAAGCCAGGCGGACGTGCTAATAGCGGCATGGAAAAGCCCCCAAAACCCCTTAGCGGCATGGCGCCAATACCGGCATCTCGAACCACCCGTTATCAGAATCTAGCAGTGTTCCCACCTGCCACAGGTGGACAAAAGCAGCACAGGTGGAGGCAATGGAGACTGTAGCAGCACAAAAGGAGCACACCACACCCCTTCACACACCCATTCCCACACCAAGATGGTTCCAATACTAGCAGCATTACCTGGGTTGGAGGACATTATTGCAGTGCAGCACAACAACAACAGGCAGCACAAAGGAGACGCAGGAGGAGATGGAGGAGGATGGCAAGACAGGCGCAGCAAGCACCACCAGGACACCTAGTCATACCACAGAGGCAGCCACCAATCCCCAGGATCCAAGCCAGTCCATTAAACCTAACCCCTGAGCAGATACACACCCTGTACCGTCTGGACCGGGATACCATCCCCAGCATCGTGTACATGACACATGACGACACTGTCAGCCTCATAGACATCAGAACTGCCATTCCCCCCTCTACTGAAGGTGGTGACTGTGCTCCACTTCCTGGCCACAGGCACCTACCAGCATACAGTGGGGCAGATGCATGGCATCTCACAACCAGTATCCTCAGGCACGCTGAACCAGGTACTCAATGCCCTACTGAAGCATGCACGGGAACACATATTCCTGCCCCGAACTGCCCAGGAGATCGCAAAAACCAAAGTTGGCTTCTATTCACTGGCAGGCATCCCAAGTTGCCTCGGGGCCATCGACTCTACCCATGTGGAATTGGTGGTTCAACATCACAATGAAGTAGTCTACCAAAACACAAAACAATTCCACTCCATCAAAGTGCAAATGGTATCTGACGCTAAGAAGATAATCACACATTGTTGTGCCCGATTTCCCGGATCAACCCATGGTTCCATGGCCGTGCGTAACTCAAACATGCCACGCTACATGGAGCGACAAGCCGGACAACATTCCTGGCTACTTGGTGAGTAGCAGGGCAAGCACATGGCAGTGTGATGTGGTGGGGAGAGATACATACTCCTACTGGGTGTTGACTGTCGCCTGTAGGACAAATGGACATACAGATGTAGGCCAATGTCCATCAGGGAAGGCCGCAATGTCCTTGAGGAGAACCCACATGCAATTATGAGCTGCACAACATAGAGTACAATCCAGGTTCCCGAATATCTCTTATCCATCCACATCCACATTGCACATCATGCCACACCACATACCACACAAATCAGCAACATGGCGTCAAGATGGTACTAAAGAATCAGCACAGAACATCAAGACAGCAATGTGCCCTTGAATGCATGCAGAGGTACCACTAGCCATACCATTGAACCACACACCTGTAGCACCACTGAAGTGATGCCACACAGCATGGCAACATCAATGTTGGAATGGCAGTACACTAGCCGTGTGGTACCAAATTTGCCTGGGCCCAGGGACACCTAAGACCTAGCCTCACCAAGGACAGGTCATTTGCTGTTGGAGGCATGATTTGGGCATGTCCACTTGCAGGGTCAAGCTCACCTTTGCACATTGCAGTCACGCAGATCGTCAGCATGCATGCTGGTAGTCGTGATTTTGATTCACAATGCAAAGTCAATTTCTGTGAAATGTACAGGCCGCACCTGAGGTGAACGGTAACAGGTACCAATTCTTCACCCCATACAGGCGACGCCAGCTATCCCCTGAAGAGGTGGCTCATAAACCCTGTACGGAACCCACAGAACCGGGAGGAAGAGGACTACAATCGTGCACATACCCGTACCCGCGTCGTGATAGAGCAGGCATTTGGCCTTTCGAAGACATAGCTCTGGTGCCTAAGCGGGCCGGGTGAGGCTCTCCTGTACAGCCATGACAAAGTGCCGAAGATAACCATGGCATGTGTAATGCAGCACAAAATGTGCATCAGACGGAATGTGCCTATGCCACCTGACATTGACATGCAACCACCAGATGAGGATGATGTTGATGGGGATGAGGATGGGTGAAATAGTCCGCCAGGACATGCAAGAGGCGATGGCCAGGAGGGACACGATGTGCGTCAGCATCTGATGTAACAAATGTCATGAGATACAAGGGAGAACTATTATGGATGGCGATGGGTATTGTTGCCCTGATGTATGTGGTGAGGCCCACAAAGGACGCTGTCCCCAATGAAGTACACATACACAATGATGAAGACCAAGCCTGTGTTTCAAATTTTCAACAGTGTCTTGTGATCAAGATGTGAACAAAAAGTGCATGGCACCAAATGTGCAAACACCCTTTCCCCCTTTCCCCCAAAACACTCCCAAAAACACCCTTTCCCCCCTCCCCCACAACACTCCCAAAAACACCCTTTCCCCCCTCCCCCCACAACACCCCCATGTGAGGCTTATAGTGTGTAGGTGTCCTGCTCGATATGTGCCAGCAAGTTCTTGCTGCCCCTAATTCTCATGGCCTCCTCCGCCATTGGGTGGTTGGGATGGCGTGCGCCTCATGGTGCGCAGAGAGCGGCACCAGGGGCTTGTTTGTCGGGAACTCGCAGAGGAGGAGGTGCCCGGTTGATCCTGTGGTGGGGGGGATATTGTCTCTCCATGGCATCCGCAATACGTGTGATGGCCTGCCTAAGTTGGGCCATTTCCTCACAAATCCTCTTTGTGCAGGCCTCCATGCCCTCCCTTGTCTGGCTTGCATACGACCTAAGGTCATCCCTCGGACGGGCTGCCTCTGCCGCATGCTGGCCCACCAGCACAGTGATTTCAACCTGCCTCTGGCTGATGGTTGCAAGGTCGTGTTGACTGGATCCAGCTGTTGGGGTGGCTGCTGCACCCTGGTCCATGCCTCTGGCATCAGGTGAGGACACCTGAGGGCTCCATCGCCCTTCCACAGTTTCGTTGCCTGATTCTACATGGCTACCTGATTGTGATAATGGCCTTGGGCTTGGCTCAAAGGACCGTGGTGGGCTGGGGGTCTGGCTTTGATTCGGAACCTCAATTGCCTCCTCAACGTCCGAAAGCGGGCAGTGGCTGCTGTCTCACCAGTGGAACTGTTGGAAGCAGAGTGCGGGCCCTCCGTGCTGGTTCCCAATGTCATGGGGTACACTGCTGTGGGTGGAACAATTGCAGCAGCCATGGCCTCAGTCTGTGTAGAACTGGTGTTCTTGCTGCCCTTGCTTTCTGCTACTGATCACTCCTCCCGGTTGCCCTCGAGGTGGTGGCGGTGTCCCCTCTGTCATGTGTCCTGGGCTTTTTCTTAGCTGGTGGAGCAGGTGTCACAGTGCCTGGTTCATCAGTGTCTGTCTGTGACCCTGTAGGGGACAAAAATAGGGAATATCATCGTTCATGGTTCTACGTGCCTTATGCAGAATATTTACGTCATGCCGCTCTATGCATTGGGGCCTCTTTAATTTTGATTCCGGTAATGGGGATGTCGGGTGGGTCATGCATGAATGGGTCTGTGTTGCACGTGTGTGTGGTGATGCGTGCATGTAGGTTTGTGGCTGGATTGATGGCCTGATTATGGACTCATATTTGGGGGGCCCATCACCCTTCACTGTGCATTGTTTGATGTATACACTCACCTCCATCTGATGAAGTGGGCGCACCATGCTCCATGTCTCCAACACCCTCGATCGATTCCACACCGATTGTGGCGGCGCAGGTCTCCTCCCACTCCCGGAGTTTTATAGGGGAATCAGCACCACCTCCTTTGGCCATTGCCAGTTTGCAATTCACGGACAGGATGTTTCGTACACGGACCCGTAGGTCGTCCCACCGCTTTCGGCAGTCCTTGACAGTGCGGGTGGTGGTGCCCAACGCACTGACTTTGTGGGCAACCTCTGCCCAGATGGCCTTTTTCTTGACGAGGGTCTCCCGCCGAATGTCATTTGTAAATACTACATTGGCATTTGCCTCAAGTGTCTCATTAAGCATGATCAGCTCCTCGTCGCTGAATTTTTCTTTTCGCTGGCGATCAGCGCCTTTCTTGACGGACTTGGGCATCTTTGCGCTGTCCTGGATGATTTTGTCTTGGAGTCTTGTCGAAAGAGGTCCTGGGTGCAGAGGATGGCACAGGGACGTCATTTGGGGGTCACCAGAGGTCGCAACTGCGACCTCTGATGTCTCCCTTGCAACCTCTGTGGTCACCCTTGCGACCCCTAGAAAAAAAATAGAAAAAAAAGAGAATATTTTTTTTTCTTTGTAATGTAAGCTCATGGGCTGTGGCCAGCACCATGTGGCTCTTTATTTCTTTATTTCTGGAGTGGCTGGCTTTCTTGTTAAAGACCCTTAAAAAAGAAGAAAAAGAAGAAAAGGAGTGACTCAAGTCTAACATTTTCTGCACTGACCCTAAATAAGAAAGATTAGGAATACCAAATAATGTGTCTTTCTGGAATTCTATACAATAATTGCTAGACTCATTAAAGGTTTATTTCAGGCACACTCCAGGGGGTGAGTCACTGATTTAGTCTGTTCTTAAACGCCTCAACTCAGCCTTTCATCCTTCTGAGGTCTATAAATGAGTACCAACACAGGTTGGGTGATATTGGGTGTATATTTTTTCTATATAAAGCGCTTAAGCTTAAGTGCTATATAAGAACACATCATTATCATTCGATCGTGGATGTCTGCTTGCATTCACAGTAATTTGGTAATATGGGCCTATATACACTGATCTTAACGATACATATGGCGATCCATTCTTGTATGAAATGTACATCACATTATAGCGATATCGTAACCATATTTTTTGTAGTGTACAATGCTATGTGATAGCACTTCCTGTGTTGTCAACGGGTGAAAGGTCACGTTCCACCGCATCCCACGATATCACTTCGGGGTGGGGCCAAATGACATCACTTCATGTGAAGTCACCAGGGGTCAAGGGTCGTGTGATGTCACTTCCGCTACCCCTGGCATTTTGGTGAAATGACGTCCGTGGGAAGGCAATGGATTGTGTTTTTAAAGATCCTGTGCGATGACACTATTTCCGGTTCTGCATTTTTACGGTCACCGCTAATATCAGTGACCGCTATTTGCATGTAGAGTGAGGGCGGAGGTGCAATCTGCACTTTCGTCGAAGCCGGTAAGGGACTTTTGGAGGTCTTTAGCGGCAAGGCGGTAGGTTCTTTACCGGCATGGCGCTATGCTCGTGTCCGCGTACTCGTAATGGTACGCTAATAGCACCCTCTTGCCCGGGCGGACACGTTAATTGCACCATGCCGGTAAATGTTGATTTTTACCGCACAACGTGTAATGAGGCCCAATAACATTTTATATTTTATATAGTTATGTTGATTAACTATTTTTCATTCATTGTTTTTATGGAGAAAAACATATGTTTTAATTGTTGTTGTTATTCTGATTAAGATATTTCCTTAGTGTTTTATAATTAAATGCAATGCACAATAAAGAAATAGAAAATAAAACATATCCAAATTCAAACCCATTATGGTGATAGCTGACTGGCAGGAGGTGACAACTAGCTTAGTGGCAAAATAACTTTTCTGTAATCACATGCAACATGGTTGTTAGTGAAAAAGTTAAACCATAATTGGCTGTAGCAGCATTGTGTCAGGATATCTGTTAGGTAAACTGTTAACACTATATTTATTCAAAATATCCAAGGCTGCCATTTTCGGCATTAGAGGCAAAGTAAAACAAGTTAAACACCATTGTAAATTAATAACTATAGGACAAGGTGCAAAATCATATTATTACTTTTAGTACATGTCTTTCATGTGCCAGTAATTGAGGAATACTGCCTGGTCTCCATGATACCTGGTTGTAAGATAAGCTACTCTTGTTAATTATAGTAAGTCTAATTAGACCATGAGATTTGTAGAAACAATTATCCTTATACTGTTGCCACATACCGTGTGAGTAATCGCGGATGACATTTTGGAATATATCAGTTTCCAATGAAAAGCACAAGATTCTCAAACATACACTAATCCCGTATAATTTATTGATTAAGTATTTATCAGATCACTCATTTATAGAAGGTTAACTTAAAAGTGAGTTTGATCATTTTATAATGTTTGGTTCAGTTTCAAGACATTGTTTCTCATGAGAAAGCCATGTACCTCGTTAGTAAGCATGAGCGACAAAGTCTAACTGTTAAAAGCACACTCATTTGCATAGGAAACTATAGCAGTTGAAGTAATTCGGTCTCTTGCAATGAAGTAACCTGATTAGGGCTTGCGTGCCGGATAAAATATCCTTCTTTACTCTGCAGCAACGTTCCACGCTCGTGATCTCTGGTGCCATGTTTGTAAATACTTTATTAAATCATCCATTAGTGCACGTAACATGATGACGTCATGTGTATACCAATACATACGTGCTATTTATTTTGGAAAAATCACTATTCCTTCAAAGGGACATGTGCAATGGATAAAGATTCCTTCTTTATACTGCAAAGGCATTCCTGTCTGTGAACATGAGTGCCATGTTTGTTGATAATTAGTACAATGATACGTTAGTGAACGTACGTGATGAGATCACATATGTTGACAACACTCGAACAAGATTTCATTATTAGTGTATTGTGATATAAACATGCTAATTATTTAAGAAACCTCCATAGTCTGTGTCAATACATTGTTGGTTTGAGCAATGGAAAAAAGAATGCATAATCTTAAAAAAGGTCATAAGAAAAATAGATGGTCTGAGTTGAGTTAATAGAGGAAATGGAATGTCCATTGTGTAACTTGTTGGGTCGTCCATACTTGGATGGTGTACTAGGCATGATACAAATATCTATTAAGTTAACAATTCTGGACCACTTGGATGGTGTACTAGGCATGATACAAATATCTATTAAGTTAACAATTCTGGACCGACATTGGTGTCTGAGATCCACATTAAACCGCAAGTGTGACTGAGTGTACTTACTGGTGCTCTTCTAATCACAGAAACTATGCTAGGAATTACTTTTGTCACTAATATCACCATGTAGTATATAACAATATGCAAATATTTCACTGAATAGAATGGCCAATTTTGGAATTGGAAATCAACACATCACTTATATTGTGATTGATCTGTTTTCCTATTGTAGAGGTAACATTAAAGATGGTATCTCTAATGGGTAACAGTTAGATACCATGCAGATTCAAAGTATTTAAATTGCCATACATAGACAAGAAGAGAACACAACCCTGGGATCATGTCTCAAAGAACACTGTGAATAGATGTACACAAACAGCCTAAAACTCAACCCAGGCAAGACAGAAATCATGATTATATCCAAAAATCGGGAAAATAACATTTATATCCCATGGTCCACAGAACCAGGAACAGCACCCACACCATTGGAAAACATCAAAAACCTTGGAATCCTAATGGACAACAGGCTAATATTAGAACCACAGTTAAACGCAATAATCAATACATGTTTTTTCATCCTACACTCTGTAAAAAGAATCTTACCATTATTGTCCTTCACCCATAAAACACTGACAATCATCACCCTCATCATGTCAAGAATTTACTACGCCAACAGTCTCTACCTCGGAAGGCCAGAACACCTACTGAAGAAACTGCAACATATCCAAAATGCAGCCGTCAGACTCCTCCTCAAACTATTACGAAGGGAACACATCACCCCAGCGCTAAAAATGTTACACTGACTTCCAATCAAACAACGAATCAAGTTTAAAACAATGTGAATAACGCACAGAGCAATCCATGACCAAAAGACAAGAACACACAGATCAAGCAAGGACATCTGCCTAGAACCAAAACTTTACACAAGGAAAAAACGAAGGGGATCTTCCTTCTCTCACCTGGCAGCAGAAACTTGTAACACCCTCCCGAAAGACATACAAAATACAAAAGACCACGTACAATTGAGGAAACGACTCAAAACCTGGCTTTTCACCACAGAACCAGAATGAATCTAGTACCTCTGAAGCCAAACCCCTTTGCTAGGCTAAACCCAAGGAACAAAGACCATTGCTAGAGACAAAGGAGTATTAAACACACCAGATAAGACAGGGAGTGCTTAGCATTCATAGAGAGGAGACCACCCCCTAGGATCTCAGGGAGATGATGCTAGGCAGAGCCCTTTTTGTGACCCCAAAAAAACCTGATAACCTTAGCAATCTTAACCCTGGGTGGGGGAGGCCCTCACCTCCCGTCCCTCCCATGGATTACTACACAGCCTCAGAGATAGGCCACCACCTCTCACAGAACCAGATGAATGAACCTCAGAGGAATGATCTAGCAGATAGCAAGTCCACAGACACCCAAGTCAGATGCCCAAAAGAAGGAGATAACCTCACTAACCCATCCGCTAAAACCTCAACTCTTGGCACAGGCATCTCAAAAGCTAAACAAAGCCAACAACTCTCCTTCACTACAAACGGCAAGCACATCACTACACTGCAACAACAAAACAAACCACACATAGTCTCGCACAATAGCACATGGGAGCCCACAGATCCGGAAACCACACCCATGCTCAGCAAACAGTGGTAACCGAACTGAAGCTGCCAACAGGACACCCCAAATCTCGCTGTACCTTTATCCCGCTACACCCTACTAACCGTTACTACCCTCTTAACTTTCAGATCCGCCAGAGCATAAGGGAACCATTCCGGTGGTGATAGTGTGCAGTATAAATATCCTTTAACATAATATACAATAGCATTATGGACATTAACTATAGGAACATGTGCATCTCATGGTCAGAGTTTAAGGCATCTCTTGTAGTTCTAAGTAGACCAATAATCTTGGATTCTTCTTGTCGAACAATGGTTTCATGCTCTCCCAATCGTTGGTCCACTGGAATATGTATCAATCAAAACTTTTTTAAATGTTCTCAATTTTCCAAAGAATGTTCCTTTGCCCAGTGCTCGAAAAGAGATGATTTCTGTTCCAAAACAGTTATGCTGTGGAGATGTCCTCTGATTCTTATTCTCAACTCTCTGATTGTACTTCTTAAATACAGTTTATCACAACAGCAAACAATAATGTATATCACAAATTTGGTTCAGCAATTAATAACATTTTGTATATGAATTGTTTGCTTGTTTTTAGTAGTATACATTTTAATATTATTCAATGGAAATGTACACATATCAGTGGGTACATTTGGAAAAAACCTTTTACGGGCTGTCTCGTCAAGATATTTGTTTGTACCTCCTGTTTAAAAGTGCACATATGACTGGGACTAAGTCTCGTTTTCAAAGTTGGAGCTTGTGAATAGGTAAAAGTTGGTTTCTCAGAAATATAACTCTGTAGATCTGGATCTAATTTGAGAAGGTGCCAGTGTTTATTGACAATCTTATGAATAAGGTAGTTATCCTGAGTGTTCTGACAATATCAGATCCCAATTTGTTGCTACGAATTTAAGAGTGAGTAATTCTGATCATGATTTATTCAAAATCAGGTCTTGTGCATAGTTAACATGCTTTTTTCCAACCATCTATCTTAGATCAGTTAAAATTCAGAAAACAACAGTATGCTGTACACTGCAATTGTGTCTTGCTCTTACATACTCCCCTGTTCTTGATAATATTCTTGTGATAGCAACTATTTGCATGCAACACAGCATTAACTTCTGACGGCTTTCTATATTTTCTTGTATGGATCTTATTATCCTTAATATAGATATTTAGGCCCAAGAAGCTAACTTCTTTCATGCTAATGTAAATTGCAAGCCACAAGTATTATCATTAAGATATATACAGTTTTGTATTAGTTCCTCTTCAGTACCTTCCCAAATTATAAGGATATTGTCAATATAATGGAACCATTTAAGCATTCTATTTGAAAAGGTGTGATGTGTCCTGACATGTTTTTTTCCAATTCTCCCACAAATAAATTTGCTAAAGATGGGGCAAAGTATGTCCCAATAGCAATCCCCTTAGTTTGTTTATACAGTGTATCATTAAATAGAAAGACGTGTTTTAGTGTTAATTCTAAAAACTCATTTAGCATTTGCACATGTAGACAATAGGATGCTGATTTTTCTTGAAACACAAATTGTAGAGTGGATAGAGCCAGCTTGTGGTGGATTGATATATATAAAGCTTTCACATGCATAGTTGCTAGAATGAAATTTCCCTTCCATGTCACAGTCTGAAGTTTCTCTAAGACATGCATAGTATCACAAATGTACAAATCAAGTTTATATTCCTCTCATCTCAGAAATGGGTCACCATATTTGCTAAGATTTTCAGTCGCCCACCCATTGCCACGACTATTGGCATAACACTTGGTCAGTTGTCATATTTTTATGAGTTTTGGTAGGAAATATATTGTTGGAATCCAAGATTCATCCTTGATTAGAAATCATCTTTCAGCATCTCTGATAATTCGTTTCAAATGTCATTTCAGTATCAGGTCACTAAGGACACTTGTAGTTCCAGAAATACATTCTTTCCTGACTTCTTGATAACAACTCGGTGTAGGCAGATGGTCATGGACATGCAAATGTAGTCTATCTTATTCAGAACCACAATATTGCATCCTCTGTTGCCCTCCTTGATTACAATGTCTTTGTAGGAGCTCAGTCTCTGATAGGTCAGGAATTCCTCATATAAATGATTATAGCCAGAAATAGGATTTTGTTTAGATTTCTGATCCATAACTTGTAAGATGTCCCCAATCATTGCCTGGTTGAATACATCAAAAATGTTACCCTGCAATGTAGGTGGTATGAATGTCGATTTCTTTTTAAGATTAGTGTCCAGAAAGGTAGTACTCTGAATTTGCAAGTTATCAATTAGTTCTATACCCGACATGTGATCCTCTAACGACAAGTAAGAGTGTATCTTGAATGTCCTCAATGGTCAAACTACTAATTTCAGATAGTTCCATTGCTTACACATTTAGAAGATCTAATTTATGAAAGAATGTTTTAAGTCTCAATTTCCTGATAAACTTGAAAATATCAATTTGAATCTCAACATAGTTGATATGATATGATATGATAGTTTATTTATATAGCGCCTATACACAATGTGTTTCAAAGCGCTTCAAGGCAAGGGAGGGAACAAGGGAAAAAACAATGACATTCTTACAGGCCATGAACAGTAAGGATGTGAAATTAACTATCATACTCGGCCTGATGACATTTCAGATAGTGCAAGAGCTAAAACATAGATAAGGAAGGGAGGGGGAGAGTGGGAAGGAAATGGAAACAGACAGGCGACTACCATACTAGGCCTGACAGCATTTCTGGTAGAGCCGGAAAAAAAACAAGAGGTGAGGGAGAGGGGTACAGAAAGGTAGGGGAGGAACAAAACAAGCGACTATCATATTAGGCCTGACGACATTTCAGATAGGGCTGGAGGGGGGTTGGGGAGGAAAAAAACAGTGAGGGGAGGAAGGAGGAGACAGACGAGGTTGCTATCATGCTAGCTCCAGGGACAATAGTTGTTAACAATGGTGGGTGCAAAATTAGTCTTTTATTCAAAACCTGTATCTCGTATTAATCTAGTATGTGTGTTGAGAGATTAAGAACCAGATCTACCTCCTTTCCAATCTTTTTCTTCTGTATTCTAAGGGAGTCCTTACTCTTTCCTCTGCGGTTCTTGGTTGTTCGCCCTCTCTACCAATAAGAGGTGAATCTTGTTGTTGTAATATCTGTATGTAGAGGGTCCAGAAATCTGACTTGTCTTTGATTCTGCAATTTGTTCACTCTTCGATAGTGTTTGATCTTCTCTAAAACAACATTTTTTAGTAGGAGCTGTTGACGTCTGGGTACCCCTAGATTGGTCACTATTTGCATCCTGATTGAGTTTGTCTCTCACTGTCACTGTCTATATCTGTGCTACCTAGAGAAGTTTCAGCTGTATTCTCCCTTGAGGGATGCTTGTTTCTTTCATCGTACTCAGAGACTATAGGATGGATCGGGTACATACATTTCAGCCTGTCATCCCTAAATACTTTGCGTGACTTACTTAATTTAAATTTCATCCTGATGTTGTTTAAATATATTCTTCATAGTTTTAACATGTTTCTTTTCGGTAGCTTCTGGGGCATCGAAGTCTCTGATCTCTTTTTCTACCATTTCCATCTCTTTTTCAATTAATTTATGTTCACTGTTTGCGTGTTCGATCAGTAGTTCGGTCATTTTATTGGAACTGTTGTTTAGATTCTGGTACCAATTCTCTGCTATTTCCGTATCCTCAAGGTTGTTAACATTTGGAAAGATTATGCCTCTAAGACCACGTGGTATCTGTCCATTGTCCAAATAATTTTCTAATGTAGATTTCTCATAGTATTTGTTTATTTCCTTAATGGATGATCTCTCCAATTTAATAAATCTATCTCTTAGTGATTCCGTAATAGGTGTTTGATTTCTGTGAGGGTGCTGGTTAATGGAAGGGAGTTGAAGACTTTTTCTCTATAGAGAGGCACCAGACAGGGATGCCCTTTGTTGCTGCTATTGTATGCTTTAGTGATGGAACCATGGGTGGCAAGTGTATGGGGTGATGGGTCTGTTAGAGGGGTTGCTATCCAGGGGAAGTCTTATTAATTTAGTCTGTTTTCAGATGACACGTTATTGTATGGGACTGACCGGAGGCACTCACTCCCATCTCTCCTACAGGGATTAGAGGTCTACGGCAGGCAGTCAGGGTTCAAGATAAATTTGGATAAATCAGTGGTGTTCCCAGTGGGGCCGTTACACAGAGTGTACTTAGATTATATTGGAAGCCTTTCTTTTGTAGTGACGGAGGAAGGGGTTTAGTACCTAGGGGTGTGTATCCCACAAAAGTTGGATAGCACATTTTAGGCTAATGATGTGCCCTTATGGGACAAGGTATGCAAGGACGTGGACAGTCCCAATGTCATTGATGGCCAAATTGAATTGTATCAAGATGATGCTTTTTCCAAAATGTCTGGTCTTGTTTCAGATAATACCATCTGTGGTGTCCTCTGACCTTCTCCAAAGGGTTCAGACGGCTTTATTACAAGTACTTCAGAAAGGGTTGAGGTCTAGAATTGTGTATGACACACTCATACTACCAAGGGAGGCAGGTGGAGTTGAATTCCCTGACCAGGGAAGATATTTTAAAGCAGCTCAATTTAGGGTGGTGGAGGATCATCTCGACCCTCTTAAACCCAAACAATGATTGGATATTGAGAATGCTCTTTTGGTCCCTGTGTCCCTGAGGGAGTGGTTATGAGCTCTTCGGACAAAAATCCCAAAAAGGTTTAGGGAGCATCCCGTTTTAGCGGTGTTGTGGAGTCTGTGGAAGGATGAGAATCATATGCAATGTCTCACAACATGCACCTCACCACTGAGTTGCATTTGTGTCTCCCCACTAAGGGATAGCATCAATGAACCCTTAGGCTTTCAGGATTGGTATGAGGGTGGTCTGGGGAAGGAGGGACAGATGTGGGAAAATGCAAAGTTTTTATCTCTGGAACAGTCAGGAGTACCTTGATATTATCAACATCTCAGTCCTCCGCTATCTACAGATGAAACGTGTGCTTCCTGATTTGAGATGGGGTGATAATCTGTAGAGGGAATTAACCTGCTTCGAAAAGATCCTGATCCAGAGGAGGTGTTCTAAGGGTTTAGTGCTAGCCTGCATAAAGAATTACTGCTTGCTGAGCTGTCTAATGAGATTAAACATGGAGAAGATGGGAAAAGGATCTTGGTAGGGATATTGCAGATGGCCTCTAGTCCATCATGTGCTGAACAGTGTCACACCTCACTGTGTCTCTATAGTACAGATGGCAAGCTATTAAATAATTACATCAATGGCATTATCCTCTGAACAAACTGTCGAGGATATATCCCAGAGTTAACCCGGGCTGATGTGAATGTGGTCCTGTGAAAGCAGACTATTGGCATATTTATTTTTATTTATTTTATTGTTCATTTATAACGCGCGTAATATCAGCAAGTGGTTCCTAAGCGTGGGATCAGGATTCAAACCTGTGTTGTGCTGCGTTGCCTTGCTCCCAAGACAAATGCGTTGCCTCTGCACTATCCTTCCTCCCTTGCCAATATGTGATGGAGATGTGGAGAGATACAGAAATATTTGATTTATGTGCTGTCCTGGATAAGGTAGCTTGATGGAATATCCAGAACTCATTCCCCGGTTCCATGTGATAATTTCGCCGGATAAATATCACCATACAAAAATATCGCCATATTTGTGTGCCGAAATTCACAAAGGACCCTGCGGGGGACACCCCCACAAACCCTGAATCACTTTTTAATGTGCGGGGGACACCCCCGCAACCGCCGATCCCACATAATATCCCCAATGAAAATATTGCCTATGGCTAACTAAACGGCCATATTTACAGCAATATTTTTGTTGGGGATATTATTACCTGATACCCACTGTTGGTCCTCTTGGTAATGGAAGATAAGGAAGATGATAACCAGGGTCTGAATCACATGTCCCATACTCTTTTGGTAGCAGCCAGGAGTTGCATAGCCCAACAGCGGAAGTGGCTGACTGTACCATCGAAAAGGGACTGGCTTCATGGAACATTTACTAGATGAATCCATGGACAGTATAGTGGAGTGGTGGATCCCTTTGTTAGACAAATAGGGCAGATAGAGTTGCTTGTACATTGATTCTTAATGCTGCGTATCTTGAATGCATCTGTACTAACCACTTGGCCTAGTAATGGGAGAGATGGGTTTCAGGTTAGGGAGTGTTAGGGGAAAGAGGGTGGGGAATGGTATTGATTACGGATATGGCTTTGGACTATTGTTCTTGACTGTGTTGTTTGTAACCTCACTGTTCCTGATTCCAAAATTGTAATAAACTTTAATTTTGAAAAAAGGACTCAAGGAATTCACCACGACCCTCATCAAACTGCATTGACTCCTGCTGCTAGCCCGTATAATCGTTAAATCCTGCTGCATCATCCACAAGGATGTTACCCCGAAGTTCATATGCTACCTCACTGAGAAAAGTAGTATCTCCAGAAGCCCACAATCCACCAAAAGTAAGGACATGTACAGGAAGGAAAGAACCAGAAGAAAGGCCTTATCTGTCTACACCCAAAGACTCATCAAACTGCATTGACTCCCGCTGCAAGCCCGTATAATCTTTAAATCCTGCTGCATCATCTACAGGGATGTTACCCCGAAGTTCCTATGCTACCTCACTGAGAAAATGAGTATCTCCAGAAGCCCACGATCCAGCAAAAGTAAGAACATGTACAGGAAGGAAAGAACCAGAAGAAAGGCCTTATCTGTCTACACCCAAAGACTCTGGAATTTCCTTCCAATAAACATCGGACTTGCTCCCTCGCTTTACAGTTCAGAAAGGAGATCAAGACCCTCCTTTACAAGGAACGGCTTTGTCTTAAAACATAAGTCCACACACCAGCAACTCCACCCCCTATGTGAGACCGGGTGGTGTTCTCCCCAGGTTGTTTATAGAGCCTTTGCTGCCAAATTGACCACCCTTCCTCTCCCCTGCTGTTAGCTACCAGCTCACTTCTCTGCTTCCTTCGCCGTGTTCTTTGCTCTGTGATTGAAAAACACTGCGTTGCTTCCCAAAACTATGATCAAGCACAATAATACCCTGGTAATAATAAAATCGTAAGCGAATGAAAATTCCTAACATGCAGTACATTTAATGGCTATTGTACAGACCCACCAATTATGAGATAACCGGCTGGTGAAGACCCGTAAACCTTAGAGGTATTGATAACTCAGGAGAGGAAATTAGTATTTCACAAAAGGACCCCCTTTGTAGAAAGGTGCAATGAGTATACTGTGTAAAACTGTTGTTACAGGACACTTTCTATACCATTCAAGATCAACCCAATCCCACTTTTCCTTATGCCTCTGAAGAAGGTCCAACTGACATAACTGAAACATGCAGGGCTAGACAAACCTCCCCCAATGAATGTCTAGAAGATGTTTAGGGTGAGTCTTTAATCTCTTGTATCTACTTTTTATTTTATGTTCATCATATGTATATTTATTGATTGGTGATTGGTGATGGAGGTAAATAACAGAAACCGTATTTGGAAAGGTGTTCACTGATGTAAATGGAAATGTATGCACTAATGATTATTTTTGCACGAATATAAAATTATGTTTTAAACTGAGTTATTCATAGCATCATATGCTGCATTTTCTGGATGCCAGTCACTGACAAGAAGGTGTTATTGTGTTTATGAGACCCGGGAGGAGAGAACCTTGTCAGAACCAGGCAGCCAAAATGCGAGGACCTCCTAATTCCAAGGGCTAACCATTAGTAATTTAAAAATGAGTAGCTACACATGGGTTGGCAATAGGACTGAAGATACTAATCCAATCCAGAGAGATGGCTAATTATCATTCAGAGGTGTCCAGACAAACATTCATTGTCTCAATCCCTGATCAGACACGAGTATAACAAGGGGGTCAGAGACCACACCAGAGTGCTATAATTTGCAGAAGATGAAACATGCCTCAAGTGAGTAGAAGCAGAGAAGGAAACCAATTGTTGGAGACAGAGTAGAGTCAGGAAGGAGGAGGAGAAAAGGGACAGTGAGGTCCCAAGTAGAGACCAAGCATTGACCAAGCCAAGAGTGCCAACAACTAGAGGAGATGCTGCAAGGTAAGTGACGAAAATAGTGCAACCGGTGCTTGAGTGCAGGCAAGGTAAAAGCACTAACAGATGGAGAGTCTTGCTGATAACTTGAGCTCATTGAAGATCCGAGGAAGGGACAAGGTTCATAGTGTGAATCTTTGTTAGAACTGTGCCTAAAAAGGCTTGAGGGAGAAAATTAGCTGGCAAGGGGAAAGGGGAATTAACAAAGCTAAACAGGTTCTTTGGGTGCCTGTAATGGGCTGACCATCCACCACCTGGGGTGCAACAACAAATATTGTTATATTCTAGCTAAGGGAATCTCAAATAGTTGTTTGTTGGGGTTTTTCCATTTCTCTTTCTTCTTGGCTGTTTCATTTTTCCTTCCCAGCAAAGAACCTTATAGAATGGTCTGTTCACTGGATAAAGATCCTTCCCTCTGTCCCCTCTAACTTACTATCGTTACCCTGCTGAGGTGTCCAGCTCTTCTTCTCAAGTAATAATAACCAATGTCTCACCCTCTTCGGCTACCTCCTATCTGTGGTGAACCACAGGGACCTTAAGTTTGCCAATGACATTCAGCTTTCCAGATACCCACTCCTAAATGATCCATTGCAGTGCAATCCTGGGGTATCCAAGAACGGACCCAGAGGCTGTCTCCTGCACTGAAAGATGGTTTAATCCATTTGGGTTCAGGCTCTTTGATAAGGTTGGTCTGGTTGTCCTCTGATTATCTCCCTCCATCAGGTTCCATAACAACGCTTTGGGTTTACAGGCTTCTCCATCACTTGATTTTTCACCAGTAATTGCTCTGGATTTCCAACGAGACCCTCTGTGACTGCGTGCTTGTTTTGGAACTTCCTGGATGGTGACCTTTTTTGACCATTCCACTACAATCGGTTTTAGTGGTACTCCTCACTGTCGGTTTTAGTGGTACTCCTCACTGACAAAGAAACCATTTTCTGAAATCTGAGAAATTAATGGGACATTGGCTTTCAGTTCTTCTTGGACAACTTCTTCTTGGCTTGGCCCACATCACTGTCTCCGCCTCCATTGTCATGCAATGGAAAAGGGTTGTTGTCCTTCTAGGAGGAAGAGGTGAAAAGCTTGGTCACTGGACTAAGCTGACCCAAACATATCATTTCATGTGGAGGAGGGCAGTCTGTGGACGCTTGCCCTTCCATCCCCAGAGGACAAGAAGCAAAGGTGGCCGGATCCAAATCTACTGGGTCAGTTCTTACCAAACCCTAATTGATGCATTAAGCTAACCTTCACTTGGTCAAGGTTTGTAATCCCACAGCTAACACTATATGTCACATTCATGGGATCAAGGTTCGAAACAAAGCCGGGTTATACGATTCAAGGGTTTTTATTAAAACAACAAACAGTAAGTGATTAGGGTAAACTAAAATTACTAAATGAGGATTCAACAGAACAAAACAAATGAAGCTTCCCCTTTTGGATGTATGTCCTCCATATTTCCTTCTCCCCCTTAAGCATATCAGAAACACTCTTTAGGATTTAAAGTGCCTGGCACCTTTTTCTTGGTAGTTGGGGATGCTCCCTTGCCCTGCATAGATGTCAAGATGTCACAATTCAACTTTAGGACATTCTGGCAGCACGACTAGCCCTAGTGCCTTGGGTCATCTAGAAAGAGCCCAAGCATCAAATCCTGCATGGTCCAATGTAGGATTGTGCTGGGTTCTTGGTTTGTGTGTATTTACCACTGACAGGTTGTTAGCAACCTCCTTAGGTACTACTTTCCACCAAACTAGAGGATTCCCTATGACTTTAATCTCAACCAGACCTCTCCTGCCTTATCTTTCTTGGTTGTCATTACCACCTCCTTATCACTGCCTTTGTTCTCCTCCTTGGCCGTCAACACCTCCTCCTGTATCTCTTTTTTGCTCTTCTTTTCCTTGATTTTTTTCAATACACTATTCTCCTACACCCTTTCTTTCCTTTGCTAGTCCTCTCTTGTAGCAGTCTAAATCATCTCGGCTTCCCCACTTCTCTGCCCCTCTACTTTCTCTCTTGCCTCCTCTACTCTTCCCTTTCATGATTTTTGTTCGCCTCCTTTACTTTACTTTACTTTTATACATTTATAATGCGCAGGCCATGGACCCATAGGCTTAAGGGCGCAAAGGGCGCAACAGGACATAGAACAAACGAAAAACAGAAACTCTGCAGGCATGGACAGATTACAGAGGAGTAGTAGGCAGAAGCTGATCTCCTTAGGCAAACAGCAGTGTCTTAAGTTTTCTTTTGAAGACATCAGTTGAGTCAATGCCTCTTAATTCAAGAGGAAGGTCATTCCAAGACCTAGGGGCAGCAGCGTAAAAGGCTCCCTTTGAGGCCTTTGCGATGCTACACCTGGGGATCAGCAGAAGATCCTGATTGCTGGATCTAAGCGATCTTCCATGTATTTTTTTAGATAAGAGAACCTGTAAATACACCTACTCATCTGCCTCTTTCCCTCACTCTGTACACCCCCACTACATTCTTCTGCTCCACTCCACCTCCACCTCCTCTTTCTAGGGTTCTCACCTCATCCTCCTCCTCATGACTTTTCCTCATCACTTCGGTCCTCTCATCCTATTGACTACCTTTTCTCAGCGCTATCAACTCCTCTTGACTGGTTGTCTCGCATCCTCTTTGAACTCTTCTTTACCTCCTTTCTTCCTGTCTCCTGTCAGTCTCCCCTACTCCAGACTTCTACTTTCATATACCTTCAAATTCCCTTCCTCCTCTCTCACTTTCCTCCTTTGAATGCACTGCCTTTCTCCATTCTCCTCCCACTCCTCACTCCTCACTCCTAGACTCCTCATTTCTTCCTACCCCCTTTTATTCAGCCACCGACCCTTCTGAATGCTGCTTTAGTGTTTCATGGGTAACAGCTGTTCACCACTGTTAGGCATGTGTGTGATTGACGCTCGCTTTGAGTGAGTGTGGACCACAAATCTCTCAGCTGTGTTTGATCTGCAAGTTTTGCGCAGCAAATATCCACTAACTGAGGATTTGTTAAGCCAGGCATCATCTTGAATTCAGATGACCAGTGGTTACATTCATCAGCATCAGGCATTGGGCCTCATTCTGAGCATGCCAGTATCCTAGGATACCGGCATCTGGTACTTACCTTTACCGCACTCGGTCCGGCAGCATTGCCGCCGGATAACGAGTGCCGGGGGGACAGTGTAAATCCCCATTCATGGAGTCCAATAGGACTCCATGAGGGGATTTTTCATCATTACTGCCACCGGTAATGAGGGCTTTTTTACCATCAGGGTGCCTGGCTTACCTCCAGCATTGAGCTGGAGGTAACCCAGGAGCCCCACCGGCAAACACATAGTCGGGCGGTCCAGCAAAGTGCAGGTACCCATGGATACAGGGACTTCATTACCGAACTGCGCGACTCAGAATGAGGCCCATTGTTCTGAGCATCATTCATACCCAATCTGGTACGCATAGCTGTCTCTATTCTGCACCAGGCTTTGCAAGCTCTGTGTTAGAAGGCTTGTGAGCAGTTGAAAGATGCCTGTTCATTTTGAATGTTTTTCACGCCATGTTTCTGTCTACCAAATTTCCAAAGCCCTGCAAACCCCTGCTACACTGGGTCCGCCTCAACATAGGGGACAACATCCTGTCTTTGTGAAGAATTACATTGACTGAGCTCTGTATGAAAAAATATATATTTATTTTCTTTGAAGTCCCCTACATTCTCTGTCTCTGACTCCTGGGGGTATCAGTTTAAGAAGAACATTGGACACTTGTACATTCTCCAAGGGTCACCTTCCCTAACCAACAAGGGGTGTTTCCAATCTATGGGAGAGACCTGTTGAGTTTTGATGTCTTTCTGCTGGATAGGATTTGGTGAACCACATTCTCCTTTTCTGGTACTTTGGAAAGTACCATGTTTGGGTGTACATTTCTCTTCTCCATGTGAATTGATCCCTGAGTCATAGCTTCTGGGGTATTTACTTCTCAGGAGCATCACAGATGGCTTTAGAAATGTGTGGACAAAAATAAAAATGTCAGGTGTTTTTATTAAACTTTCCAAGATTTGTGAGTTAGGCAGGCCTGGGAAGGCCAGACAGTGGTGGTGCCTAGCGTAACCCTGGAAGTCCTGGTGGGCTCCTACTACCCTAGTCCAGGAATCCCTCCTTCCCCAAAAAAGATCTCTAAATGAAAGATTAGCAAGAGGTAACTCCTACATCTAAGATGCAAGGGAGGTCATAGAGCAGGGGCCTTTTCTATTTGACTCCCTCTTGGTGTTCCTAATGGTTCCTAACTCTAAAGTCCCCACAATGATGCTTTTTCCTGTATGGTCTTGTGATGTTTGCCTCCACATACCCTGGCTCTCACTTCCTCTCGCCTACCCGCTCCCTGTTCGTCCTCGTCTCCTCTATCCACAATGTCTCTTCAGCCTCTTCTCGTTCTCCATCTACACTTCTATCTCTCTCCTCCCCCTTTAATCTTCATTGGTCCTCTGTCTCTCACTCACCTCTAACACCTTTTTCCCTCACCATCCTCTTCTCCCCTGATTTCTTTCTCTCTACTTCCTCCCTTCTCTCTCTCACCAAACTCCTTTAGTTCTGACTTCACCCATTGCTCGCACGTTTGAGGTTCTCCTTCACAGTGACCTGAGACTCTTCCATTTCATCATGCCCACTGCTCCTGCTGGGATATTCAACCTCATACATATGAGAGAATTATTTACTTTAAAACACTTTACTCTTGTGCTAAGAAAAGTAGACTACTGCACAAGTTTACTTCTTGATCTACCTCTCTACACTTTTATAGTGCAACAGCTGGTATGAGACTGATCTAGCAGCCCTGAAACTCAAGTGCAAAGTTGCCAAACAGAAGTGGCAGCCCTCAGGTTCACCCTCTGACAAACTGGTATGTTGCCTGCTGCAAAAGCACTATAGTTGCGGGCCCACATTCCAGCCTGCATTTCTGGAGCTACTAACAACACGGCTGAACTTTTAAAAATCTGCAAGGAACTCACCAATCCATTTGCAGTCCCTGTCACGATCCATGCCCATGACCCCCTCAGGTATAACAGCCCCCTGGCAGCAGTGGGGCTAAAGCCCTTCACACTAGCCCCAAGGGCCTTAAAACTCCATCAGAAACATACATGGAGTCAGTCCTGGTGCCTTTGGTGCCAGGCTCATTATCAGGAATAAAGCAATACCAGTTTTGGACCTTAATCCAACAGGTAGGCCTGTTACACAGCTCAGATATTTAGAACCAAGCCATGCGGTCTAGCGTTTTTGGGTGTGGCTGGGCCAGGAACTACTTGGCCTGGAACTCAGAGGACGAAGTGGGCGGGAGCGGGCGGGAGCGGTCGGGAGCGGTGCTCCCATAGTTTTTATTTTTAAGTCTCACAGTACCTATTCTTTTATTTTAAAACGAAACCGTTCCGGAATGGTTTAGTTTTCAAATAAAAGTGTAGGAAGAAGTTGAAGCTTGCACTTCAGTGCACTGCACTGCACATTCCCATAAATAGCAGGTGTGTTTTTTTGGGGGTTTGGATTGTTTGTGGGAGGAGGCGCAGGGATAGGGTTTGTGGGGAGCAGGGCAGACCAGCAGAGAACATAGCTCCACTACTTCTTTTCGTACACTTCTACCACTGCTGGAACTACTTTACCTGGGCTATTTAAACCACACCCAAACAGCAGAACCCGCTTTGCGTTATTCTGCACTCCAGCAGCGTAACGCTCACCGTGTCCAGTTCCTGCTCATCAGCTTCTACGGTGGCCCTATCCTGAAGCCCTAGATCCAGATTCCATTAATAACCTGGAAGAACAAGAACAGCATTAACGAGCAAGAACACTTACATGTAAAGTAACTGGTCTTGAATCCATCCTGCGCTTCGCTTACCTCGTCCATCTCTGGAGTTCACCGCAACCTGCAAAGATAAAGAAACAAGGACAGCATTAATAACAATACTTACCTGGGCAAGCAGCGAGTCCTGGCAGCACCCTGCGCTTCTCTTACCTCGCCCATGTCCGGGTTTCACCGCAACCTGCAAGGGGGAAGGAACAAGGTCAGCATTAACAAAGCACTTACCTGGGCAAGCAGCGCTTCGATCGCTCATCACTCTGGAACATCACCGCAACCTGTACAAAGAGAAGAGAATACAGGTTAGCAATTAACACCAATAAACAGCGCAGCGCTCCGCGCATCAATAACTCACCGTGGTCTTTGCCATCGGTGTGGCAACTTCGAGATTACAACCATCCCTGTGAAAACAAAAAGAGACATTGTTAGGGAACAGCCTAGTGGAGCAAGACGCCGAGAAGACAGATAAAACAGAGGGAAAGAAAGAGACAGAATAAAGACGGAAGAGACATTATAACTCACCTGGAAGACAGCAAGCAGAGTCGGAGTCACAGCCGGTCTGGACCCGACATAAGGGCACACCGACCAGTGAAGCAACTAGGTCCACGGAACGCCCGCACCAACCACACGGACCTGCACAGAGACGCAGGACGGAGAATTCAACGCACAAAAACCTAAGGTGAGCAATAACCCCAAGGGAGGGGATTTGGACCAGAGGGAGGTGGGAGTCCACCCATCACAGAACTCCTGTTAAAGGCGCTACCCAATGTCTGGCACATAACCAAGCAGAGAGGGGTCCGGGATAGCGCTTGGACCTCCATCCAGTATCGTGTGGCGCCCCCGTGGATACCAGGTGAGCGTAACAGAACGCAAAGCCTCAATTAAAACATCCACATGGGCGTCATGGAAACATCAGAGACTGACCAACAAGCCCAGTTACTGGGAGAATTACGGGCCGAATGCACTCTGCCCGGCAAGAAACCAACACCCTTAGGAGGGAGTTGATTGTCACCAAGGACCGCACCAATGAATTAGCCAGACAATTGCTCCAAACACAGGCTTGGCAGGCTCTGTTGCCAGGAAGTATTCCGTCGGTTCCAGCCACATCCATCAATCCAGTGCAGGTGGTCCTCCCTGGGGCAGTTCCTTTGGCCCCACCGGAACGTTTTACGGGGGACCCAAGAAAATATACAATATTAATTTTCTTTGTAGACCCGGAGCCTTTCCTAACCATCAGTCGCGGGTTGCCTTCATTCTGTCATATCTGAGTGGCAGTGCCGCAGTTTGGTCCATACCATTAGTAAGCCAGGATGACCCACTCCTGCGGGATTTCAGGGGGTTTCAACAGGAGATGGAGAAGCTGTTCACCCGACATACCCAAGGCCAAGCTCTGGATAACGAACTTCTGTCCCTCCGCCAAGGCAGCCAAGATTTGTTAACATATATCGACACTTTTAACAGATTTGTCGTTGAAACTGGGTGGCCTGAGGAGAAACGAACAACGTTATTCCATCAAGGATTACGGGGGGAATTGAAAGACGTCCTAGCTCAGGTGGTAAACCCACCAAATGACTGTGCAGAGTTTATCAACCTAGTGGTGCAGCTAGACCACAGGCTGCAAGATCGAAGGACAGATAAAGCCAGAACAGAGAATCGGACTGTGTATGTATGCTCAAAGGAGAACAGTCTGCGTTTATCAGGAACCCATGCAAATTGGGGGAGTACTGAGCCCATTAACCAAGGCCAAAAGAGACAACAGCAATTATGCCTATACTGTGGAAATCAGGTCACTTCCACAAAGAATGTCCCATAAAACCCCCTAGGAAAACAGTTGGAGCTACAGAGAAAGAAAGAGGAGAACAAGAGTCGGAACACTTCCAGGCCCGGCAAGCGTAGTGGTCCATTTGTCAAGCAAAGGAAAAGAGCCACAGATCTCATACCTTGCCCTGCCTGTGATTTTGTCAGTCACCAACAACCATCTCGGATGCATGCTGTGCAAGCATACATAGACAATAGAGCCGTTGGTAACTACATAGACCAAGGCCTGGCAACAAGGATGGGCTTCCCCTCTGTCAGAAAATGACAACTGAGAAGGTCACAACTGTCGACGGCAGAGAGATGGCTTCTGGTCCTGTCACTCAACGCACAGCAGAATTGACCCTTCTGTGCCAAGACGAACATCGGGAAGCCATTGCCTTCAACCTTATCAAGGCCCCTCAGTTCGGGGTGATTCTAGGGATGCCGTGGTTGGTGGCTCACAATCCTAACATCAACTGGCAAGCCAAGAAATTAGCCTTCTCCAATGAGTGTGCTCATGCGTGCTACCAAGGGAAAATCCATTGTCTGACCCAGAGACACCTGTCCGAGATAAAGAGGCGTTGGTACTAGGTGTAACAAGTACAATACCAAGCGAATACCACAATTTCCAAGACGATTTCCAAAAAGAACAGGCTAATACCTTACCCCCTCACAGGCCATATGACTTTCAGATCGGCACGTGCCCATAAGAGGAACTCAAACATTTCATCCCAGATATCTAGGGCCCTATACCATCAAGGCTATTATAAATCCTATGTCAGTAAAACTAGCTTTACCACCAAATATGCAGATCCATCCCGTATTCCACGTGTCACTCTTAAAACCTGTTCAGCCTGGAACTCGGGTCAAAACACCATCAAATCCAGTACTGGTTAACAGAGAACCCAAATTTGAAGTCAAGGACATCCTAGATTCTAAACTCACCAGGTCCAAGTTATATTACTTACTGGACTGGAAGGGATACAGCCCTAAGGACAGGACATGGGAGCCTAGCGAGCATGTCCATGCCTGGTAAGATGATTTCATCTGAACCATCCGACCAAACGAGGGCCGGACGGAGGAAATACCTTGAGAGGGGTCTTATGTGGGAGTGTTGTCACGATCCATGCTCCTGACCCCCTCAGGTATAACAGCCCCCTGGCAGCAATGGGGCTAAAGCCCTTCACACTAGCCCCAAGGGCCTTAAAACTCCATCAGAAACATACATGGAGTCAGTCCTGGTGCCTTTGGTGCCAGGCTCATTATCAGGAATAAAGCAATACCAGTTTTGGACCTTAATCCAACGTGGATGCCTATTACACAGCTCAGTTCTTTAGAACCAAGCCATGCAGTCTAGTGTTTTGGGTGTGGCTGGGCCTGGAACTACTTGGCCTGGAACTACTTTACCTGGGCTATTTAAACCACACCCAAACAGGACAACACGCTTCGCGTTATTCTGAACTCCTTCAGCGTAACGTTCACCGTGTCCAGTTCCTGCTCATCTGCTTCTCCGGTGGCCCGATCCTGAAGCCCTAGATCCAGATTCCATTAATAACCTGGAAGAACAAGAACAGCATTAGCGAGCAAGAACACTTACCTGTGAAGTAACCGTTCTTGAATCCATCCTGCGCTTCGCTTACCTCACCCATCTCCGGAGTCCGCCGCAACCTGCAAAGGTAAAGAAACAAGGACAGCATTAATAACAATTCTTACCTGGGCAAGCAGCGAGTCCTGGCAGCACCCTGCGCCTCTCTTACCTCGCCCATCTCCGGGTTTCACCGTAACCTGCAAGGGAGAAGGAACAAGGTCAGCATTAACAAAGCACTTACCTGGGCAAGCAGCGCTTCGATCGCTCATCACTCTGGAACATCACCGCAACCTGTACAAAGAGAAGAGTACACAGGTTAGCAATTAACACCAATAAAAAGCGCAGAAATGGTTAACAAATATCCTTCAGCAGATAAGTACTTTTTGAACCCTCCAATGCAAAGTAAATTAACCCTTTCCCAGCTACACAAGTTGTCTAATGTGTGATTTTTGTTGAGGGATAGTTAAAGCACAAAGTCAGAGGTAAGAAGAGTATTTCAGGGAGCCAAGACAGCCAATGTTGGTTGAGCAAAAGTCTAGGTGAGCTGAAGCACTTCTTGAAGGTAGGTAAAACGTATTGAACAATGTTTTAGAAATCTTTGTAGAAAATGAAATCACTGTATGGCCACAAGCTGGGAGGCTTGTGAGGGGCAAATCTGCAAGCAACTCTGCAATGGAAACAAGACAAGTCTCAACTGAGAGCTAGCAAGGCTACACAACAAGATGTAAGCAACCCCTTAGTTTTGCAGTACCTTTGGTTTGAAGAAATTGGTTCCAGCTAGCTTCTGTTCCAGTTGTAGGTCTGCAGATCCTGTGTTCCTGAGCCTCAGTTGTGGGGACAAGAGGGAGGATGTCTGGGGACTCCTGCACTACGAATTGAAGGTTGGCGGCAGCAATGGGCAAACTTCAGATCAGCAGCACTTTGCAGTTTCAGCATTCTGCAGCTCTCGCAAACAGCACCACAGCGGTTCTTGGATACCTCTATGGACTTTCCTCGCATCTGGGGTCCAGCACTCTGTTGAGGTGGCTCAGGCTTGGTTAGTCCTGCTTCATGGGAGTGCGGAGGATCTTCCTGGAGCTTGGGTCTGACTTAAAAATGATGCACTCGATCTGGTGTTCTTCTCCCTGGCAATCAGAAGCAAAACCAGCTGCAAGAGGATGTCTAGACAAGTTCGCTTTGGTGTTGATTGGTCCCACCAACCCAAGGGGAGAAGTTGACCATTGCAGGGCTTATCTACTCGAGGCAAATTCAGAGCTTCAGCAATGCAGCAGGGCTTCAGCGGGCAAACCAACGGTCCAGGAGTTGCAGCAGGCGTCTCTTCCAAGTTCTTCTTCGGATTCCTTCGTCCAGTGGTTGACTCTGCCTTCCAAGCAAAAAGCCTTGCCTTTCATGCAGGTTTGTCCCATTCTTCTGCAGCCTAGCTATCACTCACACAGCACGGTGGCTGTCCTCCATGGACAGCCAGCCGGCCAATCACCTTTGGGTGCATTTCTGTAACCAAGGGGACTAAACACAGGGAGTTTAGGGCACCTCCCTCACTTCCTGCCCTGCCAGACACGCTGGAGCCAGAGGCGGGATTCAGCAGTGAAACCCGCCAAAAAACAAAATGAACAAAGAGACCAACCTGGTTTGGCGGGCAGAGTAAATCACGAGAATAACCTTTCCAACAAGAAATGACGAAAAAGAAGACCGGGCCATTTGACAATCAATGAAAAATACATGAGAGAGTGGGAAAAGGTCTCACCCTCTCCAGGTTAGAAATTAAAAGTCCTAAAGTCCAGCAAAAGTGCTGGGGGTCTCTAAGGTAGAGGGAATTGGCACAATTCTGAGAATTCTCTCAAACACCCCTCACATCTTCGACCTTGCAAGAAGGCCCACTTCCAGCTCACCACCTTAGAGGCATTCTCCCTTTCCTCAGAAGCTCAACGTCTACAGAGCTGTGGTCCTTTTGAGGCTGGACTACTGCAACAACCTCTTCCTCAACCTCCCCCTTTCCTCTCTACGCATCCTTCAGCTAATCCAGATTAGGACTGCAAGACTTACTGTTGGCCCCAAGCCCAAGGACCGTATCTCTCCAACCCCAAAATCTCTCCAGTGGCTCCCAGTTGCTGCAAGGATCAAATTCAAGATTCTCTGCATCATCCATAAGTAATTCTGGGGCCTGGGACCACGTTCTCTCCAACTATCCCTCCCTAAATATTTCCCTGCTCAAGACCTTCGCTCCTCTGACTCTAACTCTTTGCTTGTCAAACGCCTCTTCAAGCGGAGAACGGGGAGCGGGTCTCTCTCCTCGGCTGGTGCATCTCTTTGGAACAGCCTCCACACCCCTCTCAGACTTGAGCCGGACCTCCCCAAGATCCAGAAACTTCTCAAAACTCTGCTTTTCTCAACCTCTTTCCCTTCCCTGCTATTACCCCACTGCCGCTGATACTGGTGGCCTGGTCCTTCATGAATCTCACAAGTTACCAGGCCCTCTACGCATTCGACATCAGCAACCTCCGCACAGCCCCCTCAGCACTGCCCTTACGGGCCCCATGCCTGGTGGCTGTGCATCCCACCCATGGGATTCCTACGCCCTAGCACTTAGCAAGTGGCCTCCTCCCTGGCTCCCCCTTGCACTTCCATCCAAGGCTCCCATCAGCACTTGCCCTTACCCTGCCCCCCTCCACACATGGCCCCTCCTCATCTCACGCACTTCCCTTCATTGCACTTGCATGTCCGAATGCCACACGGCCTAGTAGCACCAGAATTGTATATGTACTCTTTTTGCTACTGTTATTTACTCCCCTGTTCCCTCCCCAATTAGCTTTGTGGCGCCTGGAAACACAATTCTGTTGCATCAGCACCTTACAAATGCTCACTAAAAATACAAAAAAATGCTCTCTTTAAATCCATGCTACGCGTCTGCAAATATAGCCATGGTCTCCTCCAATTCCTCTCCCTTCCTTACTGACTGCTTCTCACTGTCCTCTCCCTCTAAAAACTCTCTGATCCTCTCATCTTAACAGCCTCTCAGTTCCCACTCCCCCACCTCATGCTTTTGCCCCTTTTCCCTACTTGCCCCACTCCACTGGAATGCTCTCCCCTGGCCATTATTGCCAGATATTCAGTGAAACTCTTTAAAAAGATTCTCAAAGTCCACCTGCTAGCGAGGCAAAGAGCCCCACAAACCTTCCACCCTCCTACCCAAAGTAACCAGCCACCTACCTCTCTTCCATTGTGCCAAAATGACAATTCTATGTAACTTGTAAACACGTAAATGCTCACCTCTGGCTGTCAATGTAAAACAAATTGCTGTCCTCCAGTCGCTGTTCCTGGCAAATGTTCTCACTCATAGCCATTCACCACCCACTATACACCAGTCAGAAAAGGCTCTTATGTAAAGGCACCGTACCCTAGGACTGCTCCTTCTGTTTCTACCCACAAGTCATTTCTGCTTGAAATGGCACCATGTCCTTTAACAAATACAAAAAAAAAGAAAAAGAAACTCTTGCTACAGTAAACCTGTGGAGCCTTTAGGATATTGTTCGTGGTGACCTCATTGAACTCAATAGAGGTGAACAATCCATGAAAATTTCCTCCAATGGCCAAGATGACTCCAAGGTGGGTGGGCGACTTCCTCAGAATGAAGGTCAGTAAAAAGTCATGGTGCCCCCTCTATGGATAAAGATCTGAACTATATCAAATACTTAAAATGAAGTTTAAAAAAACACTTAAGGTCGTGTATATGTATTGAATATTTCAGGCTCTTCTCAATATGCAAATCTACAGTCTCAGCAATCATTTACCAAACGATAAATCATGGACTTTAAAAAGAAAAAGTTCTCCTCCTTTCAGAAACAATCCCCCAGCTTTCCGCTGAATGAAACCTTCCCGACGAGCAGCTAAAAAGAGAAACGCCTTGTGCGTAGTAGCCTCCTGCGTCAAGATTTTCACCTAGTCTCGTTTATTCGCGGCCACTCGGCACCTTTGCTCCAGATGGGAAAGCTGGCAAGGGGTGCCATTCCCTCGAGTAACAGCAACCAGTGCCTCACTACAGAGATATGCCCGCAGGGTCCTGGCGGAGGCTCGGACGCCTGGCCTCGCAGGCAGCGGCAGTGCAGGCTGCAGCCAGACACATGCCCCCCACATTCTGGCAGCCCTTTAGTGAAGATGACGGAAGGGCGAGGTGATAGCGCACCTCCATTGCCGCGCAAACGCAGACATTTGTGGCCGGGGTCTCTATGATCCTTGGGGAATGAATGACTGGGTTTCTACTCGTGCCTTAAATGTCAGTACAAAACGTATATTTGTGAGAGCAAATTAAGTCCAGATGACATGAAGCAGATTCGCAAACAATTTCTCGAAAATCCTTTCTTAGCTTGTCATGCTTAAAAGAAAGGGCGACCGCGTTTGCCAGCAAAATAGGAAACAAAGCACCAGGACCTGGGTTACATAGCCTGTGCTGTGGGGTGCAAAAAGGCAGACAGTCTTCCGCAAAATTGCAGGGGGCAGTTATATAGTAATTACCGTGTAACTTTCTTTCGCTTAAGCGTTTGTTGCAGCGGAGGCAGGTGTGCTGTGGCCCTCCTAAGTTTATTGCACTTTTAAGAGGTGCCATGACCACGGGGCCATCTTAAGCACCTTTGGGGCCCTGGGTACGGACATCTTTGGGGCCCCCCTCCACAAAACCAAAGGAATTAAGTGATCAAGAATATCTGCCCCGCCCCCCGCTGCAATCACAACCCATATGTGGGATATGCTGCCCCACAGCATTAAAAATAAGGATGTTTACTCCCTTTTAGCCCCCTTACCGTCTTCATTCTTGCTCTAACAAGATCGATAAACAAGTACCATTTGAAGGCCAACTTTAGCAGTCTATGAAGAGGTTACTTCTGTTCTTTACTTTAATGTAACGTGCACCTGGGTACCCGGAGACTTAAGTGCGCAACAAACAAACAAACAAACAATGTGAACAGGTATAGAGAGCGAACCTATCCAGTATAGGAAGAAGTCAGAAAAACTATCGAAATAACAAGGTCTTACGATTTTTCTTGAAAAGAGCTGTAGAGCTCAGTGCTCTAATGTCAGGAGGGATGGCATTCCAGGCCCTGGGGGCTGCCATATTGAAAGCACATTTGGAGGTCTGAGTCAGGGTGCATCATGGGATTTTAAGTCGATTGGTGTTAGTAGATCGCAGGTTCCTTACATTGGCTTTATCCATGAGGGATTCCTTCAAATAAGGATAGAATCAGGAGACTTTTTATCAGTAGAATGCAGGAAGGTATGCAGCCTGTAGTATTAATGAAGGACTATATGTAAATGGTACATGTAACGCAGAATAGACAGAGAACTCACATTTGCTGCCTCACAGAATGCAAAGGTGCTCAAGCATGAATAGAGGAGACCAATTGGAAGGAATGAGAGAGCTAGACATACCATAGCATGGATAGTGGATGCAGATTAGAAGCTACCAGGAAGGTGTCTGTATCCAGACAGACTGAGATTAGAAGTGGGACATGTTTTCAAATAGTGTTGCCATAGAGATCAAAAGAATAAATGCCTGTGGTGTGCACACTATTGTAGTGGAAGCAACACAATAGCCTGTGAAACCATGAGTGAGGCCATTTTGAAGATCATAGCCTGAAAAGGAAATCTCTCTTAATGGCTGAAAATTTTGAAACTTTTATGGACTGGCAATTTTAAGAGGCTAGGCAATACAAGATTAAATTAGATGCCCTGTATTTACACACACTGGTTAAGGGGTGGATCTGGGATTGGTGCCAACTCTGCAATTTCTGCATTTGAACACTTTCATTTCCAGTTCTTACCATGAACTATTACCAAACATGAACATTTTAAAAAACAAAATATTATAGAAGGGTGTAACACAGAATGATTCTACCTTTATTCTCTCCATCGTCAAGAGACGTATATAAATACCAGCATACCATTCAGTGAGATTTAACATATTTAATTTGGGTTGGTCTTTTGTATTTTAAAGCTTTACATACTTCCAAAACACTGGCTTGTGAAATTGTCATTTATACACGTGCAGAAAAACCTTTGACTTTTTGTGTCAAACGAGCAGACTTTAAAATATGCTTGCCCAAAGCCTTCACCATCTGTTCCGCTCCCTTCTGTCTACCAACCCTCCCACTCAAATGGCCTACATAAGAAGAAAGAACAAGTAATGGGCTAAACAATGCCACCAGCATGCGAGGAGGCAAACTTCACAAAAGACAGAACATTAATGTATGAGATATTAGATGATTGACCAGGATCACTGTTTTGTCTGCTGGCAAAGCCATGATACAAGCATGAATGCTTTGGTTCCAAATTCGGATACTTATTCATCTCTTGGAATAACAGTTTATACTTATCGTTGGAGGCGATTGCCTAGGTTTTACAACACCCCATATGCACAAACCAATTTCTAGACCTTCACCATAAGGATGACATGTTCGTTTTTATAGCAACCTCTATCTGGTGCAGGGACATTGCTGATAATAGCACCTGTTGTGCTGCAAGACCAGGTACATATGCAGGCAGGTTTATAAACTTCAGACATAGGAAAGGCTCAGCCAGCCTTACAGGAATGTGCTATTCTAATCTTGCATAGGAACGCATATCTCTGCAATGAGTGCTTAAAACACTAAGCTAACTTCTGAACCATGTAGAACTCAAGTTACTAATATGCATTTCAAATTTGGTTATTGCACATGATCAACATAATTCCCACAGGAAGGAAAGAATGCTACAGGAGTTGTGCCGCATGGAACACAAGCTATATATACCAGTGTGAACACAGAAAGCATTGCATGATGAACTGATCGAGGTAGAATGTACTTGCCAAAACAGCCAGTGTTAGGCATTGGGAACACCACACACAATTAAGACTACAAGTGTAAGCACACATTTTTCACCTTTGGTACAAGCCTGTACTACACAGTAAAGTGGTGGCGATGGCTGAGTAGCCAGACTTATCTGAAGAGTAATTTGAGCAGTATCAGAAGTTACACGAAGGACAATTACTATGGTTCAAGCAAACACTGATTCAAGGTGTCTGAGTAAAAGAATATGCATTTATGTACACCATCAGTTATAAAACAGTTCACTAATATAAAGCAGCAGAAAATCACAATGTTAATACACTACAATGACCCCCAATCAATTCTGGACAAGTTAGGCTCAAAATGAAGTGTGAGCAAAATGGCACTCCAGCAATTTAAAGGGAGAAAAAGACAAGGTTATCAACAATCAAGCAGCACCAACAAGTAATAGGCAGGGCAATCTAGAAAAGTCTTACTACAACTAGGATTCAAATCAATAGGGCTGGGTCAATGTTAATGGTTCAGAGCTTTGAAGAGGGTCACACAGTTCAGAGTAGTTCGCGGTTAAGTCTTTGCCAAGAGATCAAAACGAAGTTGGTCGGCAAAAAAGTTATTCAGAGGATAAGAGAAGGACAAGCCTTCGAAGAGGCAAAAGATTTCAAACACTTTCACCACGGTCGGACGGAATGAACGACCGACTTTGCACAGTACCTTAAATGAAGAAGAATGCTGTAGCTGAGGAGGTTGTTCCTGGCAGTTCCTGCAGGCTCTCGGTTCCTGAAGCGACTGTCATGGTGACAAAAAGGAGGAAGTCTGGAGGGTCCTGCACTGCCCACGGAAGAAGCCAGCAGCAGAGCAAAGCGTTGAATAAAAGGTGCACTCCGTAAAAGCACCAATGGACTCTGTCTCATGGCTATCCGGTTTCCTGTAGCACAGCAAATTCGACCAGGCTGAAGAGGAGGTCCAGGTGCTTTGTGAGCTGGTTGGTCCCACCAGGCTCAAGGAGAGAAGACTCCTTGCAGATCTTCTCTGTCGTCGAAGTTTTGGGCGATTCGGACCTGCAGCAGGGCTTCACCGGGATGTCCAGTAGTTGCAGCAGTCATCTTCCTTCAGCTCCTCATTGGTTCTCTCGTTCCAGTGGCGACTATGCCTTCCAAGTCTCAGAGACCTGCTTTTAAGCAGTTTTCCCCCATTCAGACAGCCTGGCTGTCAATCACACAGCAGGGTGGCCGTCCTGGCAGGACAGCCACCTAGCCAATCAAACTAGAGTGTGACTTGGGTTTCCAAGGAGACCGTGTGCAGGAGGCCTCCATCCCCTCCTTCACACCCTGTCCACACAGACACTCAGGCACCTAAGGAGGGCTTCTGTGCAGAAGCCCGCCAAAGGATGGCAAATAAAGGAACCAAACCTGTTTTGGCGCGCAGAGTAAAATACGAGAAAGACCTTTACAAAAAGAAATGGCGAATAAACCCAACCGGAACCAAATAAAATTAAATGGGGTCCAGCGGGTTAGAGTTTGAGGCTACCACCTTAGCTACCACTCATCTCGACACTCTTCTCGTAAGGTGGGCTCCCATTCCCTGACGCAGCGGCTGCTCTTGACGCCCTCTCCTGATTAATTGCACTGCACAATCAAGACTGACATTGCATTGGATAATGTTGCCACCTTTAAGATGAGGCAGTGCATCATGTCTCTGCCACTCAACCTATAATGACTGCACTGCATAATGTTTCCATCTTAAGGATGAGGCTGCATATCATGTCTGTGCCACTCGACCTATATGGACTGCATGCATATTGTTTCCACCCTTTAAGATGGAGCTAGGTATCATGTATGTGCCAACCTACACTGTCCCTAGGCATTGTATGCTACCGCCACTCCGCCAAGTAGAGTAGGCATATTGTATATTTCTGCCAGAACTTAATGTCATCAACTATGTTTCTCACAAGCTCTTATGTAACCAAGTAAGCCTTCTTAACAACGCCACGATGCCCAAGGGCAGTTGTGCCCTTTACAAATGCAAATAAATAACAAATAATAATAACAGCCACTAACAGTACCAAGGCTATTTTCATAGCTCGTGGTAGAATAGAAATGGTAGATACCACTGCCACCAGCCAAATCTTGGAGAAAGAGAAAGGGGAACAAAATAATGTTCCTTGAGAAACAGACAAAAAGGGATGACTATTAACCCTTCCAGTACTCTATGGGAAGATAGTTTGTACTGGGTCTGTAAGTTTAAAAAGACTAGTAAAGTCAATGGCAACTTTACATGTTCTGGGAGACTGGAGTCAGTCCCAGAAAATTGAGTGGGAAGCCTAAAAAGACAACCCTGTGTCACTGCACTAAAGGTCCTGTGTGACACACAGTAAAATGATGATGCATATGGAGTAGGTGTGACTCCATAGTCCATGAGCACAAAAATGTACAACACACCGCAAACACATGTAAGAGTGGGAAAAAAGGCTCACACTCTTACCAGGTGAAAAAAAAAGAAATCCTAGAAATACAGCAAAGCTGCTGAGAGACTCAGCAGGTAAGGGAAATTAGACAGGCAATAGGTTTATAACCTCAGCACGATGCAATACAATATCCTGATGTGTGCTATTTAAGTCTGGTGAACAAAGGAATATTACTTCTTTAGATCAGGCAGCCTTGTGGGGCCCCCTCCAAGGTGGGGACCCTGGGCAAGTGCCCCTTTTGCCCTCCTATGAAATGACACTAAAAGCAGCTCCTGCCCGCAAGTGACTTAGAACAGCGGCAGACTCCAACAATGGAACTCATGTCTCCGACCTCTGATTCATGGGCCGGCAGGCCTCACCATGTGACTACAGTTCTGCGGCCCTGGCCTACAGGCCCACACCGTGTGATCACGGTCTTGCAGGTCCTACTGACCTGGGACCCTCAAGCCAGCATGGAGCCCTGGGTCCGCTCAGGCTACTCTACTGTTCGGATGCTCCCGGCACCCCAAGCCTATGCCTGCACGGCCTAGCAGGGTCTTCCCTGCAACACAGTAATTCTGGGTGATCCCGGCCACGAAGCAAGAGGCTGGCACCACCAGCACTGATGTGGCAGGCTCCTGGGAGCACGGCCAGCCCCATAACAATTACAACAAAGGTATAGGAACCCCTGCAGTGTGGTTGGTCACCCGCCGGGGAAGAAGAGAGGTGAAGCGGCATCCACCACTGTAAAGGAGAGAAAGGATGCCCCAGCACCCTGCCGGCCACTTCAACCCAGCCGTGGCCCTCAGTCAAGAGGGTGCTCGTGTGGCCGGGATGAAAGTGAGCCTGCAGCCCCTCTGGCATCCACTGCCACCTCATTTGTTTTCTTCCTGCCTGAGGCAGAAAGTACCTAGCTACATGATCGGAGCTCCAAAAAATAATAAAGAGAAAGGTGAGTGCCTTGCCTGGCCCGACCACCCCCTCCACAAGCGGCAGTGTCGGGCTGTAGTTAGCCGCACAGCCGGAGCTCCCGAAGTGATACTGGCCTCCGACGGTGCTGTAGTGTTGTTCCGGATATTGGAGCCGGAGAAAGAGAAGAAGCAGCATCCTGCCACCAGGAAGGAGAGAAGGAACCAGCTGAAGAGGAGAGCTGAGGTGCTCGTTGGCGTCGCCGCAAATAAATAAAGTAATCTCCCGCCTGAGGGAGAGAAGGTGCTGCTCAGCCATGGGCAGCCAAAGGAAGAAGTGCATTAATGACCGCCGCCTCAGTTGTTTGAATTCTCCCGCTTGGGGGGGAGAACGGGTGGTGCAGCGACCTATGCTGCATCGTGGATATCATGCTCCTGCCCAGAGAAGGAAAAGAAAGAATCCTATGGCGGTCTCCCTGTGCAGTGAGGAAGTAGTAGTCTGTGGTAAACTAAGCCTCCTTCCCCAATCAAGAACACCAGAAGGTAAGTAGTTTACATGTAGGTTTATCCTCTTAGATGTAAAGTAGAGAAAGCACTGGGACATCCATCCAACCCAGCATATTAGGTCCAACTGACACCAGTAGAACCCAGCACTCCAAACATCCATCAACACTCCTCATAGAATGTCCGTGACTTCATCACACCAACACTCCACATAGAATGTCAACGACATTACTACACTCCCATAGCAACACATAGCCATAATCAGGCCCCAGCAAGATTATGACACATCTCCCTCCTTTCTACTGACACAACACTACTCCCATAATAGAGACCATCACAAATGCAAAATTACCAGGAAAGTTATAAATACATAACTCACACCAGCTCAGAAACAACTCCCAACACCCAACTGAGCCTATCCGCTATCCCGCAAATCTAACCAAGATCTTAAATGTAAAACACCAGAAACTGAACCCAAACCACAGGCCCTCCCCAAAGCCTGAACACCCACTCACCTATAAACCCGCTGAAAAGCGACAACAATGGAAGGAACCAAACAATAAATCCTTCCCCAGTGTAAACCCCACACACCACAACCAAACTAAACCCACTCATCTTCTAATCCCCATACACAAACATGTGGCCACCATGATTGTGTCCAACTCCAAAAACTCCCACCAAAACTCTGATCCTACCACCAAACATCACATCAACATGTTATCCCCATAACTTGCCTAGACAGCACCTAACTGCCCCTTAACCCAAACACAGATAGCACCTCACTTCCCCTTATCCATAACATGGACAGCACCTAACTTCCCCCCAGAAAATCACCAGACAGTGCCTCACTGCCCCTTAACCCTCAAGACAGCACCGCACTGCCCCTTGAAATGTCCAGACAGCACCTCACTGCCCCTTAAAATGACTAGACAGCACCTCACTTCCCCTTAAAACGACTAGACAGCACCTAACCGCCCCTTATAATGTCCATACAACACCTCACTGCCCCTCGAAACACCAGACAGCACCTCACTGCCCCTCAAAACGACCAGACAGCACCTCACTGCCCCGTATAATGACCAGACAGCACCTCACTGCCCCTTACAACCACTAACGGCACCCCAAAAATAAGACCAGGGGACATGCCCCTACGAACAAACATAAAACAACACCAGACAACACATAAACCCCACAAACACCCCACCAAATCAAGCGCATGGCGCCAAAGTCCCTGCGCCAACTCCAACATGTCCATGAAATGCACAGCAAATAAATGCAAAACAAGTGCAGATAACATGGCGCTAAAGTCCTATTGCGCCAACCTGTCCACAAAATGCAAGGTGAATAAATGCAGGGAAAGTAAACATGAACATGGCGCCAAAGTCCCTGCGCCATCCCCCACATGTCCATCTCAACCCATCCTGTACATGAAAAACAATGTAAAAAAACATTATCATTACCCATGGACCCCACACCCACGAGTCCATACCTGAATGCAGTAGAAATATACTAACAGCAGGCCACCGACATATACACATTATCATCACCCATGGACCCCACACCCACGAGTCCATACCTGAATGCAGTAGAAATATTCTAACAGCAGGCCACCGACATATACACAACATTAAATAAAACTCAACAGGCCTTTAACAACTAACATTAACCCAGAGCCCAAACCAATACCTGTACTAACCCAGAGGCCACCACATGAAACAACAATATTGACACAGGCCTCCCCGGACACCCACCTTACATAGATATTTGAAGGTCCTTCATGAGGATGCCTGAGCCCACTGATCTGGATCCCGCGCTCGCCTCCTTGCCCACCTCCTCGCCGGAGCACCACCTCCTTGCAGGCTGGACCTTTTCCCAGCAGACTCATGGTAGATGTCCCCCAATCCAGTCATAACCACAGCACTCTTCACTTGTGCTGGACAGCTTCGTGGACTTCCAACTCCTGTTGTGGACCGCGCAACTGTAGCCCGTGTCCCGATCATACATTTCAACTTCCTCGCCAGAATACAGCAGGTTCCACCCCCGACGCCGGCCAAACAACGATGCATTTGAAGATAACGTTGCGTTTCAAAGGAACGTTGCGCTCCAGCAGGGCCCGCTGGCACGCCTGTCCTCCGCCCACCGCCGCCGGCCCACCTACAGCCGACATCATCATTTCTGCCACCGGCACCACAGATGAAACACCTCTAACTGGCTCACCAACGCCAAGACGACTGGTGCCCCGTCCCGCTGCCGCTCCACCACATGGGAAACAGCCCACCTCAGACATCCCAGCAGGCACGGCGCTCCCCCCAAAACAGCCATCACTACCGCTCGCAAAGCCCAAACGCCCGCTCCAGCAGTACACCAGCAGGATGCTAGTATTTGCACAGGGCCCGCACCCGCTGCCCACCGCCATCACGCCTGCCATCGTGCGGATCACCCGACCTGGTGATCCTCCACCCGGCCACCTCAGCTTCCAGCCAGCGCAGGACCCGACTCGCACCTGGACTGCAGCCAGCACCTCACCAGCCGTCTCCACAATGGACAGCTCCTCCTCTGCTCCTTGCTACAAGTCCCGACTCGCACTAGGACTGCAGCCAGCACTTCACCAGCCATCTCCCCTAATGGACAGCTCCTCCTCCGAACTCCACAGGGCCCCCGTGGTTAGGGGCTTCCACTGCCTCTGTGACAACCCACCTGGACTGGACTTGACCTGCACTGGACTCCCAGGATCTCTGACCTGGATCCTGACCTGGACCTTCACTGCACCGCCCTTGCCTGCAGCTTCCTACTGCTGGACAGATGTCTCCAAGGAAGGCAGCGCTTCTCACCTGCTGCCCCTTACCAGCAGCAAAAATCCCATCCTCGTTTCCAGTGTGGTAAACTAAGCCTCCTTCCCCAATCAGGAACACCAGAAGGTAAGGAGTTTACATGTAGGTTTATTCCCTCAGATGTAAAGTAGAGAAAGCACTGGGACATCCATCCAGCCCAGCACATTAGGTCCAACTGACACCAGTAGAACCCAGCACTCCAAACATCCATCAACACTCCACATAGAATGTCTGTGACATCCCCACACCCCCATAGCAACATATAGCCATAATCAGGCCACAGCAAGATTATGACATAGTACTGCCTCGCTGCTGTAAGGTGGAGCGCTTCTCCTGTGGTGCGCACCAAGCCTGAACATTGCCGCCCAGCTGAAGCCCTTGTATGATCCCGGGCCAGTCAGGCGGCAAAAAAGAAGGTGCGCCGCACTGAGCGAAGACAAGCCGAGGAAGTGGCTATGCCGGTGGCAAGGCATGTCAGCTCTCTGCCGTGCCGGTGGCCCCCCTATTTTCCCCAGAGCTCCCTGCGAGTGTCCGGGCCTCAAGCGGTGAAATAAAAGGAAGCACTCCATGTCAGCGCAATAAACATAAAACGGAGATGTCCCCCTACAGATCCCAGGCCTCTAGCAGTGATAACAATGAAGCGCTCTATGTGGGCGCAATGCAAATAAAGGCAAATGGATCTCTGAAGATTCCAGGCCATGTAGGCGGTGAGCGTCTGCCTTGTTACAGCTGTTTTAGAACTTGTTCTTCTGCATGAGGCTGTCAGCTTCAACTTCCCGCAAGTCGTTGTTGTGCAGAGAAAAGGGACACGGCCCTTTAAGAAAAGGAGAGGGACAGAGGGAATGGGGGCGGGGCAAGGGGAGGGGAAAGCGGGAAAGTCAAGGGGTCGGCAGTTACTGTTTTAATAAAGGAGTTGTAAAGATGCACACCCGTGTCGCTGCGTAATTTGTAGGCCGGAGGCCTCACAACAACTGGCGACGAATACAGACGGACCACGCACACGAAGAAGACTGCCAGGCAGAGAGAACGCGAGGCAAGGAGGAGCCAACGCGCCCGAAGAAGGCATCCGGAGTAGCGGAAGGACCCGACGCCGAGGACTGAACGCGAGGTGTGGAGGAGCCTACGCGCACGAAGAGAGCAGCCGGAGTTGCACAGGAGCCGAGGAGGAGCCCTGCAGCCCGTGGAGGAAAGGAAAGGAGACGCGCACCGCCGGAAGCGAGGAAGAGCCCAGCGGGTCGCTGAGCAGCGCCCTGGAGTTCGAGAGGTGCCAGGCGCACACGCAGGTACCGAACAGACCCCACAGGCCTAGGGGAGGGAGCGAAAGGCACAACAACGTATAACGAGCCACTTGAAAGCGAGGAACTTTGTGCTTATGCAAATGCTTGATGAGCCACTTGAAAGCGAGGAGATTTATGCACATACGAATGCTTTAATGAGCCACTTGAAAGCGAGGAACTGCATGCACGTGCGAGTGCTTCAACGAGCCACTTGAAAGCGAGGAACGAACTTTATGCACATACGAATGCTTTAATGAGCCACTTGAAAGCGAGGAACTGCATGCACGTGCGAGTGCTTTAACGAGCCACTTGAAAGCGAGGAACGTCACGCACCACTTGAAAGCGAGGAACTATATGCATGTGCGAGTGCTTTAACGAGCCACTTGAAAGTGAGGAACGTCACGCACGTGTGAGCGCTAGCAAGAGAAAGGCGCGACAGCACGGAACGGCCCATCTGAGAGTGAGGGAAGTGAAACACACGCAAGCACCAGCAATAAGCCACTTGAAACCGAGGAGTGACTGGCACACGCCGGCGCCAGCCACACACCAAGGGACACCCGATTTCAGTGATCATGTCAAAACCAGGGAGAGGTGGAAGCGTAGCAGTAGACACCACGGCACCTGCCACGCCTGGTGTGACTTCCACCAATCCAGTCTCCTTTCTACGCTGCCCAAACCCCTTTTCGCTAGAACCGCAAGAAAACCAAGGGCAAAGGTGGCAAGAATGGATGGATGAGTTTGAGGAATTCATGAGGGCAGTAGGAAACCAAGATGCCCCGAACAAACTAGACATGTTCACAAACTTAGTTGGGAAAGACATAAAAAGTGTCATCAAGACCATCCCTGCAGCAGAAAGGAATACATACCAAAGACTCATTGAAGCCATCAACGGTCTATTGATAATAGTCCCGAACAGAGACTACGAGCGCTACATCTTTAATCAGTGCACCCAGCTACCCCAAGAAACAATCGGCCAATTCATATTGCGCCTACAAAGGAAAATAGCGTACTGTGATTTCGCCAACTTCAACGACGACGAGGCCATCCGTCTGAGAGTGATAGAGGGATGCCTGTCATCGATATTCCGCAAACATCTTCTGAAAAAACCACTCCCTCTGAAAGAAATAGCGGAACTCGCCAGAGTATATGAAAGAGTGGATGCTCAAGCTGCACACATGGAGAACCCGAGAAAGATAGACTCCGTCGCAGCCGTCACCACCAACCAAATGGGCCGCCAACACAACAACACATACAGACAGGACCAATGGAACAACGCAAGACACCCACCACCCGAAAGACAATGTTACCGTGCGGGTTTGAATTCCCCCACAGAGGCCAGTGCCCCGCGATTGGCCAAATGTGCATGAGGTGCGGACAAGAGAACCACTTTCAGAGCATGTGCCGGTAGAAGACGCCCCCGCTATCAGCGTATAGACCACACAACCAGCAACCGACCACAAGGAAATTCGAGCCGCGGGGCCGAGCCACTGAGACCTCTGAACCCAAGACCATACTCAGAACGAGAATACGCCAAGCCCGCTGGCAACCCCAGAACACCAAACAATCATGGGTTCATCAGGGAGGTCGAAAACCTACAGGTGGACCAAACCGATGCTCCGTACGCCAACCAAGAACAAATATATCACATGCAAACGTACCCTGAAGAGGAACCCCGAAGGGAAGATAACACCAGGGACCCATACGAAAACCCACCAGTCGAAGAACACCCAACAGAATACCGACCCTATGCGGAATATGACCGATACAGCAGGGAATATGTCCGACTTATCTCGGAGGCCTCCGACGACAGCACGGCACCCAGAGTGACGGTACACCTGGGAGGAATAGACACACCATTCCTGGTGGACACGGGCGCAACCGTAAATGTCATGAGTCACCTGGCATACGAGCATCTAGCAAACAAGTTTCCCCTACAACCATCTTACGCTCACATATTCCAATGGGGCGCAACACAGCCACTGACCTGAAAGGGACAGTTCACATGTGACCTCATACACAGGGGCAAGAGAGCACCGACCGCGATGCATGTCATTCACAGCCCGGCAATCGGCAGATGCCTGCTGAGCCACAAGACTGCCACAGCCCTATGCCTCATCGACATCCACTACGACGCATCAGAGGTGATCCAAGGCGTCCCGCCCAACTCCCACTTCATATAGGCCATCCACCACAGTGCCCCAAACATAGAAAACCTGAAATCAGCCTACCCGGTCCTATTCGAAGGTGTGGGCAAACTGAAGGACAACGTCATCAAGCTACACATCGATCCGAAGATACAGCCAGTACCACAGCACCCCAGGAGAGTAGGGTTCCACCTGCAGGCGAAAGTATCTCATGAGTTGCAGACGCTACTGGACAATGACATCATAGAAAGGGCAACAGGACCCACGCCGTGGGTCTCCCCACTTGTAGTTGTCCCCAAAGCAGATGGACGTCTCCGCCTCTGTGTGGACATGAGGATTCCCAACACCGCCATCCAACGGGAAAGGCACCCCGGCCCAAACATAGAGGACATGCTGATCAGGCTCAACCAAGCCACAAAATTCTCAAAATTGGATCTCAACCAGGGGTACCACCAGCTAGTGATTGGCCCCGCATCAAGGCCCATCACGACATTTACCACCCACGAGGGCCTGTTCCGTTACAAACGACTTAACTTTGGAATCTCGTCCGCTGCCGAGATATTTCAGCAAACGATCCACAGACTGATTTGCTCCGTCCCTAACGCATTCAATTACAGTGATGACATCCTCATCTTTGGTGTCACGCAGGATCAGCATGACACAGCCCTACACCAAGTGTGCCGCATTCTACAGGACGCCGGACTGACACTTAACAGCCAGAAATGCGAAATCAACACACGCACCCTATGCTTCTTCGGACACATCTTCTCGGACCACGGAATCAAAGCAGACCCGGACAAGATCCGCGCCATTACCAACTTGCCCAGCCCACAGGACGCCTCCGAACTCCGCTCATTCCTGGGCATGGCGGGATACTGCGCCTGCTACCTTCCACAATACGCCTCACTAACATGCCCACTGCGGCAGCTACTAAAAAAAGACCAACCCTTCCAGTGGACGGACCAATGCCAACAGGCCTTCACCACAATAAAACAAGAGCTAGCTGCCAATCGCCAACTGGCATACTTCAATCCGAGGTGGCAAACAGAAATCATTGCGGATGCTAGCCCAGTGGGGATTGGTGCCATCCTAGCTCAAACGGATCCACAAGAGAACTCCAAAACCCATATCGTGGCATACGCCAGCCGCGCACTCAACTCCACCGAACAAGCATACTCACAAGCAGAGCGGGAGAGCCTAGCGGCAGTATGGGCGTGTGAAAAATTTCATCATTTTGTCATCGGACAAACGTTCACCCTCGTTACGGACCACCAGGCCTTGCTGGTCCTATTTGGCAACCCGAGAATAAAGATGCCTCCACGCATCGAACGATGGGGCATCCGCCTCCAGGAATATGACTATACCATCATTCACAAGCCTGGGGGCGACGCAAACCCAGCAGACTATCTATCACGACACCCGGAAAAAGCACCAGACACCGCAATGCAAGGAGAAGCCGATGGATACATCGCATACCTATCACACAATGCCCTTCCCCCGGCCATCACTGCCGAACTATTTGCGGAAAAGAGCAGAGCTGACCCCACCATCAAGGCGGTCGTCCATCTCACCAACACCAACAAGTGGCGACAGGCGGCCAACCAACACTTCGAGTCGGGAGAGGGGGGGAAAGTAGACAGAAGAGATTTGGCCAGAATGGAAAAAATACACAACGAACTGGCCACAACAAGCCAAGGCACACTGCTCAGAGGGAACCGCCTGGTAGCACCCAAAAGTCTTAGAAAACCACTAGTCATGATCGCTCACGAAGGTCATCGAGGTGCGGCAAACACAAAAAAGATACTGAGAAACCAGGTGTGGTTCCCCCACATGGACACCATTGTAGATGACATTCTAAGACACTGCAACCCTTGCCAAGTAAATGCGGCTGGCTCACCACCCTGCCCCCTGCGCATAGTTCCGCTCCCTGATGGACCTTGGCAGCGAGTAGCACTTGACTTCTACGGCCCACTCGAAGAGGGGGGTCACCTGCTGGTGGCCATAGATGAGTACTCCCGATTCCCACTGGTAAAGCACGTACAATCCACGGCCTTCCACCACGCGGTAGGCCCAATAGATGAAGTATTTAGCGAATGGGGCATCCCCAACGTAGTGAAAACGGACAATGGATCCCCATTCCAAGGACAAGAGTTTAGGAAATTTGCGGCGCACCTCGGATTCCACCACCAGAAGATCACACCACTATGGCCCCAGGCCAACGGGATGGTGGAGCGATTTATGGCGAACATTAAGCGCACACGCCAAAAAGCAGCAACAGACCAAGCCTCGATGCCACAAGCCATCTCACAAATGCTACGAAGCTACCGGCATACCCCCCACGAGGCAACTGGGTACACCCCAGCCGAACATATGATCAAATACAAACCAAGGTCCAGGCTTCCCCAACTCGAGGACTACACACCGGAGGAGGATGACCAGATACGACAACGAGAAGTGGAGAAAAGACAAAAAGCCAAAGAATGGACTGACCGGACGCGGAAGGCCAAGGAACCCCTGATCCCCGTAGGAGAAACAGTGCTGGTCAGGCAGGCCCAACGCCGGAAAACGGACTCGAGACATCGGCCCGAGTCCATGATAGTGACGGAAGTGAAAGGACCCATGATCACCGCTCTGGGAGACCAGGGTGAAATAACCCGCAACGCGTCATACTTCCGACGAATGTTCCAAGAAGATGGACATGAAGACATGCCTCTTGAGGAAGAAGACCCTATGGACCCAGAGACCCCTCCCGATCCGCCCGAGGCGCCGCTACCAGCAGGCCAGGAGGATGAAAGGGAAGAGCGAGCCGAGCGACCCCACCGGCTAGCCAGACGACCCACTCGGCTCATTGAAGACGGACTTCGACGATAAGTAAGGGGGGTGTTGTGCAGAGAAAAGGGACACGGGCCCTTTAAGAAAAGAAGAGAGACAGAGGGAAAGGGGGCGGGGCAAGGGGGAGGAAAGCGGGAAAGTCAAGGGGTCGGCAGTTACTGTTTTAATAAAGGAGTTGTAAAGATGCACACCCGTGTCGCTGCGTAATTTGTAGGCCGGAGGCCTCTCAACAGTCGTCAAAACTGGAATAGGTGACTCATGCTTCTGTCGGGAACAATCTCTTATCAGCTATGGGTGGCTGATTGCCTTGGGTTTGTTTCTTTTCCAGCTACTCCACGTCACCTGCCTAAAAGAAAATGGCAGTATTGCACTGACACAGGCCCGACAAGAAGAACTCATCTGGCACACAGGGGTTGAAGCTCAATAGGAGTGCTTGTGCGACCTCTAATGCTGGCAGTACCATGCCAATAACCCCTGCCTGGGGGAGGGAAACATGTGACTTCAGATACCCTGCCACCAGTGATTCTCTGCATGCCACCAGTGTCTCGCTGCCTGCCCCAACATACAAGGACCAGGCCGGTGTGGTCCCACAGCCCCTGGGTGCGGTTTTGCCGGCTCTTGAACAGTGCCATCGACTACCCAATATTCCTGGCAGGGGAAGCTTAGCCCGGACAGGACCACCACCTCATCAGGTGAACATCTCCCGCCTGGAGGAGGGAGAAACAGAGGGCGGCATCCTGCTGCCTTGGGAAGACCACCAAGTGCAACTGCCCTGCTGACAAGTTGGCAGCCCCTCAAGTCCCTCACCTGGCTGCCGCTCTCACCCTGAGAGAGTGCTCGTGCAGCCAGGTCACATAGATGAACGCAAGACCTCTTGCCTGGGGGAGTGTGGCCGATGCCCTGCCAATCAGTGTCTATCTGCCCCACGCCTGTCACGCTGCAAGGATGTGCTACATGGTGCGGCCTCTTCAGAGGTGGCGTACCATCATGCCGGCACGGACCTTGATGCAGCCCTCTACCAGAGGGTGCTTGTGCGGACAGGAAGAGGGGGTGAGTAACATGCTGTCACCCCATTTCCTGCCAACATCAAGAGGCATTCCCGCCTAGGGTAGCCAGAATATGGAGCAAGTCTAGAGGCTCTGCTACCAGTGTCTCACTGCCTTCCCCAACATCAAGGGACTAAGCCGATGTGGCCCCCGGTGACCCAGTTGCAGCTTTGCCAGCTGCTGAACTGTGATATCGACTGTCCTGAACTGATACTAGTGCAAGTTTTAACTGGCTTCCTGCAGCCTCACAGATGTTTAATGATGGATGACTCAGTAAACATGTATTTAGATGCTTTGAGCCTGCATGTAATGTATAAGCTTAAAGTGGTCCCAGTTAGAATGGAGGCGAAGCTGCGCTCCTGCAGTTTGTCAGCATGCTGTGTATGGTGCCAGTAGCTGACAACATTATTTATTTATTTGTTGTGCATTTGTAAGGGGCTTATACATCAAGAAATTGTGTTTCATTCGGTGGTTGAAATTCCATTTCTCCCATGTGTAATAAAGTGTTTAGAATGCGGTAGAGATGCCAACAGACCATGAGCAGTCCATCAACCTCGACTGTCACCCACCGAATATTTACAAAGCCCATTCAGATTATATATGTTTGCAACTATGTGAGTCCCAATGTATGTGGTCATTGTTTTTTTCTACAATAGCCAGCTCGTCTAAGTATTGTCGTTTTGTAATGGGGGAATCAGTTAATGTTCAGTGACACTTATTTTGTTCGTTATGAAAAAGGAGAAGTGTGGTGTGGTCTTCGTAAGTGTATTGCCCTTTTTAGAGGTGTCATGACTATATCATGACTCAAAAACCTATAGTGGAGACTAGAGGGTATTTTAATGACCACACCAAACAATTCCTATTTACAAATCTTCAAATTGACTCTAAAGTGTTTCGGAGGTCATATGTCATTCTGGGTCTACACTCTGTTGACTAACTTCTAGTTGCTCTTTTTGAGGTAGATGTGCCTGTATCACAAATATTGACAGGATTTCCACACACAGTCCATTCAGGTTTTGAAGAACAATGTTTTTTTATTAATTCAATAAATATTTTCACAGTACAGTTCATATGTTTAGCACATTTGAGGATTCAGTGGATTTACGATCAGTAGTATACATCTGAGTTTTTCTTAGCTTTTTCTATAAAAACCATTGCTTCATTCCTATTTTATGTTCTCTAAAAACACTTTTATCAGGAAATTCTTCAGGGGGAAACTACTTGCTTTTCCACAAACCCTATTATTCAATTTAAAAAACAATTAATATGACTGAATATTCTATAGATCCTTCATGGAATTTCGTTTATTTTGTGCAGGTTTGCATACATCAGATGTTCTGTGCTTATATTGTTTGGTTATTTCAACTTCTTCTATGTAGTTTTGCCAACCACTCTTCCCTATGACAACATATTTACATGGTTTAGGTCAACCGCTCTTACGGTACCTATTATTAGTACCTCTCACAACATTAATTTAGTGACCAGGGATTACTTCCCGTTTTCATTTTTCAGGCTTTACAAGGCATTAAAGCTCACACCCACCAACTGTCGGTGACTGCAAATGCTGCAGATTCAGGGGAGAGAGGGATGAGCCGAGGTCCGGGTGATCTCGGACATAAAACAAGGTGCTGGCACTTCCAGCACTGATGGGGCCGGCTCCTGAGAGCATGGGCAGCCCCATAACAGCAGGCTGTCCCTCGCTTATTTTTAACTTTGGCTATTAAGTATCGCTTGCAAATCCTATAAGCCAAAACTATTGCATTAGCAGACCTCTCAACTCACAAGCTTTTGGTGGGTATTGACCCACCTTGCAATCACCAGCCAAGCTTCCTACACACCCAATGAAATCAGGTGTTTTCACCCAGCCTGGTGACACTAAAGGTTGAGAGCTGTGCATTAGAGCACAGATTGGGAAAAATGGCAAATTGGTTGGGCCACACAGCTTGTAGTTGTTTGGTTATTTCCCCACTCATTGACTCTCCTTTTCCATGCTAATCCCTATGACCATTTCCACCCAGTTGCTGCCCATCTCTGCCCAAAACACCTCCTCATGGGAACTTATTGAGCTCACTTTAATAAAGTCTTACCATCAAATTCTGCAATGGAACTGCCTGCCAGTGTTTTTTCAAAGCAGTCATTTGAGAGTTAATGACTTAATTGGAATGGTAAACCCGCTGTAGAGGAGCAGACGTATACGTCATTGGAAGAACCCGCCCCCTGACCTCTGTCATACTGGATGAAGAACCCGAAGGAACTATGCACAACACCAGGTATCATTCCAATACTGCATCGAGTATATGAGAAACATTATGCACTCAGACAACCCTTCCAAAGATACCCTCAAACTGAAGTGGTAGCAGGAGATCTACAGGTACCACTAAATATCGCAGAGCCGTAAAGAAAACCTGCCCAGAGTAAAGTGAAGCCATAAGGGGAAGAGATATTGGACCTCATAACGACCATGGAGGTAACCATGCCGCTTTTTGTGGAATGGCTACCGCCATTCCGGGTATCGGATCCGGGTTCCCTGAATGGGGAAATAGCAGGCCATTCCGACCTTGGAGCCTGGTATTTCCCCATTCAAGGAACCCGGACCCGGTACATCCCCATTCCCATTTCAGCCCCCATAGGGCTCAACGGGAATGGGGATGATGTTATCACTAGATATGAGGCAGACAATAATGTTGCTAACACTTATAGGGCCTCATTACACGGTAGGCAGTAAGGGTTTGCTGGTACCGGTAAGGGCACCGGTACCGGTAAACCCTTACTGCCTTACTACGAGGTCCCTTTGCGAGACCCGACCTTAATGGCTGGTGTAGACCAGCCGTTAAAGTTGGGACCCGCAAAGGGACCTTGGTGCTAATTACGGTACCGCAATTTGCGGAACCGTAATTAGCTCCTTCCCTATTCCCATTGAGCCCTATGGGACAAAAATGGGAATGGGGAAGGGCCATGGAGAAAGGGGGAATTACTGCCCCGCCAACCTTGGAATGGGGTGGTAATTCCCCTTTTCTCCATGGTGGTACCAGTATGGTATCGGCGGCAACCATGGTGCTAATAGCACCATGGTTTACCGCATTCCGTGTAATGAGGCCCATAGTCTCTACAAGTAGATTTGTTCCCTTAACCAATCTCCCCGTCCAATAGGTTTTGTTATTTGCCATGTAGGATGGCATCACAGATGACGCAAATCGAGGTATAAAGCCTGTGTTTGACTGAAACGTAACCGAGATTGTGTGAGCTGAAATCTGTTTTGTCACCAGGCCTTCCTACTTTATTTTGACTCATAATAAAGTAGTATTTTACCATGTTCTTTAAGTCTGTCAGGTTATTTGGGTCCAAGATTATTTGTTATGGTAATTCCATTCTGTGCATAAGAACGCTGCAGGTGCTACTGAACAATTTGTTAGCAGTGATGATGGCTCCGATCTAGCGATCTCGGATGCTTGACATCTTCCACCATTAGCTGGAAGACCGCAGAGTTTCCTGCGAGGAGCGGCGCTACAAACACGTGTGAACTGAGATGGTGGACAGGTGCCTCTCTGAAAAAAATTACCGTCTGGTCCCTGCAGGCGCCCCGCGGACTGAAGGCGAAGTGGTCGATTGGGGAAGAGTCAATACCAAAGGGCTCGAGCTGGATAACGGTTGTAAGTAGAAGCATCGAATGTTGTAAATAAAAGGGGAGAGGACATATTGCATTTATAGATATATATAGTGGGGGAACGTAATGCGATTTATTAGAGAATAAGGAGATACTTCGATACCTATCCTCGAGGAGAATAGAAGGAACCGCACCAAACTCTGAAACAGAGTATTATTTGAAGGATTCCTGCGGCTAGAGCCAAGGAAGGGTGCATGACATACTCCAAAATGGAGTAAAATAAGAGATGAGATACGTCTATCAAGACAATAAGACAAGACGATCGTAGAAAAAGTATGCACATATGTTTTGGGGATTTTGAAAAATAGCAGTGTAAAAAATATATTGACGTGTTTTATATTAGTGGTGATAAACTAGGTTGACTGCTTAAAAAATATAAGTGCGATAGCAACAGAATTTGAGAAATAATTAGACCCTCAGAATAAAAAGCAATTGGCGCCAATCAAACTCAGGAGAGGAGTATTTAAAGAAAAGCAAAATTTAATTAAACTTAGTAAAGGGATGTAAAGGCTGGGTAATTCTGCTCTCTCTGCGCCGATCAGTGCTCAAAGTGAATCTAGAAACAGTGTGTTGCTGGTACCTAGGCCGTGATCCTAAGCAACCCCAGGTACCGAAAAGGTATACCAATGGCCTTAACTGAATTTCGTCAGCTACACTGGAATTGGCGCTGGTCACGTAACACAAGTAGTCAGGCTAATTTCCAGATCTCGTCTTGCAATGAGACAACACACGTTGTGTGTTTTGATGAGTGCATTTAATCATCAATGTGCCCAATATGTTAACATGTGTTTCGACCCTAGCATGGTCTTTTTCAAAATAGGGCACTAGACTTAGTTGAAACATTATGGTGATAAGCATAATTGGTTTGTTAACATTCCAACATGAGTTAGAGAAAACACAAGGTGTAAGTCACCAATTGTTGAAGCGTATTGTGGTCATGCATAATAGAAAAATTAAAACCCAATTGCATTATGAACCCAATGTAGGTGAAAGTGAGGGGGATTAAGAGGGGACGAACATGGGAAGAGGTTGTATAGGATGGTACAGAAAAAAACACAAGAGAGATGAGTAACATGTATGGCTATCAATGTTTTGATGCACAAATTAGTCAGTAGTATTAGGAATAGTCAGCTGGTCCCATAGTTTGGGACACTGCAAAAAGCAAACAGTGCACTCACCTCACGTGCATTGTGAAGTTTGGACAAACAATGTCACTCATGAATATTAGATCAATGACTCTGGCAATGCCAGAACGTAAACCCAAGTCAAAATTTATACAACCATGCATGGCAGATAACGTGCCAGATAACATTATAGACACTTTTCATCAAGCTGTTATTCAGAACATACACAAAGTCATTGACAATCATAAAATCGGGAGGACATCCTCATTTGGCTATAACCTGGCTATAACCTGTCCAAACCAGAGTCCAAAGCAATTCTCAGCGTTAGATCTATCAACAATATAGTCATCAAAGAAGCCGATAAAGCTGATTGCTCATTCCCATTTGACAGGTGGCCATTTAGGAACAGCTAAAACCAAGGCCCAAGTAGTGTATCGATTCTATTGGCCAGGAATCTATGCAGATATAAAGAATGTTGTCAGTACTTGTCCTTTTGTTAGAAAACAATTACCCAGGTACCTGCCCCAGCTTACTTACACCCCACATACCTTTTTCACGTACATGTATGGATATAGTAGGACCCCTACAACTATGAACGTTGGGAAACCGATACATATTAGTGATATTGGATTATGCAAATCATTGGGGGTCATTCCGAGTTGGGTGGTAAGGGTTTACGGGCACCGGTAAGGATGCCGGTGCCGGTAAACCCTTACCGCCCTATTCCGAGGTCCCTTAGCGGGTCCGAGCAGGAACGGCTGGTCTGACCAGCCGTTTTTTGCAGGACCCGTTAAGAGACCCTGGAGATAATAACGGGCCCGCAATTTGCGGGCCCGTTATTAGCGCCTTCCCCATTCCCATTGGGCTCAAATGGGAAATGGTTTACTGAATGGGGACTTACTGGGTCTGCATAGGTCAGAATGTCCCGGGTAGTCACCATTCAGTGAGACCGGACCCGCACCATGGTTTGGAGCCAGCCATGGCGCTAATAGCGCCATGGCTACCTCCAAACTCGTAATGACCCCCATTATCATGAAGCTTTTCACTTGCGAAATAACACCTCCCAACAAATTGTAAAAGTTCTAATTCCCTTTTTCTCAAGAGTTGGTTTCCAGAAAGGAGTTCTTGACAAATCAAGGGTCTACCTTTATGAGTAAACTCATATTGGGGGCAAAGGAGATTCTTCAGATTACAACTTTGCGTACCTCTATCTATCATCCCCAAAGTGACTTTTTGGTTAGACGATTCAATAAGACCTTAAAACGTATTTTAAAGAAACTAGTAGAAGTGGACAGAAAGAATTGGGATGCTCTGACACCTTGGGCAATTTTTGCTATTAGAAAAACACCACAATATTCCACAGGATTTTTCCCATTTGAACTATTATATGAGAGAGACCCAAGAGATGTTTTAGATATGTTAAGTGAAACATGGGAAGAATGAGAAAAAGCTTCCATTATCCCAAACTGCCCGGGAGTTGAAAGAACATATGATAGCGGTTTGATCCATTGTACAAACTAATATGACTAGGGCCCAAGAACAATAGAAGGAGTACCATGATAGGAAAGCTGTATTAAGACCTTTTTCTGTGGGTCAGAAACTCTTGGTTCTCCTTCCCTCTTCAGATAAAAAAATGCATATTCCCTATGAGATTATAGAACATACAGGACCTTTTAACTATCGAGTTTCACAACCAGGTAGACAAATTTAAACTCACATCTATCATATAAATCTTCTTAAAGATGGAAAGAAAATCCTGTCGAAGACACTTCAGTGATATTAACTAGTCTGTTATCTGATCTTAAGTCCTCCTGTGAAAACCTGATGGTGCTTCACTACTCAAGCCCCTGGGATCGTTATTCAGGTGGCCAGGGAAGGGCCATCGCTATTGGATCCTGACCTTGGGGGTGGACAACCAGGGGAGGATCACCTGGGTAAGGGGTCCTTAGGAAGTGCGGAAGAAACACTGGAAGGTGAGACATGGTATACCCCATTTCTGACAATTGTTTACCCAATATTCCGTCTACCTTTATGGGATACCACAACATAATTCCCCTCCTTTCTATGTCAACCCAACTACTGAGACTAGGAAGAGGAAGACTGAGAGTAGGAAGATTACCCTAGTAATATGCAATGGTCCTGTACCGGTAATGAGGCCAGGCAGGGTCAGGCACTCAGTTATAATCACACACACCTGAAACACATTAACGGCTACACAGAGCATAAGAGGTGGAGCATAGAGTCACACAGTGAGCGAGTTGGAGCCCAAAAATACACACGAGTTAGAGGTCGAGCAGGCAGGCGCACTGGGTCGCCTAGGTACCCTGAAATTTGTCAGCTGAGAATGACGCGCGGACACATAGAGGGCCTGAGAGGTGAAAAGACTGCAGAAAGCGTGGCGAGGGAGCTGTGTCTCCAAGGAGCCAGAATTGGGTCGCTTGAAGACACAAACTTCAAAGAGAAAGCCTGATACAGGTGCTTGTTCCCCCAGGCATGCGAGAAGGCCCGGGAGTGTCAGAGGGGCAGTGGAGACGACCGACCTTGACAAGCATCAAGCGATAAAGAGAAACACAGTCGGTGAGTTCCAAGCAGAAGGGAGCCCGGTTTGCGAAAGGCGTGAGGCGAGAATGAAATACAATGTTGCAAAGCAAGGACAAGTGTATGACGAGAGACGCAATGAAGATGAAAGCTTCCATTGTTCATTGTTGGAAGAGTGTGCTTAGAAACAAAGTGACGGCGAGACCGTGTGTACGTTTACATGAGTAAAGGGAGACTTGATGTGATTGTGAATTACAGAGGGCTCGAAGCAAAAGCAAAAGTGAAATAGGAACTTTTATGTTTGTGGAATTTAGAAGAGGGTCTGGGACCCATAATGAGAATTAAGAAGAGGGTCTAGGACCCGTGATGAGAATTAAGAAGAGGGTGTGCGACCCGTAATGAGAATGAAGAAGAGGGTCTGGGACCCACGAAGTGAAGATTGTGAAAGACAGTGCCAAGTACACGAGACAGTAAAGATTGTGAAAGACAGTGCTGGGGGCACGACCAAGTGAAATATATATGAGGAGCATGACCTGAATAGGCGGCCTTCAGAGTCGACCCGCACAGGGCCGAGGAAGATACTGTGCATTCGTGAAAGTCTCTGTTACTGTACTATGAAGTAAAAAGGTGCCAAGAGCACAATTGTGTGAAAACCTCAGTGGCAGAGTGGTCCCGCACAGAGCTAACAAATACTGTGTGCTTGCGAAAGTCTCTGTCACGTAAACCATTGAAGGATTGCTGAACTGTTGGGGAAGGGAACCCTAGTGTGAAACAAGTATTGAACTGTTGGAGAGGGGAACCCTATTGTGAACAATTTTTCATTGATGCCGAATCAGGCGAGGGAAGCCTGATCAAACTGAATTCTGATGAACTGTGTCAATTCTTAGCCAGGCAAAAGAAGCCTGGAAGAACTGTGCCTCATTGAACTGTGTGAACCAGCCACCCAAGCTCCTAATGAACTTTTATTAGAAAAGCTTGGGGAAGGAGTGTTATTGAAATCCATTGCCATCCTGATATTATTTGACTCACCCTTTTGTTTTGACCTAACCCCATACACATTATCATTATAGATCTAAGTGAGGGCAAGATTAGGTTTGACACGGACACCCTTATTATTTTGACAGACTGACTTGGACATCTGAGATGGTCGAGACTACTCTCATTAGAGAGATAGGGCCAAATAGGAAGTCTACAACCCCTGTTAAAGTTAAATAAAGGTTTTCAGAACCGTTCATTTGTGTCTGTGTCTGCCTTCTGAAACCATGTCTACCTCACACTCCCGATTTAGCACAACATCAAAAACAAGATTTAATGAATCTCTTGGAACAGTTCCCTGATGTTTACAGAATTGAAACGGAAGAGTAAAAGGGATTTCATTATATCCGTACCCCTCCAGGAAAGGTTATTAATTTAAAACCTTATCGAATACCTGAGAGTCGAAGGAATATAATACAAGAAGAGTTAGAAACCATGTCAGCAGCTGATATTATAGAACCTTCTCAAAGCCCATGGTCTTCCCCTATTGTGTTGGTCATTAGATCAGATCAATCATGGAGATTTTGCATTGATTTTAGACAAGTCAATGAGGTTTCCCAATTTGACAGCTATCCCATGCCAATAACTGATGATCTCATTGACAGTTTACGTACTGCAGTATATCTCTCCCTGATTGATCTACGGGATACTGGCAAGTTCCTGTCAATCCTGAAGATAAACCAAAAACAGCCTTTTCCACCCCCTAATTCTTCTTCAATTTGAAGTCCTAACTTTTGGTTTACACATGGCTCCAGCAACCTTTCAAAGGTTAATGGATAACATTCTTCGACCTTATGCTTGCTTATGCAAAGCATATATTGATGATGTTATCATTCATAATAAATCTTGGAAAGAACATATGTACGATCTATATTTAGTAACCAGAGCCCTGTGAAAAGCAGCACTCACTGCAAACCCAAAGAAATGTCATCTCGCTAGGTCTGCAGTAAAATATCTGGGATTCTTTGTGGGGAATGGATTTGTTCAACACCAGACAGCAAAAGTCAAAGCAGTGAAAGAAACTCTTTCTCCCAAAACCAAGAAAAAGCTGAGAGTCTTTTTTTGTTCAGTTGGCAATTATAGACTATTTATTCCTTATTTCTCGTCTATAAACTTTCCTCTTGCAGATAACCTCAGAAATGCAGAACTGGGGGGTGTAGCTTATCTGGAATGCCATTTAGATGCTCCCCCCTCAGGTGAAGCAGCCCCCCAGCCCTCACAGAGCAAGCTGGGCAGCTACATTCAACTGCATTAGTAAATCTGAACAACTTAACATTCAGTCAGGTGTCTCAATTAACGCTTGGAATCGGATGAAACGTAGAACCATATAGAAACGGTTTTGAAAGCTGGAACGTCTCACTGGCTACCTGCAATGCTTTGCCCCTCTGCTGCAGCAGCAATTTCTCCAATGGATTGCATATGGATCTTATCATGCCACTGATACCTCCCCTAGTTTGCAGGAATTTATATAGCCTTGTGTTTCCAGCGTGCCCTGTACTCCCCTTTTCCGCCATTTTCTGCTGGGGGAACTTTTTGTTTGATAACCAGGAACTTCCAATGTCACTGCAGTGCAGATTTATCTAGCCTGTGTACTGTCCATGAGTTCAGACTTAGGGGTAGCAACCCCTTGCCTCCTTGGCTGTAACATGTCTTCGGGCACGTCGAAGAAATCCAAATCCTCGGACATCAAAGAATTTTTGACTACACCAGGACAGCATATGCTGACGCAGGTGGCCTCCTCTAGGGTCTCTCAGGACATGATGGACCAGGAAGACCCATCTATACCTATACCAGCCACAAAGGTGGATATTGCCCTTCTCCTCCAAACTTTGTAAACTGAGGTGCTGATGGAGGTCAAACAAGACATTACTGCAAATAAAGCAGATTTCGCTCGAGGCTTGTCTGAGATTAGTAAGGGCATGGAATCGATGGGGGACAGGTTGACGGACATAGAGGACTCTTTCATGGAGCTTTCTAATGATAAATGAGATATGGAGCAGTGCCTGGTCTCCCTGGAAGAGCAACAGGCACTTATGCTAATGAAGATTGAAGACAGGGAGAACAGATCAAGGCGGAACAACATATGGCTGCGGGAAATCCTGCAATCTGTCCCTGACATGCAGCTTACACAGGACGTACAGGATTTTTTACGAGAGACCTTAGGCCTCCTGGACAATGCAGACATGATCCTTGAGTGCACACATCGGGTATCCTCCCCATATTGAAAAAGTAAGCGGTATCTTCCAGACATCTTCACTAGGATCCATTTTTTTCAAACGAGGGAAAACTTCATGAAGAAAACCTGAGCATTCCCGAAGTACACCTTTCGTGGCACAAAAGTCTGCATCTAACAAGACCTGGTCCAACTTACTTTGCAGAAGAGGCATGGAATGCAACCTGTTACCACTTTACTGAGTGATCACGCCATTACATGAATATAGGGGTTCCCTTTACGCTCCTCTTCGACTACCAGAATGCTCCATGTCAGGTCTCTTCTCTGGAGGACGCCTCTATTTTTCTTGGAACCACCTTCTCTTCGGGTGATGGCGCAGGCAACGCAGGGGTTGTGGTGGATCGCTCCTTGAGGGATGCGCAAACCAACAGGCCCTGACAAACGGTGGCAGAAGCAACAGAGATCCTCCAGGCTGCAGGGACTGACACCATCCTCTCGCCAGCACCCCCCTCCTGTGGGTGCCCTTTCTAAATCACACCGTGCTGGTGAGTCCCTTGTAAGATGGCCAGCCTGTACAGACCATAGAAGCAGCTGATCTACTACAGCCTCATGACTCCTGACTTGCGCCCTGATTGTCTGGGCATTAGGCAGGTGATTGCCAGCCCTCTCAAGGGCTGACTTTTTTTAAGGCATGCTGCTCCTGTGCCTGCTTCTTCAGTCCTCCCGGCTGCAGGGAGCGACACCATCCTCTCACCCACAATACCCCCCTCACGTGGGCACCCTTTGTAGATCACACCATGCGGGTGAGTCCCTTGTAAGATGGCCGTCCCATGCGGACCTAAGGAGCAGCTGATCTGCTTCATCCTCGTGATTCCAGAATGGCGCCCTGATTGACTGGGCGTTAGACCTTGTTGGGTCCTCCGCCAGAGCCGACAGGTGATCGTCGGCCCCTTCAAAGGGCCTCATCTAAGGGCTAAGTCTCCCTGCCTGACCCTGTCCGGGCCTGACCGCTGGAACCTTGCTGATCACGTTTGCGCTGATGGGCTTGCTGGATCCACAGGTATGCTGTCTCTTCCTGCATTCGATCTTCACATTTTCCTTCTGCCACATACTTATGCCCTCCCTTTCACCTGCTATGCTGCTCAATGTAACTGCCTTCTTGCTCCCCTTGTTTCTATTCCTGTTAGTAAGCACCCCCACGTTTTCAGCACTGTATCCCCTTCCACCTCTGCCCATCTGCAAGGTTTTAGCCCCCTGCTGATCTCTGTGCCCGGTTTGCTTTACATCTGCGCATTTCCATTTTGTGCTGTACTTGCGCTCTCTTCTAAAACTGAATTTAGTTGTGTTTTTCACATCTGCGAATCTCCATTTTGTGATGTACTTGTGTTCTCTGGTAAAATCCCACGTCTGTCCCCCCCTCTTAGTCCCAGTCCTATATTGATTTCCAGTGTAATTGGGTGGTGTGTCCACTTGGCTCTCCCTCACCCTTGGTCCCCTCTCCACTGTGATTACTGTCAAAACTGTTTTGTGGCTCTTGCCTTGTGCTCTGTTATTGGTCATTTGTGTGATTTCCCTCCCCCTGCATGGGGTTGTGCGCCCCTTCTCCCTCTCCCACTCCCATCTCCTCTAACCTCTCTCCTTGCACCCTCTATGGTGCTCTCCATTTCTCCCATCTACTGAAACTGCTACTCTATCACCTATCCTATCCCTCTCAATAAGTCTGGAATTAAAAAATTGAAGAGGGATTTCCTGGTCTCCAACCCTGGCCTCCCTATCGCTGATACCTACATCAGCGCTTCCTCCAGACAGACTCTCACTGACATTCTCTTTGTCGTTCCCTCTCCAGACTTATGGACCCCTCATATGGTTCGTCTCTCTCTCCTATCTATTACTCTCCCATTAATGGTGGCACTTGGTCGGAGGTCTCCTTCCACTCCTCCAAGACCATCCTTTATGTCTATCTGAATGGCACCATCTTGGTCCAGAGCCCTCAACCCAATCTACTCCTATTTGATAGGCATCACACGCTTGGTATGTACTTCCTTTCTTCCCCACCACGCCTACTAGCTCCTCTCTGGCTCCTCTTCCACCTACCCTTTCTGTCCCCTCCCTGGCACCTTCCTCCTCCTCTCCCGCTACTATTCCACCTCCTCCTGCCATCTCTGCCCACTCTTGTGCCTCTTTACCACTTCCTCTGGGTGTACTTCAAGCCTGTACCCTACCCCGGAAGTCTTTCAAATATGGCAACCTGCTCCACGTCGTGACTCTCAACTCTTGTTCTGCTGTCAAACACTCCTCCGAAATCTGCCTCCTCCTCGAAGAACTTGACCTGGATGTCCTCGCTCTCACTGAGACATGCTTCACGGCCAGCTCTGTCATGAGTTTTGACACTCACCTCCGTGAAGGCTACAATATCCTCTCTGAGCCCAGAACTAACTGAACTGAAGTTGCCCTGATCTTTCCAGAGTGGGTCTCTACCTCTGTCAGTCCTATGCAGGCCTACTCCCCCTTTGAATGCCTGGTCTGTAGACTCTCTATCTCTGCATGCTCTGTATAGGGATGCCAGACCCCCACCCCTCAAACTGAGTACAGATGACATGATAGGCAGATCAATGGTTCCAGTATAGCAGAAATCAGAATTATAGCACCTTTATATTTAGGTAAAAAAGTGTATGTAGCAGAGCGCATATTTTGGGTACAAATGGCCCAGAAAGTGAACAGTGCCTCAAGTATGACACACGTATCATGAATATATATTCAGAAAATGGTACAGGAGATGAGAAATGTTTAAAAGTAAATAATGATCCATCGTTTGGTAGCACAGTAGGCAGACCGGGATATTATTTAAAATGGATGCCAAACACAGAATGGTGTCTTAAGGGCTGGTGTCGAAAAGACCTAACTCATGCTGATACAGTAGAAGGTCTTTGGCAGAATCTTGCTATAAGCACGTCTGGGAGGTTATATTTGGAGCTTTGCAGGAAAACCAGGCATGATGTATCTTTTTGAAGACCAATTTGGACAGAACAGCTGCATTGCTGGCACCAACCAAGTGAATGAGCTTATTTGTTTCTCCACGGTATGAAACAATGACTAAAATTTGGCTGAACCTCAGAGAGTAGATATGCAGTGACAAGTGAGGTGATTATAATTGCTTTTGGCAGGAGTTAAAGGATGTGTAATTGTGTTTGGCTGGATCTAAAATAAGCTTATTAGTCTATGCGTCAGTCAGCAATTGTTTGCCAAGTATGAACTAATATGGGCTTGGTGAGTAACAGACAAGCAACCCAATCAAAAGATAGGGAGGGCTTTTCTCTGGCTAAAAGGACCTATCGGATATGTGCGCTGAATTTGCATGAGGGTATTGCATCATTCAAAAAGGCCTATATGAGAAGGGAAAGGCAGAATGACTGTGTGTGTTTTCCAGAGCGTCGTGTAACCTGTAATAAAGAGGGCTGTGAAAAATCACCCGGGCATCTGTTCCTTTGTTCCTGTCTCAGAGTCAGATTTCACAGATGCCAGAGAGCTTGATGGTATGGGAAAGGACCATCTTGTACAGCTCTCTCTGACTGTGACCACCATCTACAGGGTACTACCTACAGGCCAGGTTTCCCTCTTACTCTCAGAGTGGGGCGACCTCTCTTCTTCTCTCCTTGGCTCTACCTCTCAACATCTCCTCCTCTGAGAGCTCAACATCCACCTGGATGCTGCTAATCCCTCCTCTGGGCTCTTCAGAAACCTCTGAGACACTCACTCTCTGTCCATGCTACCCTCTGGTCAGACACCCTCTGCCGGACATACCTTGGATGTTCTCTTCCCATCTCTAGCCCTCTCACCACTCCTCTCTCTTGGACTGATGACTTTCTGCTCTCCTCGCATCATAAACTATCTGTCCCTCAGGCTTAGCCCACCGCAGCAGCCCACCCCAGAACTGCCACCTACCTTCTCGGTCATTTAGCCTATGAAGCGTGTGCCAGTGGATGCCTTTGCCTCCTACTCCTCCAGCTGACTCACACTCTGACACAGCCCTCTCTAACCTGCATCTTGCTATCTCCAATACTCTGGACATCCTTTCCCCTGTCATGAGAATCCATCTGAAGCCCATCTCCAAGTGCAACTCTTGGTATGACTCTGACCTTGCCGCTCTGAAACGCAAATGCAAGTGCAAGGTGGCTGAGAGGAAGTGGAGTGCTTTGCGTGTACCCTCAAACATACTGGCCTGCTGTCTGCTCCTAGGGCAATAGAGACTCTCTGTCCTGTCTGAGAAGTGAGTCCACATCCAAGCCCGTGGCTCTGCGGGGTCTAACAACACGGCCAAACTCTTTACAATCGGCAAGGAGCTGGACAATCCTTCGACAGTCACCACCTCTCCTGTCCCCTCCCAGGCCCTCTGTACGCTCTGGCTTCTCATTTCACCACTAAAGCTCAGGGCATCCTGTCTTCGCTCTCCTCCTCCTCTCCCTCTACCTCTCTTGGCCCCCCTCTGGACGCCTCTCCCTTGCCTCCTTGCTCCACTTTCTCTCTGACAACACCTGCCGACATTTCTAGACTAGTCCGATATATGAAAGTGTTGCCCAAACAGGTGCTCACCTGCTCATCCAGAAACATCAAGGACCACATTGACACCCTCCCTCCAGCCTTGGACGATTTTCTGCAATCACTCTTTTGCCACTGGATCTTTCCCCTCCCTTGTGCACCCCCTCCTTCAAAAGCTTTCTGACAATCCTACCTGCCTGGCAAACTGTCGCTCAATCTCTTTAACTCCTTTCCTAGCAAAACCTCTGGAACATCTGGCCATCTCCTAGCTTACTCTCCACAACAAATCTGTTGGTTGTCTCCATAACCATCAGTCTGGCTTCAGAGCAGTCAGAGGCAAGGAACTGCTCTCTTGAACACCCGTGATGAAATGGTCTCTAATCTTGACTCCAGCATTCCTTCTGTCCTCATCCTCCTTGACCTTTCTCCTCTGCGTTTGACAATCACACCATCCTGATCAATCGAATCTGCAAGATCCTGGACATCACGAATCAGGCACTGGAGTGGTTGACCTCTTTCCTTCTGGACCATCTCTCTCAGATCCAACTTGGGTCCTTTCTCTCCACCACCTCTCTCTCTCCACATGTGGTGTTCGTCTCACCCTGGCACTTTAATATCTTCTTAGCCCCTTTGGCACACCTGATCTCTACCCTTTCCTCTAACTTTCAGTGTTATGTAGATGACACTCAGCTCTCTTTCAGGCTCCCCCCGACCTCCTCTCCTCTCTCGCTCATTCCTGACTGTCTATCCATGATTCAGGAGTGGTGCACCTCCAACGATCTCTGCCTTAATGCAAGCAAGACTGAGATCCTTTCCTTCTCATTGGGACCCCTGCTCCTACTTTCCCTTTCTCACTCTGGCCACCCTCCTTGGGCCCTCTTCCTTCGCCTTCTTGTGAGGCAAAAAACGTGGGTGTCATCTTCGACACAGACCTTGCCAAGAACACCCACTACCAGCTGCACCTCCTAAGGGATATTCTTTCTTTTCTCACTTCCCCCCTGAAGCTCACTGTCTCCAGAGGCCTTGTTCTCTCTAGCGTGGACTACTGCAAAAGCCTCTTTCTCAAACTGCCTTCCTCTACTTTCTGCTCTCGTAAACTCATCCAGAACAGGAATGAGAGACTTATCCTTGGCCTCAAGCCCAGGGTCCACATCTTTCCTGCCCTGAAATCTCTACACTGTTTCCCGGTGGATGCAAGGATCAAGTTCAAGACCCTATGCATCATCCACAAGTTTCTCTGGGGCCTCGTCCTGCACTACATACAACTCTCTCTACCTAAATACCTTCCTTCTCAAACCCTTCACTCAGCTGTCTCCAACTCTCTTAGGGTCAGATGCTTCTCCAGGCAGAGAGTGGGGGTATATCTCTCTCCTCTGCAGGTGCCTCCCTCTGGAATGGCCTGCCTTCCTCTCTCAAATTTGAGCCGGACCACATGAAGTTCCAGAAGCACCTCAAGACCTTCATTTTCTCCTCTGCTTTTTCTCTCTCCCTCCCCTGCTGACCTACCTGTTTGCTGCACTGACTGGTTGCTGGCTACCCTCAGAGTCTCACTGGGTACCAGGCTCCTCCATGATCAGTCTCTCCTGCACTGCCTCCCAGCCTATGGTGCACGTAGGCACTGTAACTGTAACCTCTACAGTCACCTACCTCCTTGCACGTACCCAGAGCCACGCTGCCCTGGAAACACTTCCCCCCTCTCTCTTCCCTGCACCTCTCCCTCTCACTTGCCCTGCTTTTTGAACTCTTACAATTGCACGATCTGAATGACACAAGGCCTAGCAAGATTGTTTGTCTTGTATTCCCTCTGTCTTCCTTCCCTTGTCTTGCTGCGCCTTGAAATACTTGTGTATAGGCACGTTTTAAATGACATACCACATATCACATCCCTTGAAAGGCGTCAGGAGGAGAGCCCATCTTGAGCCCCTGTCCGCTTCCTTCTCCTTGGCGTGGCTAACAGCTGTTGGGACCCTCACCATTGTTTGGCTGTGTTAGTGGACCTGGGGGACGCCGGTAATGTCTATGACTGACATTTTCTGAATGGTACTCCCCGCCCCACCTTCAACTGAATTGTTTCAACTGCTGTGCCTTCCCCCTGCTCTAGGAGCTACACCCCCCTTGGATTATACAGGCTATAAACTTCATTTTGGCTAAAGATCACAATCGTTTTTCTGGTCCCATTTGGGGGTCATATTGGCCATGTTGGCTCTTTCCATGCACTTGCAATCAGAGGCGTTGGTGGGGGGGGGGCTTAGGGAGCTATAGCCCCTGGTCTTTTGGCTGTAGCCCCGGATAGAATCTCAGGGTCTACAGCCAAAAGGCTAGCTAGCCCCGGGTCCCGGCAATCCCGACATTAGTGTAGCCCGAGATCTTTTCCAGACCTAGCAACACCCCTGCTTGCCATGGTTTTTTATTTTATTTTTACAACAGTTATATGGTTTGTTCCATTGGCAGAGGAAGAATTGTGCACATGTGAAACAAGGGTTAGGTGTGGGTCTCTATGGGGAGTTGTCTGATTCTAAAATAGGGGATTTTGAGGGTTTCTTCTCTCTGCTGGTCTTTTTTTCTCAAAATGGGTGGTGGGTGGTTTGCTCTTTGGTGGAAGGTCTGCTTTCTGGTGTATTATGAGGGAGCTATGCAGAGATATAATATATCTTGGGTTGGTTTTATACATGCCATTGTCTGTTAAAATTGTCTCCCTGAATACACAGGGGCTTATCTCCCCCTTTAAGAGAAAAGCGCAGTTTCATTAGTTTTGCTCACTGCAATCCCAACATGGTTCTCCTTCAAGAGACCCACTTGCAGCAGTCTGACGAATAGCTTTTGACTTCTCGCAGATTTCCTCGTCAGTTCTTTGCCACTGGGGGTATTAAACAGAGAGGTTGATTAATGGCCATGTTGTTGTTGATTAATGCAAAAACGCCCTTCATTAAAAGACGGGATCCCTCTGATAAAGAGGGACAATATGTGGGGCTGTCTGGAGTCTTGGGTGGGTCTCCCGTCACTTTTGTTCTCTCTTCAGGCCCTACTGAAACCAATGCACCTTCTTTAACTGCCCTTTTCAGACCATACCCGAGTTCGCAGATGGAGAATTATTTATTTGAGGTGATTTAAATGCTCTAATGGATCCGGTAAAGGATCGCTCCTCAGTGGCCTCCTCTGCCTGTATCCGTTCTGCAGCTTCTCTCCCCTAGGAGGGGTCAGGATTTGGGTCTGGAGGATTCCTAGCAACACCTGCACCTGGTCGATAGGGATTATACATTTTATTCCCACATACATGGCTGTTATTCTATAATTACAAAATATGAACAAGGTGGGCACCACCAGAAATTGGTATCAAAAACAAAATTTAAAAATGTAATGAAAATTCATCTAAATTTCATTGGAGCGGACTGTAGGACGCCCAGAGACACCTAAGCTAAATGTGAACAGCCAAAAAAGAAGAAGCTGGATGATGAGTTATTCTAGGATTGACATGTTTTTTTCTCCACTCTCCACACTAGATACTGTCCTTGAAGGCATTATTGGGAGTAAAATTCAGTCAGACCATGCTTTGCTCACACTCGCAGTTTTAGTAGGGCAGGATCAGCTGCCCAGACGTTCCCTTTGGTGCATCAGTGATGTCCTGTTGGGGGACCATCTTGTTGAGGAGAAAGTGAAGGATCATATAATTTAGTATTTTTAGCTCAATGATACTGGTGAGGTTTCTCTGGATTCTCTATGGGAGGCATAGAAAGCTGTCATTAGTCTGCATGCAGTGCATCGTAAGTTATTGCACGTGCAGATCTCCACCCTTGAGACTCAGGTCCAGGCTTTAGAGAAGGAACACAAGGGGGCAGGTTCCCGGAGAGCCTATCGTCAGCTGTGGAATGCTAGAGGGGAGCTGGATACTCTATTGATGGGAGAGGCGACCAAACTCTTTTACGCATCAAACAATTTTACTACTATCGGAATAATAAAGCAAACATAATTTTAGCATGGAAGCTGCAGCGTCTCCAGACTAGGAATCATATTAGCAGTCTTCGAACCTCAAGGGGTGAACTCTGCTCCCACGAGGTAGCTAAATTGAACATCCGAACCAATTACTACACTTGACTGTTTCAGGCTTAAGCTCTAGATACCGAGCAACAGCGACACTACCTCCAACGCTTAACTCTTCTACTGCTCATGGAGAAGATTAGGCAGCAGCTTGTGCGCCCGATGGAAGAGGAGGAAGTTCTACAGGATATTTGGTCACTTCCTTTGTCAAATCGCCTGGCCCGGATGGATTTTCAATAGTCTTTTACAAAAATGTGCAGCTCAACTAGTGCTACCGCTCACAAGGCTGTTCCACAATTTTTTAGTAACTGGCTCTGTGACCTCGCCTATGGCAGACTCTGACCTTACCCTCTTGCTCAAACCTAGAAAATACCTGCAGGACTGCTCGACATACAGGCCTATAGCTGTTTTAAATTATGATGCACAAATTTCTTACAAAGTACTAGCCTGCCATCTCGCCCCTTTACTTCCTCGGCTGGTGGGGTCGGATCAATCAGGTTTCATTCTTTATCATCAAACACACGATAATATTCAGGGGGTGATTCATGCTGTCGATTGGTGTAATAAATGGAAGATCCCAATGGCCCTTTTATCACTTGATGCGATTAAAGCTTTTGATAGCACAAGCTAGTCCTATGTAACTGAAGTCTTAACAGCTTTTGGTTTCGGTCCCAACTTTATGAAACTTATTCTTGCAAACTTCACCTGCCCCTCCGTGTCAATTAAAATGTATTGTAAACTTCCAGACCCGATCCCTATTCATCGAGGCACATGTCAGGGTTTCCCTCCTCTTTGCTTTAGCTCTCAAACCCCTGGCCATAAAGGTAAGAAGTAACTCTCTCATTATGGGTACTATAGCTCAGTGGCAACACGCTCGTCTTGGAAGCAAGAAGACACAGAGCAACACAGGTTCAGAATCCCGGGTCTTTGCTTAGAAACATCTTCGGTATTAAGCGCATTATAAAGAACCAATTATAATTATAATTACTGGGATCGACACTTGGGGATACACACACAAATTGGCTCTTTATGTCGATTACATTATTTGTATGATGATCAACCCTGTGTCCACTCTTCCAGCGGTCACTGAAGAACTAAATTTATTTCGTGAGATATTGCGGTACGCTATTAATTTTGCTAAATCGGCAGCTCTTAATGTTTCCATGCCCCGAACAGACCTCCAATGTTTACGATGAACTCATCCATTCAGATGGGAGGAGGATAGACAAATATTTGGGAATCTACCTACCCGCTCCCATGACTCTCCTTTTCACCATAATTGCCCGACTCTCTTCCGGGAACTCTACCATGACCTTGAGCGGTGGAAGCGAGATATCTTGGTTTGGTATATGCACCTCCATTAAGATGAATGTGCTGCCTTGGCCTCTTTTGTCGTGAATGTGCCCTCCTGGAAGTTATTGCATGCATGGAGGAACTGCCATTTAACGTTCCTTCACTTTCTTTTCAACATGCTTCAACGGTCCAGTCTTTTTTCCACTACTGTTCTGTCATTACTTAACGTTGCTGGCTCTGCCCCCTCCTCGCGTTGCAACCCTCGTCTCTTATGGGTAGATGCTGTTCTCCGTTATAACGGTTCTTTCCTTGGTTTTCCTCCTCTCTTTGCTACCTTGCCTCCCTGCCTTCCGTCTTCCTCCTGCAGCCTCCAGACTGTACCTTTTTGCCTTCTCGCCTTGTTTTCCCCTCCTGCCCTCGGAGCTATCAATTTGCCTGTCCCTCAGAGTACATCTCGCCTGCCTCTCTGAGCCTACTACTTGGCTGCACTCCAGAGTCTACAAATACTTGCCGGAACTCCAAAGACTACTACTTGCCTGCACACTAGACCCCTTCTATGGCTACTCACCTTCCGCATTCTTTTTGGAGTTGCCTGTTGGATTTTTCCCCAAAACAGACTTTTCCCGGGAGGTGTGCCTCTCTTCCCTGCTTGTAACACAAACTCACTGGGCAAACTCACTGGGCACTGGGCATAGTGGCATAGTGGCGACTTCCCAGAATAGACCATTCCTCTTTGATAAGAAGCGCCCTGCAAGGACGCGGACTTCTACGCCTTTCCCTGGACCATGAGATTCCCTTGCCTCATCAGACTCCTCAGGTGAGTGAGAACACAAACATTCTGAGAGCTTTACACTTTGCATGCCTTCCCAGTGTTACTCCCATCTCACACTCTCAAGGCCCTGAAATCTAGGCTTTCGGAATTTGTTTGGCAGGGGAAGCTCCCCTGAGTTTCTAGGAGGATCCGTGCCTGCTCAAAACGGTATGGTTGTTTGGCGGTGCCTAACATACACAAATACATACTGGGTAATTAGTATGACAGGGGACCCCCGAACCCTCTCCCCTTTGAGCAGTGTAAAACAACCTTCACATTACCGGAATCTAAGAGATTCCATTATGCACAACTTAGACACTGGGTGTCCCATTCCCGAGACCATGGGTGGGGGTGGTAGGGATCTATGGCCTTTTGAGAAGTTGGTGTCGTTCAATCTTTCGTTTCATAGGGTCTCCAACATTTGCAAGCTTTTGGTGACAGACACAGTGGAAGAGGTAGCTGTGAGAAGGATGTGGGTCATGCAATCCCAATCATATTATGGGAAGCTATGCAGAGGACCTTTAGGGCATCCATACATACCAGAATATTGGAGAACTCTTACAAAATTCTCTATCGTTGGTATCTCACACTTGGCCATCTGTATGCTATGTATCCATCTGTCTCTCCTTGCTGCTGGAGGGTGTGTGCAGAAGTTGGATCCATGGCGAATATATGATTGCCCTATCATTAAACCCTATTGGGCTGCCATTATTACTTTAATTCAGCAAATTGTGGGCATTCAGCTTCCCCTGGATACCCTAGTGATTTTGTTAGGAGATGTGGATAATCAATAGGTCTTTACCATTGGGGCCCCTCAGTGCTATCTAATCACAAGCTTACAGCAGCTAAATTGACCATCGCCCAACATTGGAGAAAGGCAGATGCTCCTTTCCTCAATTTGTGGCGGGCAAATATAGCCTTCGGATCCTTACCAATGGAAATCATTTTCGTTATTGTAAATAAGAGAACTTACAGGTGGAGCAGATGGTCGCTATTCTGAGGGCTTGTGTTATGTGTTATGGGTTTTGATTGATGAGCGCTGGACCCTTGGGTGTATTTTACTTTGGACAGTTATGAGTGATTTGGATTCCCCCTTTTGTTGTTTGTGTTAATTGCTTTTTCTTTTACGCCTCTAATTGAGCGGTGCCAGGCTGCGATCGTCTCCTGCTCGTCATCCTGTACTGTGTGCCACAAGGTCCAGGCTGATATCCCTGGTGTACCTGCACTCTGCCCTATTGGTTGGCAGAGCATGCGCACAGCAACAGCTGCCATTGGCTGCACGGCTCTGAGGTCTGAGCAAAGGACCTTTGGATAATGCTGCAGCCATCTTTGGTTGCCCAGCAACAACATTGTTTGGGCTGGTGACAACCGTCATTGCTGTATCTTCCTTGTCCCGGGTACTGCCGAATATGGTATAGGGAAACATTTGGGCTGGTGGCATTATTCATCACTGCATCTTCCTCGTCACAGCACTGCTCTCAATGGTGCAAAGAAACTGGGTGGCAGTTTCTTCCTTTTGGTAAAGAAGTTCTGTTTTGGCAGTGTGCATGAGTGTGCACAGGAGGGAGCAAGCAAGTCAAAAATGTACTGTGGGCCGCATACTCTGGCGTCATGCAGCAGAATAACGCCAGACTTGCACCAGCGTTTTTAAGATCTCCTGGTATCATAAATAGGTGAGTCTGGTAGGCAAAAATAGCAAAGTATGCTGGCACTAACCTGCTCCAATTGCAACTCCCAGAGGAATTTGAGAATTTCCCTAGGAAACCTTGCTCTGCTGTTCCTAAAGACAAGATCCAGTAGAAACAAAATTACTAGGGAAACCATCTGGGGAATAAAACCCTGAGGACTGGTGACCCTTCTGTCTGGTCTGGCAGGTCTTCAAATGGGTAGTTTTCGGAGTATAAACCTCGTGAAGCCTGCTGATGCCAATGAGAAATGGGAGGATACCTGCCGTGCTCCTGGGAGGTAAGAAACAGAAGTAAGTGAAGGTAAGTGAGGGTCGGAGTGTAAAAGATTTGGAGTAAGAATGCAAGTACCGGCAGAGAGATCAGATTGTTGTAATGGCTTGCATGGCTCTGGTATCTGAGAGGAGGACGCACTGTGCTGTAGAAATGAAAGTAAAGGATAAGCAGTGGGTCCGGAAAGAAAAGTTGGAGGTTAAGGCTATAGACACTGGGTCCGACTGGAGCGGGTCTTCTGAGATAGTGATCATAGGAGGGAACGGCTTGCGGGGCTCCGGTATCTGATGAGAGGAGTCACCGGGCTGCAGAAAGGGATGTAAGGATAAGCAGACGTCTCCGGAAGAAGGGTTTGATGAATGTCGGAAGCTAAGGCTATACGCACTGGATCGGGCTGAAGCATGTGTGCAGAGATAGCGTTCGTAGAAGGGAGACACAAGGGAGTGTGTGCGGCGGTCCCTTGATGGATAGAATAGACAGGGTGCATTAGCACAAGTACAGCAAGAATCTGAACTCTGAATAGTCTGTTTGTTTATTCACCTTTTATGCGCACCAGACACATAGGTAACAGGGCGCAGCAATAAGAAAATGCAAGGCTTACAGAGTTACAAGAATATACATATACATGTTACAAAAGAATACACTGGATCACAAAATAGAATAAATTACACACAGTTTTACAAATAGTGGCACAAAGTTCAAATTGGAATATTGGGCGAGTAAGAGTATGCTAAGCCAAGTGCGGAGTCAACTTAGAGGATGGGAGGCTAGGGGTCAGAAGGGGTCAGAAGAGATTAGATGTTTGATGGCGTTTTTCTAAAGTGAAGGTAGGGTTGGTCTACTCTCAGATTTTGTGGCAGTAAGTTCCAAAGTTTAGCAGCCTTCACTGGGAAACTGTTACCACCAATTGTGGAGAGCCTGTATGTCGGTACTTGGCATTACCAGCTCTAGTTGGTCTGAGCGAGACTCTTTTATGAAGTTTATCTATGAGGTAACTAGGTGCCGCATTGTTTAAAGCTTTGTGGGTCAGTGATATCATTTTTAACTGTATTTTGTTATTGGTACAAAGCCATTTATGTTGGTGTCTGATGGAGGAGATGTGAGTTATTTTGTTTATGCCGAGTGCTGCTCTCAAGGCATTATTTTGTAATGTTTGCAACCTCTGGATAGTACCTTTATTGGCACCACTGTATAGAGCGTTGCAGTATTCGATTCTGGATAGTATTAGGGCTCTAGCCAGCATCATGCAACTGTCGTTAGAGAGGAATGGCTTGCCAGCTCCTAACAGCTTGCAAGTGTAGGCAGTGGTGGATGCAAGGGTTTTTACCTGTTTGTCAAAGGACATGGTAGAATCGAGGTAGAAGCCAAGGGTTTTTACTTCCCTGGAGACTCTGATGATATTCCCATCAATACTGAATGAGGAGAATTCCTGTCCTAGTTTTTTAATGTTGGCATGTGTACCCATGATTATCAGCTCAATCCTATCTTCGTTCAGGCATAGGCCATGAGTGAATAGTGAATATATAAACCCTAAGAGAGTAGCAACGTGCTGGTGCCCTGCTCGTAGCTGCAGATATCTCCTACTGTCATGGGCGGAGACAGGAAGGGAAGAAACAAGGGCGTGAAAGCTAGAATGTCGCATGGAACATCAGGCGCCATCTTGGGGGAAGATCGAATAAAGGGACATACCCTTCTCCATTTCCTCCACACAGACCAACTTCGCACATGAGATGTAACACCTGGTGAGCCTCCTGTGCTGTGGGACCTCTGAGTGGATGCTTTTGAGGTCTATCTGAGAGCAGCTGGTGGTGCAAAGTACAGTGACAATGAGAAGGAGTTGAATTGCTTGGGCACTGAAGGGCTCAGGGTTTTTAGACATTTGCCAAGTGAGGAGATGCGCATCCCCGGTGAGGCGAAGAAGAAATATTGGTACGTTTGTTTGAGTCTGCCCCTCAGGAAATTGGAGAAGCATTTTGGTAAAAGAACCCAATGTGGTGCTCGAACGGTATCACTTTGTTTCCAGGGCACAAGGTGTCGGGAAGTTGATTGACTCTTATGTCACGAATTTTCAAACTCACATCCACTTGCAAGTTTACAGGTGTACAGGAGGAGTACATTAGAGACCAGATTATGATGAAGACAAGTAACGCCAAGGTCAGAGAGAGGTTGTGGATTGATAAGGATCCCCCTTTGGACAATGTTATAGCAATATCAAAGGGTACTGAGGAGTCCTGCGCTAGTGTGCAAGTCGTCACAGAGAAAGCTGTCATGTTTTCAAAAGGAGAGTCAATATAGGCCATATTGACTTCCAAGAAGGGCGGTGGTGATGCTAGAGCAAAGGCCGAAAAGACTGATGGTCACGCGAACAAGTATGGCAAAGTGCCATTGGGTGCTGGTTCTAAACAGAGGTGCAGGAGATGTGGGTGTGGAAGCCATCCCACTGGAGCCAGGAAATGTCCGGCCTGGGGAGTGGGGTGTAGGAGATGTAATATCTAAGGGCATTATGCAAGGATGTGTAGGTTGAATGGTGATGGAGGCAATCCGCAAGGAAGACAAACTGTCAGAATGATTGAGGCAGAAGAAGGCACTGTGTTGTGGGACATCTGAGTGGTGTAGCTGGGGAGGGGGTTCTGCTACATGTTGAGGTGGAAAGCCAAGAAAAGGCCATGGGACAGACCGCCAATTTTGTGCAAATCGAAATGTTTGTGGATTCAAGTTCACTTTATACTGTGATTGCACCAGAAGTGTATAAGGAACGTTATGGGAAGGAGGTGTCTGCACTCAATGCATCAGATATAAACCCCAGTGCATATGACCAAGTACCCATAAAAGTGTTGGTATATGAGTGGGCCCGGATTGAATTCACGGGGTGCAGTACTGAAGGGAAGATGTATGTGGCTCACAAAGGAGTGAGTGTTTTGGGATGGGATGAGTAGACAGGGTTGGATATAAATACGCCCAGGGAGGAGTGTGTTGGAGTTATGTATGGGGACGGGAGCAGGCTCAGACGGAAGGTGGCATGTCTGCGGTCTACCTAAGTAGCAGGTACCCCACAGTTACTACGTAGAAGCTGGGTATGTCGGGTGGATTTTCACACAAGATTATACTTAAGAGAGGGGTGGTGCCTAAGGCCAACAAAGGTTAGAAGTGTCCCGCTGTTGGCCAGAGCAGGGCTAAAATAGGAACTTCTCAAGCTGAAGGAGGCTGGTATAATTGAGGAAATTGAATCTTCAGAGTGGTTGTCGCCAGTAGTTTTGGTGCAGAAACAGGATGGGGGTATGAGGATGTGCGTTAACCTTAGGGAGCTCAATGCAAGCATATGGGTAGATCGGCATCCCTTCCCAAATTTTAAAGAGCTTTTGTCGATCCTAGGACAGGCGGTGTGGTTTTCCACATTTAACCTCTCCTCAGCATTTCATCAAATAAACCCGCACAAGGAGTCTCAACCTCTCTCATCGTTCGTCACTCTATTGGGGGGCGTACAGGTTTTGCTGTATGCTGTTTGGACTGGCATCTGCTGTTTTTCAGCGTTTAATGCAGGCATTGTTGATGGTGTTTTTTCTAAAGTGAAGGTAGGGTTGGTCTACTCTCAGATTTTGTTGCAGTAAGTTCCAAAGTTTAGCAGCCTTCACTGGGAAACTGTTACCACCAATTGTGGAGAGCCTGTATTTAGGTACTTGACATTACCAGCTCTAGTTGGTCTAAGTGAGATTCTTTTATGAAGTTTATCTATGAGGTAACTAGGGGCCGCATTGTTCAAAGCTTTGTGGGTCAGTGATATTATTTTTAACTGTATTTTGTTATTGGTAGAAAGCCATCTATGTAGGTGTCTGATGGAGGAGATGTGAGTTCTTTTGTTTATGCCGAGTGCTGCTCTCAAGGGATTATTTTGTAATATTTGTAACCTCCGGATAGTACCTTTATTGGCACCACTGTATAGAGCGTTGCAGTAGTCGATTCTGGATAGTATTAGGGCTCTAACCAGCATCATGCAACTGTCATTAGAGAGGAATGGCTTTCCAGCTCTTATCAGCTTGCAAGTGTAGGCAGTGGTGGACGCAAGGGTTTTTACCTGTTTGTCAAAGGACATGGTAGAATCGAGGTAGAAGCCAACGGTTTTTACTTCCCTGGAGACTTTGATGATATTCCCATCAATATAGAATGAGAATTCCTTTCCTAGTTTTTTAATGTTGGCATGTGTACCCATGGTTATCAGCTCGGTCTTATCATCGTTCAGGCATAGGCCATGAGTGAATAGTGAATATATAAACTCACAGAGCATCTGCCTAAGAGAGTAGCAACGTGCTGGTACCCTGCTCGTAGCTGCAGATATCTCCTACTGTCATGGGCGGAGACAGGAAGGGAAGAAACAAGGGTGTGAAAGCTGTAATGTCGCATGGAACTTCAGGCGCCATCTTGGGGGAAGATCGAATAACGGGACATACCCTTCTCCATTTCCTCCACAGAGACCAACTTCGCACATGAGATGTAACACCTGGTGAGCCTCCTGTTCTGTGGGACCTCTGAGTGGATGCTTTTAAGGTCTGAGAGCAGCTGGTGGTGCAAAGTACAGTGACAATAAGAAGGAGTTGAATTGCTTGGGCACTGAAGAGCTCAGGGTTTTTAGACATTTGCCAAGTGAGGAGATGCGCATCCCTGGCGGAGGGGAAGGAGAAATATTGGTACGTTTGTATGAGACTGCCCCGCAGGAAATTGGAGAAGCATTTTGGTAAAAGAGCCCAATGTGGTGCTCGAACGGTATCACTTCATTTCCAGGGCACAAGGTGTCTGGAAGTCGGTTGACTCTTATGTCACGAATGGCATGTCGGCGGTCTCCCTAAGTAGCAGGTACCCCACAGTTACTACGTAGAAGCTGGGTATGTCGGGTGGATTTTCACACAAGATTATACTTGAGAGGGGTGGTGCCTAAGGCCAACAAAGGTTAGAAGTGTCCCGGTGTTGGCCAGAGCAGAGCTAACATGGGAGCTTCTCAAGCTGAAGGAGGCTGGTATAATTGAGGAAATTGAATCTTAAGAGTAGTTGTCGCCAGTAGTTTTGGGGCAGAAACAGGATGGGGGTCTGAGGATGTGCGCTAAACTTAGGGAGCTCATTGCGAGCATATGGGTAGATCGGCATCCCTTCCCCAATTTTAATGAGCTTTTGTCGATCCTGGGACAGGCGGTGTGATTTTCCACATTTAACCTCTCCTCAGCATTTCATCAAATAAACTTGCACAAGGAGTCTCAACCTCTCACATCGTTCGTCACTCTATTTGGGGTATACAGGTTTTTCTGTATGCTGTTTGGACTGGCATCTGCCTCTGCTGTTTTTCAGCATTTAATGCAGGCATTGTTTGGGGAGGTGCCTGGTGTGAGTTACTTCCAAGACAATATTTTGGTCTGGGGTAATGATCGGCATGAGCACGACGAGAGGATGCATCAGGTCATGCAGAATTTGCAAGAAAGCAGTTTGACAAAGTGTCAGCTGGGTGTTCCCAGTGGTATGTTTCTTGGGCACACTTTGGATGCCAATGGCATTAAGCCCACGGACGGTTTGGTTAGGGTGACAAAGTAGGCACCATCTCCTGTGAATAAGGAGCAGCTCAGGTAATTTCTGGGGATGACTGAGTACTATGTCAAATTCATTCTGTCCTATGCAGAAAAGAGGGTGTTCATGAAAGCCTTACTGAAGAAAAATGTGAAATTTGAATGGTCGCAGCAATGCCAGACAGAGTTTGTTCGGTTGAAGGAGAATGTTGACAATGCCCCATCTTTGAATTAGTTTGATCCCAATGGGACTCACCACTGACGCGACTGATTTTGGTCTGGGGCGGATTTAGAGCAATAGCAAGGCGTGAGATTTAGGCATATCACGTTTTTATCTAGAGCTCACTGAGATGCAGAGAAACACTATGCCATGATTGAGAGGGAGGCCCTTGCAGCGTCTTGAGCTTCTAGGCCTCTTAGGACATTTTTGTGTGGTATTCTAGATCACAAACCCCACACATATGTGCTGACTACTAAAGGGGTGGGATCTGTATCTCCAAGAATAGCAAGGTGGATGGTGCACCTGCAGAAATTTAATTTTGTAGTGGAGTATATTCCTGGTTCAAAGAATGTGGGTGTGGACTGCTTGTCCTGGTTGCCAGTTGTCGCTACGGGTGAAGCTGTGGAGTGTGAGGTGGGAACTCAGGTTAATTGTGTGCTTCCCTCAACTGACAAAAGTGAGTGGGAAAAGGAGTGTGCAAAGGATGTTGAGTTGTCGTGGATTAGGGCTGGTTTGTGTGATGGCTGGGAGACCGTCAATGTCAAGGAAGAGTGTAAAAGCTTTCATGAGTATTTTGAATGAGTTGCCGGAAGGTCCACTGGGCGTCACGAGAGGCGATAGCCTAATTCCGCCTGCCAGTTAGAGGACAAGGCTTGTAGAGGTGGCCATGAGGGACATTTGGGCAGGTCTATGACCAAGAGGTGATTGCAGGAGTCGTACTGGTGGCCAGGGATGGATGTAGAGGTGAAGGTTGCAGTTAAGGATTGTGTGGCTTGTGCCAAGAGTGATAAAAGCAAACATCTGCATCCACAACCGATATATACTGGGGAGGTTCCGGGTGAGGTGGGGTTAAAGTTGGCATTAGACATCATGGGTCCCATGGATGGTCTCGGCAGTGGTTTGAGTTTTGTGGTGGTCCTAGTGGACTATACGTCATGGTGGGTGAAGGCTACAGCATTGAAGATGGTGATGACTGAGAAGATCATTGAGTTTCTGAGCAGGGTGTTTGACAGGGAGGACATACCTGTGAGTATCGTCACAGATAACGGTGTTCAGTTCAACTTGCATCACATGCAGGAATTTTTGCAGAATCTTGGCAGCGACCATCACAGGACTGCATTAAACAAAAACTTCTGCAAATGGTTTAGTGGAACAAATGAATAGGCTCATGAAAGGGGCTATTCAATTGGCTGTGGCCAATGGGCTGTGTTGGCGTGGTTTGGTATCGGAGTCGTTGACGGCGTATAGGTGCACGCAGTCAGCTCTTACAAGGCGTTCCCCATTTTAACTCATGAGAGGTAGGAAAGCAGGTTCTAAACTGAGGACGGCTGCCCTTGGGGTGGGGTCTTCATGGCGGTGAACATGTCTGAGGTGTTGGAGAGAGTATGTGCTCATCAGGAACGGTTGAGGTCACTGTAGGTGAACAGGCAGCCGACTGGAGTGAAGGTTGGTGATTGTGTGTATGTGAAGAACCCCATATTTGTATCCAAAGTGAGGTGGGCGTGTACATGCCTCCACGCATGGTGGTGAAAGTGGGAGTAGGGTATGTGGTTCTGGATGATAGGTCACGGTAGAGTAAGAGAAGGGTTGTGGTGCAGAACAGTGCATCTGTTGTACCACAGGATGATACAACCATGGTGTCACAGAACGGTGCATCCGTGGTGCCACATGACATGTGTGGGTCCTCTTTGGGCCTCATTTCAGTTTTCATGTGGGTGGACACATGGCTCAGGTTGGGATGGAAAGCAGTGGTGTTTGTGAGGCTGTATGCAATGAGGGATTGAAAGGTGTTGTGGCAAAGTCAGAACCTGTGTATCAGGGTCACAGTACGGTGGTGGGACCAATCGCTGTTGACCATCGTCACACACCTACGATTAGGTTGCCTCAGGTCAAGTTGAGCGATTATATCTGGAAGGGTGTGAGTTATTGAGTTTGCTGGTTGTATGTGTCATGAATTTTATTGAGTTCTGTTTCATATGAAATGTTTCTATGTTATCCTGTTCATATGTTTCTTCTTTTACAGCCTGTGTTATTAGTTACCATGTTCATTGGTTTAATTTTTACAGCCATATGTTATCATTCTGGGTCAGTGGTTCGATTCTCCTTGTCCCCATGGTGATGGTTTCTTGTTTTCTTGTCCCTTCTTCTGTTCCCGATCCCATTTCCTTATTTATTGTGGTCATTAAGGGTGAGGGGAAGTGTTGCAATGGAGTGTTGTGATGGAGTGTTGTGATGGAACCTTGACACGTTGTTCTTTGACCAGGGTTCCACATTCTTGATCAGTTGATGGGGCTTGCTGGTGGTGCGCTACAGGGTACGTTTGCTTTGTAATAAACCTTTGTTCCTGACTTCCCTGTGTGTGGTCTTTACTTCACAAGTCAATGAAAAATAACTGAACAATAAAAAAAAGAGGCATAAGAAACTGTATTGAGTTACTTACAAATTCAACTTGTGTGTGTTCCATAAATAAATGATTGTATTGTATCCACAATGTAAACAGTCTCCTATAATAAGTCAAAAAGAAAAATCAATTCACGGACAACTAGCATTTAGCCTGTCAGTAATCAGAACTGGACAATCGCTCCTAGAGAAAAACAGAGACAGAAGAAACTGTACCGAGTTACTTACTATAGTGCACAAGTTAATTAGACCTGCGATCCTGTTGGATCAAAATGTTGGCATAATATTCAGCCATCCCCATGAAGGACTTCAACGGTTCCTTGGTGGTTTTTAGCTCTGGAGCCTGTGCTATCGCTTGCACTAGCCCCTTCTTTGCTTCCATCCCTGATGCTGACACTGTGTTTTCCAGGAAGTACAGTTTAGCTTTGTGTAGTTCACTTATATTTCTTTTTAGCCAGAATCCTTTCTCTCTTTTCTGTCTAGTACTTTTTCTAGAGCTGCGACATGCTCTACTCCAGTGGTGCTATGAACCAATATGTCGCCTTGAAAGAACTTGACATTTGCGATGTCTTGCAGTTTATTGGTCCTGAAGCACTCCCTTGTGCACCCTCTTCTTAAGAAACCCTCTGCCAACCTGTCCTGCCCCGCTAACTATCGCCCAATCTCCATCACACCTTTCCTGGGCAAACTCCTGGAAAAGCTGGCCATCTCCCAGCTTAATCTTCATACTGAATCTGTTGGTTGTCTTCATGACCATCAGTCTGGCTTCAGAGCTACCAGAAGCACGGAAACTGCTCTCTTGAACATCCATGAAGACCTGCTCTCCAACCTTGATTCCAAACCCCCTGTGCCTTCATCTTACATGATCTCTCCTCTGCCTTTAACACAGTCAACCATGCCATCCTGCTCAACCGTCTCCGTGATAACCTGGGTATCACCGGTCAGGCCCTGGCCTGGCTCACTCTTTCCTCTCTGATCGACCCTCCCAGGTCAAACTCGGGTCCTTCCTCTCCTCTATCTTGTTCTCTACCTGCGGTGTCCCCCAGGGGTCTAACCTCTCTCCCTGGTTGTTCAACCAACACCTGGCACTTCTTGCCCACTGCATTGCCGCTCTCTGCCCCAACTTTCAGTGCTATGCAGATGACACTCAGCTCATTTTCAGGCTATCTTCGGCCTCCACTTCTCCTTCTTTCATCTCCGACTGTCTGCCTGCTATCCAGGAGGGTGTGCGGCCAATGATCTCTGCCTTAATGCCAGTAAGACTGAGATTCTCGTCATCAGCACACCCGCTCCCTCCTTTCCCGTCACTCTCTGACCGGCCTCCCTTGGCCCTCCTCCTGCTCCCACATGCGAGGCTAAAAACGTTGGGGTCATGTTCGACTTCACACTCTCCTTCTCTCCTCACACCTCTGATGTCTCTAAGAAGTCACACTACCAGCTGCACCTCCTCAGAGGTATTCTTCCTTTCCTCTCCTTCCCCTAGAAGCTCACTGTCTGCAGAGCTCCGGTTCTCTCTAGGCTGGACTATTGCAACAGCCTCTTTCTAAATCTGCCTGTTTCGACTCTCCGCCCTCTGCAACTCCTCCAGAACAGGACTGGGAGACTTGTGCTTGGCCTTGAGCCCAGGGATTGTATCTCTCCAGGACTGAAATCTATGAACTGGCTCCCAGTGGCTGCGAGGATTAAGTTCAAAACCCTCTGCATTGTCCACAAGGCCTTCTGGGGCCTGGGGCCTCAATACCTTCAACTCTCTCTTCCTAAATACCTTCCTTCTCAAGCTCTTCGCTCATCCGCCTTCAACTCCCTCAGGGTCAGTCGCTTCTCCAAGCAACGAGTTGGTGGTAGATCTCTTTCTTCAGCTGGGGCCTACCCTCTGGAACAGCCTCACTGCCTCTCTGAAACTTGAGAATCATCTCCGGTTCCGGAAGCACCTCAAGACCTTCCTCTTTGCTTCTGCTTTCTCTCCTCATCCCCCCTGCCGAACTCCTGGCTGAAACTGCACTGGTTACCTGACCACCCTCTGATCTCGGATCCAGGTCCCCTCCCCTGCCAGTTGCACAACTGCACTGCCTCCCAGACAACCCCTGCACTTGGGGAATGTTTCTCTGTATCCCTACAGACCCCCCCAGCAATTGACACCTGATGTCTGCACTTACCCTTGAACTTGCCACCAGCTGGCCATACTTCTCTTACTGTTTTGTTTTATTATTCTATGTACTGCACTGTCCCCGCCCCCGTCCAAGCCTCGCACTTTTCCCCTTCCCCCCTTCCCTTGCACTTGCACGATCTGAATGGCACATGGCCTAGTAGGATTGTTGTCTCTGCATTCCCTCTGTTCCCCCTCCCTTGCCTCGTCAGGCCTTGAGACACTTGTGTATAGGCGCGTTATAAATGCCATATCATATCATGATTATTTGGACTACTGAAGCTGAACACAATCTGAATGGCATGAGCTTATACTGGTACATGCTATACGGTGTCACAAATGTGGTCCACTGTCTTGACTTCGGATATAGTTTAACCTGGTGATATGAACTGGTAATACCTAGTTTTGAGAATATAGCAGCTTCTTGAAATGATTGCATGTTCTCTGATATGTTTGGCAACGGAAATGTGTCACTCACTACCTCTTTATTCAATATTCTAAGATCTATGGACATTCTGAGCTTGCCGGACCCGTTCCTACTGGTTACCACTGGACTTAGCCATTCCATTTCATCCACTGTTTCAATTATTTTTTCTTCCAACAGATTCTTCAACATCTCTTGCAGTTCTCCTCTCGCCGTGTTTGGCACTGGTCTCACATTTTGTTTTGTTGAGCTCCTTCTCTCAGTAATCATAAGATCAGACCAAGTCAACCATCATTCGAATGGGCTTGCCTCCTATTCGTACCTCGCAGTGTGTTTTTTCTAGCTTTCCTATTTTCTTGAGTGCATTGATGCTGAGTATTCTAACTGGTTTAGGTTCACAGATTTGTTCCTGCAAATCCTCGCAAAATGGCCTATCATTTTGTATTTTGAGCGCTTTCTTCCCTGCGTGGGGCATTCTTTGTCATGTGCCGTGTGTATGCGCATACCACATCTGTAGCCCTCTTTCCGATTTCTCGACTCCTCAGTTTTGTGATATTCTCTTCATTGAGTTTTCTCCACCCTCTTTTGTCTATTTGTTTTCCATTTCACTTCGTTGACCTCGCATGATTTCCTTTCATGGATTATGTTTTTGTTATTTTTGTTTGTGCAGCATACTTTCCTCCATACTGTGTGCTATGTTCAGGATGTCCACTAACGTATGCACTTTGCATTGTAACATTTTCTCTTGTTTAGTCAAACTCCTGCACCATACTACTAATGAACCTCTTAACATGGTGTCCAGCATATCCGCAAAGTGACAATCTGTCTCTAATTTTCTGAGCACAGTGAGGTAGTCATCCATAGGTTCATTCACTCCTTGTTTCCTTTCATAGTAGTGTAATCCGTACCTCTGTTTGTTCCCTCAATTCTCAAATCTTTTCAATGCTTCCACTCTCCTTTTTCCCCCGCAGCATTTGACATATCCACTTGTGGTGCCCCTTTAAACTAGAACACACGGCGGAGTGCTGTAACTCTGTTGCGTGGGGATGCTAATAAAGGGGCAGGTCATGTGGGCTCGGGAGAGCACGCGTGGAGCCTGGACGAGATGCAGAGCCTCACGAGACTACTGTTTGCAAAGGGGGCTCACGGTGCCCAGGGAGGTTCCTATTGAGGGGCCCCCTTCCACACCGCTGGCCTTCTTTCCCCAAAGCATTTATCAAAAAGGCTGCTCTTCTTTTTTCACTCTGTTCTTGAAGCCCTGACGCACTCATATATACATTAAACATGTTTAGGCCTTGTTGTCAAGATATGTTTGACCTACGAGGAGGATTTTGTAGGAATACTGGTGTAGGTATCAGATGTTGAGCCATTTTCTCTCTGTGTTTCTTTGTTTTATTTTGTCTGCTGCTTTGCTGACACCTGGATTCTTGTTCTCCGTTTTTTGGGGGCATGCTTGCTTCTACCTTTTCTTCTTTACATCCCTCTCCTCGTCGCCATTGTAGGATTTGCTGTCACACAATATCACTCTCACATACATTGGAGAAGAGTGCAGATCTTCACATACATTAAATGTAAGTATGCATTTGCGTGGGCAGGCTCGCTGTAATAGAGAGCTCGTGTGGATCTCCTGCTCCTACGCTCTACGGCTCCTTTCTGGTGCCTTTCTCGGTCCACGTTTCTCACACCCCATGGCGCAGTAGGGGTTGGAGCCGAATATGGCATGTGTCATGTGCCAGTGACACGTGCCTCTGCATGTCACTACTACAAGTGACACGTGCCACTGGCAAGTGACACATGCTACTGGCAGGTGCCACATGCCAGGCCCCACAAATATCAGATGTACCTCATAATTGTTTTTCAAATTATAATCCTCTTTTTTAAAAATAAAAACGTGAACCTCCATAGTGAAGCTCCTTGCAGAACTCGATCACAAGACCTCGTGATGTTGAGGCTAGCACTTTCGCCACTAGATTATCACGCTCGTAGCAGGAGTTTATTTCCTTTAATATAAACTAAGTAACAGGTGTCACATGCCAGGCAAAACAAATAGATGTCCCGCATGTCACTTCCACGGCAAAACAAATAGATGTCCCGATGTCGCTTCGTTTTTAAAATGATAATCCTCTGTTTTCAAAATGAAAATGGGAAGCTCCAATTAATTATAATCCTATTTTAAAAATAAAAATGGAAAGCTCTTAAGGGGATTCGATCACATGCCTTCCTGATGTCGCTAGCTCCTAAACCACCAGACCAACACATCCCATGGAAATCAGTTGTTCAGACTCTAGTGTGAACTTTCATGTGGTTTAGTGATGGTCCCTTTTCTAGTTTGAGTTGGATTGAGTTGGATCAACAACAATATTCCTGGTATTGACAGTGATGATGATCCCTCAGATGATAAAGATGATCTAAATACTGTCGATTCATTGTTGGAAGGCAGTGAATACCCACCAAACAGTATGCACATAAAGAAAATGGTTGAATATTTACATATAAAAAAAAGAATTCCAGAAGAACTCCCTCAGAATTTGACTTTGGAAGACAAAAAACCACCATTAAAGTTTGTTCCACTGGAAACACATTGTCCATACTGTCCAGGACCGACAGCGCCTTTACTTCTTCAGCCAAAACTCATTACAAAAAATGCAACTGTGTATGCAATATTTAAGATCCATAAAGGTAATTTCAAAATAATCATATTTAAAATATGATCTCCTCTCTGTCTCTGTATGTATGAATGTATATCTATGTATGTATGTATGTGACACATTGGCATAGTATGGGTACATGGTGGTAATTACCTGCTCCATGTCTAGCTTCAGAAACTTATTTCAGAAATGATTTGACCAGCCACTTATCATGTTTCCTAAACTGCAAAACCGATGATGCCTTCCCGATCATAGATGGGTGGCTGTCCCAAACACTGAGCTAATAATAGCCAAAAAAGTATTCTTTCTTCTCCCCATTAATTTGTTGATCGCTCCATTATGTGTCTTTGGTAATTGTGAAATACCTCCAATTTCACAATTTCTTCTGCTAGTCAAGGCAGCACATAAGTTCCAACAGGTTTTTATCCCATCTAAGTTTTCTTGATTATTTTACAAGTTTTTATTGGTAACCAGTGTAAGTTTCTAAATGTAGGGCCATTTTATTCACATATTTTGGTTCCATTGATTAGTCTAGGTGCAATTCTATGTATCTGTTTGAGTGGTGCAAGGGTTGTACTGTGAATGCCCACGGTGTGTGCTTATCCACATTCAAATGTGATATTGACAATCATTGTTCACCTGTCATTATCTTCAGGGGTTGTTGCAATGGATTTATTTTGCATGGCAACGTTAGTACTGAACTGAGATTACTCGTCTTTTATGAGATCACGTTGCTCATGTGTTGCCAACTTGGTCCCTTTCTCTCCGCCACCTCTCTCTTTACCTGCGGCGTTCCCCAGGACTCTATCCTCTCACCCTCGTTTTTTAACCTCTACTTGGCCCCTTTGGCCCACCTCATCTCTACCTTTTCCTCTAACTTTCAGTGTTATGTGGATGACGCTCAGCTTTCCTTCAGGCTCCCCTCAGCCTCCTCTCATCTATCGCTCATTCCTGATTGTCTATCCGCGATTCAGGTTTGGTGCGCCTCCAATGATCTGTGCCTTAATACCAGTAAGCCGGTCATCCTTCTCATTGGGACCCCTGCTCCCGCTTTCCCTCTCTCACTCTGGCTGCCCTCCTTGGGCCCTCTTCCTTCGCTTTCCTGTGAGTCTAAAAACCTTGGTGTCTTCTTCGACTCCACTCTCTCTTTCTCTGCTCACTTCTCGGACGTCGCCAAGAAGTCCCATTATCAGCAAATTCTCCTCAAAGGGACTCTTCCCTTTCTCACTTTACCTCAGAGGATCACTGTCTTCAGAGCCCTAGTTCTCTCTAGGCTGGACTACTGCAACAGCCTCTGTCTCAATCTGCATTCCTCTACTCTCCGCCCTCTTCAACTCATCCAGAACAGTACTGCAAGACTTATCCTTTGCCTCAAGTCCTGGCACCATATCTCTCAAGCCATGAAATATCTCCACTGGCTCCCGGTGGCTGCACGGATCAAGTTCAAGACCCTTTGCATTGTCTACAAAGCTTTCTGGGGCCGGGGCCCGCACTACATCCAACGCTCTCTTCCAAAATACCTTTCTCAGCTACCTCCAACTCTCTAAGGGTTAGACACTACTCCAGGCAGAGAGTGGGGGGTAGATCTCTCTCTTCTGCCGTTGCCTCCCTCTGCAATGGCCTCCGTGCCCATCTCAAACTTGTGCCGGACCCCTAAAGTTCCAGAAGCAGCTTAAAACCTTCCTCTTCTCTGCTTTCTCTCCCTCTCTCCCCTGCTGACATACCTGTCTGCTGTACTGACTGGTTGCTTGGCCACCATCAGTGTCTCACTAGGTACCAGGCTCTCTCTTGATATGTCACCCTTGCGCTGCCACCGGGCCTTCCATGCTCTTAGGGGCTGTAACTGTAACCCTACAGTCCATTATTCTCCCTGCACTACCCAGAGCCGTGCTGCCATGGCTGCACTTACACAGAGCATTGCTGCCCTGTTTTCCCCTCCCCTCTCCCTTGCACTCCCCCCTCCCTTTACCCTTAAACTTCTCATTCTCGCACTTGCACAATCTGAATGACACAAGGCCTACTATGATCGTTGTCTTGTCCTCCCTCTGTCTTCCCTCCCTTGTCTTGTTGCGCATAGAAACACTTGTGTACAGGCGCATTATAAATGACTTATATCATATGATATCATGCGGTTGCATATCATATGGTTATTTTAATAACCTTTTACAGTAAGGCAAAGGTGAGCATTGTTTGATTTTTTTGTGGTACATTTTGGTTCTACATTCAGATTTTTGAGAAGAAAGCTATTAAGCATGTTTTTATGAATGTGGAGAAGGTCCTTTATGATAGTGGTGCATTGATGATGTAGTGGAGGCCATCAGCATTTCACCTTGATTGGTTTTCTGACTGTGGATTGGAGAACATGAAGTAATTTTGAAGCAATGAAAACACTGATTTGAAGGAGATATAAGACATATCTAGGTGGCATGCCACGTTAGACTTGACACTAAAAAGGGACTGTCCGGGCCCTGCTGTTTGAATAGGTCATAAGAACTAGCACCAGAGATTTCCCATATAAAGCATTGGTGCAACTGTAGAACTGCAGACTACAGTGCATGAGGGTGAAAGTTCTAGGCAGCCGTCCAATTTTTTTATTAGACGTTTTACTCACTTAATGTCTTAAAAGTCATTTAAACAGTAGATTTGACATCAGCTAGTCCAGAGAGGGGTGACATGCTGTGGCATGCTGGAGTTCCAAGTGCTTCCAAACATTCAATTGCTGAAAGGTATGAAACATAAGACAAGAGACTAAGAGGTGAGATGCCTGAAGTAATTTTGAAGCAATGAAAACACTGATTTGAAGGATATATAAGACATATCTAGGTGGCATGCCACGTTAGAATTGACACTGAAAAGGGCCTGTCGGGCCCTGCTGTTTGAATAGGTAATAAGAACTAGCACCAGAGATTTCTAATATGAAGTGTTGGTGCAACTGTAGAACTGCAGACTACAGTGCATGAGGCTGAAAGATCTAGGCAGCTGTCAGAATCCACTTTTTTTTTTATTTATTAACATCACAAAATGATTGTGAGGCTTTTTACTCACTTGTTTAATGTCTTAAAAGTCATTTAAACGCAAATTTGACGTCAGCTAGTACCGAGATTGGTGACATGCTGTGGCATGATAAGTACTTAAACTATGCATTTGCTGAAAGTGTTTCAATATAAAACAATCCCACAATGATTGAGAGGGTATTTTTCACTTGTACAATATGTTTGAACTCCTTAAAACTGCACATTTTCCATCAGCCAGTCCAGAGATTGGTGGCATGCTGTGGCACGCTGTGGCATGTGCCACATGTCACATTCGGCTCCTACCCCTTCTCCCATGGCGTCATAACGCAGAGCTCAGGCGTCCATGTGCAGTGACGCGGTGTCTCCACGACACTACAGTTGCTTACCTGTTAATGCAGGGAGGGCGTACACAGAAGAAATGCAACCATTTTAAGTGACGTAACTTGTGCCCCTGCAACATTAATAGCCGCCTCCTGCTGTGTCTGGAGAGAGAGGGAAGCTGTTCTGTCCTTCTAGACTAGACTTTACTGTCCTCTCCCAGTAAAGAAAACAAAATGTACGCTTTCTCAGTTTGGACTCCTGTCTCGCTCACAGTTTCTTTGGAATTTGTGCACCATCTTTGTGAATACAATGACCTGTGCGTGTCTCAGCGGAATCGAGCAAGATACAAACAGCACATCCTCGGAGCTTTCTTCACTTTCCTGTTAAAACCATCCATTGCTTCCAATGGCCAATTAAGTTCTGTAACCAGTTACAACAAAAAGCCCTACATTCCCATTTGGAGTTTAAAGGTACGGAAGAATACTTTCTCCAAGAGAAGCTCTTCGCAGATATTGTAGCCCAGCTGCATGGAGCACCATGATTTATTGATATAACCTTTGAAGTGGAAGCAAGTATTTGTCGTCAAAACACAAACATGGCGCCATGTGCAAACATTTAACTCACATAACTAAGTCCTGGATGCTGCATTGTGTTCATAGTGATGTCGGAATTTCAGCTATTGTTGTAATAGATCAGAAGGTCAGTCTGCAAGTGCAGTGAGATATTGGTCTGCCTGGAAGACCAGCTGACAAGGGAATAAAGTTTTGAGATGAAAACATGTTTGCCGCATTTTTCCCATCTCAGAGAGAACGAGCGTGTGCATAAGGAAAGGATCAAACCCATGCAGGTACAAGGTTAAATTGACACTTTACAAGCACACAAACCAAAAAAAATAATCAGATCGCATCATACAACATGGGTATTGTATATAGTGGGGCCTAAATGCTAAAACCCATTTAAAACGATGGTAATGCTAGTTTTAGATGCAATACTGTTTCCGGGCTTGTGTGGCACTGGCCCTTTAAGGGCGCGCACACGACGGGGTGACGTTCACTCCGTCGCGTGCTCTGCATAAATAAACAGGGCGTTCCCCAGTGGCGTCAGAACCACCGTGGAGCCCACACGAGCAACATTTCTGCCTCTGTGTCTTTATGTCACGGGGGTGGGGGGCTCACGGAAGGCGGTGTCGGAACACTGCTAACAGTGGCGACGAGGACCGTACCACTCCCTGGGACAGGCGGCGAAATTCGCTCGTTGCGCGGATGATCGTATGTGAGCGCATCGGCGATGTCTGACCGCGGAGAGGGGAGAGACACACGCGGCCGGCGGCCATTTTGTTGAATAGGCCTCGGATGTTCACAGCCTCGTTACGAGGCATCCATGAGCCATCCGGACCCAATTTTTGGATATTTTAGTGGCAAATAGCCACTGGATGCAGCACGTGTCATTTTCACAATGACCTATTGACAGTTTCACTGTTTTTCACCAAGCTTGTGGGTGTGACCCCTCTGGAGGCCTGCTGGATGCAAGTTGGGGCCTTGGACTCTCCATTGTTTGTCGGCTGGCCAAGGCTGTGCTTCATTGATCTGCATGTGCCTGGCCACAGTGGAAAAGGGGTGCCATCGGTGTTGGCTGTGTCTGGTGGTGAGTTGCGGCCCCATCATTTGGATACATTTGGGGTGCCTGTGCGCTTGCCACCATGTAATCTGCTGGTTTCTTCTGCATTTTATGGGGGGTTTTGTTTTTATTAAATTGTAGTAATAGTAAATCCCAGTAATTGTTTCCTGCGATTATTTTGCTCAAATCAGAAACCTATTATAGCCCTCCCCTTACTTTTCACAAGCAAGTGAGTGGTACTGTAGAAGCACAATCCTGTCCCTCAATTTACCAGTTCTTCACCTTGCCTCTTCCCTCATTAGCTACAGCAGCAATCGCAGAGCACCATGATCAGAGCCGATAAACTACATAGGACACCCTGTATTCATACACTCTTCACCCACCAACCATGACAAAGTCTAAAAAAGTGAAGCCAGCAGCCGCACTAGAGCACACCAGTGGCAGTCGCAAGCTATTGAGGTGAAGCGTACATCAGGTCGAACTTTCAGAGAATAGCTAGTGCATTCCCCAAAAGGGAACTCCTTTTGAAGATTTAACATTTCTGGTTATGGCTGCAAGTGAAGTGATAGATCTATGGAAGCCACAACATGGAAAAGATCCCCTCAACGATCTGTGCGAAGCTCCCCTTCATATCCGACTCCTGAGAGGTGGCTGAGTGCATTCGCCTCAGTGTTCAGACTGTCAGCGAGGTGAAGCACTCTCGGGGCCAAGACGGCAATTCGAGACTGACCCTCGATTTGGGCCAGTACCTGCCAAATCCAGGGGCAGTGCCATGAGCCCCACCATGTTCCCATCTGCTGCTGCCCCAACACTCACTTGCAGGTAAAGTGTAAAAAACAAAATAGGTGAAGGAACGCTGCCTTACGTGATCATAAAAAGAAGTGCCTACTATCTGACTTCTTGTTCCACCTCTCCGTCTCTCACGAAACTCATTGATTGGCTGGGTTTGACCAGAGAGTCAATGTTGTGGTGTGGAGTGGAGCGGACTGGCAGCTTGGGAATGTTTTGGAACAGGTAAGTGTGCGGTCTACTCTGGCGCTGACTGATGTTCCACCCTTCTCCGTTTATCTCTCTTCCACCTTTGGCCCCGGTCCCAAAGCACAACCTCTGTGTCTCTCTCCTACCGCCTGCACAACCATCCAAACCTGGATTTAGTACCTCTGCAACCTCATCCCTAGTTCCCTCCCCTAATGAACCATTTGGCTCTGCTGGCCCCCTGTTCCTCACCTGCTCTCACAGTATCATCCATGTTTGCTCCCCTCCCATGCTACCATTCAAAGACTGGTGTTGGCCCATGCAGTTCCACCCTGGAGTGCCAGCTATGTTTCACCCCTTAACATCCCAGTGGTGTATGAACAGTTACAAGCAGTTGCCATGAGTAAGACAACAGGCACATAACTTCATGGGGCCAATATAAGAATGGTCACTATTATACGTTATTTATGGTTGGCACAACACTACAGTCTATACTATCATAAATGAGGCTGTTTTATAGCATATACAGAAACCTGAATCACTTTAAATGATTTGACCAGGATCACCCACTCTGGTGAAGTGGCGGACCTGGTGGAATGTGCTCACTCCTTACCCCCATACCAGGAAGGGACCATTTACCACCTTCTTCCCTACAACCAGCCACAAGCAGGGGGCCACCAGGCAAATTGCAAATTATAAACAGATGTTAAGTCCTCACTATGCGACAGGAGAAAGGATAACCCCTGAGTCCTTACCTCAAATGGGACACCATACACCAGGGTGGATTTTATGACCACCATTGGGAACCCCCCCCTTTTTAAAAAAAATAAACATATATAATATCTTAACATACTACAAACTCTTTGATAAACTCCTTTTTACCCCACCCTACACTGGTGTGATTCCCCTCACAGGGATCTGCTATGCCAGCTCAACCTCCCCAGACAGGGTTATGGAGGGACCCTTAGGGTGAACTGAAAGATCAGACCCTTCATACCTATCCATTGCCATCCACCTAGGAAGAGTGGGAACAGGAGGTCCCTGGTGGGGAGCACCTTCACTTAGGTTTGCCTCTGACAGGCCGCCAAATCTACCTACCCTATCACACCAGGTTATTAACATTTCCACCCTTTATTGAACACCACCATACACTAAACCCTAACCCAACATCCATAGAAATATTAAATACTGTGGCGGACTAGAAGAAGTTGTTGGACACTCGAGGGACATGTTTACTGATGTTTATTAAAATAATGTGGATAAGGCCTATCTCTCCCTATTGCTAGAGGGGTATCCCTCTAAATAAATAAACTGAAGGTGCTTGTCAGTCATGGGGAAGTCCCAAATGAATATGTCCACGATCCAAACTAGTTCTAACTGACGCTACCACTATTTTAACTAACAAAGTAGATCAGCAGAATGTCTCCCTTCTGCTGGGGGTCTCTTAATGAAATGTCTCTTCTTTGCTCAAAAGTCTCTTTCGTATGATATCTTTTGATAGTGTGATTAATCTGATGATATCATGACACCTTTCCCAGAGGTAGCCTCTCCCCAGGGGACGTCAGTCATGTAAGTGATTTCAATCCGGCACTTCACCTAAGTCAATGCCTAGCGTGGAATGCACAACGGAAATCCTTATTTATTTGTGTCTAAAAGTTATTTTATTCTGAACGATGTACCACTCATATCACGTCCCTCTCTTGGAACCCCCCCGATCACACTGAACCAGGAATCAGGCTGGTACGCAAAGTTAAAATATTTATTTATGTATTCACAATATAATCACACTATGTTTAATAGATATACCATAATCACCAATGGGGTGATGTAACACTATGCAATCTCTTTAATCACAAGGAGGAATAGTAAGCAAAATAATTCAGCACAGCAATAATACTTTTGTGTGTGTGTTCACATCAAATAGCAACATGGTTACTATTTCCCCCTGCACACCCCTTAACCGCCCAACAAGCAATGTAAAGGGATAGGAGGAGAGAGATCAGATATTCAGGAATGCAGAATTCAAACAAAATGTCAATCTCAATTTCCCCCCAGCAACACACGAGAGAAACAGAATTGATTGGCAAGCTGTCAAAATGGTTTTAAAGTTATCTAGAGAATGGAGTGGGTAAAACACTAAATCTGGTTTAAATTGCTGAAATTGTTTAAATTCTAATGGGAGCCGCTTTAGATAGTTGCAGACAAACACTAGCAATGATTTGATACTAAGGAACAAGGTGAAATCTTAAAATTGAGGTCGGTGCAATGAAAAGCTGTTTTACACGTGACAGAATTTTCCTAAAACAAAAATTGCGGCAAACTTTCGCGCGTGCGGTATTCGTGATTGCGGGAAAACTAAATGGATTTGGAATGCGGTTTTAGGTTCTATGGAATGCTGAGGATGTTAGCTACAAGCAGAATTTTGTTACTGGCATAAAAATTGAGGAAATTATGGACGTTTTAGTGGAGGTCGTTTTTTTCAGATAGGCGCAAGAAATGGAAAACAAGGATGCACTTTTTTCAAATGACAAAAAAGGATTTCTTATACTAGATTATGACTATAGAAAAAGAGAATGCCACACATGAATCTCCATTAGTTCTGGCCAGGGATCTTTCATGTGGTGGATAATCAATTTCTTTCTGGGATTCAATTTATTTATTCACAAAACTAATGACTTTGAATTTAGAATACAAATAAGAGAAACTCTGCGCAAGGAAAGTTCTGACAATTCAAACTACTCCTAACAATATCAGGTTCTAAAGACAAGATAGGATGGATTTAGATAGGGATTGGACTAAGGAGAATACAGATGCCAATGACACAGTTCTATACTATGGATACTCACTATATATGTCTTGAACGGAACCGTCAGGGATTCTGGTCCGTCAAGATTTCTGGTCAGGGATTCTGCTGGGCACACTGGACTGGAGTGGGTGTGTTCACAGCACGGCACAACACGGAATCGGGTCTGCAATGGTTCTCTGGTTACAGCACTCTGGTCACAGCACGGCACAGGATTGGGTTTAATCTGCCCTTCTTGGTTCTGAAGATAATTATTTAGCAGGCAAGCAGTTACAGCACAGCCCGGCTGTTTCTTTTGATGTTCCCCTTTAGTGGTGGGATTCTGGTTCTAGAATTTAGGGTCTAGTTGAAAATGGTTCAGCTATGCAATGAGCCTTTCTGCTTGCTAAGTTTCTGGAGTCTGGAGCATGGAAGATGGATGGTCCTCTCGCAGGGTGCTCCGCCAGCAATCGGCTAGTGAGTGAATCTGTGTGTCTTTCTAAGTCCTCAGATGTCTCTATTTATGCTTATGATAAAGGGGTGTGGGTGCTGGATTATCCTAAGCGTGCCCCCTAGGCAGGCGATTGGCCAGAGTCTCCTCCCTCCCTTGATTGGAGGAGAAAACAGGGGGTCACCATGATAATGTGGGTTTATGAGTCAGAGAATCCTCCCCTCGCCTCTTGATCACAAAATCTACTTTTGGTACAATACATATTTAAAAATGTGCAACCTCTATAACAATAACATATATAGATTACATATTTTGTGTAGCAGATACTCTTCCAAACCCCGTCGCTGTAAGATCTCGTGTCGGGTGTTTACAGAATTTTGCCCTTTTTGTCCGGAACACATGGTCCAATTTCAGAGCAAATTTCTACAAATGTGCACATTGTATATGGGTTTAAGCGTGTACAGTTTCATACTTTTGGCATAAATACATTTGGTGTAAAACCCTATTTTTCGCCATTTCCTTCTAGAACATATCACAGAGTTCTGGCACCTCTTAAAACGTGCAGCCAAAAATTAGATTCACAAATCTGTTGTTTACATATTTTTTACAATTTTATACAGTAAGTTATCAGTTTTTAAAAAATGTGCTTTTTGTCCTGGTGAATCCACAAATAGTTGTCTGTCTCCGCCTCCTCCTGTCTGTTTGCAGCTCAGAAGCAGTCTCCTCCCATTTCCTTCTGGCAGAGGCCATTTACGACCCTTCATAATTAGCATCTCCTTGAGCTGGAGGAAGTCCATTGTCCCCTTCCCACAGCAGCCCAAATTTTCCTCCCACCCCTTGCTCATCACATAGGTGTGATTTCCTGGTGGAAAGAGAGTTCTGGCCTCTGTGGGGGAAGCTGTCATACTGGTTTGGAGGCTTGGAATCAGGCTTAAATCCAAAAGTTATTTCTGTTGCATTTTTTTCTTGGTTTAAAACACACTTATAATTTCAAAACGAGCAGCTATAACACTTATTTCAGATTCTAAACCATGGTATTAAACAGTTACAACCTAGGTTACTCTCAATAACAGGTCACTTAGATTTCAGACATTAGATTTAATTTGTATAAGTTTACAATTCTATCATGCAACTTTTGGCATCTGTAATACAGGCGGCCGAGGGTACTGCGCCCAAATTTTGACAGATTTCCCTGGCAGGCAAACTTTTGGGGCTAATTCAGCTTTCCAGGACATTGTATGTTCATAATGATTTCTTGAACTGAGCGAATTGTAGCACCCAGTAAGAATATTGGATGTTTGAGTGTGTTTTGTACCGGCATTCTGCAGTTTCAGCAACCAAGAAAAAGATTTAAAAGCAAGATATTGGGTTTCTTTCAGCAAAGCCCTGCTTTTCCCTCTGTGCTTCATTTTCACTTGTTGGGCAGCCCAGTGACATGTTTCAGGAGTGAGATCTCCGTTCCACCACTGACAACATGCATGGTAGATTTGGCAGCCATCTTTCCGTGTTGTAAAGCGCGATTTCCATAGGTTTTGGCACGCCCAAAGGTTTTGTGGCCATTTTGATATTTCTGGCACCACCAGAACACAGTGATGCCGCAGGGCAGTGCATAAGTGGGTTAATACATCCCACAGTCACTACCGGATCCTGGCCATGGAGGCGGCTATATGTGGGAGGACCTCCACAGGGATAACATGGCATCATCAGATGAAGGCACACACCTCCCTTTCCCTTTTAGGGATGTTCCTTTCAAGCCTCAAGCATTTTAGGCATATTGTAAAAGCTCCCTCAGGCTCCATGCCAGATCTCATAACAACCTCTTCCAGGATCATGTAAAAAGAAAACCCAGAAAGGCTGAAACTTTTCATACATCTGAGAATACTGAGACGAGGAAGCTGAAGGGAGCAAAGAAGATCCATGATACTGAGAAGTGCTGAACGTACTCTAGTGTTCACAAGCTTATGACAGGTGGCAGGACATTTAAAAAGCAGAACTTGAATGGAGGATGAGAGAGCTACCTGAGTCAGTCTTGTCCACTCTACGCTGACCGAGGTCTACCAGGCCGCTGGAGAGAAGTCAGTGGAGCCAACCGGCTGTAGGGGAGGGCAGAAGGAGGAGGGCTGCAGAAAGTGGTTTGCCGCACTGGGGCCCCAACAGAAGGGAAAGGCAAATCTGGTTGGCGGCTGTGGGAACCTAAGAGTAGCACTTAAACCGCCCAAGAACGGAGAAAGTCTCAGCAACCAGGCAGGTGCCGCGAAGGACGTGGAGACCGGCGAATGAAGCCAGCGAGCCTGCGAACTAGAGGCGCAGCACCAAAACGCCACTCCCTGTCTACCACAAGAGATTGGGACACTAAGGCCCTAGGGCAATGTTACAGAAGAACTTTAAAAGACAGTTAATGGAATGTCAAAGAATATGAGACATGATTTTGCCAAAAAGGAACAAATGGAAATGAGTATAAGAAGTATACAAGTTTTACAAGTGTGTGAAGGGGAAGTAAAGCCTGAGAGAGGTCAAGGGGAAAGAAGGATAACCCCTCACCTTGTTAACCTTTGTAAAACCATAATAGTTACGAGTCTGGGACTGGCACGCAAGAGAAGCAAAACCCAAGAGACGTCAAAGGTAGAGAAGGATAACCCCTCACCTCATGACATTTTGCAAAACCATAATAGTTAGAAATCTGGGACTTGCATGCAAGGGAAGCAAAGCCTGAGAGAGGTCAAGGGTAAAGAAGGATGACCCCTCAGCTTGTGAACTTTGTGAAACCATAACAGTTGCAAGTGGATAAAAAAAGCTCACTAAAAACCCTGGCAGGAGAGTATACCAGGCAACGTCAAAGTTTGCAGGTGTATAACGTGGACCAGATAAGTCCTGGCAGAGGAATACGCCAGGCCAAAACAAGACTGTGAATAAAGTTAAAACTAAAGTGTAGACAGTATCTCATCAATTTCAATGGGATGAGTTTTTCCCGCTTAACAATTATGCCCTGGCTAGCCATACTATACATGCACTAATTGGGCCATGGGCTACACTGGGATGTGAGCCCAGTCAACAATGTAAACATTTCAATACATATCCTCCTAGAACAAGAGGTAGTTTGTGCAAATATTTGTGTAACTGGCAAAACATTCCATGTTTTATGCAGTCATTTTACTGGCTCGGCACATGTTTGGCCGTTAGTGCCCGGCAAGGCACCCTGACTCAATCCTACCTATGAATGTTTTGGCTGCCCCAGCTCTATCCTAGCTTTCCCACAGACCACTCATTGAAAGATCCTGAATATGAGCTCCTAATCCCTTCAAGGAAGTATTTGTTACAAAGGTGACTGATGGCCATGGCTGCTATAATAGGGCCCACTAAAGGAGATTGTTCATGGATGCCTCCCAAAGCTTCCTTTTCAGACCGGCAGTCTTCTGTGTGAACTGGGACCACTGGCTCTTCAGTAACTGCTGCAGCAATCGTATTCACAGTCCTGGTTCACGGCTATTAAAATACAGGATGTTATTAGCACGAGCACCCCTAAGGACACCCTATCCAGGAGGTCTGCTTTTGGTTGGAAGAGAGCTGCAGAACGGATTTCTTTAGGCTGATGGAAAAACCAAATGTAAGAAGGAGATTATACATTGTCCTATGGTTCTTGACTTCCCTTTCTTTTGACCTGGTTCGCAGAAGCCAGCCATTGAGGCATGGAATGATGTGCACCTTCCCTCTGTGAAGATGAATCACATCACCAGTATGAACTTTCGGTACACTCAGGGGCCAAGGTAAAGCTGAATGGAAGCACGACAAACTGGTGATTAATGTGTCCCGTCACAAAAGAAGGTACTTTCAATGTTTGAGGTAGGTAGGGACATGAAACAACTGAGGGACTGGGCTCTACAGGTTTAAATAGATAAACCAAGGCTTGAAGGATCTAAGCAAGGGTCACTATTTTGAATGTGTCATTTCAGAGAAGCTTGTTGGTGAATATCAAGTCCAGAATGGATCGGACACCCTTCTCTCCTAAGAAACCAGAAAATAACATTAATATCAGCCTTTGGAGTCATCCCCTGATAGTACAAGCTCGACATCAGCAGAAGCCGAGCAATACCCTTAAATAGGAGCGGCACTGGGAGTGGAGGGGGAGTGGGAAGGGATGTGGGGATAGAGGATGGCTTGTGCTGGAATAAGAAGTAGTAGCCCTGGAACACGATTTGAAGGACCCAACGAAACAATGTTCTCGACTTGGTTAGGGAGATTCTTCTTAGACCTAATTTCTAGGGCCCAGACATATTAACCTTCTTAGTTCACAGGATGTTTTCTTTACATTTCTTACTCTCCACGTGAAAGAATGGATGAGCATGCAATAAAACTCTCCAAAAAATATGAGAGCTAGATTAAAGGTACTGTAAACACTTTTGATAAAAACGCAATGAGGGAATGGGCGCGCAATATATCTCTAAACATATATTATTTATAATAAACGGGGGTATAACAAATGACCACAAAATATTTACAGATAAGCAAATCAGTAATAACTTTTCAAGGTGATTTCACAAGGCCAAGAAATGTTCACCCAAGTCAACAAAGTCCAACTGGACTTTTAATGAGACTTTTAATGAGACTTGCGGCCCTTAGAGAAAACAATTACCCAAGTCCCGAAGTTTGTCTATGGGCCAATGTTAACAAATCGAAGAAGTCAGGAGGACCTAAAGAAGGCTGCTTCCAGGGGGAATAAAAAGGTCCTACCAGGGGGTAGTCCAGTCAAAGAGTTTCACTCACCATTCTTGAGGACATAGGATTGTAGAGGTGAGTAGTGATGTCACCAGTCGCGATGATTGCAGTTCATTTCTTAATGGTCTGGTTCAGCATGGAAGCCCTACAGCTATGGAAGAACAAAACAAACAGCGGAAGTGAGTACGCGGACTGCCAACAGGGGATCCAAGACTAATAATCATTAATGTGAGGACCCTGCGTAGTGGAGTCGGATAGGCAAGAACAGAAAACTAAGATACTTACACTAGAGATACAGACCAGTGAGCCCAGATAAGGTGTCATGCCATCCACCACATCCCATATGTATAAACCAAACAGCCAGACCTCCACCACTCCCAGTCTTAACCCGGTCTCTCACAAAACACCAGTATGTCTTTTCAGGCCGCCCGCAGGTTGAAACCCACATGGATATTTCTGCTACAACAATGGAGAGGCAGGAGGCTGGGAGTACACTAGCCAGAAGCCTGCAAACCCATGCATGACTTCTGAGTCACAGGAGCCATTTTGCTTGCAAGGATATTTAAACAACACTCGCAACCATGCCTGTGCTCAGTATTCAAAGACTTGGAACGAGCCTGCCTGTGTTTGAAACCTGAATCTTCCGTTCAGACTTGCCTGTGCTTCTGATCGAGATCCCGCACCTGCTGCTACACCTGAACGAAAGAAAGAAGAAGGTAGACTTGTTACATGCGCGGTAAGGCTATACGGACATAACATTCTAAAACAAAACAGAACTTCCCCCGACCTCCAGAAATGTGTGTAGAATCCTGTGCTCCACTTGCACCAACCGTTGCACCTAGAAGGAAGAAGGAAGATGCATGTTAGGGTGATTTTGACATTAATGACATTATACAACAAGCAGGACTTACCTGTGTTCTCGGGCTCCGTGCAGAACCCTTTGGAGTGCCTCACACCTCACTCTAATAAAGGGAACAACAGTGAATCAGTACAGGAAAACCATATTGCGTATTTGACTTTATTCGAATCGTGATCATTGAAAAGTCCAGCTCTGAAAAGTCCAGTGAAGTAACCGAAGGGAACACTAACCAGTCATCAAGGGTTCAAAGCCTGAATCAGCAGGTCTCTTCAGCCAAGGAGTGCAGATGACTATCTTGGAATTGCTTACATATCCCAGCCTCCTGATCACCTGGTACCTAGAGACTTGTGGGGGCAGTAAAGGGGGGGGGGTATTGTTAACAAAGTTCCCCAACTAGTGTTATTAGTGTTAGTCTGTTTTAAGGCATATATGCAGCCTATGGCAAGGTAGCTGGGACCCTCAGGAATACCACCTCATTCCCTTCACTAGACTGCAGCCTCTGCACATTTACACTAGAGGTGAGCAGTCTGTTGGAAGCAGTAAGTGATCAATGACTTTCCTGCCAAGGCCATCTCAGCAAAGGCATTACATGAGGTCAGAGAAACCAACTAAAGACATGCATGTGAAGAAATAGAGATTCAGTGACTTGAGATCAAAGATTCAACAACAGTGAACTAGGGCGTCACAAGTCACGGTTGAGCAAAAGTGGAGCAAAAAACACTCCACTGGATTTCACCACATCAGGATAATGGTATCAGGGTTCAGCTGCATACTCAAAGCATCAAACAAAAGGTCCAGCAGAAGTAACAGCCACACCAGAGTGCGGAAAGGATGCAGTTGTCAGTTGCAGGGGTTAAGCCTAAGAGGCAAGTTCTAAACATTGGAGAGGCACACACTTGCTTTTCAGAGCAGCTGTCCCTGTCAGTTCAAAGGAATGGAGCACAGGGTGTGGCCAAGACAGAGCAGTAACAGAGTAGAGTGCTCCAGGCCCCAATTCCCCAGGAGGTGAGCCATAGACATTCTCGGACCCTTCCAGTGAGGCACCTGAGCCTCGGAAGTGTCAGGGATCAAGCAGGAAGAAGCAACGAAGAAACACCTGAGGCAGCGACATCCTGAGAAGGAATGTAACGCATACAGAGATGATGCGGCCTGACTCCAAGATGGCGACAGGCACTTGAAGGGAAGAAAGGCAGCACTGTTAACAACAGTGGTACATGAGAAATAGGCGACCAGAGGCGAGTGTGTGGGTAGTGTTCCATGGGAGGGAGGGCTTCCCATCGGGGGAGTAGACACAGGCCATGTTGTGCTCATCCCCCCTCAAACCCGCGGGCCAATGAACATTCAGTGTCAGTACACAGCCCTCGACTGGGGATGCAAATGACATGTGGATTTGAGGGAGGCTAAGAGGAAACGGCTGCATGATGGGCCTGAGAGACCCTAGTGGATAAACCCTGCAGCAACAGTGAGAACCACAAAAGGAACCAGAATATGAACATGAACAGGGCTCAAGAGGGGAAAGTATCCAGAGAAGAGAATGGAGGAGAGGGCCCTGCACAAGTACTATCCAGAGGAGAGCAACATCATAACAAAGGGAGAAAGAACGGGGGATGATGCTGCACCTACCCCACAGCGTAGAAAACATTCACACTTTGCGGGGGGCTGAGAGGGGACCAGTGGCAGAGCTATCTGTAAATTACAGACTGATGGTGCCTTAAACGCTGTGAAGAAACAAAAAAGGTGCCAGATACGAAAGTAGAACAGGGCCGAAGAGAAAGAAGCAACCACAAAAAGTACACTAGGAGACAGAGTGACCGGCATGTTGGACAAACTTGAGCTATTGGTAAGTGAGATTAAGACAGCAAGGTATAAAACTCTCATAAAGTCAATGCTTAAACCACAGAATAACCATGACACAGGCAAATAAACCCATCAAAACCACATCACTGAAAACCTTCCTTCGAGCCAGTGACCCAGACGGGAGAGGAGAGGAAGACAATATGGCCATAACCAAATCAACCGACGAGCAGAGCCAGAGTGAGACAAGGGGCCCGGAACCACACATCAAGGGAATACTATTACACAAACTTCGTGCCCTCAAATAGGATATATCGGAAGTGGTTAGATCCCAAGTCATGGAGAACAATAAATAGATTGTCGCTATAGAAGAGACAGCAAACCACAACGAAAATGCAATGAGGACAATAGAAAACAAGAAGTAGCGAATAGCCCAGGAAATTAAAGTGATGGCAGAAAACTACGCAATCCTCCGGGATAAATGTGGTGAACTGGTGAGTAGATCAAGAAGAGAAAATTTGAGCATAATGGTAACAGAGGCAGATGACATAACAAGGTGCATTGAACCGCTATTTCATTGTATACTCAAAAACACACATGCAAAAAAGTGAAGATAGACAGGGTCCATCTAGTCGGCATTCTGGAGATTTGCCAAGGCAAATTAATCTAGGGACAACGTTGTGAAACTACACGGTCTTATGATGAAAGAGGCCACATTAAAAGAAGCAAGAAAGACAGAAAATATTGAGTTCAGAAACAGCTTAATACAGATCTTCAAAGATGTGACACAGCTCATCCTAACCAGGAGATGATCGATGAAGCCCATTACTGAGGAACTCAATAAAAGAGATATAATAACAGGTGGACTTATCCGTTCGGGCTACAGTTTAAACTGAAAGACAAATCAATAACTGTCTTCAATCAGGAGTAAGTTGCAGAACTCTTGGGAATTGACCTTTCGCAGAGCTGAAACAGATGGCCCTAACACGGCAAAAGACGTCAAGTGGGGAAAGCAGGAATTTGGGAAGAAAATGCCAGCTATAGGCAGCCAATGATAATGAAGGGGGTGACTAAGGAGTGACACAGCGCAACAGCAAGCCGAGACGAGAGAGAAATCTTTAATTGAGAGAACTGAACTATTTGCCTGCTTGGTGAGATTGACGTACTGAAGGCCAAATGGCAATACTCTAGATCAAAAGAAAAGGGAGGTGGAGAAAGACGGGGAATGGAGATTCCTGTACTAAGAAATCTGGAAGGGGAAAAGGAAGAGTTAAATCTTTTTGAAATTTGGAATGGAAAGGGAAGGGAGAGTTCTTGTTTTCTTCTTGAGGGTGGCAAACATCTTGTTGGGTAGTTATGGGCATAATGGGATGTGGTGGCACAAATGATCAATGAAGGGGGTGGGGAAGAAACATTAAATGTTGAGAGTACTAGCTAGACAAAGGCAAAGAAAGGCAGAGATAATTGCATCAAAGGGAACCCAGGATTGGAAAACAGATCAGATTTAAATTACTTATGTGGTCGGCAACTCAAGGGGTCCTAAACAGACCAAATACGCATGCACAATTGTTCAGAGAGCTTAAGAAGGAAGAAGCAGACATAATAGCTCTATGTGAAAATCACTTGATGATCAGAGACCATCTTAGGCTAAAACACAAACAATACACAGCACAACTGCACTCCAGCAATATCATTAAGTAAGTAGGTGTAGCCCTGTTGTTCCATAAAAAGATTAACTTCATTGTGGAGGATTACATTAAAGACAAAGAGGGCCGATACATGGTAGCAAGAGGCACGTTAAGAACTAAGATAATTATTTTCGCTTCAGTATATGCACCAAATCTGGGTCAAGAAGCATTCCTTCTAGATTTCTTGAGTATGCTCTGTAGCAGTAGAATTGAATATAGTTATGAAAGGAAACAAAGATCAATACAGGCGAGAACAATGAAAGTGGGGAAGATGTCAACTAGCCTTCAAATTGAAATTAGAGAAATGGGGTTAGTTGATCCATGGCAGCACCTTTATCCTGATGAAAGGGACTATAACCACTATTCTTTTGTGCATGAATCACACTCCGTATCAACTACATCTTGGTCTCCGCCACGTGCTTGAAGAAGATCTAAGAAGATGAAATAAGGGTGGGCACACAATCAGATCACTCTGTTAGGACACTTACCTGGCCTTCTCCCCGCATCCGTTCCCGGACGTGGCGGTTCTACCCCTGTTACCAGCTTGGGAAGCGTGGCTGTGGGCAGCGGGTCGGCGCTCGCTTGCGTGCGCGAGCCCCGCGGGTAACCAGGAACGGGCAGGCAAGCTTGTGTTCCAAGCCTCGTTCCGGTGCCCGCTCGGCCATCGCGCATGCGCTGTCCCGCTAGCGGTCCACGCCTCGCTTTCGTGCTGGACGCTGTAAATAGCGTCCAGCCCTCTTCTGTTCGCGTCTTAACGCGGTTTGTCCCCACTTACCGTTGCTTGGTGCCTCGCATCAGGTCCCTGCTCCTTGGTTCCTGTTTCCTTGTCCCGACTACGGGCTGCCTTACTCCTGCTACCCGCCAGTTCCTCTCCCTTCCCTGGGTCCAATTCCTTTGGGATTAGCTCCCTTGGCTCCGTGGCTCTTAGGAGGTGGGGGGGAGGATTCCCTTCTTGGCCTTCTCCCTCTCTTTGGGTCTCCCTGTTCCTGGGTCCATTCTCTCTTCCTGACCTCCTCGTTTGCCTTGAACTTCTTGTCACTTTGGCTCTGGGTGCCAGCCCTCCGGATTATCAACTGCCTTGGTGGATCGTGCTGAAGACCTCTCGTCCTCCAGTTGTGGCTTTCTACCGGACCGCACCAGCTCAACCAAGTCACCTCCCTGTCAGTGCTTGCACTGTCCCGACGTCACTGTAATCCACAGGGAGGTGAGCCAGTGGCGTTGGGAGGCGATTCCCATCCATCCCTGTTCCATTAGGGTTGGGTCGGGGTCGCTTCCTAGCGTTGCGATATCTACATTCGGTTTGGAAACTACCAGTCTGGCATCACCAGTGAGACCAGCAACTGAAATCCCAGGTACGCAGCGCTCCAGAGACGCACAGTTTAACAGATTAAGACACCTAACAACCAGCTCTGGTTCTGTAATGGAAGACTCCGAAGAATTGAGGAATGAGATCAGGGCCCTACGCGCCGAGATGACCGTACTGCATCAGGAAAATGTGGCCTTACGTCAGCTGGTAGCTCAAGGAACTCACCCCGGTACCTCCGCAGAGTCTGTGATGGCTCAGACCACCCCGATAAAGTTTGACGGAGACCCCAGACGGGTAGCTGAATTCTGCAATCATTGTAGGATACATTTTTTGTGCCGTCCCACACATTTCAACCAAGATAAGGCTAAGATTGGGTATGTTTTGGGGAATCTCACCGGAAACGCATTGGCCTGGGCCACTCCTTTGGTGGCTGCCGAGAGTCCAGTCCTGGAAGACTTTGTGGCCTTTGAGAAGGCTTTTCTGGAAGTATTCCGGTCTCCCAACCTTGCCGCTGCTGCGCAAAATCAGCTCATGGACTTGAAGCAAGGATCCAGTGATATAATCGCCTACATCAGCCGTTTTCGTCAGCTGGCCACCGATTCACTATGGCCTGAGATTACCCAAAAGACCCTTTTTCGTAGGGGGTTGAGAGATGAATATAAGGATGAACTCCTCCATATACCAGAACCCGAAACCCTACAAGCATTACAAGAACAAGTGATGCGGATTGATCACAGGTTATCGGAGAGAAGGGGTGAGAGGCGCCGTTTAGAAAGGACGGTTTCAAGATTCATCCCAGTACCAACCAAAGCATCTACCTCGTCTGAACCAAACCCCGAACCTATGCAACTAGGAGCGATTAGAGGCCCCCTATCTGATGCCGAGAAGAAACGTAGGCGTGACCTACGGTTGTGCCTGTACTGTGGGGCCTCTGGTCATTATCTCAGTGCTTGCCCATCAAGGCCGCTCCGAAGGTCGGAAAACTGAATGGCCTGTCGTCCAGGGGTAAGGCGACGATGGGCCCCTCTCCTTCTACAGTCCTTCCCGATACGGTACTGGTTCAGCAACCCATGCAATCAATCGTGCTTATGGTCTTAACGCTCTGGGTCTCTTGGTCAGGAAGAGAACCCATAGGGGTGCTTGGATTATTGGATTGCGGTGCCTCTGGAAATTATATGGACGCAGATTTTGCCATCAGGAATGGTATCACTTTGATCGAAAAGAACTGCGCTTCAGTGGTGGAAGTTATTGACGGTACCCCGTTGTCTTCGGGTCCAGTCCATCAACATTCCGAGTCACTAGGATTATGGATTGAAGAACATCATGAACAGATCTCTTTGGATATCATCAAGACTCCCTCTTATCCGATCATCTTAGGGCTGCCGTGGTTGTTACATCATAACCCCAACATCAACTGGCAGACTCGGACCTTGGTTTTCAGCTCTGAGCGTTGTGTGCAGGACTGTTGCCATGTCGGTTCTTCTCCAACACAATCATCAGTCGCCACCCAGACTGAAGGGGTTGGTGTGCCACGCTTACTCTCTGTTTCTTCTGTTCCTTCTGTATATGCTGGCTTTCATGAGGTTTTCTCTGATCCTAAGGACATACCCTTACCACCTCATAGACCTTTCGATTGTGCCATCGACCTGTTGCCAGACGCTGTGATTCCACACGGCAAGGTGTACTCCTTGACCGCTCAAGAAAGGGAGGTCTTGCAGGAGTATCTCGATGAATGTCTTCAGAAAGGGTATATTGCCCCTTCTAATTCCCCGGCAGAATTCCTGCTGTTCTTCGTAAAGAAAAAGGAGGGCACCCTGCGCCCATGTGTTGATTATCGCCAACTAAACGACATTACACGAAAGGACAGATACCCGCTTCCCTTGATTCGATCCATCCTGGAATCTTTACGTGAGTCAAGGATGTTTTCCAAGTTTGACCTCCGTGGAGCCTACCATTTGGTACGAATAAAGGCCGGGGACGAGTGGAAGACGGCCTTCAAGACCCCAAGCGGGCACTACGAATACAGAGTTATGCCTTTCGGGCTATGTAATGCCCCTGCTGTCTTCCAGCGTTTAATGGATCACATATTCTCTGACTTAATCGGGACCTCAGTCTGGGTTTACTTGGATGACATATTAGTGTTTTCAAGAAATCTCGAAGAGCACATTGTCCAAGTAAAGAAGGTACTCCGGCGGCTACATGTGAATAACCTTTACGCTAAGCTTGAGAAATGTCATTTTCATCAGGACCATATCGAATTTCTTGGGTATGTGATCAGTGCGTCGGGTATACACATGGATCCAGCCAAGGTTCGTGCTATCCTAGGATGGAAGGTTCCCAGCGACAGGAATTCCCTTCAACGATTTCTTGGTTTCATTAATTTCTATCGGAGATTCATTCCGTCTTTCTCACTGCTGTCTGCACCTTTAACCTGTTTGACCAGCAGTAAGAGATCCTTTGTTTGGGGGCACGATGCTACCGCCTCTTTTGAGCAACTAAGGAAGGCCTTTAGCTCCGCGCCTATCTTACACCATCCCCAAGAAGACCAGCCGTTCATCGTGGAAGCCGACTCTTTGGATTTTGCTGTGGGAGCCGTTCTGCTTCAGATGGATCCGAGCGTTGGAATGGAGTTTCCTGTGGCCTACTATTCCAGAAAACTCACGGCTAGTGAACGGAACTACCCCATTATCGAAAAGGAACTACTGGCCATCAAAACCGCCTTTGAGGAATGGCGCCATCACCTTCTTGGAGGACGTTTTCCAGTTGAGGTACGCACTGACCATCGAAACCTGCAATTTCTACGTTCCTTACAGTGTCGGACCTCCCGCCAAGCACGATGGGCCTTTTTCTTCTCACAGTATGATTTCCGTATCACCTATGTACCCAGTAACCGTAACGTGAAGGCGGATGCTCTTTCCCGTTCTTTGGCTGCTGATGTGCAACATGAGGGACGGGACCTGCCTGTAATCTCTCCCAAGCATTTCCTATTGGCCGTGCCGTCGTTCCTGCAGAGGGTGGTACAAGCTACTTCGTCGGACTCTTCTCGGGATACATTGGTAAGACGTCGCCAGCTTAGGGAGAAGGACGGATTGCTCTTTTTCCAGAACAAGTTGTACCTACCCACGGATGAGCTTCGCAAGACAATCCTACAGAGTTTTCACGATTCCAAGATTGGGGGTCACCGTGGTATACGGTCTACGCAGGAGCTCATTTCCCAGCATTTTTGGTGGCCTAAATGGACCTTGCAAGTCAGACGATATGTGGAATGCTGTCCCATCTGTGCCCAGGTCAAGGTTCCGCGCCTGAAGGCTGTGGGTCTTTTACATCCTGTGGAAACACCACCTTTTCCTTGGCATACAATTGCCACTGATTTCATTGTCGACCTTCCGCCCTCCGAAGGACATACCTGCATCATGGTCGTCATTGACTGTTTCACCAAGATGGCCCACTTCATACCCTTCCCTGGACTTCCCACGGCTGCCCTAGTGGCGCGTGCCTTTTTACACGGTGTATATCGCCTGCACGGATTGCCTGTTAAGATTATCTCCGACCGTGGTTCCCAGTTCGTCTCTTCCTTTTGGGGTCGATTGTGCCAGCATCTGGGCATCCAGAGGGCTCTCAGTTCTGGATACCATCCCCAGACCAACGAACTGACAGAAAGGACGAACCAAACGTTGGAGCAGTACCTCCGTTGTTTTGCCAATGCCTCCCAGACTAATTGGATGTCGCATCTCGACATGGCCGAAGTTGCGTATAACAATGCGGTTCATTCTGCAACTGGACTAAGTCCTTTTTTTTGTACTTTTGGCCTTCATCCCAGACTGCTGCCTTTCACTCCAGTGCTACCAAGTAATGTTCCTTCAGCGGATCACCTTGTTACCGAGATCCAGGATCTACAGCGTCGAGCGGCTGGTACCCTGGCCAAGGCACGTGAGGCCATGAAGAGACAGGCCGATAAACGCCGGAGCCATGAGCCACCGTTCCGGGTGGGTGATCTTGTGTGGTTGTCCTCCAGACATTTGCCCACACGTAACATACCCTTGAAACTAGCCCCCAGGTATTTGGGTCCCTTTCCGATTATCAGGAGGATTTCTTCGGTGGCTTTTGAACTCAAGTTGCCTGACTCCTGGAGGGTCCATCCTGTTTTTCATGTGTCTCTTTTGAAAGCTTATCTTTCTGATCCCTTCCATCGTGCCTGCCCCCGGCCCGCTGCTATTGATGTGGGTGGTCTCCCTGAATTTGAGGTGCAGGAGATTTGCGATTCCCGTCTCTTCAGGGGTAAATTGCAGTATTTGATTGACTGGAAGGGCTATCCTGCCAGTGATCGCACTTGGGAATCTGTTGGGAGCGTTCACGCCCCTCGTTTGGTTAGGGAGTTCTATGCCCGTTTTCCTTGGAAGCCAGGTTCTTCCGGCCTTTCCGGAGGGGGGTATGGTGTTAGGACACTTACCTGGCCTTCTCCCCGCATCCGTTCCCGGACGTGGCGGTTCTACCCCTGTTACCAGCTTGGGAAGCGTGGCTGTGGGCAGCGGGTCGGCGCTCGCTTGCGTGCGCGAGCCCCGTGGGTAACCAGGAACGGGCAGGCAAGCTTGTGTTCCAAGCCTCGTTCCGGTGCCCGCTCGGCCATCGCGCATGCGCTGTCCCGCTAGCGGTCCACGCCTCGCTTTCGTGCTGGACGCTGTAAATAGCGTCCAGCCCTCTTCTGTTCGCGTCTTAACGCGGTTTGTCCCCACTTACCGTTGCTTGGTGCCTCGCATCAGGTCCCTGCTCCTTGGTTCCTGTTTCCTTGTCCCGACTACGGGCTGCCTTACTCCTGCTACCCGCCAGTTCCTCTCCCTTCCCTGGGTCCAATTCCTTTGGGATTAGCTCCCTTGGCTCCGTGGCTCTTAGGAGGTGGGGGGGAGGATTCCCTTCTTGGCCTTCTCCCTCTCTTTGGGTCTCCCTGTTCCTGGGTCCATTCTCTCTTCCTGACCTCCTCGTTTGCCTTGAACTTCTTGTCACTTTGGCTCTGGGTGCCAGCCCTCCGGATTATCAACTGCCTTGGTGGATCGTGCTGAAGACCTCTCGTCCTCCAGTTGTGGCTTTCTACTGGACCGCACCAGCTCAACCAAGTCACCTCCCTGTCAGTGCTTGCACTGTCCCGACGTCACTGTAATCCACAGGGAGGTGAGCCAGTGGCGTTGGGAGGTGATTCCCATCCATCCCTGTTCCATTAGGGTTGGGTCGGGGTCGCTTCCTAGCGTTGTGATATCTACATTCGGTTTGGAAACTACCAGTCTGGCGTCACCAGTGAGACCAGCAACTGAAATCCCAGGTACGCAGCGCTCCAGAGACGCACAGCTTAACACACTCAGCACTCCGACTAACGTCAACACTAGAGACAGAAAGGAACATACATTATTACTGGGGAATAAAGGACACACTACTAAAAAATATAATGGCGGGGGAGAACTTGAAAGAGGCCATAAGGGATTATCTAAATACTAAATTACCCAATGATATGTCACTAGGAAACCAATGGGATGCGTTAAAAGCAGTGGCGAGGGGGAGCTTGATTTCACAAAGTAGACAAAGCCAAAAAATTGATTCTCAATGCCAGACAGAGCTTCTATGAACAGGGAGGAAAAGTGGATAGACTACTGGCGAACAGTATAAAAACGAAAGAAAATAAAGCCTATGTACAATGAATAACAAATAAAGAGGGCCTGGAACGTTGGCCACAAAATGAAAGCGTTCTGTACATTCTATCAAAAATTATTATTCACAGAGGAAGAGTAAATGAATACACACAGGATAGATATTTGAACTCGATAAATCTCCTTAGATTATCAGAGGGAAACAAAAAATGGCTGGATTTACTCATTGACAGTACCGAAGCCTGAGAAGCCATCAAAGGATTAAAAATAGGGAAGAGTACAGGGCCTGATGGGCTAATAGCAGAATTATGCTATTATTAGGCAGAATGACCCCCATACTAATAAACCAGATGGTGGTATTCTTTAACTCATTTAGAGCTGGAGAATGCTTAGCAAACTCAATGAGAGAAGCAAAGGTTATTCTTATACCAAAGGGAGAAAAGGATCCCACTGGATGTGCCTCCTACATGCCTATTTCACTACTTAATCTAGACATTACAATATACACCAGGATACAGGCCAGAAAACATTATGCAAACCTTCAAAGACCCAGATCAATAAGGGTTCACAAAAAATAGATTGTGTGATAACATCTGGAGAATTCATTTACTGGTGGACACAGCGAAAAGGGAGAGAGACCAGACACTGCTGTTAGCTTAGATTCTGAAAAGGCTTTTGGCAGCGTAGACGGGTCCTTCCTCAAGGAAGTTTTAAAAAAATGTGGCTTTAACCCCAACTTAATTAACATGATTATGGGACGCTACAAAACCCCAACAGATAGGCTAAATATTAACTCATTTCTCTGCAGAGAGGAACTCGGCAGGGGGGCCCATTTGCCGCTGCTCTTTGCACTAATTATGAAACCTTTTGCAGAGACAATAAAGGGCAATATGGAAATAAGAGGAATAAAAGTCAGAGAAACGGAGCATCACATCAGTCTGTTGCTGACAAGGTCATTCTCTCGCTGACAAAACTGAGCGAATCAGTAGCAGAAGTTATGTCAGAGATAAAGTTTGGGGAGGTCTAAGGGTTTAAAGTAAATATACACACATCAGAAATTTTAAATATCTCCACCAATGAATAGAAGGTAACTGAAGTTAAGAATACCGTCCCCTAGGTTTGTGCAAAGAATTCAGTGAAATTGTTGGGCATTATCATCACCACAAAAGGATGCAACCAGGAACAAGTCAAATATGCAATAATTATTAAGGAAATTCAAAAAGACCTACATAGATGGAGCCCGATATATTTATCATGGCTGGGAAGATTGTCCATCATAAAAATGCTGCTGAGACTGATATATATATATATATTTCAAAAGGCTTCGTTGCAAATACTAGGCTAACCATTAAAGATATACTGAGCTCCATATTCACATTTATTTGGGGCAGCTTTAGACTAAGAATAAGCAGAAAAAGGATGTTATGGATGAGAGGAGGCTTGTCTTGCCCAGATATATAGACCTATTATCTGGTCTCCCAGATAAGATTGGTGGCAGAATGGGTGCAGAAAGAATCTGAGAAAAACTGGACATTTCTGGAGCTAGCTATAGCAGGACAATATATATGAGGATAACCATGGCTCAGTAAAAACCAGAGGGCAAGAGGGGTATATTTGAATTGAAAACAGACAGACAGTGGTGGAAGGTTGGGATTTGATTATATGAAAGACTGATGTGGTGAGCTACCCACCCCCAATCACATCATTTCAAGGGAACATTGATATCACCCCAGCAGAGTTAGGCAAAGAATTCGACAAGTGTTAACAGAGGCGGGTGTGGGAAACTAGGGCACTTATTTGCACAAAACACAATTAAATCATTCAACCAGTGTAAACACGACTTCGACTTACAAGAAACCAAAAGGTTTCACTACCAACAATTGAGACACTCGGCTAACCAACCTGATGATAAGAATAAAACAACAAGAAAACTCACTTCCTTAGACAAAAACATTCAAGAAGCGACAAATAGGAGATGGCTAATACGGAAGCTCTATTACAAAGGGTGAATGGGAATACATCTATATATATAAAACACTTAGTTATGTTTCTGTACTCAGCTAATGCAATTCATCAGTGTTAGGTTGCACACTGTTGTCTAAAAGGCAAAGTGCATCTCTGTGTGCCCTTCCAATTCAACAACAGCTACCATTTTAACAAATGGTTCTATGCAGTCACTGTCACCTTCCACTATTGCAAACATTCTGAATAATTTCAAGTTACTTCTTTCCATCTCTTCACACAGGGCACAGCAGTTCCAGTGTCAATAAACAGTTAATTACTGTCTCAACATTGCAGTCTCTAAAGAGTGAAACACTGTAGGACGAATGCCTGCTCATGAGCTAAAATTGAAAGTAGGTGCTGTTATTATGCTACTATGCAATCTTATGCCATCACAGGGACTCTGCAATGGCACAAGGTTGACAATGACAGGTCTTCAAAGACACATCATAGAGGCCTGTGTAATCGGTGAAACTTAGATACTGTTCTTATACCGCGCGTCCCTCTCTTTCCACGTGACACAAATATGCCTTTTAAATTCAAAAGAAGACAGTTGCCTATATGTTTTGCCTTTTCAATGACCATTAGTAAGTCACAGGAACCTACGCCCCCTTCCTGGAAGCGATCAGTGATAATTCTGATAATTAAGAAGGGGGCAGATGTGACCCTACAAATTACCGACAGATATTGACCTCTAGGTTCTGCTAGAATGGCGTATGTTACACCAGCAATGGCTAATATTTAGAAGAACATGGAGAGGTTCAATAGGCACGCAACACATAGAACTAGAAGAAAAGGTATTACATAGATGTATTGCACACTGGATAAAAAGCAGATATTAAATCTGAAGGCAGATGAGCAATGCTGAAGGAAATGCAGTAAAAAAGGGATGCTGTCAAACATCATGGGATGTTGCACTAAGCTCAAGATACTGTGGCAAGAGATCGAAAATGTGATAGGAAAAGTGACGGATGAGGATTTCAGCATATTGCCAAGCTTTGTCTGGCTGGGAATCACGTCAGGTCAAGGAGGGAGACAGATAAAGCGTCATGGAACCCTCAGAGATAAGCTTATACTGGTGGCAAAAATAGCCATTACTACAATGTGGAGCAAAACAGAGCCCCTAAGGAGATGTATGAATACAAAATGTGTGGGGAATTAGTGCAATGGAAAAAATGAGAACGGTATTAGAGGCAATGGCCAGAAATTTGAATGTGTGTGGGAAGCCTACTTCAGTACATAGAGAAATCAGCTTAGTGGCATATCGGGCCTAGAACCTACAAGTATTAATGGACGAACATGGACATTCAGTTTATCAAAACCCTTTCTAACAGTCTAAAGCACGACTTACGTTACTACTTACTAGCATCTGTTCTATGTGCAGCAATCGGAGGGGAGGGTGGGCAGGAGGCAGACTGGGAGGCATACAATATAGTATGCATTCTTGCTGGGGTTTATATTGGATATTATTTATATGAAGAAGTTTGTATTTCCTTAAAAACTCAATAAATAAATAAATGAGTACTAAACAAAGTTCCTTCAGGTCTGTAGAGTGGAAGAGCCTCACAATTATCTTCCTTTGGTCAGTTGCCCGTGTGGACGGTTCAGAATCAAATCCGAGGCGTTGACAGCATTCCTGGTGCATAGGATCAGCTTTAATGTCAAACCTAACCTAACCTCCTTACACTCATGCATCATTCAAACATTTGTCAACTAGCCAATCGGTGTTGGCCACCAAACATTACCTTTTGTAGGCATTATCCTGTGCTAACTCGGGGATGAATAGTCCAGAGGAATTTGAAACAGCCATCCCCTTGGGCACCCACAATGTCCTTTGTGAGCTCATGGTTAGGGCTCACATCAGAAAATGACCTTACATGGTAATTCCCTCGCTCGACCTTATCCCACTCAATGACATCAAACTACAGTTGCTGGGCTACTGGTTTTAGCTACACTAGAGACTCCATTTTGGGAGTCCCCAAGAAGAAAAAGATGTCATGTGAGCTAAAATGGCTACAACGCGTGCATCCACTATTTTAAAGTACAGTGCCACCACCCAGAACCAGTCCAACTGTCCAGGTGCCTACACTGACATAGGAAGACTATGGACCATCTTAGTGGGGTGGTCCTGAAGGGGTCACAGCCAAGATCAGTGTCCCTTTCCTAGTGAGATCTAGATGGAACTCAGTATGGAAAATGTTCAGAGGATTAAATAACACAAGCAAAACATGTGGTGAGAGTGGATAATCATAATGCAACCAAGGTTGCGTCTGCTGCACATTTTTGGGTGGCACTTGTGACAAACGTTACAGTGTAGGTACTGATGTTATGGACCTATGTGTATACACTGTATGTCAGTGTCGTTAAACATATAATGTTTGCAGTGATGGGTGATCCAATGCACCAATCTCATGGGCAAGAAAAATGATGACGATGAAAAAGAGAAACTGGATGACAAGGCAATGGCATTTCGGAAACACAAAATGAAATTCAGCGAGACTGAGCTGGAAGTACTTATCAAGGGTGTACCATGTCATGAAGTTCAATTGTTTGTAGCTTGGGCATTCCGAAAACCTCTGTCTGTTAGGGCTGGAATTTAGGACAAAATACTTGAGGATATCAATTCAGTGTGAAGGAGGGCTCATGATGTGTCAAAACATGTTTCAGCAATCTCCGGTGCCGTGTTAGCGACAAGATGCAAGAGTGCAAGGAGCATGGCCATGGCCATGGCCCCAGCGGCCGATCACCAATGCCTGTGGGTTTAAGCAGGTTACAGGGCTCCGGGCCTTTCTATAATCGAGGCAGAAAGCATAGATGGAAAAGTGGAAGTCACACATACAAGTGGTAAGCTCCTTCAGGAAATTGTTATTCAGTCAGATGGCACTGGAAGCTGCATCAGTGATAATGGCAAGAGCTTGTCATTGGTGTGTGTGGCAGTGTAGCATCCTCCACATATGGAATCCTTATGTAGAATGAGAACCTAGAGAATGTGGGGAGATATTCTGGTCAGTTGGAAGAAGGCTGATGAGAGGGCCGGTGGGGTTTCATATATATGTATGATCTGAGAACAAAAAAGGAGCTCACACACTTACCTGTGTAACTCTATCCTTTCACTGGCAACGAGAATGGGATAGAGCAGTATTAGAACCAACATAATCTTTCAGAACTGATGGCTTCCTACAACTCCTAACACGAATCTCCCTTTTATGCACTTTACAACTTTATTTATGTACTATATGATCATTTTCTTTCCTTCTCTGAATATTCCTTTCAAGTGCTTTACAACTCCCCTGAAGCAAATTTGACCATTTCCTCTCCTTTCCTGACTAAAGCCTTCCTTCCTCTCCTGCATACTCCCACACTTTCTTAATATTTGCAAAACTATATTAACATTCCACACCTTTCCATCTGTCACTTTCACAGCACCCTGTAACTTTTTGATCACTCTCATAGGTTTGGACCACTTCAAAACTGTTTCTACTCTATTTCTGGGCAATTTAATCCGTACCCAATCCCCTTCTTTGACCAGGCATTGTTTAGTTGCCTTCCTTATGTCAAAGCTTCTTTTGTTTTCAATCTGTTCACTGACAATCCCCTCCTTAACAATATCCATATCAGCAATCTTTTGCCAAGCTCTACCCAACCATCCTGGACAAACCCTAGCGTTGGGTTTCCTTCCCCGTAACATTTCAAATAGGGAAATACCTGTGGCGACATGAGGGGTAAATCTGTACGCAACTACAGTATCCTCTGCAACTTTTTTCCAATCTGACCCGTCCGAAACTGCCACTCTTATGCTTTCTTTGATGACTCTATTAAATCTTTCAACTATTCAATTTTTTTCTGGGTGATACACCGAACTGTTTCTGTGCTCAATACCATTCACCCTTAAAAATTCCTCCTTCATCTCTACTGAAAAAAACTGTAAGCCATTGTCCGTCATAATAGAAGTGGGATATCCTTCCCTCCGAAAAATGTCATCAAGAAATTGAATTATATTCTTTTCACACACCTTTTGCACCCATGACAATTCCACCAAATGTGAAAACATGTCCACAAACACTATACCATATCTAGAAGTGCCTTGGGATGTACTGGACCTACAATGTCACATTCTAACCTTTCCCATTGCACAGACAGAATAGACATGAGAGTCATTGGCTCTACACTTGTGACACATCCTTTGGCCGTATTCTCACAAATAACACATGCCCTGATAATCCTTTCCACCTGTAGATCCATTTCTGGCCACCAGTAATCTTCTCTAATTAATTGTTTGGTCTTAGTCATTCCCTGATGGCCCTGATGTGCTGATTCAAGAATTATTTGCCTTACTCCCTTGGGGAGAATTATTTTGTCTCCTCTTAAAATAATTCCATCCTTAATCAGATGTTTGTCAAAAATATTTTTTATGGAATCAAGTAAGGTCCCTCTCCTAATTTCAGTGCCCTTCATTCCTGACTCCAACCATTCTTTGACATCAATAATGACTTGGTCAACCAACATTGCTTCACGCCACTCGTTATCTGTCACTACTTCTTGACTGATATTAAGAACTTGCTCATCTTTATCCTCTTTGTCACGCTCATCCTCTACCACATTGGTCAATCTAGAAAGACATTCTGCCGCTTTATTTTTATACCTGGTAAATATTTAATTTCCCAGTTGTAATCCTGCAAACTGGAAACCCATTTCCTGATCCTTGATGACACTTTATGCAAACCCTTTGTGGTAAGGATCTCTTTCAAGGGTTTCTGGTCAGACCTGATGGTACATTTTACACCCCATAGGAAAAGATGACATTTTTCTATTGCCCTTTGTTGGCCAACAATTCTTTCTCTACTGTAGAATATTTTTTTTCTGCGGTTATCAAAACCCTCGAGGCAAATGCTATGGTATACTCTTTCCCTTCACCCTTTTGTAAGAGCACAGCTCGCACCCCATGGTTACTGGCATCAATTGTCACTACACTATCTCTTCTGGGGTCAAAGTTGCTTAATGTGGGAGCTTTCGTCAGATCTAACTTAATCTCTTGGAATTGTTTGTCACATGGTTCACTCCAAAGAAATCTCACCCCTTTTTACACTAGATTTGTCATGTGAATGGATTTGCTCGTTAAACCTGACACAAACTTGAAATAGTATTCTGCCATTCCAAGAAAGGCTACTATTCTGTCTTTGTCCGAAGGACTCAGAAAATTCACCATTTTGACTACTAAATCAGCCTTTGGTTGAATGCGTGCCTCTGACATGGTATGGCCTAAATATTGGATGATAGTCTTATTGAACCTGCATTTATCTTTACTTAACGTTAAGCCAGCTGTCATAAAGATGTCAGATACCTCTCTCAATCTTTTGTCATGTTCTTCACTATCACACCCATATACTAACACATCATCCTGGAAGCACAGGACGCCATCCCCATCATGGAAAAGTTGGTACATGATGGGTAGGAATACCGAAGCTGCTGATATTAAACCAAATGGCATGCGTTTGCATTGAAATAACCCCTCTGGGGTAATAAATGGTGTTATGTTTCTAGAAGAGGGGTGGAGAACAATCTGATTTCAGATCCTAAGGGCTCATCACTCTCGCCTTTTTTATGGTACCCAACATCTCAGTGATATTAGGTAAAGGATGTCTATCTGGTATTACACATTTATTGACTGATCTCAAATCAATACATAACATAAGTTTACCATTGGGTTTGTGAACTACGACTAAAGGGGACACCGATTCAGCAGATTCTATCATTTCGATAACCCCTTGCTTTTCCGTAGTCAACAATTCTTCTTTTACTGCAGTTCTAATAGCCAGTGGAACACTTTTTCATTTGTGTACTACAGGGACTGAACCTGCTTTCATTCTGATCTTATGCATGAATCCCTTGAGACTTCCTAATTCCTCTCTGAACAGTGCATGTTGTGATAGATCACTCATCTTTTCTATGGCATAAACACTCTCTTCAGCATTGGGATCTAGTTTTATCTGAAATCTTTTCTGGTGTGACCAACTCAATAATGGATTAATCCCTTTCTTTGAGACATAAACTTTCCCTTTAGCTGATCTATCTTTAAATTTCAAAATGGCCCAGACCGAATCTTCAAAGTCAATTCTCCTACCCACATATGCTACGGTTCTTACAGCAACTGGGTTAAGAAGAATGTTCTTTTGCATTTCATTCTCAAAAATTATGTTTAGGTAACAAAGTGTATTTAGCTCTTGAATCTATGACCATGCAAAATGTTATCCCTTCAATTTCTATAACAGACGTTGGTTCAACAATAGCACTGATGTCTTCCCATGCCATGTCTAAGTGGGACATAAAATCCTGTATTTGTGTGGCAATCTGAAATGAGTAAAGGAAACTACAAACTTCAGAATGTAACGAAACAAGGACTGGTTCTCCTACTCATGTATGACTCGGAGAAGCTTGAGAGCTCTGCCTTCTGTGTTCATAAGCGTTGACATTTCCCACATAATGTGTGCTGTATATATCCCATCACCTCTGCATGCTCTCACCTATAAATGTGCAGTGTGCAATATGGCAGGGAAAATTGCAGGATAAATTCACAATCAAAAGCATTTTGGGGTGGCTTGGTTTCACATACATACCCAACAGCAATGTCCAGCATTTTTGTAAACCTCACATGATGTGTCAAGTTGTTTTTTACTAGGATCATTGAGTCATGGGTGGAACAGAGGAATTTTTCACATGTATGTGAACAGCAGAGCATCATAGTGTATCCTCACAATGATGGAGTGCTGCATGTGCCCATTCCTGAAGACTTGCTCTCTTACCCAGGGGCCACTCGTATGCAGTCCAGGGCCCACACGTCAGTGGGAAGCCCACTGTGGCACAACTGTTCTTTTATGTGACTGTTGGCTATAGGGTCATTTGGGATGGCTTTGTGGAGAGGCATTATTTTTAATCATGTTTGATAATAACTATGAACGATTTAGGAGAGCCACGACTGCAGGGATGCCAGTCACCAGGGCTGCAGTCTATTGTCATTTGCCAGCAGAACAGAAGTGGATGACTGTGAACAGCTTCAATGCAGATGGTCATCGATTTCGGACAGGAGAGTAAGTGAGCTAGTCCAGAAGGTAAGATGCATGCACATGTTGGTCAAGGAATTCTAGGTGGGACAGTCTGGGCCTGCAAACCCTTGGTGGGTGTGTGTGTGTTGTTGTAGCATTTGTACTCTCCTGCCACCCCCTTCTAGCCTGGTGGTGCTGCTGTGTGAGTTGCAGGACAAGTAGAGAGGAGGCTCATGGGCTGCTTAAGGGAGAGGGTGATATTGGAAAGGTAGGATGGTGAACTGCGTGAATGGGAATGAAGGTTCTACTGACGGGCAGGCCGGGGTGTGAGGGGTTGGAGAGCAGACTGGTAGGTTGCATATGAGGCTGAGCCAGGACCCGCTCATGACTAGCGAAAGGTTTTCTGCAATGTACACTCTATGGTGAAACGTGCTTTGTCTGCTGTGCCCACGTTGTAATTGGTAGCATGTTCCATGATTGGCCTATTCCGTTGATTTGGGCCTCCTGTGACTTCCCTCCCTGATTACACCTTATGGTGAGCAGGTTCCTTTTTTATCGAAAGTCGGGGTAGTAAATGGTGCTTGTGTAATTGCCCATCATTCGATGATTTTGTTGGCTGCACGGGTTATACATGAGGACATACTGTGCAGTTACAGGTGGTGGCACCTCATTGGTACTGGCTGTACACGGATTGAGTTTACACACCTATTAACATGTTATATACACACCTTTCATTAAATGTTGTACCTTCTCTGGGAACATCCAAAATGATCGCTTGCGTGCCATATGGTAACTACAAACGGATCCTCTGGGCCCACTGACTCACACAACATACAAGGCAACTCTAAACGTCCCCCTTCAAAAAACGTGCTGCTCAATTTGCGCAGTTAAGGCCTGCTTTCCAAGAATTGCGGCGTGACAATGTACACCAGCCTAAGCTGGGGCTTCGGTTATGATTTCGCGCTTAACAAACGTCTTTTGTATAAAGTAGGCTTTCTAAAAATAAAGTTGGAATCTTCATGTTTTCTTCAGCCATTTCGCATTCCGGAGGAGAGAGGCAGGTCTGAGAGGAAGAGCAATCTGGGCCTCCCCTTCAACAACGCAGCCGCTCCATTTCCATTCACATGGGAACAGGCGGAGCTCATAACTGTGCGAGTACTTTCTGGTTGTTCGTTGCAAGCCATCGCAGTAGAGTACTACACTGGAGTATCTTATTCCCTGAAGAGAGGCACTCCCCTTGACTGGCTTAGATCTTCATCACATCTCAGTACTTCCTGTTCTCAAAGTCTGAAGCAAGTGATCCCCATTTCTAATAAAGTAACGGATAATCAATCAGTTCTGATTGCACAGATACACAAATAAATGCTGACATTTACTGAAGTTCATTAAAAAAAAGTCTTGGATTCAAACTGTAGTAGATTTCTTTATTGATCTTTATTGACTACTTCTTTTTGGACTGCGCCATCAAATGAACACGAAGGCAGATGAACTCTTCGCCAATGTATATCAAAGGGAAGGTCGTTTTCAGGGCGGCTGGCCCTGCGAGTTACATGTGAGCCATACATTAGTCTCATTGAAAACTTTCACATCCACTGCAGATATAATAAAAATAAAAAACCAGCAACACCACCTACCTGTAGCAATGTTCTGTGCCTCCTAGTATCCAAATAACATAGAAAAACAAACGTGTTATGTACTCAATAGTGAGATACTTCGCCTAGAATGTTCACATATTGTACAAAACCAAAGTGAATACAACAGAAAACAATCACACCTTATATCAATGTGACCAAAAGGTCAAGAGATCAGTTTATCAGACATTGCAACAGTAACTATAATGCTCAACACCACTGGGGAGCTGAAACAATATAAATAAAAACAAGCATTGGCAATGCCAACAGTTTGAGCTTTTGTGTAGTCATGGGAAAGGCACTTGCCACTGTGCCTGGCAATGTTGGTAGCAGGTGCTAAATGGTTCGAATACCTGAACATCTAATAGCATTGCCTGGCAAAAGCTTAAAACGTATGCACACGCCATAAATGTTGGCTTTGACAATGCTTGTTTTCAATAGGACTTCAGTGGTGTTGCCAATGTTCGCCTTTAACAAGATTTCAGTGAAGGACACTTAGAATGCTTATAAATTGAGTGGCTTAAGGCAGACCGTAAGATATTTGTATTACACGAGTAGTGTGTATAGAACTCTAAGTCATTGGGGCTCATTACGAGTTTGGCGGTATAAGTTAAAAGTGGCGGTAATACCGTTTACCAACACTTTTACCGGTCCAGCCAAGTACGAGTTTGCCAGAACACAATAGCTGGAATTAACGGCACTGGTATTACTTCCTCCAGTAATACCAGCAATGAAAATACTGGATGGGCCGGAAACCTGTGCCGGTAATACTGGCCCAGTGATATCGTTGACATATTATGAGATTGGATTTGCTGGTAGTACCGGCAAAACCAAGGCGGAGATAACAACACCTCAGAGCAGCGGGTAAATGGGCACATGTGAAGGAAATAAGGCCATAGGTGCACCCAATCCACCAAAGTGCACACAATGCACACAGAAAGAGTACAAAAGGGCCACACATTCCCCCAAAACACTTCACAACACAACCATGCAGCTAGTCATTGTCGCAAACATGGAGCTGGAGGCGCTGCATGCCAATCCACAGCTGCAAGGGCTGGAACACCAGCAGAAGCAACAGGAGACCAGGGAGAGGAGGACGATGATAGGGATGCAGGTGGCAAGACAGAGGTGTGCAGTGATCCCTCGCACAAGGGTCACACCCTGGCTCTGACTGACAGGCAGATACTAACAACATGCTGCCGGCTTACATGGAGCGTCACAGAGGACAAAGGACCAGGATGTTGGATGAGTACATGTACAATCCTATCTACCTTGCAGCATGAGTGACAGGCAAAGGAGGAGGCAACAATGTCACACATGTATGTCGGAATGGTCCCTGTACATTTAGGACCCACCAGCGCACCCCTCAAATAACAGGTGACAACATACAGTAGTTGCACATGAATGTGGAGGTATCAGTCACTGCCTGGGCCTATCCAACCCAACAGGACACCCACATGCAATGCACTACTTGTACCAGAATGCACCCCCCTGACCCTAATGCAATAGCAGTGAATGGGTTGACATGGCTACCAAGGGGAATCAAATGTACATCCAGGTGCACCCCAGAAAGCTCAGTGTCAAGCCTGTAGATGCCTGAAAACAACAACAACAAAGACAAACCTCTACATACAGTCAAAGGACAGAACACATTACAGTGATGCACATTTACCTGTGCCTATCCAATGACACGCAAATAACCAGAACATGCTGCCCAGGCCCCACACACACCTGGCGTGAGCTCTGGGGTACAGGCCAAGACTAGGTGCAGGTCACATGAACAACAATGTTGCCCATGGCGACGCTGTAAGTGTGCCACCCAATGACACCCCATACATGGGATGAGACACTGCCAATCAACTACTGAAGGTCATTACCCTGCCATCAGACCTAGCATGCACTGCATTCACACGGAATGGCACACCATCATGGATGCCACACAGACCACTTTCACATGTGACCCAGACTCCCATCAGGTACCATGCATGATGGCAATGCCACAGGCCCAGACCACACCCCCATGGCATGGCACCCTCACAATCAGATACTAAAATGCATTGTGTGTTGGCTGTGCGCTGTGTGCAAATATGAAACAGTGTGGCACAATGCATGTGAAATGGGACATGCATGCTCAGATAGACCATTGAGATGACGCATGACGGCCAATACCACTGCCTGGCATCATGAGTCACACCTGTGTCTTACCCCCTGGTAGATGATTCTGGATACCCACTGCTTCTGTGGCTGATGACGCCTCTGAGGAATGCCCAGATGCCACAGGAAATGGCATATAACACGGACCACGTGAGGACTAGAGTGGCCATTGAGCAGATATTTGGCCTCTTGAAGCCCCGATTCAGAGACCTATATCGGTCTGGGTTGCACTGATCTGCAGGCCAGACAATGTTGGACAGATAACCCTGGCTTGTGCAATGTTGCATGACATCTGCGTTAGGCGCAACATACCCCTGCCCCTAGATCTGGATATGCCTCCCCTAGAGGATGATGATGCAGCTGCAGCCGATCCATGAATGTGCGCACCGAGTGCCTGGAGGTCCAGGGATGGGCACATGGCCCGGCAAGAGCTTCTTGAGAACATTTTGAAGTTTACCCTCTACTCTGCACACCCCTTGCACCTTTGTAAATATCATGCACCATCACAGTAGACACTTGTTTGAAAAAAGGAATGTCCAGTCATTGCTTCAAGTGAAATGTTTTGTATTGCAACCCCAAAAAAGAACTCCCCTCCACCCACCCTCCCCAAACACCCCTCTTCCCCCAGCCTCTCCAATGACCCCATCCTCCACCCTCCCCAAAAAGAATCTACCCTCCCCTCCCCATACACCCAATGATGCACCCTGACAGTGTTCTAGAAGTCACATGTGGCGCATCTTCGCCATGGGGCTCTTTGCCTGCTCCTTTGATGACTGGAGTCGCTAGGAGCGGTGCTGTAGGGTGCCAGGCTGGAAACCCTCATTGGTGGTTATGGAGGATGGTGGGTCAGATCCCTGGCCTGTATGTGCTGCAGGGTCAAGTGGATGCTGTGGTTGATGGCCTTAGCAGTGGCAGAGTCTATCTTATTGCCCTCATGCACACTTTGGGCAAGGGAGACTAGGATGGCAGTGGCATGTCTGAAGGCCGTGTCAGTCCCTGCAGCTCGACACCTGCATGCATTCCCACATCAGGTGCATCTCGTTGATCTGCTGGCGTGCTAGGACAGTGAGTTCTGACTGCCTGTCCTCAATGGCACACAGGCATGCATCCAGTGATTGTATGCTGGGCAGTGGCAGTGGTGGAGGGCTGTGTTGCGGGCCAGGGCTGCAACAAGAGAAGGGGTAGGATGTGTCGTCCTCCTCATGTACCTGCCACCATGGACTGGTAGCTGCAGTGCCAGGGGTGGTGTTGAGGGCACAGGAGGGACAGCAGCACGTGGTGCCCAGACTGTGGGCTGGTCAGGCCTGCCAGAGGTTTCTCTTGGGGCAGGTGTGTCTCCCTGCTGACCGACCAGTGGTGGGGCCACTGACCACTGGTGTGGTGAGGGCAGCAGACACAGGCACCACTGATGTACCACTTGCAGCGGTGGGTGGTGATGCAGCGGACCATGTGGCAGCTGACGGAGGCGTTGTTGTGCCAGTGGCCCTGCCCTGCTGCCTGCATCTACTGGCGGGGGGTGTGGACTTTGCAGGTCTGGCTGATGTCAACGGTCCAGGTCGGTCGCTGTCCGTGGACTGTGTGCCTGTTGGGAAGAGATGAGCATGCTGTTATTTGTCTGGGAGCCATGTCTGCAGGCTTGCATTACACTTGTGCAACATTATGTGTGGCCTTCTTTGGAGTATTGGGCCTAATGTGTGCCCCTACATGTAGGTGGTGGGAGTGCAGATTGCCTGTTGGCATGCCAAGATGCCTTTCTTTTGTGTGTGTGGTGGGATGATTCAGGTCATGGGCCTCCTTGCCACTTTGGGCGTCCATATATAGGGATGTACATTTTTGCTAGGGTGCTTATGCATGGCTGCGTCTACCTGCATCCCCTTGCATGTGTGTGTGTAATATTCCCATTTGTTGTGCCAGTTCACTCACATATTTGGTGGTTTGGTGCTTGGGGATGCATGTATTTTGACACGATATTTGCATTTACATTGGGTTTGTTGTACTTACCACCTTTGCCTTGGGTCCCAGCTCCTGCCTCTGCATCCCAACCCCCTCAATGCCCTCCATTTGCAGGATGAAGCTGCATATCTCCTCCCAGGGCATGAGGTGGAAGGGTGCCACTGTACCTCCTTCTGTGGCAGACATCTCCCTCCTGTGCTGGGAGATGAGTCTCTGGATCCTCAGGCACAGGTCATCACAACTGGACTTGCGGCAGTCCCTCTTCATGCGGGGGACAGTCCCCAAAGCCGTCACCCTGTCAACCACCTCCTGCCATATGGCAGTCCTTCTTTACTGGCTGGTCTTTCTGTGGCCAGTCCCAAAGAGTGCCTCTGAGTGCTGTACCACAATATCTGCCAGTGCAGTCAGCTCAGCCTCTGAGAATGTATGTCTGTGCATGCAGATGTCAAGTTCCTGGGTCTTCTGGCTTCCAGATATGTTTGGTAACTCCTTTAGAAGGCAGATTGATGCCGATGCTGGTAATACCGTCACGCTGGTATTACCATTTCCGGCAGGGGGTGTGCGCACACCAACCACCAAAGGACTTGTAATGCGCAGGTATTTCCAGTGGTTGCCCTTCCAGATAGGGTAATACTGCTGTAATGGAATTACTGGCAGACCTGTAATGAGGCCCATTAATTCTTAGAAGACTACTTTGAAAACATAATGAATTCCCATGAGGAGGTGTTTTGGGTGGGCAGAGGCAGGAATAGAAAGGAATGGCCATAGGGATTAGAATGGCCATGGGCAGGCAATGAGTGGGCACATAACCAAACAACACCTACAGACTATGTGTCCCTGCCCATATGTCCTTTCCCCATCTGTACTCCAAAGCAACAGTTTTGGCTTATAGGTATCGCAGGGGACACCAAATAGCCCAAACTAAAAATGACCTTCTGTCCTTTGCTAGTGTGTAGTCTCTGTGTACTAGATCTCTAGTGCTCAGGCAACAATGAATTGAAGTTTAACTTACCAGCATAGGCTGTGTTGCTGATACACTGCAATATTAACGCTGTAGTGGTGGGAAAAAGAACACCAAAAACAATACACAAAATTGACAAAGTAGCGCAAGTGCAACACGCGTTTGGACGTCATCGCATAACGGCATAACATCACTGTGGAAGCCACGGGTGAATGTAAATAATAACAATACATCACAATCTTAATGGCTTGATAAACCCTCTTCAAATACATAAAGTATTCTAAATGAGTAAGTATAAATAATTTGTATCAATTAAGACATTTCTTTTAGTGAATAGTTCCAATCCGGTAAGTATGGTGACATACAATCGCAATACAGTGCATAATCAATGAGTACCATAGCCATGGTAAACAAATACATATCTAAGAGCAAACTGATGCGTCGAAGAACACAGTAACCGATTTATATATACAGCAATTACATACCTCCACAAGCATTAAGAACTGATCCTGTTACACTAATTTATATTAGAAATACATGTAGTATCGATTCTTTCATTGCATTTACAAAATTATATTATGGATACCTTTATAGAAAACTCACTATTGACATTCATGCATACCAAAGTTCACAGTTGTTATGCATCTCAAAAGATTATAGTCAATAATGTCTGTAATGATAGATTCAGATAAAGGTGTATATTTTGTGTTCTGCAAGCTAGTTACAACTAACAGTGTAGATTGCATTCTTCATTCATCCCAGCTGGGATGATCGAGTCAAGCCTGTCTATCCAGAATGCTTCTCTTTGTAGCACTTGCTCCTGAATATGAATTCCTTGTGTGTCTGTATCAAGCACTTCTAGAACATAATTTGGCTAATCTGGTGTCTCCTTGTATTAAAATGTCTGGCAACCACCGAATTTGTATTATTCGTACTTACATTAGGCCCATGTTCATTCCACCTTACTTTAGCTTACCTAGTGGAATGGCCCACATAATACCACATGGGCATTTGATCGAATACTCTACATTGGGAGGATCACATCTTTCATAGTGTTTAAGCAGAACGTGTTCTCCTGTCTTGGGACGGCTCCTGTCTTGGGACGGCAAACTGTATTCCCTTTTACAATATTGTTGCAGTTGGTACAATGATGGAAGGGGTATGTACCTGCTCTAGTCATATTTTTTGTCCTAGATATTTTCAGGTCAGTGCTGACCAACAAGTCATTTAAGTTGTGGCTTCATTTATAAGCGGAAACTGTTAATTCATTGACAATACCTAGCTTTTCATTGCAGGTCAGGATATGTCAATGTTTGTTGATAGTTTGTTTAATCTTGTGGCTCTGAACAGAGCATGTTTGTTTGTTTATTTATTTATATTGCGCGCCAGTCCCTAGGGTATCAGGGTGCATTGAAAACAGGAAGTCTTACAGCTTGGGTTAAACATAGTTACACATAATCATAAAATACAAATCAAGAAAATACGAATACATCATGCAAAAAGGAGGTAGTTCCAAATACATCAAGTATGAAAGGAGGTATTTACAGGCAATTAAGGGGCTATAAAGGTAAGGGTATCATACATCGCATCATTCTGAAATCTATTTACAGTGCAGTAGTGTATGGAACAGAGGCATTACTGGTCGTTGTCTTTAAGCCAGCTGGTGAAATTCTGTCTAAAGTATAAGTATGTTTGATCCACTCGCAGGGAGGAAGGTAGGGCATTCAAAAGCTGCGCTGCCTTGACAGGCAAGCTGCCCATCCGGCCTTGGAGAGTTTAAATCTTGGGACAGTGAAGCAATTATTGGCTGTTCTGGTAGGCCTAATTGAAGATTTTCTGGTGAATCTCTCTCTGAGGTTGCAAGGCACAGCATTGTTCAGACATTTGTGGGTGATTACGCTAGTTTTCATCCGGATTTTATCATAAGTGGATAGACAGTAGTTTTGTCTCCTTGCAATTCCAAGGGCAGCTCTCAGGGCATTGTTCTGGGGAGTTTGAATTCTCTTAATAATGTGCTTATTGGCCCCAATATAAAGAGAGTTACAGTAATTCAGTTTGGATAATATAAGAGCTCTGGTGAGTATCATGTATCTATTCTTAGATAAGAATGGATTAGTTTGCAGGTATATGCAGTGGCGGACGCCATAGAGATTACTTGTTTGGTGAATGAGAGGGTAGAGTCGAGGTAGAAGCCTACAGTTTTTACTTCTTTGGCGACTATAATAGGGTTATTATCGATATTGAAGATAATATATTTAGGTAGTGCCCAGGATGATGAGCTCAGTTTTGTCATCATTCAGGCAAAGACCGTGTGCAGCCATCCATTCCTAGATGGTGAAGTATACCCTATTCACCAAGGCCAAATCCTTGTCATAATCCCCAATAAGTGGTAGGAGAATCTGGGTATCATCTGCATAATTAGTTTAGGTGATACCAAGAAGGTCCAGATCGTCGAACAAGGGCTTAGTGAATATATTGTATAATGTAAGGTGAGACACATGATCCCTGGGGCACTCCACAAGTGATGGGGACGGGGTCTGCGGCTGCTGTGGGAGAGAAGACTCTCATGGTCCTGTTACTTAAGAATGATTGTATCCAAACTGTGGCTTCCCTGGAGAAATGTACTGCTGAATCCAGATGGCTGCATAGGACCTTGTGGTCCACAAGGTCAAATGCAGCCGAGAGATCCAGAAGGAGAAGTAGGGCTGATTTCCCTTTATCCCTGAGCTCATCGTTTTGGGCCTTGAGGTTGATTAAAGCTGTTTGCATGCCATGTTGTGGCCGAAAGCCTAGTAGTTGGTTGGTCTCCAGATACTTCTGTATTTATAGATAAGCCTACCTTTATTTTGTGGCGCTTGACCTTAAGTGGAGCAGGGTTCTTTCTGAGCCCCATATACTTACTCATTTGCGATTGTATACACAAGGTCTATTCACCTTTTGCATATATTTCCATTCCCAAATATTTATATTGGGATGTGTACTTTATTTCTAGTCCTCATACCATACTCTAGGGCGTGCAATCTTTCTACCGGAAAATACCATCAGCTGTGTTTTTTCGCATTTAATTATTAGGCCTTTACTCTCAGCGTACTCCCAGAGGGCATTTGCCGATCTTTGTAGCCCACTGAATGTGTGATCCAAGATTATCAAGTCATCAGCATAGGCTAATACTGGGCAGTGGGCCACCCCAATTGTAGGGGGGCAGTTATGGACTGCTGAGATGGCCATAGGTAGGTCATAGGTAAACAGGTTGTACAAAAAAGGGGCAGTCACACACCCCTGCTTAACTCCTCTGTTCTGCATAACTGAGTTGGTCATGTTCCCCTGAGAATCCAACTTAAGTGCTACAGTAGTGTTCTAACATAGTAACCTTAAATGGTATAATAATTCATCAGGGCACCCCACTGATACCAATTTTAACCAGAGCTTTTCTCTTCGAACTAGATCGAAGGCAGCGCGGAAATTGACAAAAAGAGCGCAGAGTGGTGGATTTCCAATTTTCTTAGCGCTAGTTCATAGAATATCCATTAATATAATGTTCTGGGCAGTTGTATATCCTTTCCTAAAGCCACTCTGAAACTGATTTAGTATTCCTGTCTTTCTAACAATAGTGAAGCAAACAGGTTACCTGTGCAGTCAAGCATGGATAGCAATCTGTAGTTACCAGGTTCCAACTAGTTGCCTCGCTTAAATATTGGAACTAAGATGGCAGTTTGCCAGGACAGAGGTATTTGTCCGTCTACCATTATTCTTTCAAACACGATTTCTAATAAACATGCCCAGAACTCATGTTTACTCTTAAGTACTCTGTTTGCCATACCATTAGGGCTTGGTGCTCGCAAAGATTTTAAGCATTTAATCTCAGAGATCAGGTGTTCCATAGTAACCTTAAAGGGATATTCATGTGGAACCGTTTCCTCTGCTTGCTGACCCTCTTCACTAGGTAGAATGTTTCGGCTTGTCAGAAAATCTGTCCACTGCTGGGCACCAATAGGGTTAATCATAGTGGTTTTCCCGCATCCCCTGGCTTCCCCAAGCAGTGCCCAGATACTTCTCCTGTTTTTTTAACACATAAATTGGACCATATTCTGCCATCGACTGATGATCTCACTACTACTCTTTGATTTAATCCAGACTCTATATTTAATCTTAAGTGCCCTACATGTCGAATGATAGGATGCAAGTGAGGAACTAGTCCTTTTATCTTTTCGAATTGCAGCCCTAAGAACCCTCTTAGCACCTCTTATAGTTCTATCGTAGGGAACGCTCTGCTTTCCTTCCTTGAGAATCAAACTAGTCGCAACAGTTGCATGGGCAATGGCAAATGAAGTGATCCATTCTTCTATATCATTTACTGACATTATTAATAACTGTTGGTAATCATAAGTTGAAGCTACCTGCGGTGATCGGGCGCATTATTCATATTTTTATCTGACCAACAGAAGCGAGTCCCAGAGTGGGTAACCTTCATATTGCCCATAGGTTTAGTACTCTGGACCACTCTGTCCTCGTTAAAATAAGTAAACAGTGATCGCTCCATTCGTTCATGCTGATCTTTATATTTTTAACTCTTGTAGGAATATCTGGGCTCACAAATATATAGTCCAGCATACTTTGAGCCCGACCGTTGTGCCAAGTATACTTCCCCGGGCAGTCACTATATGTCCTCCCATTAATCACTTCCAAGTCCCAACCACCCAAAAAGTTCAGCCAGCAGTCCCTCAGGGTCCTCAATTATGTGAGTCATTTCGCTCTTAGTTTTTAGTAGAGGGTTGGTGGAAGTCCCCTCCACTCCTCTCATATGGCAGTTAAAATCGCCAGTGATGATAATAGATTTTTTCGCAATAGTCATGGTCCATTCAACCAAGAGGTCATGCAAGGCCTCTTGTATGTTATCTCTAATGTTGATTCCTGATGGATTGTAAAGGCTGACAAGCAGAATTCTTTCTTCCATACCTTCATATTCCCCTTCCAACTCGACCGCAATGATATCATCTCCGGAGTTGGTTTTCTTACTGCGTGATTACACTGTATGTCCCACACCCACAATCAGTCCCCTATAGGGTCTTCCCCCTTCTTGCTAGGGACTGGTAGATCATGTACCCATTCAATATGATGGGTGAAATTAGCCACGTTTCCTGAGGGCATATATATGAATGGTTTGTAATAAAGGGAAGCAATCCTGCCTGGGACAGTAGATGGCTGAAGCCTCTACAATTCCATGAGATAATTGTGCAATCTCACTGCTTTTTTATGACCAAAGGTTTAGATTCTGCAAGCCAGTTTAACATTTTTTGAATGTCGGCAATCTGCACTTGTTCTCCCTTGGGTAAGGGAGGTTCACACACTGTTACATCAGGCCGTATGTTATCCTTCTTAGGCCATCTGGGATCTTCCTTTTCAGGATCTGCATCAATTTTGACGTTCTCCACAAGTAAACTTTCCTTGTAGTTTTGCATAATTTGGGCTGCAGACAAAAACTTGCAGTGGATCACTGATACATTCGGGTTCATCATCTAAAGAGGCTCAACGTACTAAAAATCCTCAGAGCTGCGTACTCGGAGTTGTGGCACTGAGTGTAATCTTGCCATAAGTTCTTGTTAGCCAATTACGTTTGCTTTGCTGGTACAGATATTTAATAATACAGACTCGGTTACTAGATTGCCCCACTGAGTTTGCTTTACTCAATACAGTTGGTTTACTTTTTTGTCACCTGAGGTAGCCATTCTCAGGCTTTTATTTGGAGTTGAAGAAATCTTTTCTTGCTCCTTACTTAATTGTGATGACCCCAGGTCCTCGAGGTCTTCCTCTTCCTTTAAAGACTTGTTGTCATTATCAGAAATGAGCAAGCTAGTTAAGCGACCAGGGACATTCAAGCTGCATTTCTACACTCATGCTGCATTCTTCTTGGCCTTCTTAGTGCATTTTCACATTGGAGCTGTTTCTGGTAGCGGGGAGGCCACCACGCACGGCTTATTGCTCATTGCAGCTCTTCTCGCAAGTCTCTGTTGTGTACGTGAGTAGAAGACTGCAAATTTGATTTCACAGCACCATTTGAGTCAGACTCCAAATTCACAGCAGCCTTCATGTGACTTTTTTCTGCTTCTGGCTGGTTTATCTCATCCTCCTCTCTTACGGTCTCTTTAACTAATCCCCCTGATGGGATATTAAGAGTGTGCTCCAATATCCGGCCACACATTTTTAGTAACATTTTTAAAGCAAACTGAAGCGACGCCATTGAAGATTGTAGCTTCGCCAGAGCTGATGGATTTGATAGCTGAAGCTTCCTGGTGGATGACTAAGTTAGGTGAGGCCGATAGTTTGCCTGTTAGCTCCTAACGGGGCTCTTCAGTCTGAGGGCCGTGCGGATATTGCACTAATAATTTAGTTGGCGCCAGGGTCATGGATCACTGCATTGATAAACATAATTCTAAGAGAGAATTGTTATCAATGCCTCCATAATTAGTCACATCTTGGGGATTCGAAGTGTTTGGTTCCACTTCTTCCATTTCCGTAGAGTTTTTTCTGGCTGTTCATTTATAGGAAAGAAAGCTGTTATTACACCTTTAGTTGAGGGTTCTTGCTTTTTCGGCCTGGCTTCACTCATCACTCTGTCGTTGACGTTCATTGGATTTTTATTATTCTGCTTGCGCAATTTATAATCGGATTGTAAATCTTTCTTGTGAGGCAGCATATAGTGTACTCAGTAATCGAAAATACGAATAAACAGCTTTCTGCCCTTAACTTCACTGTCTCTTGTAGGTCTAAAAGGATCCCAAGATGCCTTGCATCACAGTGAAGTATGGAATTTTATGCTCCTGCTTGCTTGTGCAGCAGCCGGCATCAAAGGAAATATTCCACAGTCTCCCGAATGGAAAGCGTCTCAAGTATCACAGCTAGAATCAGCAATATGAGGGAGTAATCGCTGTCTTTTTCTTTTAACTGCAAACAAGAGCCAAGCTGCGTGATGAATGTTGCGTGGCTATAACTTGGAGATCAAAGCAGGTCTCAGTAGTATGAAGAAGCAATCATTGCCTTGCATTGGCTTCAAGTGATGAAAAAACTACGTAATAGAATTTGCTCAGCATATCTCGGGGTCACTGCTCAATCGCGAAAGACTACAACTCGCAGCACCCACTATTCCATAGATAGCTTTGGAGTTTCTATGGCAGTGTTGCAGCTCTGGAAGAACACTCCTCCAAGAATCCCCTCTAAAGATCAAAGCACCTCTCAGCGAGATTTACTTTGCTGGTGCTTATGGAATCCCCGAAAGCCCCGAAAGCCTGTGTATCGCCAATGATATCACACTGCAGCACTGGATTCCGTTCGCTCAAAGCGTAGAGAAAAGCAGAGAGGTGACACAGGCTAAGAAAGAGGGTGTAAGGTGTGGGGTGTGTTATTTCAAGGTAAAAGGAAAAGGGGGTAAAGGGTGGGCAGCTAGGCAGAGTGAGTATATTATGCAGAGGAGAGGAGTATGTACTCAGCAACCGCCTTCCAGGCACAACAGTTGACCCCCTTAAATCACTGTACTCTAACGCTGTCTCATCCCAGGGTTCCGGGCAGCCTCAAGGTACCCTAGTACGGCAAACCCGGTGTCCACGGAAGCCCCTGGAGCCTCAGGAGCCGCGAGCAGATCTTGAACGATCTCTGTCACCTGTGTGACCCGGACTCTCCGGGTACCCAGCACCTGGCCCCCGCGCATCTCACACTGTATCCAAGGAGTGGAGCCTTCCTCGTTCCTCACACGCACACATTAGAGGAAAAGACCCAGCAAGCAATAACCAGTGAGTGTCAAGCACTGTAGAGTGTCTCTCAAGCTTGAGAATTCACAGCCGCTTCTGAAAGCGATATATTGTTTTGACTGAGAGATGACATTTAGCCATTCAAGAATACACCTCAACATTAAAGTAATTTGTGTCTCTTTTGAACTCCCTATTTTTTCCTGTTCCAGTTATTTATGGTATTGTCCCAATTTCTTATTTGTTTCTTCAAGTATCTTTGATATCTTTATAAAGCGAATCGAGCTGTTTAGATAGTTCCCTGAATGGTTAAAATATAAGGTCCAAAGGGCAGCCTCCACTCACTATGCAGGTCATAACTTACAAGAAATCTTCAACTCCACTACCTAACCCACTATCTTCCCACCTTGCCCACTCATCTAGTCAGACCACCATGCCATCCCCTTTGACCTGTCTTCACCTAGGTCTCCTCCTGGCTCCCATCAATCTGGTCTTAAAACCATTTCGCAAATGGGAGAACATCAAATTATCCCTGACCTCTGACCCCTACTATCAGATTCCAAGACTAAAGTTCAGCCTCTCACTCATAACCAAATTTCATGCTCCATGTTCGATAATGTGTTCTCTGGAGTCGTCACATTTTTTAGCTTCCCTCCTAACTATTGCTAACATCAGGAAAAAAACAATCTTCCAGATGGTTTACCCCACTAACAAAAAGATGAAACTCACCAACCAAATATTTGCAAACAAACAGGATCAGTCTCATCAACATTGAACAGAGGTGCATACACAACTCAAGCAATACAGGTTGGAAATATGGAAATAGAAAAACTTCACTACAGAAACAAGACCTCCAAAGCTCACCACTACACCATACAACTTTTCGAAAATTCAATCTGAATTTCAGACCCCTCCTCCCACACCATCACAGTGCTGCATTCCCAAGCCCTCTGCAACTCCCTCTCTGCCATTTCTACAATAAAGTCACTGGGTGACAACTCCATCCTTTCAACAACAAAAGAAACCTCCATCTGTACATCAACCACTCCTCTCGACTTAAATCCCATTCAATCCTTTTCTCAACCTTCACTCAGCTGTTATTTATCATTCTTGGCCACCAGCCGAAAATCAGGTTCCCCATCCGGCATCTGCCCTATTACCCTATAACAAGAAATGTGATCCTCCAGCTGTTCTGGTAATACTGTTAATTCCCTCATCAATACCTCATTTAGCTCGGGCACCTTGCCAACAGAGCTCAAAACCTCCCACATTAAAGCCCTTGTAAAGAAACCTCACCTCAGCCCTCTGGACATGGCTTACTACAGACCTATCTACAATAAAAGTGTTATGAAAATGTGTGCAGACCGAACGCCTTACTCTCAACTATGCCTCTTCACTGAATCCAACACCATCCCCTATGCTGCTCAGTTAGTCTTCAGACCCCAACAAGGAATAAAGTGAACTTTAGTTTCCATATGGGATGGCCATAAGAGATACAGACACAGAAGACACTTCCGTCCTGATCCTGTTTGACATCTCAGCAGCCTTTTATGTAATAGACCATTCCATCCTCACCAACAGACTACATGGATTGGGCAATCGAGACCTCACCATGAACTGGATCCCTCCCTTCCTTTCCAATAGATCTGAAATGATATACATGATTCCCTGAACTCCTCTAACCATCACACTACCTATTTTAGGGTACCTCAAAGAGGCTCACTCTCCTCTCTTCTAACTCACTCAAATGGGCTAGCCTATTACAAATAAGCAAAAGACACAACTCATCTTCAAAATTTCAAATTGCCTATCCTTACTCGCACCAGACCTTACCACCTATCCCTCAGAGATAGCCCTCTTGATGACCAACCATCGCCTCTCCCTTAACTCTGATAAAACAGAGATCTTGCTGTGTGGAAAAAATGCTCTCATCCCACAACCTACCGCAAAGCTCTTTTTCATGGGCCATCGGCCGGCCAGAAGCAATACAGTAAACAAACCATGGCTGTCTCATGTATTCCAAAATTGTCCCTGACCCATCATATCAATGCAGTGGTTGAAAATATAAATTCCTTCGCTGCATCTTACTTTTCCTATCCTTACCGAACAGTCAAGGCAATCATTTAAATAATCTTTGCACGTCTAGACTACACTATACACACTGTACATCAGAACTTCACAACTGATAAAACTGCTACAAACTCAGAACACTGTATCAATACTGCTCGTACACTTCGACCTAGAGAACAAATTACACTTGCTTCCACTGGCTTCCGGTTGGTAAGCCATGTGTATGACTTACGAGCAGCCCACCATAAAGGGATGGAATTCTTACAACAGAAATGTTCACACTACAAACCTAAAAGAGACCTTTATTCCACCTTGGCACACCTTCTCAACCTTCCAAAGGCCAAATCCCTCTTAAATTGGTAGCTCTTCTTTCTTGGTATAAGCATCACAATTTGGAATTTCCTGTCCATCAAAATTGGCTGCTTTGAAGACCATCTTTCTGGCGTTTCCTTGCACAGCTGTTGGTATAATCAGATGTCAGCATAATCAGACACCATGTCCAAAGCGTGTTCTTCCTACTCAACGACCTAATCCTCATCTGACCGTTCAGCCTCATTGCACACCCAAATTTGCTTACATTGTCTTGCATTCTCCCATGATAGAAATCCTCAATTTTGGTTGGGGACACCTTACTTTGAATAACCTTCTGTACAACTTTTAGCTTACATAATTTCCCCAACCAGTACTTTCCTGCTCCTAACAGAAGGGAACACAAAGAGGAATATATTGCAAGAGTCCTGCCTCCTTACACACGTGCTGAATCTTCATTTTATCAGATTCCATTTTCTTCCAGCCTCTCATGTTTGAGAGCCTTGGTTTTAAGGTTGAGACATTATTCTTTTCGAAAAGGCTTCCACACAAGTTGTAGCTGCCATCAGTTTGCATCCAGTACTGTTCTACTAGTAATCACACATAAACACAAAGATGAAGACATTGCACAAGTTCTGAAACACAATGTGTCTATAAGTGGTGCACATAGATGCATCCTTTGCCGGTTTCAATATTGCAGATCAAGTGGATTCACCCATGGATGGTGTAACCGTGCCCCCCTGCAAGAAGCTGTTGAATAAAGTGACTCGATGTGGGACCAGTGAAGCAGCAAAGTACTTATAAAAAGCATTTGAGAAGTCATCTGGGCCCGTCCCTTTCTCACAGCCATGCCCCTAATAACCCGCAGAACTTCCTCAAAGGATATCGGTGTGCAAAGCCTCTCCCGGTCCTGCACAGATATCTGAGGGAGTGCAGCCTCCTGTAAAAAAGTATGTTGGAGATCCAAATCGAGATTCTTTGCGCAAGGTAAGTAATCTGTAGAGCTGAGAAAGAGTATGGAGCTTACCTGCATCTGATGTGCGTGTTACCCCTTCAACATCCCTGAGTGAGCGAATTGTGTTACGAGTTTGGTGGGCCTTCAACTTGTAGGTTAAGTGATGTGAAGGCTAAGTGACGTGAAGCCCTTTTAGAAGAACTGAAGTAATGATATTTAGTTTGAAGCAGTTGATAGATTTTAGAAGCCGAAAGCACCTTCAGTTCCGCTCTGGCTGCCTGTAGCTGTCTATATACCCCATTCTTGAGCAAAGTTATTTATACGGAGTCCCCAGAATACAAATTCTCCCCTCAACATCAACCTGATGAGCCAAAAGAGCCTTTTTTTCCGTGAAGCCTGGTTAATTAGTTCTCCCCTAATGATGGGTTTAAAAGCCTCTCAGACTGTTGCAAAAGACATCCCTGGCATACAGAAAAATATGGACATCTGTGTTGAGATAGCGGCATGAAAGATCGGATCTCGAAAATCTGAGTATTTAGTCTGCCACCTATATGGTTTTTGCACTGTTGGGTATCACAGGAGATTCACACACAGACTGGAAAATGGTCCGAGACCGACGCTAACTTGATCGTCGACTCCAGGACCTGAAACAAGAGGGAATGTGAGATTAAGAAATAATCTAATCTAGAATATGTATGGTATACATGTGAGAAAAAGGAGTAATCCCCTCAGCGTGGTGTGAAGGTGTCACCATGCATTTACTAGCTGCAGGCCCTCCATGGCTTGGATTAGTGAGGGGAAGCTGCCTGATCCAACCAATTAACTACCCTGGGATCTATCAAGATCATCATCGAGGGTCACATTCCAGTCCCCTCCCATAACCAAATCCTGATCTGGAAGTGGACCACCTTAGGGAGCAAATCAGCATAAAACTGGTCCTGGTGTTGGTTCGGTGTCAGTGTTTTCTTATATTGAATACAGTGTGAAGCTCCTCCCAGCTATTTCTAAAATAATGCCTATAAAATGACCTCCAGGGTCACAGAGTATTCCTAACATGGAAAAGACAACTAACCTTGCTATCAAAATTGCAATCCCCGCTTTCTTGTCTGGCATTGAGGCAAACAATTGGTGGGGGAACCAGACAGATCTCAACCTTGGCCAATCCTGTCTAAGAAGGTGAGTTTCTTGTAATAAAGTGATATCTGTACCAAGTTGAGTATATTTGGTCAATATTCTACCTCTTTTCATGGGGGAGTTGAGTCTCTAGACATTCAGGGAAATAAATAAACGCCATCGTAATTAATCATGGTTTCCACAAAGGGCTCAAACTTGATTGGAGTCATCACCATAGCCCTGGGGGAGAGATCACGAAAGGTGAATAAGTGCAGGTCGCATCCAACCCCATTTAGAACTCCCCAGGAAACCTGTTTAAGCAATCCAAATCGCCAGACTCTGAACCTAATACTATAATAAACTTGATCTGCCTTGTGATTGTCAGGCCAAAATAGAGCCCTATTAATAAACAAAAAGCAACATACACAAAACATAAAACAAGATATCGTAGTCCCAAAAAAAGGGATAATCGGGTACAAAACCGGAAAATGATTGCATGTGCCTAGTGCACCTGCGGCCTAACCAGCTGAACATTGGTAATAACAATCAATAAACCGAAAACCTGCCTAAACCATATCAGCTGAACCCAGCAGACGAGTTAAATTAGGAACACCAGGAGTGGAGATAAAAGTTCTCATATTACTCTGGTGGTCGAAACGTTTGTTGCCTCAGGTGGGTTCTGCAGAGTCTACGCTCCTGTGACATTGGTCAAGTAAAGGCTCTTGCAACCGCCGTCATCTGTTTCATCTGGATTGAACTACCAACCAGTCCTGGAGCTGATCTGGATCCTCTGCCACTTCTGGCAGCTGAATCTCAGAGACAGGGATTTGCAGAGGTCACTGTAGCCCTTAATGTGGAAAATTGATGTTTTGGGCCGTCAATTGAAAAAATAATTTTGTTGGGGCACCCCCATCTGTATTGGATCCCTTTACTCTGCAATCAGCCTGTCAAAGGTTTCAGTTGTCGATACTTGAAGATGGTTGAAGGGGAGAAGATGGTTGAAGAGGACAGATCCTAAAAATAACTGAATTGCAGATCCCATAAAACTGAGGTGTTGCTGACCCCTAACTTTCTGTAAAATGAGCTCTTTTGATTTGAAGTAATGGATCCTAGTCAAGCCATCTGGAGCTAGCCTTTTACTCTGCTAGAAGTTAGAAAAGACTTTGTGAGTCTTGTACAGCATAATGTCCACCTCCTTTGAGTATCCCACAATAGCACCAAAAAGAGTCTTCACTTATTCGTCTAGCTCTGGATTGGCCACTGCATTGGGGATCCCAAGAATCCTCATATTGTTCCTCCTGGATCTATTTTCTGTGTACTCAAACGTGTCCTCCATGGAGTGGAATTTGGTTTCCAGGACCTGAAATCGCTGTTCCAGCTATCCTTGACTGTGGAATTGCTCATAAAAGGAGGACGCCAGCTCCGTCTTTTATCCGATATGCGCTGCCTGGGAGGCATGGCACAGATCTATGATGGACTTCATTTCTTGTATGGCAGCCTGGATGTCTTGCTGAAGGGAAAGCAATAAACGATGGATGTCATTTTAGTGGCAGGAGCCTCATCATCCTCACGTCCCAGTCTAGGCTCGGGCCGGGACAGTGAACTAACAGGGGTACCTTTCGAGGCCTGTCGCAGAACCTTAATGGAGGAGGATCCTGCTGAAGTGCCCCCCATGCCCCTAAAGGGTCTGTTCTTGGAACCCTGCAGCAATAAAGGAGACGCGACAACAAGGCTGATGAGTACAATAAGCTTCTTATGGTTCCATGTCATAATGTCCCTGCAAAAATGTCGTCTGACAAAAATGTCACCAAAAAAAGCCTGTGGTTTGCAGGGACATTATCACATTGAGCAACCCCCAAAACCTTATGTTTTTCTCAAGGGGAGCAGGGGACACCTGTCATGATCTCTGCTTCCAAAAGATCAGGACTTGCCCGACTCCCTTGGAAGCAGACCCATAACCCCGGTTCCGAGTGCCAGCCAGTCCCAATTGGGACCTTTTGGACCCTGTCCTGGCGCCAGTGGCACCAGGCTCATAAAGATGCCCAGTCCCAGCGCTGGAAGCGCCGGGCTCATAATGCTTGGGTGGACTTAAATGCAGCAGACCATGCTGCTTACTTACCTGCCAGTTGAACCCCTGATCCTCTTCTGTTTGGGACTACTTTTCCTGTTGGGTGGGGCAGGAGCCACTCCCTAGGTTCAGAACACTGGAACTCTTCTGGAAAGCAGGAACTCTTTTCTTACCTAGGCGTGGCTGTGGAAGGAGACACCTAAGCACTACAGGAGGCTATTTAAACCACACCCGATGGATGAATCTTGCTTTGTGTTATTCTGCATTCTCTGCAGCAGAACGCTCATCCTGTCTTCTGCTTCTGATCCTGGGCCTAAGGGAACAAAGGCTTACCATCCTGGAATCCAGTCTTCAGCAGCACCTGTAAAGACAAAGAAAGAACAGGTTAGCACTACGGTCTTCAGTGGCAGCGCATCTCTTACCTGGTCCATCGGCTGTCACCAACGCCTCGCGCTGCATTCCGGCATCTGAAAGACAAAGGCTTACCTACTCTTCGCATGCTCCGGAGGTCTTCGCACTGCATTCCGGCATCTGAAAGACAAAAGCTTACCAGCTCTTCGCACGCTCCGGAGGCCTTCGGCGCTGCATCCCGCATCTGAAAGACAAAAGAAGGTGCGTTTAAAGACATTGGGCAACTTTATTACTCACGTGCCATTACTCCTTCCCACGCCGAATCCAGTGGGTATTCCAGCACCCTTCAGCTTCTCTAAAGCTCCGAACTTGTACCTGCAAGATAAAAGGGACAGTTAGTGCGCATCGTGAAGCAGGCTACAAGCGCTTACTTACGTGCTTCCAGGCGCTTCTATTCCTCACGCGGGTTCGATCCTCAACTCTCATCAGCCCGCCATCCGCCATCGCCAGAACCCTGCAAAACAAGAGATATCATTACAAAAGACTTTTAAGACATTTGAAGTGCCCAGAACTTACCGTTCGTGCAGTTAACGACGGACAGCAGTCCTCTGAGGTCAAGAGGCCTGCACCCTTATCCAGTGAAGAAACTGGTTACGACACCCTGCCCCGAGGCAGATGGAGAGCTCGGCGTTCACTTACCTAAGGTGAGGGCGTTAACCTTTGGGGTTCTACAGGAGAAGAGAAAGGGAAGAGGAGAGAGGCACCCAATAACCCCAGTTCATTAATCCCATATTTTCTATCTGCAGACATCTTACTCTTCGAGTCAGACATACAGTGCACAGAGGTCCAGCCCAAAGAGCCAACCGTGTGTTACACATCACCTTTGAAGATACGGCATTCACCCAGTCAAGACCGGCGCCTCTGCGGGAATCAGGTGAGCGTTACAACACCCCAGCAATCCCCTTGACCCATATATTTATGGTCACCTTATATGAAGTCGCCATGGCCTTTTCCTGCATCCATATGTATTGGGACCATATATATGGGGATAATACTACTGCATACCCTTCTTATTAGAAAATAAACAGCATATACTGAATTATCAACTGATACTCAGGAAGTATGGGATGACAAGTGACAGCAGTTGTCAAACGGGGCTCCGAGGCCCCAGTGTACATCTTATATAGGCATGTCATACGCATATCACTAATATGTTATGCCAATTTCATAATGGTAGCTGGTACTTTCCATCATGTTGCATGCATTTTGTAATACATGAAAGCAGCTGACTTGTGATTAAGCCTTGCGATTACGTGAACTGAGTACATTGTGTAGTAATATGGGTAAGCATATTAAGCAGCAATGACGAAAACAACTGTTATATACCATATATGTTGGTAATACTGAATTTATAGACAGCAAAGGGAAGAAAAGGTCTGACGTGTCCCTTTAGTTGTTACTGGGCCTTAGCCTATTCTGCTCAAGGCAAGGTCTGGGCATGTCAGAGGAGCTGGGTGCAGGAGGCAGCCTTAGGCTAAGCCAGGATGGAGGATCTGAGGCCTCTAAGTGCGCGTGAGATTGCTATAGTATAATGTAGCCTAACAATCCTGCCACATCAACCCGCCGTTTGGTTGTCCCTGAGACAGGGTGTAGACCACAGGGCGCAGGATTGGTGCGAAGCATTGTGGAAACATACCTTATCTATGAGGGATCGGCATAGGTATGTTCATAATCATGCATTTGGAGAGACTGCCCCTCTAATATTTTGGTACACCTTCTCGTCGGACAGTTGTTAAAGGACTTTTAGCATCTCCTGTTCTTTGGAGGGGTCGTCCAGTTCAAGAGGGTGTTATACAGTCAGGGGCAGATGCTTTGTCTCAGAAGGCAAGCAAGACCCCTGCTTTGCGCAGAATGCTAAGAGGCAGCGGCGAAGATATGCTATCATTACAAAGGCAACAATTATAACAATAATGATCCAAATACCATGTAAAATGGATGATACTAGAGAGCCAAGAGTGTTCTGGATCCATTTTAATAGGAACCTAGCATATCCTTTGTTAATTTCATGTAAGGTGGTAGCAACCCCCTGGAGGTGCTTAATGACTTAGTCAACCTGGGATGAGTTATCAGGTACCCATGTGCAGCATTTCTGTCCTATCATTTTACAGGTCTCCCCTTGTGCTGCAAGTAAGTCATGTAGGGCCATTCTGTTCTGAAGTACCATGGTTTGAGTGCTACTTGTTCGCTCTTAAGGATTGCAATGCCTTTGGTGGTGTTCTTAGCTACTTGTTCGAAGATGAGTGATAGGGCATGTCGATCAGCTCTATTTACTATGGTGCCGATGTAAGGGACTAGAGATCCTAGGAGGCCTATGAACCATTCCAAGGCGTTCAGTTTGGTATGCTGCAGTGTTCACTAGGTAACTGGAAAAAGACATATGTGGCAGATAGCAGGGTGAATGAACCTGATGGTACATTGGCTCGTCCAGTTCACAGGCAGCCTTGAGCCATAAAGAATATATCCTCTATTGGTGTATAATGTGGCATACAGGTTGCCAGACAATAAATAGTTGATATTACCGTGAGAGAGGGTGATAGTATAGTGCTGGTGGAGGGTGACATTTGTTTGACAATCAAATAGGTATGTGGATGAAATGAGGTTGGTTGGAAATAATGCGGTTGGGATCTTGGGAGGTCGGATATTGCTGCTGCCAGGGTAAAAATATATACGTGGGACGGGACATTTTAATGTGGGACAATTAGAATCAGTCAGATTGAGGAAATAACACCATTGGGACACATTGAATGGGACAGGGATAAAGGACTCCACCCACTTGTGTAGATAGGGGTGGTATACAGTGAATATAACAAAAAATAAATAATGAATGACATTTTTTACGAATTGAAAATAATGAAAAAAAAATAGCAATTTTTTTTTTTAAATATATGTGGGGGTTGGGAGAAAGGTTAAATCTTGTGGGAAGCAGCTTGTGGTGAGTTTTAGCAAAGGGAAACATGGATTTTTGGGGGCCCAAATAAAAATAAATTAAAAGATTTGTTATTGTTTTCATTATTTTTAATTCGTTAAAATGTCATTAGTTATTTATTGATTCGTTTTTATCACATGGAACTCATAGGGGTGTGTGAGCAAACATAGCAATCAAAGACATTCATTAGGTCAGCATAGGACCAAGAGAAGTTTAGGTAGGTGTTAGTATCCGGGTGCAGGAGCTGGTGTTAAGTTGTGGAAGTGCCAGTAGCACAGTAAGGAGCAGATGTTGGGGACCTGTTGGTGTATTATGTACTTGGAGGTGCTATCAGTTTAAGAAGTCTCCTGTCTAATCTGCATATATTATAGCAGTGTACATGGCGAGAGCAGCACGAAGAGCAGAGAGGAGGGAGAGAAAGAGCAAGGTCTAATAACAGAATAAATGGAAGTGTACAGGAGGCAATGAGATCAAGTAAACTGATGCCGATAAGAAAGGGGGCCCACCAGTCGGGGCAATATCTTCTCCACAGAATATTAGCTTGGGTAGCCTGCGAGCAATAAAAGTGAGCAGTAATCATTAGGATGACATAATAGGTATCTGTTCCGTGTTATGAATCAAACAAATGAATGGTGAATGCAATTACAATACGAAAGCAATGTTATTCCTAACTTGTGCAGTCCAGTTCTATGGAGATTGGGACCTTGTGCCCAAACGTTCCAAAGAGTACTGGATGTTGTAGGGCCTGGTAGAAAGGAGAGAGAATGATGATAAAGTTCAGGATGCCGTCAGGAATGACGATGATGCTGGTGCAGAGCTTGAAGATGTAAGGCCACTGTTCAGCTATTATTGTCTGTCGGGCCGCTATTAGGAAACCTAGGTGGGCACACCAAACTGTTCCTGTCAAGTGAATAAGACAGATAATACAGAGCAGGTAAACACACCAGCGAGAAGGAGACCCAGGTGCTTCATGTGGGCCTGGTGTGGATGGCATCAAAATGAAATGAAGCAATTAAGCGTTTAGCTGAGGCGCTGGGCTCGCTCAGCTGGCACCCAAACCCCTTGGGCTGGCGGATTTATGCAACTATACTCCAGGTGCGCAGCATTATTATAGCTACTGGATGATAAAAAGTATTGAGCACGCTGGGCCACCCATAGGAGACAGGTGTAGCAGTAATGTGCTTCTGTGTGTTGGGAATTACCTGCTTGGGGCAGGTGAGATGGTAGCAGCACTCCGCAGGTGATAACTCGGGACAGGTAGCAGAGTTCCATCGAGTAGAGCTGGATGCAGTGCCACCGGGGATATGGTTGCGCGTACCCCAGTAGGTAGCTGATGAGGAGTTTCTTTATCCTGGAACCCTGGAGATGGCAGCTTGGCTGTGTCTTTCGTGCTGGCAGATGGCGGGGTGTCTTTGTCCTGGATCCCTTGCTGTTTGTCATATTCATTCGGCGGCACAGTTTTCACACACTGGCTGGCGTGGCCCCAGGAGTCGTGGCCTCTACAGCGAACTGCAGTGTGGGTTGTCAGCAGGACCTGGGAAGGTCCTTTCCAGCGAGGATTCAGTGATGATTTTGGCTGATGAACATTCATGACTACGTAAGTCCCCTGGCAGAAGGCTGTGGCATGGTATTTCAGGCGGTCGCGGAAGTGCTACTTGGATTTGCTGGACGTGAGTACTGACGACAAGCATTAGTCTTTTGCAAAAGAAAACAACAAGATCATCATTCAGTTGCAAATCACAGTGTTCTGGAGATGGTGGGGGAGTTACTGCCATTCATATTGTCCTTCCCATAAGCATCTCGTGGGGTGAAAGGCCATGTATTCTATTGACAGTATTTCCTATGTCCAGGAGTACAAGAGGGGGGGAATTGGGTCAATTTAGGCTAGTCTCATGGCACACCTTGTCAAGATGGTTTTTCTGGTCCAAGTTCCGACATTCCACACTTCTGGAAGATTGTGGGTGGTGACTACAGGAAAGTTCTGGAGGATACCTAGAGCATTGCAAATGTTCTGTACAAGTTGTCCTGTAAAATGGGTGCCCCTATCAGAGTTTATCAAAACTGGAAGGCCAAAACGTGGGATTAACTTTTTTTTTTAAAGCAATTTCTTGCCTACAGTAATGCAATTGGCATAATTACAGGGGTAGGCCTCAGTCGATCCAGAAAATGTATCAATGAACAGAAGCATGTATTCCGAGGAGGCACACTTGCTCATAGATATAAAATTGAATTGCAGATTCACAAAGGGGCCATGAGGGGTTTTGTGTGCCCCAGGAGGAGTTTTCCCTGAGTTATGATATGATATGATATTTTATTTCTATCGCGCTTGTACACAAGTGTTTCAGAGCACGACAAGGTAAGGGTGGGGAACAGGGGAGAACAAAACAACGATTTTACTAGGCCCAGTGGCATTGAGAACGCGCAAGTGCATGGGAGAGGGGGAGGGGAAAAGTGCATGGAAGCGGAGAGGAGTGGAAAGTGCGAAGCAGATAAATAACAATAAATAAATAATAGAGGCAACAAACAGTGGTAGTGCAGCCAGCAAGTTGCAAGTGCTAGGTTTAAGGCAGCAGACAGGGTAGGTCTGATAAGTGCAGGAAGAAAAAGGGGGGGGCTGTATGGGTACAGATACAGACCCCAGCGCAAGGGGTGGCCCGGAGGCAGTGCGGGAGGGTGGTAGGGTGAGCAGGTACCTGGGCCCAAAGGACAGAGGGTGGCCGGGTGCACGGTGCCAAGAGAGAACAGATCAGCAGGGGAGAGGGGGAGCGAAGGCAGAAGAAAAGAGGAAGATCTTGAGGTGCTTCCGAACCGGAGATGGTTCTCCTCAGGTTTTAGAGTGGCAGGGAGGCTGTTCCAGAGGGAGGCCCCAGCTGAAGACAGAGATCTACCCCCAGCTCGTTTCTTTGAAAAACGACTGACCCTGAGGGAGTTGGAGGTAGAGGAGCGAAGAGTTCGAGAGGGGAGGTATTTGCCGAGGGATAGCTGAAGGTATTTTGGATAAATACCTTCAGTTAAATGTGAGACATGTAATGCAGTGAGCACAGTATTTTTGTGCAATGGAGGGGAACGTAGAAGCAAACCAATACCTCTGGACCTCTGCGGTCATCTTTCCCTTACTTGAATGAGACAGAGTGAGCAACACGTGCTCAATAAAGTTGCAAAGACATTGGGGCCACGCACTGGCCCGAATATCATGCCGCAGGAATCAATGCCTCCTTTATGTATTCTACCTATGGGCGTTCACATGTCGGTATCTCACAGATTGGCATTTTTTTAACACAGTTTCAAAAGACATTTCAATGCCATCTTGATGACTCGTTTGATATGGATCACCTGGTTGACTTGCAGTCAAAGCCTAAGGTTTTTGCAATCATATTGGAGCGCGTATTTCACGTGGTAATTAGACTCGCTCTCTCAAGAATATGTGAACTAAATTAGAGAAGGAACTAGAACAATATAAGCAGTCGAGGCCAGCCGGCCAGCCAGCCAAACATTAAACGCACCCAAAACACAGGCCTCTAACCCAGCATGTCAACAGACAATCGATAAGCACACCTCACTGGATGTCCCTACAGCACCACCTGTAGATTTTCTAGATTAACTGCCACCTTACATACAACCACTGGGCGTTGTCACACCGCCCCCAACACCGCCATCCCTACCTCCACCTCTTCAACCTGCCATAGCCACCCCACCTCCTCCCACATCTCCAGCCATCCCATCTCCCTCCGCCACTGCACCCTCACCTGCACCGCCTCAGGGAGAAATATCTCCCAAATCCAGCCCCACCTCCCATGCACTATTCTCCACACTTTGCATGTGCTGCTGCTAAACGTCCCACTCTGGCTTCTTCCACATCGCTGCTGCCCACCGCGAACGCTGTTACATCCTGGAGCCCCATTGGTCAGAGGCCTTCCTATGAACGTATTGTGCTTGTTACTAGGGGAATCCAGACCTGGACCCCTTGCTCACTATTCTTAGATAGGCACAGCTCCACCCTACTGATGAGGTCCAACCATACGAAACATGTGTCTGGGGTTGCTGTTGGTACTCTTGTTCAGGGGGGAATTGCCTAGCATTTCGGTGCTGGACTGCCCCAGGGCAGGACAAAGACTGATATGTTTGGGATATTTCTTCTCTGTGAAAGATAGTGAGCTGAAGACTCTGGGTAAATCTCTCGTAACCAGGACTAATGTCTGGCAGAGGGACTCCCAGGACCCCCCTTGTTAATTTGCATATTTAAGTAACTTTGGGCCTCACCCTAAGTTACTAGGGGAATCCAGACGTGGACCCCTTGCTTACTATTTTTAGAGAGGCACAGCTCCACCCTACTGATGAGGTCAAACCACACTGAAACACATGTCTGGGGTTGCTGTTGGTACTCCTGTTCAGAGGAGAATTGCCTAGCATTTCGATGCTGGACTGCCCCAGGGCAGGACAAAGACTGATATGTTTGGGATATTTCTTCTCTGTGAAAGATAGTGAGCTAAGAACTCTGGGTATGTCTCTCGTAACCAGGACTAATGTTTGGCAGAGGGACTCCCCGGACTTCCCTTGTTGATTTGAGGTAGAGACTGCAGCAGGATTGGCCAGCTCCTTGCAGATTTTAAAGAGTTTGGCCGAGTTGTTAGATGCCGCAGATACGCTGGCTTGGATGTGTGCTCTCCTCTTGGCAAGGACAGAGTCTGTACTGCCTTTGAAGCAGGCGGCAGGCCAGTTTGTCAGGGGGTGCACCTGTTGCCCTCCACTTCCTCTCAGCCACCCTGCACCTACGTTTGAGGGTGACGAGGTCAGAGTCATACCAAGAGTTGCACTAGGATTTGGGTTTCAAGCGGATGCTCATGACAGGGGCAAGTACATCAAGAGTGTCAGAGATAGAAAGATGAAGGTTAGATAGGGCTGTGTCAGCCAAAGGTGCAGAAGGAGGAGAGAAAGTAGCAGCGAAAGCTCTCTTCATGGGTCAGATGACTAAGAAGGCCATTGATTCTTGTCTGGCTACACCTGGAACCAGTACAGCCCCAGGATGAAGGCACCCCATCATCACCTCTATGCCCACTGACACATGCCGGCGCACCGGTGAAGCAACCAGCCACCCACGAGCTAAACCCTGCTGGGCAGCATCTTCACTGTTCGGAGCACCAGCTCCATTTAAATATGGACGTTATTTTGTCAGATCCACCACATCGGAAATGCTTTCTCTCAGAACCGACCCCTCTTGTTGCGGATTGGCCACAATATACTACTTCCAATCCAATCCGGGGGAGCCTGCAGGCGAAGCTGGCACCCTACAAAGGCCCCCTAATAAGCAGTTGATTCCTGTCTGGCCACACCTGGAACCAGTATGGCCCCGTGATCCAGGGATCCCATCCTTAACTCTCTGCCCACTGATGCATGCCAGTGCAACGATGAAGCAACCAGCCATCCATGAGGTAAGCCCTGCTGGGCTGTATCTCCATTTTTCAGAGGGCCAGCTCCATTTAAATATGGCCGTCAACATTTTGTTAGACCCACTGTATCGGAGATGCTACCTCTCCGAATCGACCCCGCTCATTGCAGATTGGCCACAATATAGTACTTCTAATCCAATCATGGGGAGCTGGCAGGCGAAGCCAGCCCACTACAAAGGCCCCCTGATAACACTGTTGATTCCTGTCTGGCCACACCTGGAACCAGTGTGTCTCCATGATCAAGGTACCCCATCGTCACATCTATGCCCATCGATGCATGCCGGTGCACCAATGCATCAACCAGTCATCCATGAGGTAAGCCCTGTTGGGCTGGATCTTCATTTTTCGGAGCGCCAGCTTCATTTGAAATATGACCACTGCCATTTTGTCAGACCTACCGCATCAGAGAATTGACCCCGCTTGTTGCAGATCGGCTGCAATATACTACTTCTAATCCAATTCTGGGGAGCTGTGTGGGATGTTTTTACCCATGCATCCGAGCCCTACCTCAAAAACTGTGCAGTACTGGCATTGAAAACATCATGATGGCCAGAGCTTCCCAGAAAATGCCCAGGGAAAGGCATGAAGAATAGGCTGCCACCCATTTTTGCCGATGTTATGGGCACAGAAGGGCACTGCCTAAAACCACCATTGGACTACCCACACAGTAGCCTGAAACCATTGGGAATGGCATTGCTGATTGCCAAAAGCAACCTAGAATTGTGGGGAATTCATTTTCTTAAATCCCAAAAATGGGTGCATTACCAGTACTCACCACTATCAGAAAGCCGGCGTTTTAAAACAACACCAGATTTTTTTGTGTAAAACTGAATAAATGAACCCAAAGCAGGCCAAAGAAAGACTTACTGAGAGGTGGATCCAATGTAAAGTTATATTCTGAAGTGACTTGAAGGTTTATAACAAGACTGGCTGAGCTGTGGATTTCAGCAGTTTAAGTAAATTTGGACTGAAAGACACTATGATATATGATATGGCATTTGTAACGCGCCTATACACAAGTGTTTCAAGGCGCGACGAGGCAGGGGGGGGGAACAAGGGGAGACAGACAACGATCTTACTAGGCCAGGTGTCATTCAGATCGCGCAAGTGCAAGGGTAGAGGGGAAGGGAAAAGTGCATGGGGGAAAGGGAGAGGGGAAAGTGCAGTACAGGGTTATAAGCATACAGCATACAGGATAAATAACAAGGGCCAGCTGGTGGCAAGTGCGAGGTAAGTGCAAACAAGTGCTGGGAAGGGGGGCTGTATGGATACAGACACAGTCCCGTAGTGCAGGGGTTGCCGTGGAGGCAGTGCAGGGGAGAGTGGCTGGGCCGAGAACGGTGAATGGCCCAGTTGCAGATTCAGTGCAGTTTCAGTAGTATTAGCAGGGGAGAGGGGGAGAGAAAGCAGAGGCAAAGAGGAAGGTTTTGAGGTGCTTCCGGAACCGGAGGTGGTTCTCCTCAAGTTTCAGGGAGGTAGGAAGGCTGTTCCAGAGGGAGGCCCCTGCAGTGGAAAGAGATCTGCCCCCAACTCGTTGTTTGGAGAATCTAAATGTTTAAAAGAAATGAGTGACCTACTTTTGAGTGTCACGTATGTTTCAATTGTTTAAATGTCATAGTTTTAAACTTAGAATCAGCATTCTAGCTGCATATGTAAAAATGGTTAGTTTTATTTGAATGCAGAAAACTGGGTAACTAAAAGTGACATTAGCTGGGGCCTGGCTTAAGGAACTGAATTCTGCCCACCAGCTACCCCCGACAGGAGTTGAGACTTGCACAACAGCTGTGTTCCCAGGGCTAGCTGCCTTTTGCTGTTCCCCCCAAAAGGGATATGACACTTCTCTGATTGAATTACCTGGGCTCTGCAGGAAATTGAACAAAGCCCTGTCCTGACTCAGGCAAATGTTTTATTGGTGGGAGTCGTAAATGTGGCTTCCTCCTGGAAGGAAAGGGGAGGAGCACTGCCTGTGAGAGCAAGCTGGCTTGGCAGAACTGGAAAAACCAGAAATTCAACCTTGTGCTGGGGGGAAACCACACCCCTTTGGGGCCAGAACATAACTCTAAAAAGATGGATCATTCATAGAGCGGACTTGTGAAAATTATTTAAATGATACCATAATTCTTGTGATTTTTCTGCCCACATTTTAAGAGGTTTTTACAACCGGTGGTATGATCTGGGGGCAAGCTAGCAGTTAAGAGGGTATTACTTAAAATGTATGCATGTTAAAAATCGGACACTTCATCAATTAATGTCCATACTCCTTGCGCACATGTGTGTAAATTTGGGTTAATGTCCGATATTGCAAAACCAGTTAAAAAGTGCAAATGTTGCCATTTCTGAATGCAAGCCCCCAGGAAGAGCAGATTTGGACAGGGTATACCTCCTGTGATATGTGATGGGTGCATGCAATTTTAAACAAATGTGTACCTGTGCAAATATGTCTTTTTGATCAAATATAGATTGTGTGCAATTTGACAGGAAAGTGTCCTTTCTGAAAGCCATTAAATGACATCATTCTGACACACAATCCTGCTCTCCAGTGAGAACGCAAAGAATTCTCCAACCTATCAAAACTCTGAAGGGGTTGGGCCTAGAAAGCTAGCCTCTCCACCCACTTTCAAAACATATAAAAGCAGACAGTCAGGACAGATAGGGACATTCAATTCCATTTGCTGCAACGCGCTCTGCCGGACCACACAACATCCAGAAGATACTAGATTCAACACTTAGACTTTAAACTCCAAAGAACTTGATTCAGAACTCAAAGCAAGGGCCTAAACCCACAAACTGAGAACTCTTCTCAGTGGGCCTCAGCATCCAGCAAACCTAACAGCGATAGCAGCATCCAGGAGCCGTGCAGATCAGCGCTGGGTCCAGAGAAAGCTGTGCAGAAAGATCCAGAAGCAGTGCTGTACCCAGAGAAAGCAGAGCAGTATCCAGAACCAGAGGCAGAGCAGAGCTGACCCAGAGCGCTGTTCGCAGAACCAGAGAGCTGACCCAGACCGCTGTGCGCAGAGACCGTCCGTGGCGAGTGAAGAAAACCTGACCAGATCCGTGGCGAGGCCCATTCTATTTCTAAATATATTGTGAGTACCTAACAGAACTGTGCAGAACCAATCTCTTAGTTAAAATAATATAATTCAATCTATTTTAATCTAACCAGAACTGTCTCCTAACTGTCACCTGTCATTTGCAAAGCTGTCACCTGTCATTTCTAGTTGCTAGCTGTAACTTGTCACTTTGAACTTTTAAAATTTCAAATCTGAAAAACGACCTTTACCATATCGCTCATATCTCCGTGACCGTTTGTCTTAGAGACTTGCAGTAACTTTCCTCTGAAAGCTGGGAATCTTGGCTTTTCAACGAACGTAGAACCGCATTCCTATTCCGAATTTTACCGCGATTTGCAAATTTCTCCACGTGTGAAAACAGCAGCTTCCTTGCTTTCATTTGCCAAAAATTCGTTTAACCTGCCAATCATTCCTAGAACATTGCTAAAGTAAGCCTGAACTAATTTAAACCAACTAATCCTCAACCTGAACCTCCTGAAGGGAATTAAAATCATTTTAGCACATTTTCCAATATATTGCTATCACATTTAAAAGCATTTTGAGCCTGTGTAAAACTCATATCTATTCTACTCTAAGCTTGCTGGGAAACTGGAACTCTGTATTACATTGTGATTGTATACCTGAACTGTGTGCTCTTCCTTCCATCTCCTTACATTGTATAGGGGGGGGGGGTGAATTGCCACAAAGGGAAAGTGATTACCTTGTCTTTTGTGAAACCATATCAGTTTATCTTCTATACTGCATTTCATTCATTCAACCTTGCATTTCCTTGAACCCTATAAAGCATTCTCTACCACATTATTCTTCTGTCCCTATTTACCAGTGTGCTACCTTATCCATTTCATGTCAACTCCTTAGTGATTATAAAGAAGTGGGCTAGTGCCAGATTCTCCGTTGTTAATCTTTATCATATCAGATTAAGTGTGATATTCAATTATTAATTTATTATAAAGTGTGATATATATATATATATATTGTTTAAATTCTCAAATAAACCTTTTAACTTGCAAAACAGAACTACTTCTTGGCTCAGTGGGGTCAGGGGGATTCCAAGAGAGGGGTGTTATATAGGGGTAGTCATCCAGAACGCATGAACTGGACATAAAAATATATCAATAAGGGTTTCCATTCAGTATCCCAGACTAGGCATTGACTTAGCTGTAGTGTTGAATTGAATCCTCTTACAAATTGGGGGCTCGTAGCCGGGGATTCCGGATTAGATCTATCACTTGTGCAGATTAATACAGTGTGCCAGCTGACCAGATACACATATCCGGTCGGATCATCACGCTGTGTTACGCTGTAAAGCACTCCTCAAAGGAACGCTCTAAGGAAAAGGTCTGTTTTGCAAAAATAAAATACAAACTTCTGTAAGTCAGGAAGGAACTCAAATTCCAGAATGACGACCTTGGTAGATATGAAAATAGCCAGAGAGCACTTCTTAAATAAGCTATTTGTGAGAGGTGAGTGGACTCATCAGGACCAGACGGTCTGGTTGCAAGCAGTCGCACCCCAGATCATGGAAACAGGGTCAGATATATGGAGAGACCAGGGTCCCTTATATGTGGCCCTGAGTGAACTATATATGTCCTCTAAGGCCAAGGATGAGCACAACAAGATTTCCAGGGTAGCGGCATATTTATATTTACATATGGGAGCCATGCAGGACAAATGTGCTGAAGGCCAAGATCTGGCGAGTAGGCAACTGCTGGCATTACAGAAGGCCCAATCTGATCTGGACTCTTCTGAGCAGAGGCTGCAGAGGAGCCAGGAGTCAGAAAATGATAGAAGGCAGTATATCATTAAAATAAAAGAGGACATGGATATACTGCAACAGGAAAAGGCTGACCAGGATACTAGATTTCTGGCCCTGCAGAAGGAGCACCAAGACAGTTTGGACTCCTTACTGCAGAGCCAGAAAAAGCTGGAGCAACAATTAGACTTTAACAGGGCATGCACGGAGCAGGTAGCCACCCTGCAAAGTCATCTAGATAGAGTGAAGGCAGAGAGCAACAAGCTGATTTTGAAAGACCTGGATACCCAGGCAGAGTTTGATGAAGAACGCCAGAAAGCTTGTGCCTTTCAAAGGCAGAGGGACGACCTGGCGGCACAAATGCAGGCTCTTAGTCAGGAAAGAGACGCCTTAGGCCAGGAAGTCTGCCATTTAAAAAGAAAAACAGAAGAAAATCACTTGGCCCTCCAGGGGCTGGGTGACCTCCAAAAAGAACACCAGAACTTGTTAGAACACACCAGGATGGTGGAGGATGCTCTGGCAAGAAAGGAGCAGGCCAATAGGGACACAGCTCAGGAGGTAACCCTCCTGCAGCAAAGACTGGCCCAGTGCTCCAGGACCAATCAGGAGGCACAGAGAGAGAATGAGGCTCTCTGCCAGCACAATGATAGACTCCAACAACAGGTAGCGATGCAGGAGAGACTGATAGAGTCTAGTAAGGCCTTAACTGAGGAACTGAAGGCGCAGGCTCTTGCATTGCAACAGGGAGCAGGGGCGGATAGAGATGAGGTTCGCTGGGAAAGAGAAACTCCTGAGCATAACCCCAGGAGCCCTAGTACCAGAGGCCTTTATCTCTCTCAGTCCCTGGACTCTGCCACCCCCATCCCTGGCGCACATGAGCACAGGGCCACAGGGATGGCAGATTACTATCCAGCCAGAAGCATGGGGCTCATAGGCCAGTACCACCCAGGAATGGAGGGGCGGGCATCCGGGTATGGGCACCCAAGCACAGTGCAATTTAATGGGGAACCCCAGGAGAGTAGGCCCATTAAGGGCATCCTGAAAACCTCTGCCCAGTTAGGTCAGTGGGGGGGTACCATAAAATCCTGGCAGCAAGGAGGGATCTGAAGACTCCTCTGAGCGGTACAGGACACAGGAGACCAGGTCCCCACATTCTGCCAGCCATTCCCAGGCTCGCAGAATCCGGGAAAACCTGGAAGAACAGACGGGAACCTCTGGGAGCAGTGCCTCTGAGTCAGAAGATGAATGGACCAGGGGTTACCCGGACCAAAAGGGCCAATAAGACAAAAAGGGCCTTGCTTAAGGACCCCTTAAAGCAGATTAAGGCAATCAGTAGCATCATCACGCCTTATCATAAGAACGCCAAGTATTCTGTTTGGGAGCACTTAGAGTTGTTTGAGCAAATGATGGAGACTTTCCATTTGAAGGACAGCCAAAGCTGTATTCAATATGTAAAGTGGACCTTCTCCCCGGAATACTCCAGTTTCTTTGCGGGGCTGGAGGACCAAAATCATTTAAGATGGTCCACCTATAAGGCGGCCATCTTGAAACATTTTTCTACTCATAGAAATCCTCAAGAGACTCGCAAGGCAGCCTACAATTTACAATGTGGGGAGGATCAGGCCCCACAAGAATTTGTGCAGGAGTTAAAGCGTGCTTTTGCACAGACCACAAGAAGGGTGCGCACGGATAGCAGAGAATTTATTAATACGTTTTTCCATGCCTTGCCCAAATACATAATGACCCAGCTCGTGAGGGATTTTCACGAGAAAAGATCTTTAGACTGGGTCATTGAACAGGCGACCCGGATCTATGAGGTGCAGAAGCCAATAGAAAATAAAAATAATGCGCCCAAAAACCCCAAAGCCAACAACACCCCTGCTGCTGCCAAGGTGGCTGTCATGATCTCTGCTTCCAAAAGGTCAGGGTTTTCCCAACTCCCTTGGAAGCAGATCCATAACCCAGGTTCCGAGTGCCAACCAGTCCCAATTGGGACCTTTTGGACCCAGTCCTGGCGCCAGTGGCACCAGGCTCATAAATATGCCCAGTCCCAGCGCTGGAAGCGCCGGGCTCATAATGCTTGGGTGGACTTACCTTCAGCAGACCATGCTGCTTACTTGCCTGCCAGTTGAGCCTCTGATCCTCTTCTGTTTGGAACTACTTTTCCTGTTGGGTGGGGCTGGAGCCACTCCCTAGATTCAGAACACTGGAACTCTTCTGGAAGGCAGGAACTCTTTTCTTACCAGGAACTCTTTTCTTACTTAGGCGTGGCTGTGGAAGGAGACACCTAAGCACTACAGGAGGCTATTTAAACCACACCCGGTGGATGAATCTTGCTTTGCGTTATTCTGCAACCTCTGCAGCAGAACGCTCATCGTGTCTTCTGCATCCGGTCCTGGGCCTAAGGAAAAAGGCTTACCATCCTGAATCCAGTCTTCAGCAACACCTATAAAGACAAGAAAGAACAGGTTAGCATTCCGGCATCTGAAAGGCAAAGGCTTACCATCCTGAATCCAGTCTTCAGCAACACCTATAAAGACAAGAAAGAACAGGTTAGCATTCCGGCATCTGAAAGGCAAAGGCTTACCTACTCTTCGTGCGCTCCGGAGGTCTTCACACTGCATTCCGGCATCTGAAAGACAAAAGTTTACCAACTCTTCGCACGCTCCGGAGGCCTTCGGCGCTGCATCCCGCATCTGAAAGACAAAACAAGGTGCGTTTAAAGACATTGGGGAACTTTAATACTCACGTGCCATTACTCCTTTCCACATCTAATCCAGTGGGTATTCCGGCACCCTGCAGCCGCTCCGAACTCGTACCTGCAAAATAAAAAGACAGTTAGAGCGCATAGTGAAGCAGGCAACAAGCGCTTACTTACGTGCTTCCAGGCACTTCTATTCATCACACGGGCTCCATCTTCAACTCACTTCAGCCCGTCATCCGCCATCGCCGGAACCCTGCAAAACAAGAGACATCATTACTAAAGACTTTAAAGACATTTGAATGACTCGAAACTTACCGTTCGTGCAGTAAACGACGGACAGCAGTCCTCTGAAGTCAAGAGGCCTGCGCTACCTATCCAGTGAAGAAACTGGTTACAGCACCCTGCCCCGAGGCAGATGGAGAGCTCGGCATTCACTTACCTAAGGTAAGAGCGTTAACCTTTGGGGGTCTACAGGAGAGGAGAAGAGGAAAGAGATAGGGACACCCCAATAACCCCAGTTCATTAACCCCATATTTTCTATCAGCAGACATCTTACTCTACACGTCAGGCATACAGTGCACAGAGGTCCAGCCCAAAGAGCCAACCGGGTGCTACACATCACCTTTGAAGATACGGTAGTCGCCCAGTCAAGACCGGCGCCTCTGCGAGAATCAGGTGAGCGTTACAGTGGCAGAGGTAAAGGTCACCCCCGTTTTAGATTTGGAGATGGGGGGGCCTAAAAACCTACCTGCACCTAATAATGCTAGGCCCAGAAGGTCCTCGGGCCAGTCACAGACAGGGAGCCAGGGAGGCAGCCTCACAAATGGGGTCCCTCGCTCTCCTGATTATGTAAGCCCCCGTTACAAGGGAAACAGACCCATCCTGGGTTATGTGTGGACTCCTCCAGCCCAAGGGGGGGGATCCAGCCAAGCACCTAACCCAGAGAACTTACCTCCCAACTTCTCACAGGAGGGCAGAAACTCACCAAACCCTGGGCAGAACTTCTTCCCCAGGTATCCACCCAACTTCCAGCCCCAAAATCCTCCACCCTTCTTTCCCCAATTCCCTGAGCCCAGACAACCGAATCCGGGAGAGGGGAGGCCAAGGGTGGAGGGGTATCCAAATCTTCCCAACCAGGGGTACTACCAAAGAAGGGATAGCTACCCTTCCCGGGATCAGCCCAGGGGAGAAAACAGGGCCCCGTATCAGCCTGAGCGGGTTTCCCAGTTAGAGCGCCAGGTTCAAAACATGGCGCGGGATCTGGGTCACATACTGAGGGCTCAGCAGAACCCTCAGATTGGCATGCCGGCGCAGAACGCACCCAACTCTGGACCTGGTGCTCCAGAACAATGACAGGGGCAGCACCCTGATAACTCACCGGTTCCCAGGGAGGAGGCACAAAGGGAAGGGGGGTGTAAAGCCTTGGAGGAAGCTTCCTTCCTCACTTGTAAACAGCCCCTGGAAACCCAGGAACCGGAAACAAAATCTCTTGCCCCTGAAAGTCTGCCTCCTAAGGAGCAGAGGGGGGGTAGGAGAAACAAAAGACCCAAACAGACTCAGTTTGAGGAGGAGGTACAGATCTTCCAATTTGAGGGAGAGGGATCCTCAGAGGATCCTGGGAAAAGGATCTTCTCCTTCAGAGAGGGGGGAACTCCTCCCAAAGAAAAATGGGTCCCTAGGGATGCAAATCCAGACTGGGGAGATGTGGAGACTGAGCTACCGCCGCCCAGCATCTCATCCCAGAACCAACAGCAAGAAAATCCCCTGGTTCAAACCCATCCTGGTGACTGCCTCCAAAAAGGGGGGGCGGCCCGGAACCGGAGCCAGGGGAACCCACAATGGCTCTGATCTCCAGTTGCCAATTTTTTCTTTCAGATTCCCAAGGCTCTCCACAGAATTCTGCCCAAATCTCTTCGCTAGCGATGTCCAAAACCAGAAAGTTAGCCCACCAGTTGTCCAAAAATGTGCAATATCTGTGCCCCCTTGAGGAGAAGGAGGGAAGATACTATGCCCGTTACAAGTACAGGGGCAGGGTACAATTTTGGCACTGGTGGACACTGGATCTCAAGCTACCCTTCTGTCCAGAAGGGCCTTTGACGAACTGAATGCAGGAAGGGGAGAGAATTACCAAATTCCTCTCACCTCTCTTCCTGGCCAACTGCAGAACTTTGACGGGAAGGAAATTCCCGTTGAGGGGACTGCAGACTTGGATATTAAGATCGGGCGACACAAGGTGAAACACCCGGTCATAGTAGTGACTCCAGAGGGCACCCCTTGTTTACTGGGGAATGACCTCCTGAGGAGGTTGTCACCCTTAATAGATTGCGTAAACAAGGTCCTCTGGACCCAGACTAGCCGACCAATAAAATTAAAACAGAGTGTCAACCATGTTAGTTTAAACGGCACCTGCCACATGGTTGAACGAAAATCTGACCAAGTAGAATTTCACTTCCAGAACAACCAAATTCCAGACGTGACAGTAATAGCAGTAGGATAACAGACTGGTGATGGGGGTCCTCTATTTCTGAAAATCAACCTTCCTTCCAGTTTAAGGTGGTATTCCACACTGGAAGGAAACACCCTGAAATTCTTTACTAATCCACAATCAGAAACTCCCACTCCTATAGTCCAGAAAGATGTGAAATCAGCTCAGAGCCTGGCTGATATTCAGCAAATTGGAGAGCAGTTGTTCATCCCTGTTCAGTTAAATGATGGGAAGGACTCTGTTCTCGCTCGAGTGTGCGTGAACAATGGTAAGAGCTTCATCAGCGAAGCCATGTTTCGCCAAACTCCCAAAAGATCCAGCCATTCCCACCTTCAAACTGATAGACAAATGGGAAATGGACCTGGAAGCACCTAATTCCAAACATCTCCTGCCAAGCAGGTGTATGCTCAAAATCTCCATTGGCAACAAGAGCATAGTCCACAATTGTTGGGTCGTGCGAGACGTCCCTGCCGCCTTTTACTTAGGCAGTGACATTCTCAATCGCTTTGCCATTAGTTTGGACCTAATAAACTTCAAAGCTTGGTCCCGATTAGCGGATAATCCCATGGGCTTTGATGATCCAGAAAAAGCATTTAGGTCAGCTCAATTGCTACCTTATGCAGTTGAAATTCAGATCAAAGAGGAAGTCACCATCCCAGAAAGGACCCGACAATTCTCCCTGGAAGTGAAAGCTAAAAGAGGACAATATTTGCAAAACCCTGATGCTTACATACATCTAAATGCTTCTCTCCAACAGCAAGGGTTAGGGGTAAACCCAACACCAGTAGTCAACATAGAACATGACACCATTCTAATAGAGGTGGATAACAGCGACTTAAAGAGTATTACTCTAGCCGCAGGCACCATTATTGGAATGGCGGTTGATGACCGACATTTTTCCATTGATTTAGGTAATGAACTGTTAGGGCCAATCCCCAAGGACTGCGTTGACAGTGACAGTGAGGACAATACAACACCAGACAGGATTTTTACCCGGCATGGGGGGAACTTCCTGGTGTACACTTCCTGCCCCTATGGTAAGGAAGATGTGACTTGTGACTTCAGGAGGGATGAGGTGATTTTCCAGGTCCATGAGGGCTGCCTTTCCCACCTGAAGCCTCCGGTCCAAATCAGCACTCTGACCAGGGACTTCTCCACCCAGCTGGAGGAGGCCGGGGAGATAGCCAAACCAGAAGTCTTTCCAGGCTTTAGGCAGATGGTGGAAGAGAGTCTCAACCTAGCTGATGCCTGTGTGACTCTGGAACAAAAGCAAAAGTTGAAACAAGTTTTCTTGGATTTCCAAGATCTCTTTGCGGTAGACTCATATGACTGTGGTCGCACTGACATCCACCCAACAACAATCCCCACGGACCCTGTCATGACTCCTGTGTTTGTGAAGCAATATCGCTTGCCTCTCGCATCAATGGAGTCCCTTACTGAAATAATTAAGAACCTTGAGTCCCGGGGAATAATCCGTCCAGTCCACAGCACCTTAAATAATCCGGTGCTGGGAATATTGAAGCCAAACGGCCAGTGGAGACTCTGCGCCGACCTCAGGGAGCTCAACAAACGGGTCCATACTTCCCGATGGCCTCTGCCCTACATTGACCAAGGGCTGGCCCAGATCCAGGGGTCACAGGTATTCACTGCAATAGACCTGACCAATGGATACTGGACCGTGCCGGTCAGTAGGGAGGACCAATACAAGCTGGCTTTTACCTTTGGGGGCCAGCAGTATACATGGACCCGGACTCCCTTCGGATACCTTAACTCCGGTAATGAGTTCAATATTTTCCTACATAAGGCCATGCCCGACCTGGGTGCGAGGGGTAACCTGGCTTATGTAGATGATGTCCTCATCAAAAGTTCATGTGTGGAGGAACACATAGTGGAGATCCGTTATGTTCCGACGCAGTTGAGGGACGCCGGAGCAAAACTTTCCTTTCAGAAAGCACAGTGGTGTAGAACCCGTGTTAATTTCTTGGGGCATGAGATTACTCCTCAGGGTCTCTGTCCCCAGGAAATGAAAGTGGAAGCACTTCAGAAACTGAAAGACCCCACAACTCTGCGGGAACTAAGGAGCCTCCTTGGACTGACTAATTACAGCAGAAAGTTCAGTGAGGGCTACGCAGAGATCACCAGACCCTGATTCATCTCCTGAAGGGGAGGTCAAGTGGGAATGGGGTCCAGAACAAGCCGAGGCAGTAAAACAACTCAAAAGAAGCCTCTCAAAAGCGCCTTGCCTAGCATACCCTGTCAGAAACAAGGAGTTCTTCCTGGAGACGGGTTTCTCTAATACGTGCTTGACGGCAGTATTATACCAAAAGCATGACAAGGTCAATAAAGTAATCTCCTATGCGAGCAAAACTTTATCCTCTGTGGAGGAAAAATTCAACGATTGTGAGAAGGCACTCCTGGCAATGGTGTGGGCATTGAAGAATTACCGCCCGTTTATCCAGGGGGAACACATCATAGTGGAGACTCCACACCAGCCTCTGCAATATCTCCAAAGTGACAGAATCCGGGCCGGAAATGTGAGTAATTCCCGAATTACTTCCTGGATTCTGTCAATGCAAGGCTTTCCTGTGGAGGTCAGATATGGCCAAAACAAGAAGAGTCCCCTCGCGCAAGGGCTGGCTGTCTTGCATGATTGTGCCAGAGAAAACTGTCTCGAGGACGAAAGTCTAAAAATAAAGGACAACATGGAGGCATACCTTAATTCCCCCCACAAAGTCTTTGAAGAAGACAAGTGTGAGGGAATGCCCACTGTATATGTGGATGGATGCTCTTACCATGTTGACAACGACGGGGAGAAAGAACTGGTGGCCGGCGTAGGGAATGCATGGGTGAATGAGGCCCCAGAACCCTCCGCTGGATACAAAATTGGTCCCCGAAGTAGTCAGGTGGCAGAATTGATGGCTGTGCATCAGGCCATCCTCACTGTTGTCCAGCATCAACTCCACGAACTGGTCATAATCACAGATTCGGATTATGTACGGAACGGGTTCGTGGAGCACCTGGTTAATTGGAAAACCAGAGGCATGTTATGTGCTAACAACAAACCCTTGAAACATGGGAAGTTGATCCAAAACATTGATGATCTGGTCACCTCGAATGAGATGACCATCTATTGGAAAAAGATCAAGGGTCATTCCAAAGTAGAGGGACCAGACAAAACTGGAAATGACTTAGCTGATCAGCTGGCCAAAACCGGGGCCATCCAAGGGGATCTAATTGAGATTGGGTCCCTGTTGGGGGAAATCCAGGTCACTGCTATCACTAGGTCCCAGACAAATGCTCACAACGACCTTTCAATTGCACAATGGAGTAAGGAGACCCCTGATGCTGATTTGATTACCGCTCAGAAGGGGGATCCAATTATTGGTAAGTTTTACCAACACCTTGAGGACCCTGAGAACTTTCCCCTGACGGATACCGATTATATTGGGAAAGAGGACCTAAGAGTGTTGATGAAATGTCCAAAAATGTTCCGAATCCAAGACGGTTTTCTGGTAAGGAAATCCAAAGCTGGCCACTATCAGTGGGTGGTTCCTACCTCATTCCGAAGCCTGATGTTAAGTCACGCCCATGATGCGGCCACTGCCGGTCATAGGGGGTTTCACACAACACTGGAAATCTTAAGAGAGGTTGCATACTGGCCACACATGGGGCAGGACCTTGACCAATACTTGAAGGGGTGTCTTGTGTGTGCGCAATTTCAGCCTACGTCCCTCACATACCGCGCGCCTCTCCAAAAGCGGGGGATGACACTGCCATAGTCAGATTTGCAAATCGACTTTGTAGGCCCTGTGATTCGCTCGTCTAGAGGAAACAAGTACATGTTGACCGTTACATGCTTGTTTACCAAGTGGGTGGAATGTCTCCCAGCCCCAAATTGCAAGGCAGAAACTGCAGCTGCCCTGATGATTAACCACATCTTTTCCCGTTTCGGTCTACCTCAAAGGATTGAGTCAGACAGGGGTAGCCACTTCACCAGTGAAGTAATGACAAAGATATGGGAGATACTGGGGGTCAAAAGGAAGTTGCATATTGCTTACCGGCCAGCTTCTTCTGGGGCAGTAGAGAGATATAACCGAACCATTGTGAGCATATTAAAGAAGTTTGTGGCAGATTCTGGGGCAAGTTGGGATATCCGATTACCTCTGGTCCTAATGGCCATCAGATCTACCCCTTCATCTGCAACCAAAATGTCACCATTTGAGTTGATGACTGGGCGCAAGATGGTGCTTCCTCAGCATTTGCTCTACAGGACCCAAGAGCAGACACTAATAAATGCCTCCACAACTCATGAGTATGTGGAGAATTTAAGGAAACACCTGCAACATGCTTTTGCTTATGCTCAGCGGAATCTAGAAAGATCAGCTGATAGCATGAAGACCCACTATGACCTGAAGATTTCCAGGAAGGAATATCAGGTGAGGGACCGGGTCTATCTATACAATTTCCAAAGGAACCAGGCCAAACAGCGAAAATGTTTGCCTACATGGAAGGGACCCTTTGAGATTATAGACAAGATCTCCCCTGTGGCCTACAAGATCCGCATCCCCAAAGGCGGTTTGGCAGAGGGGGAAGACAAGTGGGTCCACATTAACCAGTTGAAGTGTTGCCATCCCAGGCACACTCTGCAACAACTGGAGGAATCCTCTGGAATCCTAGAGGGTGCTGTCTCAGATTAATTCAGTTCTAATTTAAAATATCCTACATATCGCCTATCAAATTCTGAGTTTCTCAATGTGGGTGTTTTGGTTTTTGAATGCAAAAAGAAATGTGCATGTTCATATGTTTTGACTATAAATTTATATGCCACCCCACTATATCAATGGTGGGGGAGAAATGTCCATGAATAGGTATTGCCGCTCTTCCTTTGTCGTCCTAGGAGAAAGAAAACCTGGAGACGGGCCAAGGAGGACGATCCGGAGACCGGGAGCAGAGACGCAAGGGGCCCATTGTACCGCCCAATACTCCCATCAGGACCGGCGAGGAGAACCGATCGATCCGACCGGATGGAGGAAAAGATGCTGAACTGTGCCATCTATTGGAAGAAGATGAGGAAACATCCCAGGTCTTGCGAGTTCCATCAGTGAAACAGAATGGCCATCGCAAGAGGGGGGCTTGTGGGATGTTTTTACCCATGCATCCGAGCCCTACCTTAAAAACTGTGCAGTACTGGCATTGAAAACATCATGATGGCCAGAGCTTCCCAGAAAATGCCCAGGGATAGGCATGAAGAATAGGCTGCCACCCATTTTTGCCGATGTTATGGGCACAGAAGGGCACTGCCTAAAACCACCATTGGACTACCCACACAGTAGCCTGAAACCATTGGGAATGGCAATGCTGATTGCCAAAAGCAACCTAGAATTGTGGGGAATTCATTTTCTTAAATCCCAAAAATGGGTGCATTACCAGTACTCACCACTATCAGAAAGCCGGCGTTTTAAAACAACACCAGACTTTTTTGTGTAAAACTGAATAAATGAACCCAAAGCAGGCCAAAGAAAGACTTACTGAGAGGTGGATCCAATGTAAAGTTATATTCTGAAGTGACTTGAAGGTTTATAACAAGACTGGCTGAGCTGTGGATTTCAGCAGTTTAAGTAAATTTGGACTGAAAGACACTAAAAATCTAAATGTTTAAAAGAAATGAGTGACCTACTTTTGAGTGTCACATAGGTTTCAATTGTTTAAATGTCATAGTTTTAAACTTAGAATCAGCATTCTAGCTGCATATGTAAAAATGGTTAGTTTTAATTGAATGCAGAAAACTGGGTAACTAAAAGTGACATTAGCTGGGGCCTGGCTTAAGGAACTGAATTCTGCCCACCAGCTACCCCCGACAGGAGTTGACACTTGCACAACAGCTGTGTTCCCAGGCCTAGCTGCCTTTTGCTGTTCCCACCAAAAGGGATATGACACTTCTCTGATTGAATTACCTGGGCTCTGCAGGAAATTGAACAAAGCCCTGTCCTGACTCAGGCAAATGTTTTATTGGTGGGAGTCGTAAATGTGGCTTCCTCCTGGAAGGAAAGGGGAGGAGCACTGCCTGTGAAAGCAAGCTGGCTTGGCAGAACTGGAAAAACCAGAAATTCAACCTTGTGCTGGGGGGAAACCACACCCCTTTGGGGCCAGAACATAACTCTAAAAAGATGGATCATTCATAGAGCGGACTTGTGAAAATTATTTAAATGATACCATAATTCTTGTGATTTTTCTGCCCACATTTTAAGAGGTTTTTACAACCGGTGGTATGATCTGGGGGCAAGCTAGCAGTTAAGAGGGTATTACTTAAAATGTATGCATGTTAAAAATCTGACACTTCATCAATTAATGTCCATACTCCTTGCCCACATGTGTGTAAATTTGGGTTAATGTCCGATATTGCAAAACCAGTTAAAAAGTGCAAATGTTGCCATTTCTGAATGTAAGCCCCCAGGAAGAGCAGATTTGGACAGGGTATACCTCCTGTGATATGTGATGGGTGCATGTAATTTTAAACAAATGTGTACCTGTGCAAATATGTCTTTTTGATCAAATATAGATTGTGTGCAATTTGACAGGGGAGTGTCCTTTCTGAAAGCCATTAAATGACATCATTCTGACACACAATCCTGCTCTCCAGTGAGAACGCAAAGAATTCTCCAACCTATCAGAACTCTGAAGGGGTTGGGCCTAGAAAGCTAGCCTCTCCACCCACTTTCAAAACACATAAAAGCAGACAGTCAGGACAGATAGGGACATTCAATTCCATTTGCTGCAACGCGCTCTGCCGGACCACACAACATCCAGAAGATACTAGATTCAACACTTAGACTTTAAACTCCAAAGAACTTGATTCAGAACTCAAAGCAAGGGCCTAAACCCACAAACTGAGAACTCTTCTCAGTGGGCCTCAGCATCCAGCAAACCTAACAGCGATAGCAGCATCCAGGAGCCGTGCAGATCAGCGCTGGGTCCAGAGAAAGCTGTGCAGAAAGATCCAGAAGCAGTGCTGTACCCAGAGAAAGCAGAGCAGTATCCAGAACCAGAGGCAGAGCAGAGCTGACCCAGACCGCTGTTCGCAGAACCAGAGAGCTGACCGAGACCGCTGTACGCAGAGACCGTCCGTGGCGAGTGAAGAAAACCTGACCAGATCCGTGGCGAGGCCCATTCTATTTCTAAATATATTGTGAGTACCTAGCAGAACTGTGCAGAACCAATCTCTTAGTTAAAATAATATAATTCAATCTATTTTAATCTAACCAGAACTGTCTCCTAACTGTCACCTGTCATTTGCAAAGCTGTCACCTGTCATTTCTAGTTGCTAGCTGTAACTTGTCACTTTGAACTTTTAAAATTTCAAATCTGAAAAACGACCTTTACCATATCGCTCATATCTCCGTGACCGTTTGTCTATACTTTTGCCGCAATCGCGAAAAACGCGCTCGTGAATTTTACAGCGATTTGCAAATTTCTCCACGTGTGAAAACAGCAGCTTCCTTGCTTTCATTTGCCAAAAATGTGTTTAACCTGCCAATCATTCCTAGAACATTGCTAAAGTAAGCCTGAACTAATTTAAACCAACTATTCCTCAACCTGAACCTCCTGAAGGGAATTAAAATCATTTTAGCACATTTTCCAATATATTGCTATCACATTTAAAAGCATTTTGAGCCTGTGTAAAACTCATATCTATTCTCCTCTAAGCTTGCTGGGAAACTGGAACTCTGTATAACATTGTGATTGTATACCTGAACTGTGTGCTCTTTCTTCCATCTCCTTACATTGTATAGGGGGGGTGAATTGCCACAAAGGGAAAGTGATTACCTTGTCCTTTGTGAAACCATATCAGTTTATCTTCTATACTGCATTTCATTCATTCAACCTTGCATTTCCTTGAACCCTATAAAGCATTCTCTACCACATTATTCTTCTGTCCCTATTTACCAGTGTGCTACCATATCCATTTCATGTCAACTCCTTAGTGATTATAAAGAAGTGGGCTAGTGCCAGATTCTCCGTTGTTAATCTTTATCATATCAGATTAAGTGTGATATTCAATTATTAATTTATTATAAAGTGTGATATATATATATATATATTGTTTAAATTCTCAAATAAACCTTTTAACTTGCAAAACAGAACTACTTCTTGGCTCAGTGGGGTCAGGGGGATTCCAAGAGAGGGGTGTTATATAGGGGTAGTCATCCAGAACGCATGAACTGGACATAAAGATAGATCAATAAGGGTTTCCATTCAGTATCCCAGACTAGGCATTGACTTAGCTGTAGTGTTGAATTGAATCCTCTTACAGCTGGCAGGCAAAGCCGACCCCCTACAAAGGCCTACTAATATGTCCTAAAAAGACCCTGTCTGGGCCTGGGTGACATGCCGACATGCCCAGCAACCCTGAGCACAAAGCCTTCACTCCACGTTCCGACCAACTCATTGGAACCACCATGCGACAACGCTGGCAGAATCACAGCATGTCAATGCTCCCAGGAAGTCACTGCTGCTCCTTATTCACGATTTAAGGCATCCCCACCCCTAACAAAGTTTTGTCACACTTAGGAGCAATGCTAATCCCGTATTTTACCTTAGGTACACCCCTATGCGGCACCTCCCACTGAGGCCTCTAAATTCACTTGGGGCTGATTTCAGGCCAAACGGCAGGTCCTTGAACTGGTAGTGCTGGCCTTGCACCACGAACCGTAGGAACTTTCAGTGTTTCATGTGAATGGGGACATGGAAGTAAGTGTCCTCCAGGTCCAATGACGTCAAGAAATCCACTTCTTCCAGTTGGCCGAGCACGTGCTGCAACGTGACCATACTGAATTTTTGGGACTTCAGGTACTTGTTCAGGCGGCGTTGGTTGAAGATGGGTCTCCAACCCCGTCTTCTTTCTTACTAGAAAGTATCTGGAATAGACTCCGGAGCCATCGGGGAATGAGCTCCATTGTCCCTTTCTGTAACATGGCTTGCACTTCTACCAGGATTTGAGGAATATGGTGCTCCTGCCAGGGAACTGGTGGAATACGAGGGCACCTGTGTTGGAACTCCAAGGTGGGCTCTTGGGCGAGAGCATCCAGCACCCACTTGCTAGTGGTGATTTTCTTCCACTCGCTGACAAACCTCGTCAGCCGGCCTCCCACCGGGGTTGCAAGAGTGGGGGCCCAACATCTTGGCCGGTTCAGAACTGCTTGGGTGCCAGGGCCCTGCCCTGAGGCCGCTGCTAGCCTCTGCTACCATATGCCTGGGAGCGTCCCCTGTAAGCCTCCTGCATGGAGGATCGGGGAGGTTGCCTGTAAAAGGAGGAGAAACCTTTGGACAATCTGCTCGACTTTTCCCTGGAGGAGTGAAAAGAGGACGAGCGATGCTGCTGAAGGGTGCCAAGGGAACTTGCCATCTCCGTATCTGTTTTTATGTCTTGGAGGGACTCATCGACTACCTTCCCAAAGAGATTCTCGCTGCCGAAAGGCATGTCCAGCACCTTCGCATTAATGTCCTGATGAAAGTTAGGGGCCTTCAACCATCTCTTCCGACGAAAGCAAACTCTGTTCCCCATCTGCTAGAAAGCTGTATCCGCGATGTCCACTGCCACCAAGATGGCATGGTCAGAAGCTACTTCCCCTTCCTGAAAGGGGGCTAGGGCTTCCATTTTCTTGTCTGGGAGGATAGGCCCCAGCTTGTACCACAGCTCCCTGTCGTATCGGGTCAAGAAAGCCAGGGCACTGGCCGCCTTGATTGTGGATGCTGCCGTGTAAATGACCTTCTTCCCCATGGCATCAATCCTCTTTCTATTGCTGTCCGGGGGGGACTGATGACGATGAGGCCGGGTTAGCCAAAAGTTTCCTTGTGGCAGCTGACACCACCGAGTCTGGCGACGTTTGAGAACTCAGGCACTTGGGCGTGGAATTCGGCACCCTGTATTTCTTCTCCAACCTGTCTCACTTGGCTGGAGACGTGCATGGGTTCTTCATGAGGGCTAGGCTCTTCCCAGAAATGTCGTCCAGAAAAGGCACCTCCATGATCGTCTTCCTCTAGGATTCTCATCGCTGATACAAGAAACTCTCCTCCTTTGTTTCCGCAGGCGCCAGCTGGAACAGCTCTGAGGCCTTGGAGATCATGGAGTGGAACGATCCCACCTCGTCCGGTGGACTGCCGGGACGAAGTCCTCATTCTCGTCCATACCAGTGTCCGTATCCGGGTCCGCTGGAGGAGTCGGGTCCCAACGTGGTGCCGGAGGCTGATGCTGGGACGTCGGATGACACTTTCTCTTTTTTACCTGGAGGCTGATCAGAAACCTGATGCACGACAGGTGCTGATGGCAACCTCTGTTGAATCTCCGCTACTAGGGCCTGGAGTGTCAAGAGAATGGTCACTGAAATGTCCCTTGGCTGAGAATGGAGCGACACAGCGCTAGGCCATGCGCCATACTCTTCTTTAGCCTCATGGACCGTATCAGCAGACTTTAGGTCGTTATCCGTGGATGAAATGTCCATGGGTTGAATGAAAGCTTTGGCGGGCTGTTTTTGGGCTTTCTCTTGCTCTCTTTTTTCCACCTTGAGGGCCATGAACTAGGACCTGGACTGGTGTCTTAATCCCTTCAGGGTTACATGCAGCCTTCGCTGATGCCTCTGCGGCCGTGTCTCGCGGTGGGGCCAGGGACACCCTCTGTGCTGTAGGAGCCACACTCCCCGGATTTTCTCCCACCGCCGCGGTGGTTGTCACCGTAGTTGTCGACGAAGCGGCCTATGAGGACTTTGAGGAGGAGCTCAATTGCTGGCTGGCTATGGAGGCGGACGGTGATGGTGGCCTATCCAATCTGGGACCCGCGTCAGGGCTGAACCCGGTGGACTCAGACTTGCGGCTCTTGGCCTTATCTTGGACCCCCCAGGATGGGGCAACTCAAAGGACTTAGAAGAGCGCACTCCGGGCCAGCCGGTCCTGGGTGAGGTATGCCCCTGCTCGGACCAGAGGGCTTGTTCGAGTTAAGCCATGCCGCCACCCTGCTGTGCCTGTCTTTCAGCGTCTTCTTCGAGAAGCCCAGGCATATCTTTCACACCACTTCCACGTGGTCCATGTGCAGGCAGTAAAGACACTGCAGATGTTAGTCTTCCACAAAAACATCCCGTAGCCAGCATTTGGTGCAGGGCCTGAATAGGGTCCTTCCCGCCTCCTCCTCCGACGACATGGTCGGATGGTGCGAAGTAGGCTCAAGTTGGCATTCTGGAAACTTCGACGAATCCTCGCCCTTGAGGGGCACGAAACTTCACCGACAACGTATCCTTGTTGCTGGCCGATGAGGAAAAGGGCTAGCGGGCTCTTGCACACAAATATTGAACTTTTCCAGTAAAAAAATCTGGAATAACGTACTAGAGAGCTCCAAGAGCAAACTTGAGGACTACCAACACTGAAGCATGCAGTAAAAATCTGAAGATGGCTGCCAGAGGAGGGGCTTAAGGAGAGGACTCATTTGAAGGGGGCAATATGACCCAGGGGACAGTTATTGGTTCAGAGGAGAACAACAAGTTACTTACCAACTGGTAACGTTCTTGCAATTGGATGTTCCTCCAACGTATTCCTTATCTTAGATGTATTCCATCCAGCTTTAGTTGCTTCCGGAATTTTTGCTCTGCAGAGGGCGCCATGCGTCGATGTTATCGAGTCGATGGTCCCTCGAAGGCCTCTGTCGAGGGTGACATCATTGGGTATACAAGTAGCACATGCAGCGCCCGTTGGCCTCAGTTCTGTATTTTCCCCCCTCTTGCTGTACTGTGTAGATTGGTATTAGCAAGGTATTAGCCTTGCAAGAGTTGAAGTGGCAATAAGCCGGAAAATCTACATAGGGGTACGATGGGAGGGCGATGAGGAATACGTTGGAGGAACATCCAATCGAAAGAATGTTACCAGTTGGTAAGTAACTCGTTCTTCGAATGGACTGTGTCCTCCAACGTATTCCTCATCTTAGATAGACTCCCAAAGCAGTATAGAAAATTCTCTGGAGGAGGGAGTAGATTTTTTATACCATTATATGGCGGAATATAGCACTGCTTTACCAAAATCAGCTCCTTAGATTGAGAAGCATCCAGACTATAGAATTTTGATAAAGTGTGCAGCGATGACCAAGTTGCTGCTTCACAAATGGATTTTATGGGAACACCTCTTTGAAGAGCTGTCGAAGAGGCAATGCCTCTGGTGGAATGGGCCCTTAAGCCTTCTGGTGGGTCTTTTTCCGCCAATCTGTAGCTTCTGAAATGCAAAGCACAATCCAACGTGATATGGTTTGTTTTCACACCGATTGACCCAATTTCCTTCCGGCATAGCCAATGAAAAGTTGATTATCCATTCTAAGCTTGGAAAGCCAAGAAATGTAAAAGCTTAGAGCTCTTCTCGGGTCCAACCTGGATCCAACCTGTGCAATCTTTCCTCCTCCTTACTAGGATGAGGTGGAGGGTAGAATGCGGGTAGAACAATTTTCTGATTTAAATGAAACTCTCACACAACTTTAGGTAAAAATGAGGGTCTAACCCTTAATATCACTCTATCCCTATTGAACACAGTATAGGGTGGTCCAGAAGACAGTGCCTGCAATTTGCTCACTCTTCTTGCAGATGTTAAAGCAGCTAGGAAAGCAGTTTTCCATGTTAGTAATCTTAATGGACAAGTGTGGAAGGGTTCAAAAGGGGCACACATTAAGAATTTTAGAACCAGATTAAGATCCCAAATTGGTACTTGGAAAGGGTAAGGAGGAAACACATTGGTGAGTCCTTTTAAGAATTTTACTATTAAAGGAATTTTGAAATAGGAGCATTCTTCTGACGACCGACGAGTGCTTAAAAATGGAAAGCGCTGCAAGATAACCTTTAATGGTCCCAACTTTTAGACCTCTATGTGCTAGGGACAAGAGGAAGAACAACACTTCCGGAATGGAACATAGAAAAGGATCAACATTCTTTTCTCTGCACCAGTTGCAAAACTTTTTCCAACGGCAACGGTATAGAGATTTTGTTGCTGGCCTTCTTGCCGAAAGCAACACCTCCATGACCTCATCTGGAAGGTCCCAATCCTAGTATCTCAGCCTTTCAGATACCAAGCATGAAGGTTGAGAATTTTTACCTCTGGATGGAGAACCTGGCCCTTCTTTTTTTGAGCGAAGGTCGTCTCTCTGAGGAAGACGTAATGGAGAACAGATGGACATGTCTAGAAGGTCCGGGTACCACGTTCTCCTGGCCCAATCCGGGGCAATTAGGACCATGCAGTTTCCTAACTGTCTCAATCTCCTGATGACCTGAGGAATGATGGGACTCGGAGGAAACGCGTATAATAGTGGGAAGTTCAACTCCACCACAAACGCGTCCCCTAGGGCTCCTCTCGGGGGAAATTCCCTTGAGCAATACCTTTCGCACTTCCGGTTGATCCAAGTCGCAAATCGGTCTACTTGAGGGGTTCCCCAAAGGGTGAAGATCTCTTGAATGACTTCCTGAGCCAGTTTCCACTCGTTGGACACCATGCTCTGCCTGCTCAGAGCGTCCACCGTCATATACTCCTCCCCGGCTAGATGAACTGCCGTTAAGGAGATTCCTTCTTGAATTGCCCAATACCAGAGCCGCATTGCCTCTCTGCACACACCCTACACCTCCTCTTTTGTTTAGATGATGCATGGCCACTGTGTTGTCCATCATTATCAGGACATTTTTTCCTCTGACAGATGGCAGAAAAGACTTCAGCGCTAGTCTGATTGCTCTCAGATCTAAAAGGTTGATGTGTAGTTTGGATTGTCAGATCGTTGGCATGAGGCGTCCGTCACTACTGTAATCTCCGGCCATGGTTGCCAAAACTGTTCTCCTTTTTGGATATTCTCTGTGCAAGTCCACCACAGAAGATCCTGCCGGACCTTGTTCGGAATCTGAAGAAAATCTGTCATTTGACCTGAGAACTGGGACCATTGAGTCTTTAGAGCCCATTGTCGGGATCTCATCCCCAGGCGTGCCTCTGGCACTAGGAAGATGCAGGATGCAATGAGGCTGAGCAACCTTAAGAAGTCGTAGGCCTGGAGATTTTTGGCATTTTGGAATTTGGAAACCATCTGAAGAATATCTTGAGCCCTCGACTTGGGAGGTGAGCTCTTTCCCAAGGATGTATCTAATTAGGCCCCTATGTACTGGAGCTGTTGGGAAGGTGTCATTTGTGACTTCTTGAAATTGAGGAAGAAGCCCAGTCTATGGAGGTAGTGGCAGGTGACTTTCAGATGATCCAGTGCTTGTTTGGCAGAATGTGCCCTGATCAACATATCGTCCAGGTAGGGGTAGACGTGAATCCCCCCTCTCCTGAGGTCAGCTGCCACCACTAACATTAACTTGGTGAAGACCCTCGGGGCGGAGGTCCGAATGGCAGGACTCAAAACTGATAGTGTGAGTCGCCAACTACGAACCTCGGGTATTTTCTCTGAATTGGCACATGTAAATAAGCATCCTGGAGGTCCAATGACACCACCCAATCCTGAAGTTGCAGGGCCTAAAGGATCTGAGAAAGAGTAACCATCTTGAACTTGTCCTTCCTGAGGAGCTTGTTCAAGCCTCTTAAGTCCAAGATGGGTTTCAGTCTTCCATCCTTTTTGGGGATCAAAAAAAAGTAAGGGGAGTACCATCCCTTGTTCCTCTCCACTACAGGTACTGGCTCTATAACACCTTTCTCCAGCAGGGTTAGAACTTCCTGCTGTAGGAGCGGGTCTGAAAACTTCAAAGGGTGTCTCCCTGGTGGATTGCTTTGAGGTTGCGTTAGAACAGGAAGGCAGTAACCTTGGGCTATTATTTCTAGAGCCCGAACATCTGAAGTAATGGCTCGCCATTCTTGCAGTTGCTCTGACAGCCTGCCTCCCACATGTGTCTTGTGATGCAAGTCCTCAAAGTGGATTTGTAGCTGTTGCTGCGGCCGTTGATGGCAAAGAGGCTGCAGCTGGAGCTGGCTTTGCCCGTTTTCCTCGTCCACCGCGAGTGGCCCTTCTCTGGCCCCTTTGACTGGCCATTCCTCTCGCCTTTCCATATGAGGAGTAGTAATGATAGGATCGTCCCCTCCAAGGCTGTCCCGACACATGAAAAGGCTGAGGTTGTCTAATAGCAGCTCCTAAAGACTTGGCAGCTGCTTTTGAGGTCTGCAACCTCTCAAGGCTCTCGTCAGCCTTGTTGCCAAAAAGGTGAGACCCGTCAAAGGGCATGTTCAGAAGACGGTTTTGCACGTCTTGTGCGAAACCAGACTTCTGTAACCATGCAAATCTATGCATTACTGTGCTAGTGCCCATGGACCTGCTCACACTATCTGCAGTGTCCAATCCAGACTGAAGGGATTCCTGCATGGCCTCCTTTCCATATTTAACAATGGCTAGGAATCCTTCCCTTTCATCTGCTTCTAGTATGTGCTCCGCCGCCATAGCAACGCACTCCCACAGAGTGTATGAAAATTTTGCCAAGGCACATGTGGAGTTGGCTGATTTTTTTTTTTTTTTTAATTCTTTTTTTATTGACTTGACAGCACAACAAAAAAAAAAACCAGAGGGAGCCATATGGCACCAGCGCTAAGAGCAAGCAATGCGAATGATAAACAATACATATTGAGTAAAATGTAGCATATTGATAAAAGGAAATATACCAAGTATTGATGCATGCTGTCATGATCTCTGCTTCCAAAAGATCAGGACTTGCCCGACTCCCTTGGAAGCAGACCCATAACCCCGGTTCCGAGTGCCAGCCAGTCCCAATTGGGACCTTTTGGACCCTGTCCTGGCGCCAGTGGCACCAGGCTCATAAAGATGCCCAGTCCCAGCGCTGGAAGCGCCGGGCTCATAATGCTTGGGTGGATTTACCTGCAGCAGACCATGCTGCTTACTTACCTGCCAGTTGAACCCCTGATCCTCTTCTGTTTGGGACTACTTTTCCTGTTGGGTGGGGCAGGAGCCACTCCCTAGGTTCAGAACACTGGAACTCTTCTGGAAAGCAGGAACTCTTTTCTTACCTAGGCGTGGCTGTGGAAGGAGACACCTAAGCACTACAGGAGGCTATTTAAACCACACCCGATGGATCAATCTTGCTTTGCGTTATTCTGCATTCTCTGCAGCAGAACGCTCATCGTGTCTTCTGCTTCTGATCCTGGGCCTAAGGGAACAAAGGCTTACCCATCCTGGAATCCAGTCTTCAGCAGCACCTGTAAAGACAAAGAAAGAACAGGTTAGCACTACGGTCTTCAGTGGCAGCGCATCTCTTACCTGGTCCATCGGCTGTCACCAACGCCTCGCGCTGCATTCCGGCAACTGAAAGACAAAGGCTTACCTACTCTTCGCATGCTCCGGAGGTCTTCGCACTGCATTCCGGCATCTGAAAGACAAAAGCTTACCAGCTCTTCGCACGCTCCGGAGGCCTTCGGCGCTGCATCCCGCATCTGAAAGACAAAAGAAGGTGCGTTTAAAGACATTGGGCAACTTTATTACTCACGTGCCATTACTCCTTCCCACGCCGAATCCAGTGGGTATTCCAGCACCCTTCAGCTTCTCTAAAGCTCCGAACTTGTACCTGCAAGATAAAAGGGACAGTTAGTGCGCATCGTGAAGCAGGCTACAAGCGCTTACTTACGTGCTTCCAGGCGCTTCTATTCCTCACGGGGGTTCGATCCTCAACTCTCATCAGCCCGCCATCCGCCATCGCCGGAACCCTGCAAAACAATAGATATCATTACCAAAGACTTTTAAGACATTTGAAGTGCCCAGAACTTACCGTTCGTGCAGTTAACGACGGACAGCAGTCATCTGAGGTCAAGAGGCCTGCACCCTTATCCAGTGAAGAAACTGGTTACGGCACCCTGCCCCGAGGCAGATGGAGAGCTCGGCGTTCACTTACCTAAGGTGAGGGCGTTAACCTTTGGGGTTCTACAGGAGAAGAGAAAGGGAAGAGGAGAGAGGCACCCAATAACCCCAGTTCATTAATCCCATATTTTCTATCTGCAGACATCTTACTCTTCGAGTCAGACATACAGTGCACAGAGGTCCAGCCCAAAGAGCCAACCGTGTGTTACACATCACCTTTGAAGATACGGCATTCACCCAGTCAAGACCGGCGCCTCTGCGGGAATCAGGTGAGCGTTACACATACACCATAACAGATCATCATCTAAGGGGAACCACTCGGGGAAGTAGAGGGAGAAGTTGATGGTGAGGCCATGGCAGAGATATAGTCTCGGAATCTCGGCCAGACATCCCTCGGCCTGGAGTGTGGATACTGCATCGCATTCCAGGACTGCTCAGTGTTGTGAGCCCATGTGACCGACCGGAGCCATTGTGTATAGGTAGGCTCTCTAGGGCGGAGCCAACAAAGTAATATACAGCGGACTGCCAGTAGCATGCAGAGACCTGCCAGTTTCTTAGAGTCACGGGGTAACTGAGGGAAGTCATGGAATAAGCAGTGCAGTGGGGTAGGGGTGATCGGGTGTTCCAGAATGTCAGATAATGTAGAGCAAATGTCCAGCCAAAATTGGGCCAGCCGGGGACAGAGCCACAACATGTGTATGTAGGAAGCTTGATCTGCGCCACACCTGGGACAGGAGGGGGGGGGTTGGCGTTAAACATACGATGGAGCCTCATAGGTGTATGATGATACCGGTGTAAGATTTTGAACTGGATGAGTTTAAATTTAGTGTTGTAGGAGACCTCGTGGGTGCGAGCGCACATCCGAGACCACCTCTCATCGGTGATCTCGGAGCCAAGGTCCTCTTCCCATCTGTGTCTCAACTCGGTGAATTGGGGGGCCGCTCTAGCCTGTAATAAGGAGTAGAGCCTCGACACCTTGCCTCTGAAGGAAAGATAGGAGAAGAGCTCCTCCACTATAGGTTCATCAGGGGGCAAGGCGGGGAAGTCTGAATATCTGGACTTGAGATGTCCGTGGAGTGAAGAGTACTGTAGCCACACCGAGGGTCGGCGCCTGAGTGAAGGAGGAAGGTCAGACCATTCTATAAAGTTACCCTGCTTAAAGGCATCGCGCAGAGTCAGGAAGCCAGCAGCGGCCCAGCGAGGGACCACTGAACGTGGAATGTGTGGAACATCGGGTAGGAAGTTCCACAGTGGCAAATCCCCTTGGAACGGGTGGAGAGTGTCGACCATGGACCAGAATTTGGTCAGAGCCAGGGATGTACTGGCTACAGGATCCGCAGAGTTTGAATCAGGGGGGATTGGTTGGAGGACCAAGGAACCGATCACTCGGTCACAGACAGTTAGCCTCTCAAGGCGAACATCTGTGGGGGGGGATCAATGGTATTGAACCAGTATGCAGCAAACTGTGATTGGGCCACCACCCAGTATCTGATCAAATCGGGTGCGCTGAAACCGCCCAACGCCTTAGGGGCGGTTAGTGTGGATAATTTGAGGCGGACGGCCCCAGAGTGCCAGAGGAAGGTGTTACATATTCTGCACAGTGTTTGAAAAAAAGTATCCCCGGGCCACAGAGGGAGATTGGTAAATCGGTACAGTAATTGAGGTAAAACAATCATTTTGAGTATTCCAATCGTACCTGCTAGCGAGAGGGGAAGTTTAGTCCAGCCGGACGTTTTAGCCTCCAGGTTAGTTAGGTAAGTATGGTAGTTGTCGTCACGCAACTGTGACGTGTGCCGGGAGACCACCACCCCCAAGTAGGTGAAACTGTTAGGAGACCAGTTGAACCCATGTAGATCAGGGGGGGGCTGTGTCGAGTCTGTGAGTGGAAATAATGGAGATTTGGAGCAGTTAACCTTCAAACCGGATATGTCCCCAAATCGAGCCACATCTGTCAGTATAGGCAAAAGATTGATTTCCGGGGATCGAACATATAGCAGGGCATCGTCAACATAGAGGGAGACTATGTCAGTCTGGCCAGATGTGCGCAACCCCCTGTGCGAGTGTGATTGCCAAATCATGTCAGCGAAGGGCTCCATGGCTATAGCAAAAATGAGTGGAGAGAAGGGGCATCCCTGGCATGTAAATATCTGGAAGGGCACCTATCTTCCGTGCGGACCTTGGCTGACGGGGCAGTGTAAAGGAGCTTCATACAGGTGCAGAAGTTAGGGCAGAATTTGCATTTCTCAAGAACACACCACAGGTATCTCCATGAGACTGAATCAAATGCCTTTTGCATGTCCAATGTAGCTGCCACTGCCTGTGTGGCCGGGTCGATTCTACTGATTACATTGAAGAGACTCCTTAAATTTAGGGAAGTGGACCTACCGGGGACGAAGCCGGCCTGGTCTGGGTGAATAATGTGGGACATGTACGGGGCTAAGCGGTTGGCAAGTAGTTTGGCAAATATTTTAATGTCACTATTAATCAGTGAGAGGGGACAGTATGAGCTGCACTGCGTAGGGGTTTTACCTGGTTTAAGGAGCACTGTAATCAACACCTCCCGGAGGGACGGTGTAAGTATGCCCCTGTCACACAATTCTTCCCAGAGTGTCAGTAGATGCAGCGCTAGTTGGGCCTTGTACAGTTTGTAGAAGTCCATCGGGAGCCCATCTGGGCCGGGAGCCTTCCCCGATGCCAGTGACTCGATGGCCTCCACAATTTCCTCTAGGGTGAAGGGCCTCTCGAGGGAGGCGCTAGCGTCAGTTGACAGGACTGATAAAGGGAGGTTCTCTAAATAGGAGTTGATTTCAGAAATCTGGGATCTGTCCACCTTCGAGTATAGGGAGGTGTAGAAAGCGAGGAACTCAGAATTGATGTCTTGAGGGGAGGTGGCGAGTGTGCCATCTAGTCTAGAAATGGCCGGTATGTTGGGGGCACTAAATTTGCGGCATAGCAGTCTAGCTAGCATTCTGCCGGGCCGCTCACCCTCGCCGTATTTCCTCGCCGATCGAGGGGAGTCCAGGAACTTAACCTCACGCTCGGCAAGGCCACGGAACCTGTCCAGCTCAGAACCCAGCATCGCTAGAGTAGCCGGGGAGTGATCCACAGCGTATTGGGATTCATAGAAGGATAGGGCTGATTCGCTGGTAGCGATGTCAGCACGGATGCCCTTCAGTATGCCACTGCTCTTGGAGATAGCAACCCCTCTCGTGTGTGCTTTGAAGGCTTCCCAGAGCACAGCTTGTGTTGAGACAGAATTTATATTAATCTCAAAGTATTCCTCGATGGAGGATTCAAGCTCGGAGGCAAAAACCTGGTCAAGAAGCGCGTGAGGACTCATCCTCCACTGTCTTGTTTTGTTGGCGTCTAAACCCCAGTTTAAAGAGATGAGTACCGGTGAGTGGTCTGATAGTGTCCTGGGGAGAATGGCTAAGTGGGTTACGCATCTAATCAGTATGTCTGTGACAAGCCATCTATCTATTCTGGAGTGGGAATCACGCACTGAGGAGTAAAAGGAGTATGTACGGTCCTCAGGATACATCAGGCGCGAGGCGTCCACCAGTGCCAGGCGGGGGAGCGAGGTCAGGATAGAATATGCTGCCCTAGACAATTGGCGAGGACGAGAACCCAATCTATCCAGGGTGACATCTAGTATCGTATTGAAGTCCCCGCCCCATAGAATAGGAATCAGGGGGTAGCTCTCAAGTAGAGTGGCCAGGCAGAGGTAGAAGTCAGGGTCGTCGACGTTGGGGCCATATATGTTCAGGATGACTATCTTCCAATGCTGTAATATACCAGTGAGGAGCACAAACCTTCCAAGTGGGTCTATGTGAGAGTGCTGACATGTAAACTTCAGGCTTTTATGTATTAGGGTGAGGGTGCCTTGGCTCTGAGTGGAATAATTAGTGTAATACCTCTGGGGGCCCCATTGCTTGGCGAATCGTTCACATTTCTCCGAGCGAGCGTGAGTTTCCTGTAAACCTAGGATCTTTACTCCGTGGCGTTCAGCGTGGAGCTTAATCTGTCTCATCTTTTTATAGTTGCCTAATCCCCTGACGTTCCAGCTCATAAAGGTCAGAGTTGTGTCAGCCATATTTGAAGGGGTGATGGTGGAATAAGTGAAAGTGGATTCTAATGAAATGAAAGGCGTGTACCCTAGGTGTATGCGGTCACCTGACTACATATATTAATTGATTGGGCGCGGTGCCTGCGGCGCCCCTGGATGCTGTCAAGACTTTTTTAAACCATAATGTTCCCTTCCTACCCCCCCACTCACATCCCTCCCCCAATCAGAGGGACGAAACCCGAACAAAACCAAAACAACCATAAACTCTTAGGCATCAACGCCTGGGGGTCTGTTAGCAGCCGGGCGATGGCGCGCCGGACTGGGGAGAGCTTAAGGAGAGTTATGCTACATAGTAGGATAAAGCAGGGCGTTTAGACTGGGTGCGAGTTACATCGGGACCAGATCTATAAGCAAAGGACCATAGGAGATTGGGGTGCGGCCATGTGCCCAGACATGGCCCAACAGAGTTGGGCGTGGTCCTAGCCAGGGGGGGCCAGGGTCCCGGGGCCTAATCACAGAAGTAGCTGGGATGAAATGCCGGGTAGCTCCGGGCCAGGGACCCAACAAGAAACAGTCATTACAGTCTACGATGCAACAGCATGGCGTGAAACATACCCACACAGAGAGGTAATGGAGCAACATTAGCAACATGAACAGCAATAAACTGCGATGAATAGTGGCCATCGTGGGGGAGGAAGCGCCGTGGCGGTCCCGACCTGTGGCCCAGGTATGATAACAAATATTAAAAAACATGAAACTTATATTAACACTGTTTAGATCAACCAGGAATGTGCTCGTCTATAAATTTTGAAGCTTCTTCTGGGATGGTGAAGAAGTATGTTTGGTTGGAGTGTTCGATCCTCAGCTTGGCGGGGAAGAGCATGGAGTACTTGACTCCTAAGTCCCAAAGTCTCTTTTTCATCGCAAGGAAGGTTTTACGCTCCTGTTGCACAGCCACAGAGTAATCCGGGTACAAGTGTATCCTCGCCGCCCCAAGATGCAGCTCCCCTTTGGCCCTGGCCGCCCGGAGCAGGGCATCACGGTCACGGAAATTGAGGATTCTGGCTATGATGGGGCGGGGTGGGGCACCCAGCCTGGGCCTCGTGGTCAAAAAGCGGTGAGCTCGTTCCACTGCAAATTGTGCCGAAAGCTTGGGGTTATCCAAGAGTGTCAGAAGTGTACGCTCCACGTAATCCTCCATGGGCTCCCTGATGTTGTCCTCCGGTATGCCAACGATGCGGAGGTTATTCCGCCTGGAGCGGGATTCGAGGTCGTCATTTTTTTTTTTGACCGTCGAGACCCGGCTGGTCAAGGTGGTCACAGCGGCGCGTAAGGAGACCAGGTCGTCCTCCGTGGTGCCAACCCTTGTCTTGATCTCGGCAACCCTACTGTCTGTTCTTTGGATATGGGCCTTTATCGACGAGATGGTCCCATTCATATCGTCTAACTTAGTGTGGAGCGTAGTGAAGCCCTCCTGCATATACTCCAGCATTTTCTGCGAGTTATCAGAGGTTGAGGGTGCTGCGGTGGCCGGTGACTCCTCCGGAGGGTCAATTAGCAGCTTGGAGGGAGTCTTGGCAAACATGTTGAGCGAACTTTGCTTCTTGCTAGACCCGGCTCCCTTAGTCATGGTGATAAAATGCGTCTGGAGCCCAGGGTCCGGTACAGATATGGCAGGGGGCCCTCCGATCGCCGCCCCACCGAGAGCCCAGGGGGGGAGGAGGCAAGGTGTAGAGAGCGGTTGATGAGGCTGGGGGAAACACCAGGGGTCCCTACCAGAGCAAACAGAGCCAGTCAGCGAGGTCACGGGGACCGGAGGGGTAGACCAGACGTGATGTTGCCACTGGATCGGCGAAGTGTGGGAAGAGGACGTGGCCCAGGTTGCTGGCACAAGGGTGGGCCGTACAAAGGTACAGCGGGGCCCAAGATGAGGCACACCAGTCCCCGCGGGGTGGCTGAGGAAGGTAAACCAGGTGCCAACGTGGGTATCCACCCCAAGGTCATGGGCAGTAGAGTGTATATGCGGTTAGCGCAGGAGTGGGGTGGCGAGTGGGCCCACGGGTGTAGGCCAGTATAGTTGAGGTAGCAGGAGGCCCATGGGAGAAGAACTGCGAGTCAAGGTATCCTGTATTTGCCAACAATAGGGGCAACCGTAGGAGGCTTAGCGTAGCTATTTCGCTGCGAGGAGGCGAGAAGCCAATGTTCCTGTGGCAGGCGGGAAGGTGTAAAGCAGTGATTACTGGTAGGCAGCAGGTGCGGGTCCGAGTACACCGGGAAGCGCACCGAGGCGGCGGATGTCACTGTGGATGGCGAGGCTCCCCACACCAGCCCAGGCGTGTCGGAGCGTAGACAAGATGGGTTGGGAGAGCCAACCGTCCACGGCCAAGGAGTGGAGCCAGAGACAGGGTGTGCCCAGAAGGGACTAGGGTTCAGCAGTTGTCGAAGTTAGGGACCCGCAGCCAGGGATCCAGGAGAAGCGGACGCCTGTGGGAAGGAACAATGGCACTGTGTTAAGATGATCCGGAGAGACGCGCCGAGGGTCTCCGGCGGGGGAGCAGCACCGGCGAAAGTTCCCCCACCACGCCGGTCCGCGCACCCGAAAGCAGTAGAGTGACCGCGGCCGTAGCGGGAGAGAGGTTGGTAGGCCGTACCTCGGTTCACAGATGGTGCAGTCAGTGGGGGGGTTGATGGAACACAGAGTAGACGAGCAGGCCTGTTCACAGTAGATATGAAGGATGGGAAGCAGCGTTTAGTGTACCACCCGTGGTGCACTGCCAGGTGCGAGGCAGCCGTGTGTAGCCGAGGGCCCAATCAGTGGCAGGTGACAAAGGGCGCGGGGAGGTAGACCCAATGCGCGGGGATCCAGCAGCGCAGAGAAGGGCCACGGGCCGCTCCCAGGCCCGCCGTGGGGAGGCCCCTATTCTGCGAGTGGTGCTGGCGGCGCGGGACCGAGAGTCCAGGTGCCAGGTCGGACACAGGGATGCGAAGGGCAGCTGCCGTTGAGCGCGCAGAGCCCCAGGAGCCAGGCCACTCTCCACCCCCGCGTGCCCCCTACCTTGCTGTGGGTTGTGATCAGTCGTCCGTAGGAGGGGGGCAGCGGAGGGCGGCAGGATGTGGTGTAGAGTCGCCCAGGTCCCCGGGAGCGTCTCCGCCCCCCGTGGCGCGAGACAGGCAGCGGGGGGAATCCGGGTCCAGCGCCGCCGGAGCTTGTGGAAGGCACACGCAGGGTGCTGCAGGATCCGCAGGGTCCTCCTGAAAGGGCACAGATGCCCGCCGATGCGACGGAGGGCGGCCCCAGGCCGGGAGAGCCGGGCCGCCGATGAGGAGGGCTGCAGCGCCCCTCCCCCACAGCAGGCCGCAGCACCGCACGCTAACGTGGAGGGACGGCCACAGGCGCCGGAGCCGTGACACGGCCCGAGGCGAGCCCCAGTAGCCCCGTCCCGGTTGCAGGGCTGCTGCGCAGTCCACAGAGGGCAGTGGGAGGTAGAACCTCTCAGGGTTGAAGCAAAGAGGCTTATGGATAGGCACTGCCGGTATGGAGCAGAGTGGATGCCGTTAGCCAGTATTTAACAAGTTTATAGTGCTCTCCCTGTCCGGAGCTCCACTAGCAGGCGGCCATCTTGTTTTGGCGCAACAGCGCCCCCCGGAGTTGGCTGATTTTAACACCATACTCCCAGCTGAAAATACCTTGCGTGCCCAACCATCCACACGCTTGTCATCCCTATCCGGAGGGATATAAGGGTACGCCACCTTATTTGAAGCTGTGGCTGCCTGGACCACCAGACTCTCGGGAGTGGGGTGTTTAGACAGATAGCCGGGGTCGCTACTGGAAGGGCGGTATTTTGAAGTAAGGGATTTAATCACCAGAAGAATAGAATCCAGAGTCTCCCAATTTTTGCCCACCCTATTTTGCAAGGCTACATGGAAGGGTAAAATCGGATCATGGAAGGGTAAAATCGGATCTTGGGTGGGACCATGATCCAATATATCGGTCAGAACATCTTGGATGAATTGAGTTGGTGGTCTAGCCCATCCTAAATATTCGACCACCTTTGTCATTAGTTGACGGTACAAGGGACTGGCATGTTCCCCTGGTTCTGGCCTGCCAAAATCTGTTTCAGGCGAAGTATCAATGCCATTTGCATTATGTAAGGTTTCCACCAGGTCCCTCATCCTGCTTGCCTAAGAAATCAGGCATTCTGAGACATTTGGGGTGCCATATTCCAGTCCAAAAGGAACATTCTCCTCATCAGACCTCTCCTGTTCTTCAAATATTGAAGTTAAGGATTTGAAAAATTCTTTCCTTAGAAGAGGTTTGAAAACCTTTTCTGGGAGAGGTGTATCAATGGAACCTGAAGGCATTACAGCCTTTGCAGCTTTCTCTTTTGCTGTTATTTTTATAGGTTCTGGCTGAGTTGGAGCCTTTGGAATATTTGGCGCCGAGGGCTTTAGGGTCGACATCGACAAAGGCATCGATGGCGCTGATGAAATAGTAGTCGTCGACAGAGCTGGCTTCGAGGGCATCGAGGCGCTCTTCAAAGACATGTCCTTTGAGGTGTGTTGAGTTTCATAGGTGTGGGTGACCTCGAACGGTCGACTCGACCAGTCTTTTTCGCTCGGCGTCCTGGAAGGTTCCCGATCCTTCCTCCTTCGATCACCCGGGCTCGAGGGCGCACAAGTGTCGGAACAATAACGCTCCCGGTCGGCTTCCGAAGAAGGCGTGGACGAGGCTTAGCTTTTTGAAACACCTCCATCATTTTTATCCTGAATGCTTTCCACTCTTCGTAGGAAGAATGTTTTGTGGGGCATTTCATTCTTTTTGGGGATTCGTCCGAGGATGAGGTGGAAGGGGACCGGTGGCGTCTTTTTTTAGACTTTTTCGTCGTAGACAAAGAGCGATGAGAATCGCTTCGGGACCTAGTCCGATGAATTTCGCGTCGAGGAGATTTCTCCTCACGGGACCTCGACTCGACGCTAGAGGCTTTTCGGTCGGGTTTACGACCTACCTGCAGTTTTCCCTTCCTCTCTCGCAAGGCCTTCCCCATCATCGCCTGACACTTTGTACAGGCGTCCATGTCGTGGCCTTCCCAGAGACACCACAGACATTCCCGGTGCGGGACCGTGATGGACATTTTCAAACCGCAGGATTAAACTTTTTGAATCCTGATCGCGGGGTCGTAGTCGGGGTCGATGACGAGGACATATCGACTATCTCCAGTAACTGCATCACAGAACTACTCGAGGCGTGCCGAGTCTCTGAAGCAACACGTACTGCAGAAAAACGGAACAGAGGGCAACAGGCGCCACGCGTCCTTCTTGTATACCCGATGATGTGACCCTCGACAGAGGCCTTCGAGGGACCATCGACTTGACAACATTGACGCACGGCGCCCTCTGCCGAGAATACATTTCCGAAGCAGCTAAAGCTGGATGGAATACATCTAAGATGAGGAATACGTTGGAGTACACAATCCATTCGAAATACAGTTTTAAAGTGATAGTGAAACAGTTTTTTCTTTTACCAAGGATTTTCGGCCTGACGACGGGGAATATTTATGAGTATGTGAATCCATGCCAGATAGACGCCATGCTGGAGAAATATGTATAATAGGTCCCCAGAACACACATTTTAGGGGTTTCATACTCAAGCAACTGACCATTGTCACCTAGCAATGATATTTTTAGCTTTCTGAGCCTTCAACTTATACGCAAAGAAGTGTGAGGCTTTGTTAGAAGTGCTAAAATAGAACTGCTTAGTTTGTAGCAATGTGTGAGGGACACTGGATGCCAATTGCGCCTTCAGTTGAAATCGGGCCACATTCAATTGTCTATAAACCCTCCGAGTGCCCCCTCTCTTATACTGCAAGTCCAATTCCAGCACCGGCTTTTCCACATCTGCCCTTTGGGATGTCAACAGCCGCTTTCTTGCAGAGGCCAAGCTGATAAGCTCACCCGATAGTATTGGGTTAAGAGCATCCCAAACTGTTCCACTTGGCGCATTCCCCTTAAGATTTTCATGAAAATATAAAGTAATCTGCTCGGGAATAGCAGTGCTATAAGCGACATCCAAAAACAGGAAGTCGTTTATTTTCAAAAAAACTGTTTTCCTCACCACCAAAGCAAAAGCATCACCCGCAGCATAATAGGGGCATGCTCGGAAACCACTGCCAAATCCGATAGCAGTGTCAGTCACTTTATTATTATACAAGTCATTTATAACGCGCCTGTACACAAGTGTCTCTAAGCGCAACAAGATGGGGGGGGGGGCAGACAGAGGAAACAAACTATCTTCTAGGACTTGTGTCATTCAGATCGTGCAACTGTAAACAACGTCAAGTGCAGGGGGAGGGAGAAAGGGGAAGTGCTAGGGAGATAGAAGGGGGAAGTGCCATCAGGGCAGCATTGCTCCGAGGACAAGGAGCATGAGAAGCGTGGCTCTGGGTAAGTGCAAGGAGGCAGGGTACTGTAGGGTTACAGTTACAGCTCCTAAGTGCATGGTAGGCCCGGAGTCAGTTACAGCTCCTAAGTGCATGGTAGGCCCGGAGTCAGTGCAGGGGACAGTGGTCATGGTGGAACCTGGTATCCAGTGAGATTCTGGGGGTAGCCAGACAACCAGTCAGTGCAGCAGACAGGAGGGTCAGCAGGGGAGAGAGAAAGAGAGCAGGAGGCGAAAAGGAAGGTGTGAGCTGTTTGTGGAATTTCAGGTGTACCGGCTTAAGTTTGAGAAGGGCAGGGAGGCCATTCTAGATGGAGGCACCTGCAGAGGAGAGATCTACCCCCACCCCCACTCCCTGCCTGGAGAAGTGTCTGGCCCTCAGAGAGGGGAGGTGGCTGAGCAAAGGGCTCGAGAAGGAAGGTGTTTTGGAAAAGAGTAGAATGTAGTGCAGGCCCCAGCCCCAGAAAGCCTTGTGGACGATACAGAGGGTCTTGAACTTGATCCTTCCCACCACCGGGAGCCGGTGGAGGGATTTCAGGGCTGGAGAAACAGTCCCTGGGCTTGAGGCCAAGGACAAGTCTCGCAGGCCTGTTCTGCATTAGTAGAAGAAGGCAGATTGAGAAAGAGGCTGTTGCAGTAGTCCAGCCTAGAGAGAACCAGGGCTCTGGAGACAGTGAACTTCTGGGGGAAAGTGAGAAAAGGAAAGGAAGAATACCTCTGAGAAGGTGCAGCTGGTAATGGGCCTTCTTGGCAAGGTCTGTGATGTGAGGAGAGAAGGAGAAAAGGAGAGTGTACAGTCGAAGATGACACCAAGCTTTTTTGCCTCACAGGAAGGTGAAGGAAGAGGGCCCAAGGAGGGCAGCTAGAGTGAAAGAGAGAAAGCAGTATTAGGTGTCCCAATGAGAAGGATCTCAGTCTTATTGGCACTAAGGCAGAGATCGTTGGAGGCGCACCAATCCTAAATGGCGGATAGACAGACAGGAATGAGCAAGAGAGGATGCTGAGGGGGGCCTGAAAGAGACCAGAGTGTCATCCGCATAACGCTGAGAATTAGAGGCGAATGTAGAGATCGGGTCGGCCAAAGGGGCCAAGTAGACATTGAAGGGTGAGAGGTTAGAGCCCTGGGGAACACCACATGAGCAGAGAGAGGTGGAGAGAAATGACCCAAGTTGGACCTGGGAGGGTCAGTCCAGGAGGAAGGAGGTCAACCCCTCCAGGGCCTTATCCTTGATGCCCAGGTTGAGTCGATTGATCAGGCTGGCGTGATTAACCGTGTCAAAAGCAGAGGAAAGGTCAAGAAGGATGGGGACAGAAGGAAGGCTTGAATCAAGATTAGTGAGCAGATCTTCACTGCTATTCAGGAGAGCAGTTTCAGTACCTCTGACTGCTCTGAAGCCAGACTGATGGTCATGGAGACAACCAACAGATTCAGAGTGGAGAGTAAGCTGGGAGATGGGCAGTTTTCCAGGAGTCTGCCCAGAAAAGGAGGGATAGGGATCGGTTGATAGTTTGCCCAAGAGGTAGGGTTGGCAGAAGGCTATTTAAGGAGGGGGTGCACAAGGGGGTGCTTGAGGAGAGAGGGGAAAATACCAGTGGCAAACGAGTGAATGCAGAAATCGGCCAAGGCTGGAGCGAGGTTGTCAATGTGGTCCTTGGTGGTTCTGGAGGAGCAGGGGAGCACCTGTTTTTTCGCACTTACATATATGCAGAAACACATTAAAACTACAAGCAACTTCACAGAAGCACAAGATTCAGCTCAATAGAAATACAATAGCAGTGAAAACAGCACAACAACAGTACATTACAAACCAGCAAAAAGAAACGCTTAGGTCATTCCACACAGTCATGTAGGCTCAGCAGAGCTGACGCTTCTTTCTCAGTGATCCATAGAGGCCCTTCTACGGTTCCTGCACCTACTCTTCTTGGAGCGCACCCTAGACCAATCCTTTGGAGGAGCATCCTGTTGAAAACATTCAGGCAGCTGGAGATCTGCACAGTGAATCTTTAGAACCTCTAACACTGCAGCCTTAGAGACAAACTGATGTTGGACGCATTAGTAGCTAAACATAATGTGGAATGGGTATCCTCAGCGGTACAGAATATCCTTCATCAGCCACTAAGTAAGCGGCCACATCTGTCGTCCCATGCCCCAAGTCGTGGAATATTTGCAGTTCAAGCACTCTAAACAGCATGCTGCTCTGGAACCTCGTCTTTTGAAAGATCAGTTCTTTGGTCCGGAATAAATTGACCCTGGACAACACATCTGGAAGAAGATTTTGATGTTGCTGAAAGTTTGAATAGACTAGGAGTTCAATCTAATGTGAGATCCACTTGTCCATCATCACATGGGATACTGCGAAAAAAGATCCCACACATGTGCTTCCCAAGTCTCGATCTAGGAATTCACGGGGGATCCCCTGAAACCAGACATTGTTTCTATGTGACCGGTTCTCGCCATCCTCTAAGCGCTCATCCGTGATCGCCCTCTGCATGGCCAATGCCGCCACCAGCAGACTCGCTGCTTAGCCGGTGTTCCGCTTGCTGAACATTGTCTGTTGGTTCCTGAAAAGAGCCCTTCAGTTTCTGGAGGGTGGATGCCATTTCCTTCTGGATAGATTGGAGTAGTTGTGCAATATCCCTTTAGTAGCTGGCTAGGAACTGGAGTCCAACGCAGAAAGCGATCCATACCCGCCGATCCAAATGAGGCTTGTTTTGATGATTGTAACAGGTCTCTGATGGACGTGTCCTTGGATTTATTCAACTTGGGGATCCCCAAGAGAATGCCGGGAATACAAGTGGGAAAAACAGAAAATGCACACATCCAGAGATGATCTTCAGAAAAACGAAGCAACCAAGGTGGTCAAACCTAATCACCCAGAAATCTGGTGTGTTCGCAACCGCAAACAATCCACAGTTAAAATAATCCAAGGGGAGCAGGGAATCACAGGCCAAGATAGCAGAGTCAACAAGGCCCTGCTGAGAGGAGACATGCTCCCCTCTCCAAGTGGAATTAGCAGCACACACACACCTGTGGGGGAATTAACAGGGCACTTTGAATGCCAAAGAGTATAAGGCAGCTTCACACCTTATAGAAAATAGATATGCCAGTGCTTCGGGGCTGCTTAAGTCACAGGAGCAGCAGAGCAGGATCAACACAACTGTCCAGCCCATATATCAGCAGGTGACCTCAAATCCTATGGCTCCAAAGAGAACGCCTCAACGGAATCCTCAGAGTCCTCCTCACTGAAAACAGATAAATGCCGGTGGTTTACAGATATACCACGTCCAGCTGCAGCCCCGGGAGAAAGTTGCTCTCAAACGCTGCTCTGGGAGCGTGGCCGGAGCTCAACCTTTGCCGCTCCATCCACGACCCTAACGGGTCCGCAGCGAGATCCGCCGGTCTTTCAATGAGGAGCAGAGCAACCGAGTACCAATCCAGGAGGTACCTCCCAGGACGGTGCACTGTCAATGCGCCGCTCTGAGCTGCTCTCTTTCTCTCTCCAACAGTAGGCAGTTATCTGTCATCAGCAGCTTGAATGTCTCAAGGCCCACTGTAAAAAGGGCGTGAGGGCAGAGGCTGCAGTCTGCACCCACCCAAAGTAAAAATCACACACAAGAGCAGTCCGCATTATCAGTGGATAATGCCTCCACTTAGATTACTCCGGTAACCACGGCTACATAGATGGCACGAACATCCAGCCGCCATGGAAACTTAGGCAGACACGGCCATCTTGGGCTGCTAGGCCGCAAACCACACCAAGAACATTGGCGAAACACAGGTCGCCACAGCTGAGAGATCACTTCTTAAATGCACTGGAAGGATCTCTGGGGTCTCTGACAGTCAAACCCATCGTTCAGACGTTCAAAGAGGAATCTGGGGCACCACGAAGCTGCATACTTCTTGGCAAGGCAATGGAGATGACGGGTCTCACTTCGCCATTAGCCTCCAGCGAGGACACGCCCCCCAAAATAGCCCTTCTTGACTTTAAAATGCAGTTTGACAGTATTCGTGCCACAGGCAACCTAGCCATTGTCCTCCTCCTTGACCTGTCAGCAGCATTTGCCCTTGTGGATCATGACACACTATTTCAGTACTTCCACTTCTCCATAGAAGCTGCCATCTGTGTCAAATCTTTCCTTAGTGAACGAATCTTGAGAGCCTTCATTGGAAATTCAGCAGCTGACCCCATCCCAGTCTCATTCAGCATTCCTCAAGGCTTGTGCATGTCACCCACCCTCTATAAGACCCTACACCAAACCTGTCTTTGACATATTTGAGTTGCTGGCCATCACCTATACCAACTTCGCAGATGACACTCAAATCCTTCTCCCCATCAAAGGTAATCACCCAGAAGACACTCCTACCATAAATAGCGTTTACAGCTCCATTCAAAATTGGATGGCCGCCCATAACCTATACCTCAATGACGATAAAACAGAGCTACTCATTGTAGGCTCACCCTACTGTCTAAAGAAACTTGACACAGCCTATTCCTCACTGCTCATTGATGGCACAATAGTACCAGTCCTCAAACAAGTCAAAACTTTAGGGTATTTACTTGGACGCAGAACTATGACTAAGCACATTAATGCCCTTGCGTCATCCACAGCGTATTCCTCCGAACTAATTTCCCTGAGTAGACAATTCCTTTCACCAAGTTAATGCCTAACACTCGCAACACTGTTCACTTTGGTGAACAGAGTCTATAGCATCGTTCAAGCATGGATGGCTAACCATGGCCTATGCTTGAACGATGACAAAACAGAGCTCATCATCTTGGGCACCACAGCCCGCATCTCCAAACTCAACCAAAACTACTCAACCTTCATCATCGATGGCAACACTATCAAGGTCGCCAGAGAAGTAAAAACCCTTGGTTTTTACCTTGATTCGACACTATCCTTAACCAAACAGGTGAACTCACTGGCCTCATCCACGGCCTATACATGTAAATTAATACGAGCCGGGAAACGATTCTTATCAGATGACAGCTGTCTTATCCTAGCCAGAGCCCTCATCTTATCAAGATTAGACTATTGCAACGGCCTTTACATAGGGACAACTAAACAAATCATCAATAGAATTCAAGTGCTCCAAAATAATGCACTTAGAGCGGCCCTAAGTATCGCTAGAAGAGCACATATCTCAGAAATAAGACGTAAACACAAATGGCTCTCCACCCAAGAAAAAATCAACCTTAAATCTGCCTCCCTCATCCACAAATGCTTAAATAACAAAGCCCCCCGCTACCTTACAGAACGTTTTAACAAAAAAAAATCCCACTAGAATTACAAGGACAGTCAGCCCTAACTGCCTCATAGTGCCCAGATTTAAACTAACCACTATTGGAGGATCCAGCTTCCCAGTCAAGGCAGCTCAATTATGGAACGCCCTACCTCATGCACTTAGATCCGACCAAACGTTCAACAACTTCAGAAAGAATACCATAAAATGGCTCACGGAGAATGTGATATAAATGGCACTCTCCCCCTCGCACCTCCACTCTTACTTCACCTGACACGCAATGACCTGCTTTTTTGTAAACGCTAGTCATAGATTCGACTGCTTGGCTGCGCCTTATCTGCACTTGTACTTGTCTCACCTTGCAGAGTCAAGAAATGTCATCTTTGCCTGCTTTGTAACTTGTAACGTCTGTAACCAAGCTGTAAACCTCCTTGTCTCTTGCACCCTGCTACCTCAGGGTCCGGTGCGCACAATAAATAAATAAACAAACAAACAAGAGCCATTGTACTCAGCAAATTGGACTATTGCAATGCCCTACTTTAGGGTATGACATCAACTAACCTAGCAAAACCTCAACTACTCCAAAATAAAGCATTGCATGCAGCAATGGGGCTTTGAGGCTCTGACCGCATCACATCAACACGTCGTGATGACCACTAGCTGCCCATCAAAGCCTGTATTGACTTTAAAACCCTGGCTATCGTTCACTGCTGCATTTACAATGAAGCTCCACTCTACATTAACAATATCACCAAAAAACCGCAGGAGCGTGTTCTGCGATCCTCTAACAACATCTCACTGGTCACTCCTCGATTTAAACATAGAAGAGCTGGAGGTGTTGGCTTCCATGTTACAGCTCCCACCCTCTGGAACTCCCTACATCCTTATATCAGGAATGAACCCTCCTACCCAGCCTTCAAGAGACTTGTGAAAACTTGGCTGCTTGACAAATGATTAATTTAACCATGTTTTAGATGCTACTTGCTGCTTTTACTGTATCCACTATACAAATGCTGTGTTACCCAAGGGTCTGGGCGTTATATACATGCTATAAATAGTTAGTACCTGGCGAGAGGGCTACGGTGGCCTCTGAGCCAATGAGGAGGATTGGAATGGGGTCCTTACCAAACAGGGAAAGACCCCACTCCAAGCCTCCTTGGAACGGGGGGCCTCCATCTTCCCTTGCCTGGAATAAGATAAGTGTGCTCCCCGCGCCCGCTGCCCCCCACCCCACCCTTCCTCATATTTAAGCCCACCTCCCCCACTTAACTTCTGCTGCGGTGTCCCTCGCTGGCACCGCGAACAGTCCTGTTCTCGGTGCATCTCCGTCCTTCGATTAGCTGCCTTGGAAAGCGAGAAAGGACTATGTGAAGTCTCTTCCCCCTTTCCATAACAACCATTTTGTTTGTTTACAGTTTTTCATTGCCTGCCGTTGAAAGGGAGAAGGGACTGTGTAGTCCCTTGTCCCTTCTCCCTTTCAATTGCAGCCATTTTCTATGTTTATTTTTTTCTATTAAGTTCAATGGCTGCGTGGTAAAGGGGGAAGGGACTACGTGTAGTCCCTTCTGCCTGATCCCTGGCAGCCATTTCTTTTGATTTTTTTTCCTCGAGTCGAGAAATGTTTTCAATGCCGTTTCTGACCTCGAGAAATAAAACGTCATTAGTACCCCAGCTACGTTAAAGCCCTCGCTTTGCTCGGGCTTGTAACTATCATCCCAGGGGCATTACCAGACCGGTAATTTCCTTCTCCTTGGGTTCTATTGCTTCGGTATTACAGGTACCCTTATTTTCGTATATTTTCAATAAATACACTAATTTCAATGTACAGATGCTGAACAACACATATACCTCTAACTTAATGCTTTACTTTTCACAGTGGTGTGAAATGCCATCCTTCAGCATAATTTAACATTGTAATCGCTGCATGCAATTGTATTAATATGGCTGCCAACAAGATGCAGCCAATTTATTTAGGAACACTAGAGTTGCACTGCAGTTAACGGAATTGTAATCAAACTAATTTATAGCCTCACCCATGTATATATAAAGTACTTCAAAATACACATCATGCAGTTAAACTTTATTTTTTATTAAATCACATTTTATGTTCATGTTCTCAGTTTGAAAACAAACATCTTAATAGGGTACAACCAGTAACTTGCACCAATTATAAACATAAAACCCTCCGCTGTTCATGCTGTCTAATATCAAATTATAGCGCGTTTAAGTTCTGTCTGTGGGGTGGGCTACCTTCCATATTTGGTGAAGAAGGGGAGCCATTCTCCCTCAACATTAGTTCTAGATTCATTTAGAAGATGTGTAAAGTACGCCATGTCATAGATGGCCCTTACCTCTGGACTCATTCTTTGTCTGTGGGAATCCTATAACGTTTCTAAAACTGCAACACAACTCCTAGCCGTCACCAATAGGATGCGCACCATGTGTCCCCCATCTCCCTCGTCATCATCCTCCTCATATACCCCAAAGAGCATAACCGACGGCGGGAGCTTCCTTTTAATCCCATCAATCCCCTGATCCATGAGAGGACCTTCTTCCAGTACTTTTGTATGCGAGAGCAACCACACCACATCGGATAATAATGCCCACATGGCTGGCCAAATTGTGTGTTTTTAAATCAAACATTTCAAGTTATCTCTACAATATCATGAATGTGTTTCAAACCTGCTGGGTCCCACTTTAAGATACACGTGCCTATGTTCGTGACACATTAGGTATAACATTGTTGTGTGGTTTGTAAAGTGTCTCTTCTTAACGAAGTCCCAACACTGCTGGAATTGTTTTCAACAAAAACTATTATGTCTGCTTCTGGGTTTCAGATGTATTGCTTTGAAGATAAGGTGATAGTCCCCGTACTGAATTCTATGCATACTCCTGCTGCAGCCAATGGGGTTTAAAGGGAGGATTCACTTTTTTTGTTTTATCTTATGAGGTTTTAGTACTGCGCCAGTTACCACCTGTGTGGCCTAGAAGTGGTGATGCCTGTCCGGAGAGTTAGGTAATGTATCCCTGCCTCGGTTACCCAGACAATGATCTGCAAGATATGATATGGCATTTATAACACGCCTATACACAAGTGTTTCACAAGAGAATAGCAAAGGGCAGCAACGAAGAAGAAACAGTAAAGAGGAGAATGTTTAAGTTCACGTGAAAGATTTGTGTAGTTAAGAAATAAAATGAGGGGTACGGATGGAGTTTGTGGTAGTATACACGCCTGTAGAGTCGCTTTTGGATGATGAAACATATCACTGATGGAAACATTTCAAACGCTTAATGCACCTGTGAACGTGTGTAAATAGATGTGGGCAGTTTGTAGTATACCCAGGGAAGTACTCAAATGAGTCAGCAAGTGGATGCTTGATAGGCTTGTGATGTTCTCAAACGTGCACTGGAAGCATGGAACCAACTAAACTAAAAACCACAAAAGAAAATGAATGGCTGAAGGGAGGAATAGGAAAAAGAAGGTTGTTCTTTTACTATTTCTACCGTTGCGGGGCATAGCCACATTGCGACAGTGGATCAGAACACAGAAGAAAGCGGGCATGTGAGCGGGTGGGATATGAAACTATAGAGGGGCCAGAGGGAGTGTGAAAAGTGGAGAGAGTTTGGGCAGAGTGGAGGGGAGCAGGGCTGAACTGACAGCGACAAAAATGGAAGTTCAGGGTAGTGGCACCAAGATGGAGGACAAGAACGCAGACTAATATAGGCCTTTATCAGCCTATGCTCCCGACCGGAAGGTGCCACTTCCCCTGGTGCCAAGGTCCCATTTGTCCCAGGATGCTGGGCACAAAACATTGGGTTTCATTACAGGTTTGGTGGTATTTTGGCAGTAAATGTGCCGAAATACCAGCCAACGGATTTACTATTACCACCACTTGGTCCGGCAGAATTACTACTGGATTACAAGGGGTGGTAGGCAGTGTTAGTCCCCATATATTGGAGTCCATCGGACTTCGTCGGGATTTCGGCAGAATCCCTGCTGGCGGCAAGTCTGCCAGTTTGGCCTTTTTTGGGCATTAAGGCAGAGGTATTACTCCGGCATTCTGCTGGAGGTTTTTCCTCCACCTTAACTTCAAACCCATAGTTCGGCGGTGTAGTAATGCAGTGCTAACCACGTTAACACTGCATTAACACCGGTTTTGGCCACACTGCCAAAGTCATACCCATTGTATTCAACCAGTAAAACAGAGGTAACCCTTGTGAGTGCAAAGGTGCGTTAATCGACCACAAACAGAAACATGGATGCACGACACTTAGAAAAGAAATCTTCCAGTGCAATATTTTTGAAAAGGTAAAATGTTTTATTTTGACAGTCAAACCAAATTAAGGAGAAATAAAGGCTTTATTATGAATTGCAGATAAACAGACATCAGGTTCAGCTAACATTTTCTCTGGAGGAACACTAAAGCATTGGTCTATGCATCATCCATAATTTTTTTCCGGGCGCCGACCGATTTGTATGTACAGCAGAAGACCACTGAACAGAGCATAGTGCCTTATAATAATCTTGACAAAAATCTGTATTAAAAAGACAATGTTGTATCTCGATTTTAAAAGTTAAAAACCTCCATGTCTCCACTGGGTCACTAGCCCTTATTTTAAATTTTACGCTTTTTCCATTCAGGTTCATCGTGTGGCTCATCTTCGTCCGACTCCACCTCAGCAAAGACGGTGTTGGGCTGTGTCCTATCAAAAAAAGAAAGAGGAAAGGATACATTAGAACTAATGTCAGCACAAGCCAAAAATGGGATATTTGCAAAAGACGAGGTCCCTGCACAACATATAGTCTTATCCTAAAATATTGTATCCTGCCCACTCATTAACAACATAATTCTTCAGCACGCCCTACCCTACTTATAACTACTGTACATATGTAATACTGCGCATGGAGGGGGAAAAGACAGACTAGTTTCTAGGAGCTGTCAGCACTACTGGGATACAGATGGTCCCTTTGTGGTCTGCTGTGTTTGTGTTAAACTCCTGTGGAGATCCAAGCGTGGAGGAGGCACAGCCTGAACATACAGAGCAAGAATATACTCAAAAATCTCTTTAATGATTATATGACAAGAACTGGACCAACCCAACTGACACAATGGGGCGAACTAGACTAATGCAAAAAGATTGAGGCGGAGAAGCCTCAAAGACGTTGCTGCGACAAGACGCATCATAATCAATCATGTTACACCATGAACAAGAAATTAAAAGGACTCAAATTGTTTGATGCAAAAAAAGGAATGCATTACAAAATACAAATCATGGGACAAAAATAGCGGAGCGTATGAGTCCAAAAAACTTCTGCCAAGAGTCAAGTTAAATGGGCTAGCATCCAGAGCCACCATAAGCACTTTCGGTGTGCGGGGCACAGACATCTTGGGGCCCCCTCCACTGAAACAAAGGAATTAAGGAATCAGAATACCTGGTCAAGCCCCCCTCATCACGATCAACATCCACAGCTTGATATGCTGCAATTAAAAAAAGCATGGGTACTCCCTTTCAGTCCCATTACCCTCTTCATTCTTGCTATAATAACAATGATATAAAGTAGCATTTCAAGGGCAACACTAGAAGTCCAAGTACTGGAGCTCTAGCATGGGTACGGGACACTTTCCATCAATAGCCGCCATGAACAAGGTACACCGGTCATAGTATAAAGGCAGGATACATATTGTAATATACCAGAGCACAGGGGGGCTGTGGGGCTGGTGTCCGCATTAACAATAACACAAGTTAGCAGAGTATCTGGGGCCCATTCAAATCCCCCCCCCCCCACAACCCGATGATAACTGAGAACTCAGCCATGGGGCAAATAAACCGGCTTTATTCTCCAAAAGACAGGGATCATACAGGAAAAAACAAAATCTCCAGCAATGTCAGCGTCTAAGCCTGTGTCACCCGGTTGTATTCCTTGGTGATGTTATAAACACCAAACCATCCACAAAAACCTAAGGGACATCCCATTGGACGGCTTGGGTGCCAATACCTATAGAAATATCCTATGTTAATTTTTGGCTTCACCTGAGACTTCCCCAAAAAACTATCTATTACTTTGTTGCAGGGTCGCACGATGACCATTGGCCCATGCAACATTGTACGCCACCACATGATCTGAGCATCTGGATTGGCTGGAGTGGGTCCCCCCAGGCCTGGGACCCTGTTCTGTTCAAAGCGCTCGGTGTACCTTTTCATGGTAATGGGAAAGACTGTGTCCCCATTGTTGCCACTGATTTGACCACCTAGCCTGAAAGCGTGCCTGCAGGTTGCAATTTTCGGTGGACAACTCATGTATCAATCTCGTCTGCTTCACTGGAAACTGCTCCTCTTCTCACCTTGATAAAATAGCCATCGCTCAGCTGGGTCACATGTGCGAGGACCACAAAACTGAGTCTGTCTGTAATTATTGAGGATTTTATTCTGTATGTCGCAGGTGGCTCGCCGCCCCGGGAATCAGGAGTTTTCCAGCCGCCCTTGTCCTTGGCTGCGAACACTGTCTCTGTACTTCGTGCTGCAGTCTGCATCTCTTCAATATTTTGAGGCCTATGGCTAAAAATTCACTACAGTCATTCTATGGGTTACCTATAGGTTCTAATTTCTTCTTTCGAGATTAGTAGAGGCAGAGCCCTACAGGTTCCTTAAACGTCCCCCAAGCTTCTTGTGGTTAGTTGCGATAAAGCGTGCAAGCCGCAATGTGATGGGTAAGATATTTTGGGTCGAAGTGTGAAATAAAACCCATCTGTTTCAATAATGTTCAAAGTAGTAACTATGTCAAAGAGTCTCCCAACAATTAGCAATGGAACTAATGCTCTATGCTACCCATTAGCGATTTGAGCCCAGTCCATTCCTTTCCTTTACATTACATTACAAAACATCTATGCTTCTTTACCCTGGACTGTTTGCCAGAGCAGTAGTGACTCCTTCTTGTGACTCTTCTTCACCTGTCTTGCTGCTAGGTTCCTTGAACAGTCCCTTCATCTGCCACCCCAACCGCCCACAACTAAGGTGCGCTCTAGCTCTCCTATATACTCTAATTGATACTCTATCACCTTCCCTACACCTCTCTCGAAGCCTGGAAGGAAAACATTTACGAAAGCACTCCTGCTCTGCAATCCAGGATTGTCCATTGCTGACACATATGTCAATGCTTCCTCCATGCACACTATTACTGACATACTATTTACTGTCCCGTCTCCTGACCTATGGACTTCCCATATGGTCTCTCCCAGTTTCCGTCCTGGCCCATTAATGGTGGAACCAGGTGGGAAGTTCTCTTTGCACACTTCTCATCTTCTCGGTGCATCATTAATCTCTACCAGAATGGCAATATCATGGCCCAGGGCTCTCAGCCCAACCTCCTCCTACTTGACAGGCGTCTTCCGTCTCTCATTAACTTCCTACCTTCTCCTGCCATTCCTGCGGCTGCCACCCCTCTGGCCTCTTTGCCCCCACTGACAGGTGCACCTCGCCTCTGTACCCCGCCTTGGAAGACCTTTAAAAGGTGGCAATCATCTTCACCTAGCTACCCTCAATTCTAGCTCTGCTGTCAAACACTCCTCTGACATCTGTCACCTCCTTGAAGACTTTGTCCTCTGCACGGCAGTGGCCACCCATTTTACAACCAAAACTCAGGACATCCTGTCCGCTCTCTCCTCTATGCCCCTCCCCCACCCACTTAAATGCATGTATGCCTCACCTTTGCCCCCTACTCGCCTCCTTCTCACCCATAGCACTAGATGAGGTCCAGAAGACAGTCTGCTCTATGAAAGTCTCCTCTAAACAGGTGCTTCACTGCTCCTCTAGAACTATCAAGGACATTGCATCTCTCGCTCCCTCCCTGGCTGCGTTCTGTAACCACTCTCTTACCATTGACTCCTTCCCTTCATCCCTCAAGCAGTACCTTGTGCACCCCCTCCTATAAAACTAATCTGTGGACCCTTCCTGCCTGGCTAACAACCGCCCTATATCCACTAACACCCTTCTTGGGAAAACTCCTGGAGAAGTTGGTCATCTCCCAACTAATCCATCACACTAAATCTGTTGACTGCCTCCACACTCACCAGTTTGGCTTCAGAGAAGCCAGAGGCATGAAAACTGCTCTCCTGAACACCCGTGATGACCTGCTCTCAAACCTCGACTCCTACACTCCTTTAGCCCTTATTCTCCTCGATCTGTCCTCTGCCTTTGACATGGTCAATCATTCCATCCTCATAAATCAGCTCTGTGATACCCTGGGCATCACGGACCGGGCACTATATTGGTTGACCTTTTTCCTCTAAAATCGGCCCTCTCTAGTTCTACTGGGCTTCTTTCTCCCCTCTACCTCACGCTCGACTTGCAGCATCCCTCTGGGCTCTATCCTCTCACCGTAGCTTTTCAGCATATACCTTGCCCCTCTTGCCCACTAGATCCCACTTTCTTTAAATTTATTTGTGTGTGGGGGCGTGGCCCTGGTCGCATGCTCTCCTTTGACCCCACCCTACGGCACCACTCCTCAGTCCCCTTTGACTCATCAGCTAGATTCGACTGCTTAAATACGTACCTTTTTAATGGGGGAGGATGGTGGGACATATGGAGGAAAGGGGACTATGGACTAGGAGTATGTTAGTCACTACAGTGAGTAATTTATATTTACTTCTACGTCTCGTCCCCTTTCCTCCATACTGCATGGGCTATTACCAATAATTGAATCCACAGGGACGTGAGATGTTTTAGATCTTAAGAGACCAGGCACCTGCCGAAGACCATGTCTGATCTTGCACTGCCATCTAGACAATAGTGCTTGCAGACTGCTGAGGGGGTAATCCAGGTAGCTGCTCTGCTGATTGTTTGCCATGGCACATGCCTCTGGAAGGTGACTGCTGTTGCTTTGGCCCTAACTGCAGGAGCGTCAAGATTTTCTGGAATTTCCTTCTGTGGAAAGGTGTACGCCTCCTGAATGGCTGCACCCATCAACCTGGCTATAGAGGCCTTTGATGCTTGACACACAGCATAGACTGAAGGTGATGAATAACGCATCTGATTTGCGGAAGCCTTTAGTCCTGCCTAGGTAGAACTTCAGGGCCCTCCCGACGTCTAGACAGTGCAACACCCTTTCTGCCTCGTCATTTGGGATAGGGAAGAATGTTGGTAGTACTATCTCCTCATTGAGATGAAATGAAGACACCACTTTTGGAAGAAATGCAGGGTGGGTGCAGAGCACTACCTTGTCTCGATGGAACATGGTATAGGGTTCCAAAGTCACAAGGGCCTGAACTCCGCTTACCCTTCGTGCCAAAGTGAGGCCCACCAGTAGAGCTGTCTTGATTGTGACCAATTTTATGTCCACGGATGCCATGTGCTCGAATGGTTTATGCGCCAAGGAGCTTGCACTACGTTGAGGTCCCATACTATGTGGACATTTGATAGGGGGGTACAGCCTTGTCAGCCCCAACATTTACCACTTTACCACGGGGTTGGAGGTGGAGGATGATTTCTTGTCTGAAGTCCTGTATGCACCTTTTGGGGCTAGGTAGGAAAGGCATACATCTACCTGAACCCCAGACCCTGCCAAATGTGCTGAGTACGATAGTACCTGATCCAGTGTGCACATTGACAGGTCTTTGCCCTTTTCCTTGGCCCAGAAGAAAAATCTGGTCCATTTGCTCTTATATGGTTCCGGGTGGAGTCGCTCCTTGCCTTCTGAATTATCTTCAGGTTGTCCTGTGATAGATGAATGTGCTGCAGTGTTAAGTGCTCAGGAACCAGGCTGCTAGGGCTAACTTCTCTGGGAAGTCGTGAACTACTGCCTCCCTCCCCTTGCTGGGAGAGGAGCATCGTTCCTTGCACTGGGAGAGTCAACAGACCCTGGACTGAGAGCAGTATGCGGTCTGAAAACACAGACTAGCTGGCCACTGTGGAGCCATCAGGATTAGACTGAGGCATGAAGCCTCTCTGATCTTGCAGACAACCCTGTTGATTAGTGGGGTTGGTGGAAATGCGTAGGCCCACATCTCATTCCATTGGATGTGTAAGGCGTTACCTAGCGACCGCGAGCCCAGGCCCAGCCATGAAGCGTACTGATGACTATGCCGGTTCTGCTCCGTGCGAAAAGGTCTTGTTCGTTCAGCTGCCACTCATAGTTGTCGACTCCCAATCTGAAGAGTCTGTCTGCCTCCAGGTTGGATTCTCCAGAGAAGGTTTATCGCTGAAAGCCATATGTTGTGGGCTATGGCCCATTCCCATTTATCGGTTGTGAGCCTGCACAAGGGAGGTGATCTGGTGCCCCCTTTTTGTTGATGTAGAGCATGCAAGTGGAGCTGTCTCTCTGAACAGAGACTACTTTGCCCTTAATTACTGGTAAGAAGGCCCCGAGAGCCAATTGAATGGCCTTCAGTTCGAGGAAGTTGATGGGACTCTTCTGTTCCTCCCTTGGCAATGTGCCATGTACACTGTGGTTGCCCAGCATGGCTCTCCTCCCATCCAGGGAGGAGTGTGTTGTCATAGTACAAGTAGGCAGGGGTGCCTAAACAGTCTGCCCACCATAAGATTGTTTCCCCGCCTCAATCACACCAAATTCTGTTGGAGTTCCGCTGGAATGGAGACCAATGTCACTTAGGAACCCGTCATCTGGTATGCGGAGCCGCTAGCAGGCATGCCGCCATAATTCCCTATTTGACGTTGGTACCACCAGGTCAGTTATCGGTGACGGTGACCAGTAGCCGTCTTGATGGCTGCCACCTATTCTGTGGTGGGGAAAATTCTTTGCTCTCTAGTATCCCATAACAGACCCAGGAAGACCAAGGTCTGGGTAGGCTGGAGCTGCGACATTTTGCGGTTGATCGAGAATCCCAGTTCGTATAGGGTATCCAGGAGTCTGGAGGCCATATTCAGAACCTCCCACAGGGATTCCGCTAAGACTAGCCAGTCGTCGAGGTGTGGAAATACGTGGTGGCCCTCCGACCTGAGCAATGCCACCACTCCATTCAAAGCCTTGTAGAGGAGTAGGCGAATGCCTCTACAGAAAGTCCCGCCCCTATTCTGCCTATATGTTGGAAACCGGAAATTGCGACATGTGCAGCGCCAGTAATGATACTTATACTGTGATGAGTCTTTGAGATGAGGTATCCACTAAGAAAGCCCTATGTGAAGAATCCTTGAAAGGCTGATGATCTCCTGAGAAAAGTGCCTGAAGAAGTGTGAAGATGAGAAAAGAAGAAGCTGGTGATGAAGAATGAGACTGATGCACTGAAAAGGATAAAAAGAAAAGAGAATGCATAGGTGATGTAGAATCTGATGGCGAAGTAAAGAATTGAGAAGATTTTTATGTGCGGAACAAAGACTGCAAGAGTGTGAAGACTGAAGAACATGCAAGCCGTTCAATAACTGTACAGACACTGTAATACAAGTAGACTTAGTATTCATAAGGCTGTCTATCATAGTATATAGACTGCAGGCGGTGCCACCAACATATATGTATATAGAGCTCTGGACATTCGATGACATATTTTAGTAAGCAAGTCTCCATGAAGGAAGATGGATTTGAGGCTAGGTGTGTCGCAGCAATGAATAGGCTTGAATTCGAAGCAAGATCAGAGAAGCTGTCTGGCTTGATGTGAAAGAGGTAAGAAAGGGAAGCCTGATTAATGTCTATGGCCCTCCAGGCAATTCTACAATATAATAAAGAGATTGGACCAACTAGACCAGAGATGACAAATAACTATTATTCATATCATAATAGCTTTCTGTTTATTATACAAATGCATATGTCATATAAAAAGTATATTTACAATGTTTATATTCATTAGTCAGCTCCACAAACCAACTGCAATATAACCCTTTACAAACCAATCATTCACAACTCATTCATACAGTCATCATGTTTACAAAGAATTAGAAAAAAGTGTTGTTCTGTTTAGATCACAGTAATAGGTCAAATAGTTATTGAATTAAGCACTCAGTTATTTCACAATGTGCCCCTCTGTTGGTATTCAGGGGGTTTAGAAAACCATTGTCAACATGTTTCGGTTGAGTTCTCTTAACGAGGATGAAGCAGTCCCCTCGTGTCGTGACTTAATATTCAACCTTCTTCAGGACAGGAGGGCAATCGCCAATTCTGCGTTGCCTCTTGGTGAAACACCAAAGGTGGAGGGTGTGTGTGGCAAGAGAGCCTTAGATCTACAAATGAAAAAATGAATGACGTTGTCATCTCTGTATTTACTCAAAAATTAATTTACTTAGTGTTCAAATACAGTTTTCTGAATTTACTGTATGACACCTGCTCACCTCCTTTGAAACTTTCAGGGGCTGGCGAACTGGTAAGGTGGAGTAGATCCCGTCGTGAGTGCTCCCAGAAGTGGCGCTTCACGTGATGTATGCCCTATAGTGAAAAAGGACATGTGTATTTTTTTAGAAGACTAACTAAACAGTGGGGACCCAATAAAGTGATTCTACAATAGCGGGTTGGTACTCACTGCTTTTGTAAGGAAGAGGAAAACTGTTTTCCTTATTTGTCTCTTGTGGCTCAGTTTAATAACAGGGCGAATTAATTCATGCAAGCAGGCGCATATTTGAAAAAGCCTGCAGAGGAGAAAACAAAGCATGTATAACATGCATTAACTACTGGTGACTTGGTAGTGCAGCAACCCATCCATACTAAGCCGTATAGGGTACATTAGCACATTGGCATTTAAAATAAAAACGCGTACTTGTAACAACCGTGTAGTTCGCACTGGAAAGAAAAGCCAGTGGTGGAGTTCAGCGAAGTTTATGGCCGTGGACCGAAATAATCTCCACTGGGCCGTTTGGCTGCCTACATAAACACAAACACAGTACGGCGTGTTGATTTTCTGCTCTATGGTCATTGTGCCTTAGACAACATGATGCACTACAGAGTCACTTTCTGTCGATGTGGATGTTTCCTTACCTTGCTTAAGCCGTGGATAAATACTGCGCAGCAAGTCAAACTGTGACTGCTATGGCACCTTTCGTCAGCCAAGGTTGAGTGGAAGCTCAGTGCACATGCGCTTTAGCATCCACGGACAGCCGCTCAGGGTTGTGGACTTTGCAGTCCACAGTGCTACTACAGATAATTTAAAATGTAGAGGGAAATGGTGGAAACCTACTTGTGCTTATAATGTGGAGCTACAGATGAACTAATCAGCTAGCTCCGAATGTATCTCAATTCGAAACACAGAAACTGCGCTTGCTTACTTTATTAGGGAATTATAGGCTTAATAGTCCAAAAAAGGCGCGACTGGAGCGTCTAATGCATGTGTTTGCGTCGCCTTACGATGGTAGGTGGCGCGCTCTCATAGTTCCTTACATTGTGGGCTTTGTAGTCCACAATGCTACTACGAATAGTTTTGTACATATTCAAATGTAGAAGGAAATGATGGAAGACTTATAATATGGAACTAAAATTGAACTAATAAGATAGCTCGAAATGTCTCTAAATTTGGAACAAATCAACACAGAAAACGGGGCTTACTTACCTTGTTAATGGGTTATGGGCTTAATAGTCCAAACAGCCACGCCTAAAGCGTCTGATACATGTGTTTGTGTCGCCCCACGATGGTGGGTGGCGCGCTCTCATAGTTACTTCTTAGTAGGTGGGTGCAGAATGTGTCCAGTCATCCAAGGTTAGCAGAAATCTATATGTGCTAATGCGAGTCACTGGTCGGAATGTCATCCATACATACCTCGCAGTTGAGGAAGACTTACATATGCAAAGTATTATGGGCAAGATAGTTCTAAACCACAAGAAATTAATTGCTATTTAGTACATTCCATTCTACTGAGATATTTAACCCGTGATGTACTGTATCTAAGGAATAAATCCATTTCTGTTCGAGACGGTGTAGAGCCATTGCCATGCCGCCGCCTCTTGTTTTCAAGTTCAGAGTTTGTAAAACAAACCACTTCATTTCTGTATCTTTATGAATGTGCCTCTTGAAATGATCGACCAAAGGCTTGTCGGGTGTGTGATTTCTGATGCATGAACGATGTTCTCCGATGCGGACCTTCACTGCTCTGACGGTTTTCCCTACATATAGTAGGTCGCATGGACACGATATCACATAGATTGCATTCTTTGTGCAGCAGTTGGTGTGAATTTTCATCACCCACGTCTTATCCCCATATTGGAAGGTGTGTTTGGTCTCAGTGAGGGGGCAGACACTGCAGTTGCCACATTTATAATGGCCAGTGATGGGGGGAAGTCCCCATTGGTTCATGATGGTGGCATCTCAGGGTTTCTCACGATAAGTATGAACCAGTTTTTGTCGCAGGTTACAGTTACGTTTGCATGCAAACATTGGTTTTCGTGATAATGTACCAGGGTGTTTCACCAAATCCCAGTTTTGGTTGATTATTTTTCTGATTGTATTACTGATAGGGTTGAATGTAGTAACACATACCAATCTCTCATTCGATTTTTTGTCCTTTCCTTGTAGAGAAAGTTCCCCGTTTGTGTTCGCGGCTCTTTTCATGTTGTTTTTCACCAAGCGTTTTGGATACCGCCAGGAGTCCAGCCTTTCTTTAAGTTGTGTGGCGTGTATGTTGTAGTCCTCCTTATCAGTACAGTTACGTCGGATCCGCAAGAATTGGCCGTAAGGTAAATTAAATTTGAGACTCTCTGGGTGGAAGCTTGAATAGTGTAATAGGGTATTCTTATCCGTGGCTTTTCTGTAAAGTGAGGTGGCTAAGTTGTTGCCTTGTTTTCTGATCATAAGATCCAAAAAGCTTACCTGTTCTTTACTCCACTCAATAGTGAATTTGATATTCAGATCACAGGTATTGAGCCATTTATGAAAAGAGAGGAGAGATGTATGGTCCCCTCGCCAGATGTTAAAAACATCGTCGATGTAGCAACGCCACATCTTAAGCTGTCCATTTGTCTCGTTATTTAGAATTTCGGTGATGTATCTTGATTCGAATTTCGCCATGTAGAGATTCGCTACGTGTGGGGCGAAGGTGGCCCCCATACCTACCCCTTTCTGTTGTTTATAAATCTGGTGTTTAAAGAGGAAAAAGTTTTCTGTCATGGCCAGTCTTGAACATTCTAGTATAAATCCTGTGGGGGGTTTATGGGGTCTGTTTCGTGTGTCCAATACTTCTGCTGGAGCCTCCAGACATGCCATTTGGGGGATTGACGTATATAGCGCCTCCACATCCATGGTCAGGATTTATTCCTTAGATACAGTACATCACGGGTTAAATATCTCAGTAGAATGGAATGTACTAAATAGCAATTAATTTCTTGTGGTTTAGAACTATCTTGCCCATAATACTTTGCATATGTAAGTCTTCCTAAACTGCGAGGTATGTATGGATGACATTCCAACCAGTGACTCGCATTAGCACATATAGATTTCTGCTAACCTCGGATGACTGGACACATTCTGCGCCCACCTACTAAGAAGTAACTATGAGAGCGCGCCACCCACCATCGTGGGGCGACACGAACACATGTATCAGACGCTTTAGGCGCGGCTGTTTGGACTATTAAGCCCATAACTCATTAACAAGGTAAGTAAGCCCCATTTTCTGTGTTGATTTGTTCCAAATTTAGAGACATTTCGAGCTTATTAGTTCAATTTTAGTTCCATATTATAAGTCTTCCATCATTTCCTTCTACATTTGAATATGTACGAAACTATTCGTAGTAGCATTGTGGACAACAAAGCCCACAATGTAAGGAACTATGAGAGCGCGCCACCTACCATCGTGAGGCGACGCGAACACATGCATTAGACACTCCAGGCGCGCCTTTTCTGGACTATTAAAGGCATGGTCTAGTAAAAATTTTTATTGTCCTACGGGTCGGCCATGTTTTTTTAAGCCTAAGTGGCTCGATTTTAGAAAACTTTCCTATGGACCTTACCCGAGTTTTCGTCCATTAAACGCACGCGAAAACAAGCACCAGGGAGCCGCCATTTTCTGATAATCCTATCTTCTCCCTGATCGCCCTGGCTGACCTGCTTTTGCGGCACTAAATCAATTCCCCCGCCCCTGAGCCTGTCATCAGCAGACTCGTACCGCCCATTTCCCAACGCCAAAGCACGTCTTGTGTCAACATTCGCTGCGCTTCAGCTAATGACGTGTCGCCATGGAAATGGCAGGACGCCTCTTTCCTCAATAAGTATAAACAGACCGTTTCACAACACACTTCGTGCAATTGTTCGTCCTCTCCTCGTAATCCGAGTAACGAGTAAGTATACTCTGCTTGTCATGCCACTCCTATTTCATGTTCTTCTACTATATCCAAAATTACATCTACATATCATTGTAACGCATGTAAGTCGTTCAATAGTGTGCATTGCCTAGATAGCATTTGTCCGTGCAGAATGCCATTAGTTACAAGAATTGTCATTGACAACAAACGTTTATTAAACTTATCTTGGTAATTTAAAAACAGTTTGTTTCATTCCTTTTCACAGGTGGTACAGGCTGGTGGCCTATCGTTCCTTTACATGGTGGCTCCACGGGAGGCTTGGACACCGCGTTCGAAGAGTAATACCGCCTGTGCCGTTCGTGCCATTAGAGAAACGTTCCCGAGTGACAGCGGTCAGTACAGGGGATTTTCTCTCGCTGTGCTGCAACCTGACCTGTATAATCTTTAAAGTCTTGTATTTTTGTGTCATGAAAATAAGATGCAAAATAAAACACCACATATATTTTAACAACGGTTTTTCGATTTTTTAAATGAATGAAGTGTGTCTCCATTCAAGGATGGACGTCATACATCTGTGCTCCGAATGGGTGAAGGTCTGGTCGCTGTGAAGCAGGGTGGTCACTATCTATCTAAGCTAACATAACATTCTCAATAATGCATGCACTAAATAACACTTGTTCAAAGTCTTTCAGTGGGTTATGTCTCTATAAAAGTCACACATATGTCTATACTAACAATTACCATTGGATTATACAGGCCTTAGGGTCTTGACCACTATAATACACCGGTTGAAGTGTGGGTCTGTGCTCACAAGAATCTCCGGTATGTGGCATTTGTTATTGATAAGCAACGATATACTGATATAAAGGCGGTTCGCGCCAGTGGATGCGCGCTGGCATGGGGGGCTGTCAGGGGCGCGAAAGGCCAAGGTGCCAAACTACATGTGCACTTCAAAAGGTGTCCCACGCCAAGGGGCCATCGGTCACATGGCCTCCTCAGACCCTGTGTCTCCAGCCAGGCCTCCCCTTGAAGCAGACCGCCCCCCTGCAATCCACATAAGTGTGTCTCCATTCAGCAGTCTTCCTGTGCCTTATCTGCATGCCCCAGGCCCATCCATCCCACCCCCCTGTATCAAAGGTGGTTCGCGCCGGTGGATGCGCGCTGGCATGGGGGGCTGTCGGGGGCGCGAAAGGCCAAGGTGCCAAACTACATGTACACTTCAAAAGGTGTCCCACGCCAAGGGGCCATCGGTCACATGGCCTCCTCAGACCCTGTGTCTCCAGCCAGGCCTCCCCTTGAAGCAGACCGCCCCCCTGCAATCCACATAAGTGTGTCTCCATTCAGCAGTCTTCCTGTGCCTTATCTGCATGCCCCAGGCCCATCCATCCCACCCCCCTGTATCAAAGGTGGTTCGCGCCGGTGGATGCGCGCTGGCATGGGGGGCTGTCGGGGGCGCGAAAGGCCAAGGTGCCAAACTACATGTACACTTCAAAAGGTGTCCCACGCCAAGGGGCCATCGGTCACATGGCCTCCTCAGACCCCGTGTCTCCAGCCAGGCCTCCCGTTGAAGCAGGCAGCCCCCCTGCAATCCACATAAGTGTGTCTCCATTCAGCAGTCTTCCTGTGCCTTATCTGCACGCCCCAGGCCCATCAATCCCCACCCCCCTCTATCAAAGGCGGTTCGCGCCGGTGGATGCGCGCTGGCATGGGGGGCTGTCAAGGGCGCGAAAGGCCAAGGTGCCAAACTACATGTACACTTCAAAAGGTGTCCCACGCCAAGGGGCCATCGGTCACATGGCCTCCTCAGACCCTGTGTCTCCAGCCAGGCCTCCCCTTGAAGCAGGCCGCCCCCCTAAAACCACGACATACATACTTCATTCATTCACAAAAACACCCCCGTTTCTAATACTTTATAAACCACTTTATATGTCTCATGAGAACATCTTTGTGCTTTGCAAGTCAACTCCTGAACGTGTTACCTGGCAACCACTGAGATCTACGCTAATCTGCTCGTCGTCGTGCTATCCGTGAACTTCTGTGACCACTTAGAGCAAACCCATCAGTGTGCTACCTGTGGCCACCCACCTATTCTCCTGCAACATACTGCTCTGCTTGCTGAATCCAACTGTTTGTTGGTCAAGGTAAGGCCATGTATCCTAGTCATATTTCGCAGATTTTTAAATTTCTATCTATTTGCGAGTTGAGTACACAATAGTGCTAGGTTCATTGGTCTCATTGCTATTGACTTGAGTTTCCATTGCTATGCTATCAATAGATCTATTTATTTTCATCTGTGTCTATTGTCATCGAATTGCACCCTTCGGGGGTCCAGTCTATAATGTAAGCATGTTTCCTTCTCGTGCAATACAGAACATCCAAGGGATGAGTCACATTTTCAGTTTTTAGTCACATCCTTTATACATTTCTGCAACTTATGCAAATACTAAGCCGCACATAATGAACTGGTATAGTTCCTGTGACCAAAACAAACCTTGCATTGATCATTGTATGATTCATTTACTTTTGTATCAAATCTTTATTCTTGAAGATTGTATAATAATGTCGATATTTACTTTTCAGATTTATCAACAATGCCTGCCAGTTCGATTAGCGGTTGCCCTTCGAAGACCCATGCTAAATCTGAAGGCACTACAATGCATGTATTCCCGAAAACTGTTGATCGAATAAGAGAATGGGTCAGACATTGCGGATATCCAATGGATGATTATATCCCTTGCAATAATTCCGATATTGATATGAGTGTATAGTTTTTTGAATAATGACATTTACCAATATATTCTTTTTCGATTTCATAACCCACAAACGCAATGTATATATATGGGAAGAGGGAACTGTGCTGTATTGAGCATTTTACAAGTATTCTGTCGCCTTACATGGCTATTTTTAATATTGGCATTTCATTATCAATCATTAATTTACCTTTACAACTTCTTGACTATCCCTTGAATCTGAAGCAAGAACATTCTACATCCTTGACGTGGTCGCAGTTATCAACCACTTCTAGCGCGTATCAGGTAATCTTACTAGGCTAATCCTCTACAGACCTGTTTCATGCATGTCAAGTAATATTTTTATTTTATCGTGTAATCATTTTACCGAATGTTTGGTTAGTGCTTTCCAATTGATATACACCTTAGTTATCGTCCACTGGTGTTTGTTTTCAGTTATAATTAGTGTTATCCATACTAATGCAAGTACTGTCTTTCAGGGAGATGCTGAAGCGTCCGCCACATCTACAACATTTCTAGATGTTCAACAGCTGGAGGTATGGATACTGACAGCTCCATCGAGCGTCATCATCAGAGCTGGAATTCTTGCCGTTTGATTGTTCTACACAATGTTTCATTCATGGTTAGCCGTTGATATGTACTTGTGCTGTCGACCCCAGGTGTGTGTTATGTTTTCACTATTGTAATCCTCACTAATGCAAGTACTATGTTTCAGTCAGTTGAGGGAGCGTCAACCCCTGCACTTGATGCAGAGCCTGACATTCAAGTAATTCCAGGGGAAGTGGAAGCGGGACCATGCGTATACGAATCGGCGCAACAGCTTTCGTAAGTTTGCACTACATTTGCAACATCCATAGATATTCTTCAGCAGCACGAGGTATGGATAACGACAGCTCCATCATGCGTGATCATATAACGCGATTCCATTTGCTATACTTTCTTCCCTATTAACGCAAGTGCTGTGTTTCAGGGAGACGACGAAGCTTCCACTACAATCACAACATCCAATTTAGATGATGCAGATGTAAATAAATCGGAGAAATAAGTCGATGAAATGTGATCATATTTAGATTTTCCTTGATTCTTTTGGACAATGCATCATTTGTGGTTATCTCTTTATATGTACCTGTGCGTTCGACCCCAAGTGTGTGTTATGTTTCCAATATTGAAAACCATACTAATCCAAGTACTGTGTTTCAGGGAGACGACGGAGCTTCCACCACAATCACAACATCTCATTTAGATGATGCAGATGTAAAGGAATCGTTGAAATGAGTCGATGAAATGTGATTATATTTGGATTTTCCTTGATTCTTTTGGACAATGCATCATTTGCGGTTATCTCTTTATATGTACCTGTGCGTTCGACCCCAAGTGTGTGTTATGTTTCCAATATTGAAAACCATACTAATCCAAGTACTGTGTTTCAGGGAGACGATGGAGCTTCCACCACAATCACAACATCTCATTTAGATGATGCAGATGTAAAGGAATCGTTGAAATAAGTCGATGAAATGTGATCATATTTGGATTTTCCTTGATTCTTTTGGACAATGCATCATTTGTGGTTATCTCTTTATATGTACCTGTGCCGTCGACCCCAAGTGTGTGTTGTGTTTCCAATATTGAAAAGCATACTAATGCAAGTACTGTGTTTCAGGGAGATGTGGATGCCTCCTCTCCAATACAACCATTCATGGCAGTCCATGCAGAGCCAGAGGTATGGATACTGACAGTTCCATCGAAATAGATCATCACTGGTCGAATACTTGTCGTTTGATTGTTGCACACAATGTTTAAATCGTGTTTGGCTATTGAGATGTACCTGTGTGTTCGTCCTCACGTGTGTTTTATGCTAACAATATTTTGATACATTTTGATACATAGTAATGAAAGTACTATGTTTCAGGGAGACGATGGAGACTCATTCTGTGCTGTCTATGCGGATACAGAAAATATAGTCGTTGCAGCGCAAAAGGAAGGGAGGACATGCGGAAACGAATCGGAGCTACAGCGTGCAGATGTTGAAGGTCGAGTCAAAAAAGTTGCAAAGAAAAAAAAACAAAAAAAGGTTAGTTACAAACAGTTCATAACTTTAAAAAAATGTTTGTGCTGGGGACTATTTTACGTTTTTTCCAGTCAATTCTACTACACTCCATCTTGTGTTTAAACTGAACATCCCTTTTCCAATCTCTCCTCCAGTTACCCGTGGGTGTCAGAACTATACACACACAGACAGTGAAGCGAATGAGAGATGTGGCTTGCCAGACCGTGTACACTATGGAGGAACTATTAATTGAGGCGAGATGCTCATGTCCAATGGCCAGAACATGAATTAACTGTGTTTGGAGACTACAGCAAAGTTGCATTGGACCATAGCTACAGTGCGACCGCACCACCACAAGAAGATTTTATTGAATGTATTGAAGATAGCTCTGAAGTAGTTGCAGATCAATTTACACAATCTACACCCGCCAAAAATTTGCCACCAAAAAACCTGTCGACATTGTTGTGTTCTCCCATCAATGTTGAAGTAATAGATGTCGAAATGACAGAGAATGAACCAGCCGCAGCATCCATAGACGCATCAGAACTTGATATCAGCGATATGACTTTCCAATGTGTTGAAATCTCCACAACGTCACAGGCCGAAACAAGGTTGACGCAGGATGACAGTCTAATGAAAGAGAGCAATACATTGTATTCGACAGTTGTTTGATGGAAATTATAAGTATGCTGAAATGTGTGCATTCTATTAGAGGGAAAGTATGTGGGAAGCCATTGATTAATGTGACTCGTCAAATAAAAGGCAGTAGCGTCAAAATAAATGCCGCCTGTAGATTAAATCATAGGTTCTCATGGTCTGCACAACCAATGCTGGGGAAACTGCCAGCAGGCAATCTACTGTGTGCAGCAGCATCACTTTTTAGTGGCTCCAGTTTTAGAAAGTTAGAGGCCTTCTTTCAGTTTGTGGGACTCCATTTCATTTCTAAAGCGCTGTACTACATATACCAACGTGATTATCTGTTTCCGGCCATTAGTGATGCTTGGAAAATTGAACAATTGTCTCTAGCAAGTACATTCGAAGGCAAACGATTTAGGCTAGCCGGCGATGGACAGTGCGACAGCCCTGGATTTTTTGCCAAGTACTGCACCTACCACTTTCAGGACATGGATAGTAAGAAAATTGTGAGTTCGGTGGTCGTGCAGGTAACACAATGTACATCATCAGTGGCCATGGAGAAACTAGGATTTATAAAATCAGTGGAATATCTACAATCAAGGGGAATGCACATCGACCTCATAGCCACGGATAGACACGTTTCAATTGCCAAGACAATGAGAGAGCAGTTCCCACATATTA